>NW_027142397.1:0-620000 GCF_026170545.1 Melanerpes formicivorus | reverse complement strand
CAGAGCCTCCTCTTCTGCTCTCCTCTCTGCTGCGGGATGGGCTGGGGGAGGCGAAGGGCCGAGGGTGCGGCGGCGGGAGGGCAGGCTGGGGGGAGAGGGGAGAGAAGGGAGAGGAGGGGTCAGCATCCCACTGCCACGGCTCAGCACCCACCCACACCTGGCACCCACATGCCAGCGATCTGGCACCCATGCACCCAAGGGTCTGGAGTTCTGCTCACCCCCATCTGGCACCCGGGTAACCCAGGGGTCGGGCACCCATGCACCCGAGGCTCTGGGGTCCTCCTCAGCCAGGTCTGGCACCCTCATGCGCAGGGATTTTGGGTTCTGATCACCCTTGTCTGGTGCCCCAGGGGTCTGGGGTCTTCCTCACCCCCATCTTGACACCCAGAAACCCACGGGTCTGGCATCCACACACCCAGGGGTCTTGCACCCAGGGGTCTATGTCCTACTCACCCTGCACCTGGCACCCAGGTAACCCAGGGGCCTGGCACCATGTTCCCAGCACCCAATCACCCTGGGCTATGGCACCTCCTCATCCAGGGCTCTGGCACCTCCCCTCCCTGGGGTCCAGCATCCACCCCCGGGGCTCTGGCACCCCATCACCCTGAGCACCAGCATCCTACGCTCTGGCACATGCCCACCCTGGAGTCCACTCGAGGCTCTGGCACCCCACACACCACGCTCCAGCCACCCACAGATGCTGGCTCAGATGAAGTCCCTGTGGGTGACACTCGGGGCCAGCACTTGAAGCCCCAAAGGGGCTGGGGGCACCCAGTGGGTGAAGTTTAGTGGAAAGCAGAGAGCACCCAGCGCGTCCCCGCGGCCCCCTCAGCCCCACCCCACGCTCCCACGGATGCGCCCTGGGCAGCGCTGGGTGGCACTTACCGGGTGATGGTGGCACCTCCGGGCCCCGCTGGCGAAGCTGCCAGAGCCAGGTGGGGGTCAGCTCTCCCAAACACCCCTCGGCCTCCATCCGGCGACAGAAACACCCCGGGGCAAAGCGAGCGGGCACGGGGCGGGGAAGAAACCCCCCACAGCCCCAGCGAGAGCCCCGGCCAGGCTGCGGGCAGGGGGCACCCAGCCACCGACCCCCCAGGCCCTGCGGCCACCTCCTGCCCTCCGTAGCTGTGCTGGGCGGGGCCTGGCGGGGGCCGTCGGTCTGTCCAGCTGTCCGTCCGTCGGTCGGATTGTCCTGCTGCGGGGCGGGGGGCGCGGGGGCGGCGGTTTGGAAAGCAGAGCCAGGCAGGTGGCAGGCGGAGCAGGTCTGAGTGCGGGGGGGGCCAGAGTGGGGGCTTTGCTCTCTTCGTCCTTTGTTGTTTTTGTTTGGGGTTTTGTTTTTTTTTTTTTTCTTTCGCTTATTTTGTAACTTTTTAAACTTTTTTTTTCTCCTTTTTTTCCCTTTTTCTTAGAAAACAACCAACCAAAGGGCTCCGATCCCAGTTAAATACAGAACTTGAAAAGTGTTCCAGAAAAAAGTGCTGGCTAAATTACCTCTGAAAGAGAAACACAAGACGGAGATGGGGGGGAGGGGGGGAGGACACACGATGAGAGGGGCCTGGGGGTGCCCCATGCCAGCCTGCCCCGTGCCATCCCCCCGACGCCCTCGGCCCCACCTACCCTGTATCAAAACCTCGCTGTCCGGGTGGCACGTCAGCAGGCACTACAACGAGGTGACCGTAAAAGTGTCCTCAGGGTGCTGTTGCTCTACCATGGGTCCCAGGAACCCGCTCTTCTGGGGGGGGGCCATGACGGGGTGCCCCTGGGGTGCAAAACTGGGGTACCTGTAGTTGTCCTGCAGCTGCAGCATTGAGTCTCTCGGTACGGGGGAGATGTTCAAGTCATTGATCAAGGGGCAAGCGTAGGGTCCTCGGTGGTGAGCCCGGGACATCTCCAAGGGCTCCTTCTCGCCCTTGGAGGGGTGGGCGCCGCTCGGGCTGCCCAAGTGGGGGTTCAGACACGAGGGGTCCGTCCTGCCCATGAAGTCTACCAGCATCCCGGACCCCGCTTTCCCGTCGTAGGAGGGGCTGCGGGTGCTGGCGTTGGGGGAGTACCAGTAGGGAGGGTTTTTGCAGCTGGGGGAGTCGTAGTGCGGTTGTGGCATGGGGAGGTCGCGGCAGGCCAGGTGGGGGGCGTGCGGCAGCGCCCCCCCCTGCATGCTGTGTTTGAGCGAGTCGCAGGCGGGCAGCTTGCGGAGGTCGCCCGCCCGTAGGTCCTCCTTGAAGGCCAGGGTCGGGGAGCAGTTGGGCGAGAAGGCTTTCTGCAGCCCGGCCTCGAAGACAGTCTGCGGGGCGGGGCCGGCCAGCTGGTGCGGCAGCGCCGGGAAGTGCTTGCCCTCCAAATCCGGCTGCCCCAGCCCAGGGGAGTCACTCTGGAACCCCTGCACGAAGGTCCCGTCCGAGGGGGTGGAGGGGTTCATGGAGTAGGGGCCGGCGTAGTCGCAGGGGTCCCGCTCGCCCACCCCGAAGCCCCGGGACTGGGAGGGCAGTGGGGACATGCTGCTGTCCCCGCTGTAGTAGTCCAAACCCAGGTCGGTGCTCTCCTGGAACAGGGGATTGACCGCCTGGGATTTGGTGGGGAACTTGGCTTTGCCCGTGCCCCTCTCCTTCTTGGAGGCACAAGCCCCCCGGGACCCTCGTGGCTGCCGGGGTCCTGTGCTCCTCTTGGAGGGGTACACGGAGGAAGAAGAGGAAGAGGAGGAGAAGCTCAGATGGGAGGTGTCGAACATGTCCACCTTCTTCCGTCGGCCCCGGCCGGGCTTGGAGTTGCTCTGGAAGAGGACGCTCTGGTTCCAGTTGTAGCCCGGGGCGGAGGATGCCTCGTTCCAGTCCATCATCAGCTTCTCCAGGCTGGAGAGGCTGGACTGGCCCTCGCTGGACGAGGCCTCGCTGTTGGCACGCCGGTAGCCGGCCGGCTGGTTGAACTGGGTGCTGTCGGAAGAGGACTCCGAGAAGGTCTCCGAGACCGTCTGCTGCTTGGCTTTCTGCGGGGTGTAGTTGGAGATGTCCAGGATGACGTTGGGCTCGTTGAGGTGGCACTCAAAGCCTGGGTTGTAGAGCTGGCTGAAGGCCTCCGAGCTCCAGTCCAGCCCTCCGTAGCCCTGCCGGAAAGCCCAGGGCGCGGCGCCTGGGAACTGCCGGCAATTCTCGGGCGAGGGCTGGAAGGAGGCCGAGCCCTTGGGCACCATGTAGCCGCCGGGCGAGACGGTGCTGGCCCGGCTGTCACACCTCAAGGGGGTGTGTGAGGCGCTGGAGAACTGTGCCCCCTGCTCGGCGCTGTTGAAGAAGGCAGCTTTGCCCAGCGGCAGGCTGGGACCGGCCGTCTGCGGCGCGTAGCCGGCGCTGTGGGCGCTGCTGGGCGAGGACGGGAGGCTGCTGCCGCTGCCGTAGGCGAAGCTGCAGTCCTTGCTGCTGGGGCAGTCCTGCGGGTACTGCTTCCCCGGCGGGAACACGCTGGCCGGTGCCACGCTCTGCCCGCTGCCGTAGCTGCCGTAGGGCGAATAGCCGGAGGTGCCACTGGGCGCCGGGTGAGCAGTGGGGGACCGGGAGACGGCTGAGGGCGGTGCCAGCTTGGCAAACGCCTCAGCACCCCGGCACTCCGATGACCCTTGGGCTACCCCATAGCTGGCGGTGGCGGCGGCACGGCCAGTGGGGAACGCAGGCCGGCCCTGCAGTGCCGCGTGGAAGGCAGCCTCGGCACCAGGGGTCGCCGCTGCCACCTTGCCCCCCCGGGCCGGGTAGGTGGCCAGACCCCGCTGACCCGGCAGGGCGGCCGGGGGGGCCGTGTAGGCGGCGGCTGACTTGCGGGACTCGGAGCGAGAGGCTGAGAGGGCAAAGTCCAGCAGGTCGGAGGAGTCGTCTGAGTCCAGCAGCGAGCGGAAGTAGCCGGTGAAGAGGCTGTGCCGCTCCGGGCCGGCCTCCGCCTGCGAGGACGGAGCGCTCCCGGCGTAGAAACCGGCACGGCCGGAGGAGCCGGACTCTAGCCCGGGGGAGTGGAAGGGTCTCGCCTCAGCCCCTTGGTAGCCACCATTGCGACCGGCCTGGCTGCTGGGGTGGCCGTGATGGGGGGCCCAGGGGCTGCCCTTCTCGCTGGCAGCCCACTCGGCGCTGCCGTCACCGAAGCTCTGCCCGGGGTTGGGCTCTGGGAACAGGGCTCCGTTCTTGCGGGCGCGGCGCTTCCGCTTGGGTTTGCCCACGGGGTCGGGCTCGGGCCGGCCCCGCTTGCGCGGGTGCATGGCGTCGGCGTGGAGGGCCGTGGGGGCTTTCTTCTTCTTCCCAATGCCCTCAAAGAAATCGCTGAAGGAGCACCGGGCAGCGCGGGCAGCGTGGCCCCCTCCGCGCCCCCCAAAGCCGCCCGCCTTGCCGCCTCGCCGGCGGAAGCCCTGGACGCGGTGCAAAAAGTGGGAGATGCTCTGGGTGTCGGGGGCCTGGTGGATGGACTCGGGCTCGCTGGGGGTCCAGCAGCGGGGCGGCGAGCAGCGCCCCGAGCACTGGCTCTGCCGGTTGAGGAAGGCCAGCTTGGCCAGCACGTCCGAGTAGTCAGCCTTGCTGTCGTTGGTGTCGGCGATGTAGGAAGGCTGGGGTGAGGCCAGCTTTTGCTTCCTCCTCCTCCTCTTCTTCACCTCTGGGACTGGCTCCTTGGGCTTGGCTTGGCCCAGCAGCAGGTTCTTGGGGGGCCTGCCCCGCTTGCGCTTCAGGATGATGGGCATCTCCCCCGGGGGGAAGACCACCACCACGTTGCGCCCATTGTTCTTCATCTTGAGCAGTGGTGTGGGCTCCATGGAGCTGCTGGCCGCCAGCTCCTTGCCCTCCAGGTTCAGGTTGCTGCTGAGCGACGATACCTTGTAGGTGGTCTTGTTCCTCCTGCCCAGGGACACAGGGATCTTGGCCATCTTCACCACCATCTTCCTTACCCCTCGGCACTTCATCTTCTTCCCTGTGGTGGGGGGCTTGGGTACCTCGTCTGCGTCCAGGGTGGTGGTGGGGGGCGGTGTGGGGGGGCTCAGGAGCGGGGTGCTGGGCTCCTCAGGCCCGGGGGGCACCTCGGCGGGCAGGGAGAGGGGGGACAGGACGCGGCTTTCGGAGGCGATGTCCACCCGGCGCCCTCGCCCTGCCCTCCTCCTGCGGCACAGCATCTTTGGTTTGTCTGTCCGGCGCAGGGCGTACTTGCGGTGGTCCTTGCCACAGCGCCCAGCCCCCCGGCCCCCACAGGGACCCCCGTTTCACCACGCTGCTCAGGGGGCACCCCCCGAGCCGGGCCTGCAGCCCGTGGGGCCGTAGCGGGTCCCCGGTGCCCGGCTGTGCCTCCAGCAGCTCTGAGACGGTCCCCAGTGGCTGCGTCTCCAGCAGCGAGGGCTCAGTGGGCAGCAGCGGGGTCCGAGCGTCCAGCAGTGGTGGCTCCAGGGTCCCGGGCAGTGGCTCCAGCGTCTGCAGCCCCAGGGGCTCAGCCAGGGGCTCCAGCGACTGCAGCTCCAGCGACTCGGACAAAGGCTCCAGTGACTGCAGCTCCAGCGACGCTGACAGCGGCTCCAAGGACTGCAGCCCCAGCGGCTCCAGATTCTGCAGCTCCAGTGACTCTGGCAGCGGCTCCAAGCTCTGCGAGTCAAGCAGCTGGGGTTGCGACTCGAGAGACTGGGAATCCAGCAGCCGGGACTGGGAGTCCAGCTCCTGAGCTGGCAGCAACTGGGGCTGCGGCTCCATCGCCTGCGACTCCAACAGCTGCGTCCCCGGGCACGCCAGCGAGGCCAGCTCGTTCAGGATGTCCGCCTCGGCCAGGTCCGAGTAATCGCCGGTGTCGGGCTGGGAGCATCCAGCTTCCTCCGCCGAGGCTTTGGAGCCCCCCCCAACACCCCCACTGTGTCCGGGGGGCTGCGGGGCGCTCCCCCCCCCCACCGTCAGCTTCGCCGTCGCGGGCAGGGGGCCGGGGGTGCCGCGGTGGCTCCGTCTTGCAGAGCGCCCCCCGCTCCTCGGGGCTGCGGATGCTGTTGGCCAGGGAGGGCGAGGAGAAGAAGCTGTACTGGAGGTCACGGTCGGCGGGCAGCAGCCGGCTGTCCTCGTGGGCGCCGCTGCGCAGGTTGCCGCAGTCTAGGTGCAGGCCGCTGCTCTTGAGGTCCTCGGAGAGGCGGTTGAGGTCCTTCATGATGTCGATGAGCTGCACCACGGGGTGGAGGTTGATGTGGCCGTTGCCGCACTTGCTGCGGAGCAGGGCGAGGATGCTGTCGACGTTGCAGCGGCCTGAGGCCAGCGTCACGTCCGGGAAGGTCTTGGGTGCCCGGTCGCAGGCGGCTGCCTCCTCCGCGCTTCGCCCCAGGATCTGGGGCTGGCCGGCACAGCCCAGCAAGTCCTGCGCCGCTTTGGTGCCTCCGTGGACGCCCTGGCACCGGTCGGCCGGGTCGCCGTGCAGCAGCGAGCCCGCCTGGTGCTCGCGGCCGAGCGTGGGGCACGACCCCTCGGGAAAGCTCAGCACGCTGCAGGACAAGGCCTTCTCCGCCGGGCAGGCCGGGGGGCGCTGCGCGGGGTGCCCCGCAGGGTAGAACTCGGGCTCTCGGGCGTAGTCGGGCGAGCCGCGCACAACGCTGGTCGTTACCACTGGGCCCGGGGGCTTCACGCGCATCCTGGCCTCCTCCTCCCCCGCGTGCCGCTGGGCCGAGCAGTTGCTGACATGGGGGTCAGGGAAGGTGGCACCAGGACCTGTGTGGGGCAGAGGAGGGGACAGTGAGGCCCTGAGAGCACCGCCGGCCACAGGCGGCTGGCGATGCCATGCTTCATCCCTGATGCCCTCGGTGAGGGGGTGCCAGCCTTCGCCTCCCCGTCTCACCCCTGCCCTGTCACCGGTGAGGACCTGGGACCTTGTCCCTGCCACCCCCAGCCTCCTCCCTTGCTCACTGCAGTGCTGGGGAAATGTGGTGCAGCCTCCTGCCCTGCTTAGGAAGGGGCTGGATGCCCTCCCTGTGGCAGAACCACCTGTGCCAGCCTGGCATGGAGCCACCTTCAAGGCGGAAGCAAGATGGCTGTGCCCATGGGGTTTTGGGCTGCCCTATCCCCTCTGTGGGCAGAGCCAGGGCATCTGGGGGGCTGTGGGACACAACTAGGGCACCCAGGGGGCTGTGAAGCTGTAGTTAATGGGTCTGGGGGGGGTCATGGAGCTGGAGCTAGAGGTGAGGCTGGGGCTGGGACTCACCCTCGGCTTTGCTGCTGCTGCTGCTGCTGCTGCTGCTGCTGCTGCTGTTGCACTTGAGCTCCCTGCAAAGGAAGGGGGTGGTGCAGAGGGTTAGCCTACAGTTGGGAGGGGTATCACTGCCTCCTCCCACCCCCACGGCACAGCACTGGCCCCTCCAGAGGACACACCTGGGGCTGATCCTCCTGAGCTCCCACAGCTGAGAGGCAGCCAGGTGGCAGGGAGCTTGGAGGCTTCCTCCGATCTGGGGGGCAAAGGGGACACATTTGCCCCCCCACACCCACCATCAACCCCTCCAGGGGACAAGGGGTGCTGGGTGGGGGGGCAGTGGGAAGGAGGTGGGTTGTGTACCAAGGATAGGGGGACTTGGTGAGGAGGTGTCCTGGGGGTGAGGAAGGCTCGGCGGGAGGGAGGACGATGTCCCAGGGACGTCGAGGGGGGGGGGGCTTGCTGGGAGGGACGGAGGGAGGGAGGGGTGATGTCCCGGGGCTGGAAGAGGGCTTGGCGGGAGGTGCGGGGGTGTCCCGGGGAGGGGGGCTCGGCGGGGGCCCTGCGGCCGCGTTGTCGCTAGGTGTCCCCGGTGAGCCGCGCTCCGCCGCCGCCCCGGCCCGGCCCCCCCGCCTCGCCCGGACACACCGAGGATGGGCGGGGAAGGGGGAGTTGGTTCTTTGCCGGCGGAGGCAGCTCAGCGTGTCCCGCACACCCTCCCCTCCACCTCCTGCCATCCGCCCACACACCCGTGGGCACCCCACGCTCAGCTGCTGCCCCCGCCCCGCGGTGACGCTGCCCGGTGCCAGCACCCACCCTCTGCATCGCCCCTGCCTCAGTTTCCCCTTGGCGGCAACAAGGGCGAAAGCGACGTCTAATGGGGAAGGTGTTGGCACGAAGGCCCCCCCCTGCTCCCCGTGCGGGGGCTGCAGTCACCCCTATTTGCTCCCCCTCGATCAAGCCATGGGCTCTGCACAGCTGCAGATGCTTCCTCCCTGACTCTCAGCCGTACTTCGTGGCCCACTCCTCTCTCCTGCCAGGGCAGGGATGGGCAGAACAGAAGCAGCCAACCTGCTGCCAACTTGCTACCACCAGTGCAGTTCCGTTCTCGGGGCTCAGGGCCCCCCCCAGGGTACCTGGGCCGGGGGTGCTTGCAGTGGAGGTTCACTCTGAAGCTCCTGCTGTCACCGACGCTGCCAGGCTGGCGAGGGCCCGAGCCTTGGGCACGCGGGAGCCACTCGGTTGGCAGGCTGGCACCGTTCTCCAGTGCGACGGGCTGGCAGGCGACTGAGCTCCCATCTGCTCCAGCAAGAACAGAGACCCCCCCCCCAACTCCATCAGCCTGGAGGACCCCTCCCCAGGGAGCATCCCCCTGCCCTGGGCTGGCGTCGGTGCCCGCTTGGCTTGGTGCCCACCCGTTCAAAGCCACAACCCACTGGGACGCCCAAGGAGCCATGCTGACCCCTCTGCCCCCGGGGACGGGGCCACTGTGGGATGCCGAGGCGCAGGGTGGCATTTTGGGGCAGAACATCCTGCTGCGGCCATGCCTCCAGCTGGGGGCTGCCCATTCGTGGCAGAGCATTTCGCTGCCAGGCGGCGGACACCTGTGTGCACACCGAGGTGTGGGCACGGCCACACGGACGTCCCTGTTGCACACACGCGTGCGAGCCCTCACAGGTGGGCATCCCCACTCCTTCATGTGGCGCTGGTGCATACTGGGGGCCAGGCACCCGAAGCAGCTGCCCATCCCGCAGAGGGCTGCCAGGCAGCCCCGCCCCCCCCCCAAGCCATCGCCATTGCCCTGCCTGCCAGCGTGCCCGCGCGAATCGCTGCCTGCCGGCTCCCTCCCCCAGCACACAGCCGCAGACACACAGGCAGCCGCTCGGCGTGCTCCAGGCTCTTCCCGGTGTCTGGATTAGCTGACAACTTATCAACAAGGCAAGGAAGGAGAACTCAAACCTGTCAGTCCGTCCGCATCCCCCTCCCTGCCTCCCCAGCTTTTCCCCAGCAGCCTTTGGGCGCAGCGTTGGCACCAAGGCGATGCGGGCACCTCTCCGGCAACCGCCTGCTCGGTGTAGAGTTACGCCAAGGGCAGTGTGGAGCAGGAAAATATGCGCTCGAAAGACCGGTCCGGGCTCTGCCGAGGCTGCTGCCGTGCCCAGAGAGCGCTGGGAGGGGAACTGGGCAGGAAGGAAGCAGCCGGGAGCCCTTCCAGAACAGCCGCTGCGAGCCGGTCCCCGCCGCACGGCTCGGCGGGCAGAGACGGAGGGTCCCCTAAGCCTGCACCCCTGACCCCCTGCGTGCCCGCGGTGGGTGTGCTGGCAAAGCCTGTGGCATGGCCACGGGTGCCCAGTGTGGTGCATGGCACCCGCTGGCGTGCATGCCACCCATTCATGTGCACAGCACTCGCCGGTGTGCACCCATGGGTGCCAGAGGTGCTGGGCACACCCCCCGCTGCCCTGCCCATTCAACCAGCTCTTACCCCAAACTGGTTGGCACCAGAGTCCTGCTCCTGGCCCTGCCAGGGTCACATATCCAGCGTCAAGGCGGGGGGCACTCCTCCCTCACCCCAACCAACGCCCCCTAGGGCAGGGACCACCTCCTTCACCCTCAAAACCCCCACCCCTCACCATGCAGACAGCCACCGGCCGCCAGCCCCCCCGCCCCCGCAGCGTGGGGCAGAAGATGGGAGCCGGGCGGTGGGGAGGGGGCTGCTGGGGGGTAAGTGGGCAGGCCGGGACGCTGGCCACGCCACGGCGCTCACTTTCACCTCCCTGCTCAGCCCCAGGCAGCCACCACATGTTTCCCATTAGGCTCTCTGGCCTGCGCCGTTCCTGGCTGCTTCTCCCGGGGCAGGGCTCTGGGGCTCTGGGGCTCTGTTTCCTCCTTTTTTTTTCCCTTTTTTTTTTAATTTTTAATTTTCCCCCTCCTCCTCGCGGGTTACAAAACACCAGCAGAGACCACACAGGCGAGCAGGGACGGAGGCAACCAGCAGGACACGGGGAGAGATGGGCGCTGCAGGGGGGAGAGGCAGCGAGGTGGGGGTGCGCTGATGGCTTGGGAAGGGATGGGGGCGGGGGGGTGATTTTGGGGAGGGGAGGGGGGGGAAGCAGGCGAGATTGCAGTCACCTCCACATCCCACCTCCTGACCCCGCAGCCCTGCAAAGATAACAGCCCCTGAAGACTTGCTGACTCGCCTCGCAGAAATCCAATATCCTTCGCCTGCTGAACTAATCGACTACCTGGGCTCCCACCTCCCCTGCCCGGCCTTAATCCTGCTGCTGCAAAGCTTTAATTAGTTTAACGGCTTCAGCCTTGATGGAGCTTGGTGGCGAGTGCCATGGTTCCCCCCCCCCCCGCCCCGCACCACCCTCCCTCCAGCTCCTCTCCCCAGGCAAGCTCCCACTGGGGTGCTGCGAGGTGGCACCATGAGGGTGCAGAGGGTTGTAGACATCCCCTGGGGGTGCTGGCACCCAGCCCTGACCCCCAGTCTGAGGGAGGAGGGCGGGGGGGAAAGGGGGGAGGGGGGAGGGGTTGTGGAAGGGCTTTGCTTGGCACCGGCGTGGCGGCAGGGATGGCCCCACAAGACACGGCCATGGTTTGGTGCCCGGCTCTGAGGCCACCCAGACGTCAGGGTGGGGCCGGAGATGCCACCGGGAGACAAGCAGGCGGCAGGGACGCAGCCGCCACACAGATAGGGCCAGGCCGGCCCGACGCCTCCCGCCCCCCCGCGGCATCGTGCCCAGCCGTCCGCAGCACCGGCGCCAAGCACGGGGGGTCCTCCTCACGGCCCCCACACCTCCCCACTCCCTGGGCACCACGGGCACTGGGAGGTGTCAGGGTGGCCCTAAATACCCCGACATGGGTGTTGGGTGTCCCTGGACACCCCCATCAGCCATGGTCTGTGTCACAGCTGTCCCCTGCGTGCGTGCACACACATCTGGGGCACTGCAGAGGTGCAGCTCCCTTATACATGCCCCCCGTGTCTGGGGGCTGCTGTCCCCTCTGTGCCCTGTCCCTTGCACCCTCCCACACCCCCCTCACTGGCTCCCACGCCCCCCCCCCCTCGCCCCCCCCCGTGAGTCCCTCCCCAGCTCGTCCTCGCCTGCTGACACCAATGGAAAATCCCCTCCAGTCCCTCCAGTGATAGCTTCCTGGCAGGCGCTTTCCGAGGGCTTCCGTGTTCCCCAGCCGGCCCCCCCCACATCGGCCACCTCCCCCCTGAGCCATGCGGGGGGTCACACACGCAGGAGAACCCCCCCTCGCCTTCACCCCCACCACCCCGACCTCCACAGATCACCCCTAAATCCAGCATCCCCCTAAGGCTTACAGATCCTGCTCCCTCTTCTTCCTCCTGACATCTCCCCACCCTCCCTGCACCCCACGCTGGGCACCCCCTGTGCACCTCTGAACCAGGGGCACCGAGCAGCACCAAGGGTCCCACCCAGAAGCTCTCCCAGGGCACCCGTCCCCCCTTGGGGACCCACCCCCCTGTGATGCCACCAGCACACTGGCTGGGAGCAGGGCAAGGGCTGGGGGTCCAGAGGGGTGGGCAGAGACGGGGCACAGGGTGCTCGCGGGTGGCCCTGACCCCTCCTGCCCCAGGGGCTCGACCCTGCTGTCACCGCAGCGCTGCCCTCTCTGCCACCAGGAGCCAGAGCAGATGGCACCTGGGTTTCATCTTAGCTAACAGGTCTGGCCAAGCTGCTCGGCCACCACGGTCCTTCCCCCCTTCCTGGGGGGGGCACCAGGAGAGAGGGGGTTTGGGGTGTCCCCCCCCCCAAGCAGAGAGCTGGTAGGGTAACATATCCTGCCCAGTGCAGTGCCAGGATGTGGAGTCACTGCAGGAGGAGATGGTGGTGCCAAGGAAGGGCTTGAGGCAAATGCACCTGGGACACTTGGCCTCAGGGGAGAGCTGGGGCTGGGAGCCACCTCCCATGGCACCCTGAGGTGCCATGTCCATAGAACACGCTCGAGTACCATCCTGGCACCAGGGAGGGGTCTCTGCAGGTCTTGGTGTTCCCCTAAGCCCCCAGCACAAAACATCTTTCAAACCCTCTGGGAGCAGGGAGCCTGGGGCCAGCAACGTCCCTGTGCTGCTGGGAACACTGCTGGGCTGGGGACAGAGCCTTTCCCTCGGCCTGAGTCACCAGCGCAGTGCCCAGCCTGGCTGGCACAGTGCCCTTGAGGTGGGCAGGGATGGGGGTGACCTAGTGTCTAGTGCTGGTGTTGTGAGAAACCATCTCCCCTGCAGCAGCCACGCTCCCTGCTGTGACCATCTCCCCTGCCACAAGCCTCTTCCCTGCAGTGATCATCTCCCCTGCAAGAGGCCATCTGCCGTGCAACCACCACCTCCCCCGGAGCAACCACCTCCCTTGCAGCGACCATCTTCCCTGTGACAGCCACCCCCCCCACCAGGAGAAAGCCTCTCACCTGTCAGAACATCTCCCCTGCAAGGACCACCTGCTCTGCAGCAACCATCCCTCCTGCAAGGACCCTCTCCCCCACAACGACCATTTCCCCTGCAATCACCTCCCTTGGACCCCCTCCGCCACGGAACTAGGTGGCTGCGGCCCCCCGGGGCCATGCTGTGGGGGATGCCCTCCCCTCCACACCCAGATGTCCCCAGCTTCGGCGGCATCACCCAACGCAGGCGCAAACCCCCCTCTCCCACCCCAACCCCCTTGTCCCTAGCAGGGTCTGAGCCCCCTCCTTGGCTGGGTGGGGGTGGCAGGAGGTGGCGGTGGGGCTTGGGGTGGCCCGGGGGGAGGTGGGGCGGTGAAACCACTCGACAGATGGACGGCAGAGACGGTGGCACCTCGGCCGGCTGGAGCCCAGCGCCGCAGCTCGGAGCGCGCAGGGAAAGGGCTAAATTTAGCTGCTCTCCGCGGTGCCAGCTTTGTTCCCCCGCCCCGTCGAGCCGGCGCGGGAGGAGAGCAGCCTGCCTGGCCCCCTCCTCTACCCTCTGCTTGTTGGGGGTGGGCGGACACACACACGCGGGACACCCTAACACCCATCCCTCAGGGTACCGGCTCGGGGTGCGAGCCTGGGGTACCCCTTGGGGAGCTGGCTGCTGTGGCCAGCTCCTCCATCTGATGGTGGTGCTCTGCCCCAGAGGGGTGAGCATGGCCAACCCCCCCTCAAAAAAACCCGTGTCAGCAGGCCGGAGGCTGCGCAGAGGGCAGTGCCCCCCTCCCTGGGCTCCCTGTTATAGCCACACATGAGTCACAGCCGCGGTGTGTCCCTGCCCGGCGCGGCCGCGCAGGGTCATGTAACACCCGCGGCCACCCCGCCGGGGACGGGGGCTCCAAAACCTGCCCACAGCACCCCCTGCCCGCAGCCTGTGGCACCGGGGGTGGTTCTGCAGCCCCCTGAGACCGCTGCGGGATAAAGGGGACCCCTGGGGATAAGGGCGGGGTGCTACTCAGGACCCCCGTGGCCACCAGGCTGCGGGGAACTGCGGGTTAACGCCGAGCGGGGCCAGGAGCGCAGTAACATTTGGAAGGTGCCAGATGGAATCCTGCCCGTGCCGAAGGCTCGCCTGGCACTGCCATGTCCCCCGGCGCTGGGGATGGGGGCCTGCCCACGCAGCCAAGGGGCACCCCGCTGGCATGTGGGGATGCCAGCTGCATAACCCACCAGGGAAGCCCTGGGTGACCCAGCGGCCACCCACAGTACCCACCCACAGCGCCCACTGCGGGGAAGGCGGCAGAGGGCTCCAGGTGCACCTGGCGAGCTGATGGCTTCACGGCAGCACCCACCGGGTGCCAACACCGCGTCAGGGTGGGCAGGTGGGGACTGGGGGGGAGGTTCTGGGCAGGGGGAGAGCAACCAGTTGCCTCCCTTGGCCAATTTTAGAAACTGGCTCGACAAGAAAAGCAGAATGGGCCGGGCAGGATTAGCGCCGGCGGGGGGCGGGGGGGGATTTTTTTCCCCTTTTTCTCTCTCTCTCTTTTTTTTTCCTGCTGTGGGAGGCGCAGGAGTTGAGCGGAAACTCCTGGCTGCGGATCCTGTTTCCTGGGAGATGCGGCGCGGTGCAGGGCCGAGCTGGGGCCGAGCCGGGGTGTGGGAGCCACCGGGGACCGTGCCAACACCAGCGTGTCGGGGCAGGGGCACGGGCAGGGGGCACAGATTTGTCCACCCCCCTCCCTGCATCCCTATCCCAGCGTGCTGGTAGCCTGGCACCCCCACACAGCACCCACCCATGGGTACAGAGCATGGTGCCCACCTGGGTGCATCCATGGAGGACTGGGCGACCATGGGGAGGATTGGGCACTCACGGGGGCACCCATGGAGGCGATTGGGCAACTATGGGGAGGACTGGGCACCCATAGAGAGGGTTGGGCAAGGAGTGGCCACACATGAGTGCACTCATGGGGAGGATGAGGAAACTATGGGGAAGATTTGGCACTCATGGGGCACCCGTGGGGAGGATTGGGCACCCATGGATGCATCCACGGGGCGAGGACAGTGCACATGGGCATGGGTACAGGTGCATATGTGCACCCACCTGGGTGCAGGTGCACCCACAGGTACAGAACACGGGTGCACACATGGGTACACACGTGGGTACACGCTGGCATACACACAGGTGTGCCAGCACGTGGATGTGCAGTACCCACCTCCCACACAGGATCACACCCACTCAGGGGCACAACACACAAAGAAACACCACGGTGCCCCTGCCTCCTGCCTAGTGGGCACCCAGGCAGCACCCAAGGGCTCTTGTAGTGCAGGGACCCCCTCTAGGTATGGCCAGGCTGGCACCGTGGATTCCCATCCCACCCTCTGGCAGTGGCAGAAGCAGGATGCCATTGACAGCTCATACCAGGGGGCACACTGGGTGATGCCCCAATCACAATGAGTGACCCCAAAACACAATTCCCCTCCAAGAGAGCCCCAAAAGCCTGAGGGGGAGCACAGGGAAAGCAGCCAGAGTCCTGTAGTGGGGATGCAGATACGAGTGGGGAAACTGAGGCAGGGAGCAAGACAGGCAGTGCCCAGGGTGCAGATGGAAACAAACAGCTTCAGCCAACTCTCACAGAGGTCCTGTGCCACCCCAGCTCCCTGATCCACTCCCACCCAGCTGCCCTCCCAGCTCCAGTTACAGGCAGGCTGTGACACGACATGTCCCGGGGGTGGGAACGGGGGGCAGAGTCCCCAGGAGGCAGCGAGTCAGGGCACCCAGCCCTGCCCACACCGTGCCACAGCCCTCTGGCATCTCCCCTGCAGCCCCAGGGGAGCTCCGGGGCGCACACACCTCTGGATACACCTCCCGGCTGGTCTCTCCCCCTCTCCAGGCGCCTGCCATTCCAATCGCAGAGCAGAAGTTGCCGGCGGAGCCGCGGCGCGGCTCGCACACAGCCTGTCACTCACACATCACTTTGTAGATGCCCATAAATTGCTTCATTACCTCTTCTAATTGAGGAGAACGCAGCTGCTGTGGGGCGGTGACAGAGCGCCTTGCCTTTGAAGGATGCCTCCCTCACCAAGGCTGGGTCCAGCAGAGCTGCAGAGCACCCCCCACCCCCACCCCAGAACCCCCCCCCCAGCATCCCAATAATCATAATAATAACAATAATAATGATGGAAATAATCAGGATAATCACAGCAGCCAGGCAGCCCCCGCGGCAAAGGGCAGCAGGGCTCGCGGGGGCTGCAGCCTGCGTCTGGGAGCTGCTCATGGGTGCTGGGTGGGGAAACTGAGGCAGCATAGGGGGTGGGATGCAAACCCCTGTGCTGTGCTGGTAACCTGGTGCCAGGGCTGAGGTACAACCCCACGCTCAGGATGGGCAGGGCATGGGATGCTCACCACCGTGTCCTGCTGGCACCTTGGGGAGGACCATGGTGGTGCTAGGGCTGAGGGACCTCATGCTAAGGATGGACAGAGGGTTGGATGCAAACCCCTGTGCCGTGCTGGCACCCTGGGGAAGACCATGGTGGTGCCAGGGCTGAGGGACAACTCCCTGTTCAGGGGGGACAGAGCATGGAGCATCTCCTCAGGCTCGCAGGGAGGACTTGGGGTGCAAGGGTGAGATCAGCTCTGCCCAAACTCCTTGGGGAACTTCCCACCTCTGCTTAGGGCCGGGGCTGGTTCCATCCTCCCAGCTTCGCCGGCACGAAGCCAGGGGTCCCTGGCACCCTCCCGTGCCCCCATGCCCTGCGCCCCAGCCCCGCGTGGGCCCCCCGGCTTTGTCTGGCAGGCGGCGAGCGGCTGCGGCTGGGCTCGGTCCCCTCGCAGGATACTGCAGAAGGATTTACTGTATTGCAGCTTGTGCTGGCTGCAGCCCAGCGCACAATAGATTAGCTGTAGCCCAGGGCAGCACGATGCGGGGGAAGGAAGGTGGGATTCAGGCGGATGCAGATTGCAGGGGCATTTGCTGCAGTATACTGCAGGATCCGGCCCCTCGCTCGGGACCCCTCCCTCACCCCAAACCATCCCACGCTGGCCCTCGCAGAGGTGGCTACGAGGGGTTTTGCCTGTCCCCTCCCCACCCCTGTCATTACCCCATGCCAAATGTGGTGGTTTGGATGCTGTGGCTGCAGGCGCCCACGTGGCCTGGAGGACACTTTGCTTGTCCCCTAGCCCCATCCCAGGGGGTTCTGCGGAGGGGTCGTGGTCCCCGATGGTGGGCTGGGTGCTGTTGGGGACATGGGGCCCCCCCTTGCTGGGTGCGACAGCACAAAGCTGGTGCAGGGAGGCAGCCAGGGACTGCAAGCAGCACTAATTGATCGCGATTAATTCAGCTCCTGCCTCCCCGGGTGGCAGGGAGAGATGCTGAGACACAAACCCAGCCCACAGAGCTCCCCAAACAGGCTCCACGCCCCCTCCCTGCACCCACCCGCCGGGCTTGGGGGGACCCACACTGCCTCTCCCTGGGCACACGGGGGGCTCTGAGGGGGGCCCAGCTCCTGCTGTTGCCCCAGAGCTGTTGGGTACCCATGCACAGGAGGTTTGGGGCTCGGTCCTTGGGGTGCACTCACTTCCCTTGGGGTGCTTTTGGCTGCTGGCTGGGTGGGGGGTCCTGCTGGTACCCAATGTTCAGGATGCAGGGATGGCAGCACAGCAGGAGATGAAGCAGGGATGGTGGCACAGCAGGAGACAATACAGGGGTAGGTGGCACACCCGGAGACGATGCTCAGGTGATGACAGCACAGGGGAGAAGAGGTACCAGGGGTCGCCAATGGCCTCGTGGTGACACTGAGGCACCTTTGGGCAACATCACCAACAGGTACAAACCAGGGGACCTGGGAGAGCTGTTGCCACCTCCTCCAGCACCCAACCTCCACCCTGATGGGCACAGGCAGGCGCAGGCAGGCATCCGGCGGGCAGCGGTGCCGTGGGCAGCGCGGGCAGGGGGGCTGGCATGTGGCCGTCTGGATTTCGAGGGGAGCTGTGAGCCTGCGGATCCAGGCTCCATAATCCTCCGTGGGATGCAGTTTCCACAGCAACAGCAGGTCAGAGGGCAGCGAGGGGAGCTCAGCATCGCGATTGTGCCCGGCGCTGCCAAAAAAGCCACCGGGGTGGGGGGAGAGGAGGTGCCGGGGCCGGACGGCGGGGCCGCGGTGGCGGAGGTGGGCGGCGGCGGTGCGGGGGCTGCGCAGGGCGCGGGGGCGGCCGTGCTGGTGCTGCCGGGGAGGCTGCGAGCGGGGCTCAGTGTGGCGTTGTCAGCAAAGATGTCACTAATTGTCTGCAGGAGCAGCAAACCCTCGTTAACCCTTGGGCAGCCGGCGGCGGGCGCGCTGCTGCGGCTGGGGGCACGCAGTGACCAGCGGCCCAGCACCCTGGCATGGGCCCACCTCCGCCACCACCCCAACTGCATGGCCTTGGGCAAGTCACTGTGCTGCCCTCGCATCCATCTTCCCTCAGTGTGGCTACTGGGAGCCCACAGTGTCCCAGCCAGTGACCACGGCCAGCAGGGTGACTCTTCCCTTGTCCCATGGGCTCTGGCTTTGCCCCTGTTGCCTGCAGGTGAGACAGCACTTGGCCAAGCTGGAGCATGGTGGCAAATGCTGGCAGTGCCAGGGCCACCAGGGCTGGAACACCTCCATTCCCATCCACCTCCATCCCTGGTCACCTCCATCCTCAGCCATTGTCCCCACAGGCAGGCCTGGCAGGAGCAGTAGGGTGCAGATGCCCACAGGCAGGCCTGGCAGGAGCAGTAGGGTGCAGATGCAGTTGGAGTGGGGCGCAGCACCCATATCATAGCCACCAACCCAACCCATGGCACACAGCACAGGTCC
The DNA here is from genome assembly GCF_026170545.1 of Melanerpes formicivorus. Taxonomy (NCBI): domain Eukaryota; kingdom Metazoa; phylum Chordata; class Aves; order Piciformes; family Picidae; genus Melanerpes; species Melanerpes formicivorus. Next base: position 601,595 of record NW_027142397.1, on the reverse strand, counting down.
AGCCCCACAAAGGTCAGGTGGCCTCATGGTGATGCCAGGGGACAGTGCCAGAGGCTTTTGCCAGGCTGGTGGAGGCATCGCCGCTGGGGTAGAGGCAGAAATGTTTTTTCCACCTCCTGTCCAGCTCTACCTGGGAGCTCTGCCGGGAAGTGCTGACGTCGGCAGGAGCGGGTGGGGGCGGCGGGGGGAGGCCGGGGCTGGGGCAGCCAGAGCAGGGTCAGCAGAAAGCCTCGGGCTCTGCTCGCCCCTGCCAGCTGCCCCGCGGACCTTTTGTTCCCATTCAGCACCTTTCCCAGCACCTCCTGGCTCTCACTGATTCCCAGGGCCCCTCCCTGCGGGGGTGGGCAGGGTAGGAACCCCCCCAGTACCGTGGGTTTCTGGGAACAGATGCCTCCAGGGCAGGGCAGGAGGTTCCCAACGTGCTCATGGCACTGGGGAGCCAGGTGGTGCTGGGGGTGTGGGGGACATCATCCTCCCCCCGGGTGGGTTGACTGGGGGTGGGGGTGGCTGCTCTGTTGGGGGGACGTGAAGCTGAACGCAAAAACATGACTCCCCCCGCCGCGACAGCACTTCCATGTGGCAGAGGGAGAGGGGGAGGGGAGGAAGGCAGCGTGGCTCCTCCCTATCCCCGTGTCCCCAAGCATCACCTGGGTCCCCAACTGCCGCCACAATGCACAGCCAGGTGCTGAGCCCAGGGGAGGAGACAGGCCCCGTCCTGCCCTGGAGGATGGGCACAAACCCAGCCACAGTACACAGCCCCTGCGCCCAGCACAGTGAGGGCACCAAATGCCACCCTTGGACGCAGCCCACCCCAGGGGATGACAGCCCCAGAGACCCCAGGTGGGTGCAGTTTTCCAGTGCCCCCCAGAGTCACCTGCAGTGCCTGAGGAGGTGCCAGGGCTGGGCAGGTCTGTACAAGGCCTGGGACTCTCCCAGCCTCCAAGGACTCAGTTGGGATTTCCCCAGCGGGATCTGGGCACTGATGTCGCAACGCTCCCTGAGCTCTGCTCCCTCAGCTCCTGCCCAGCCTCCCCCGCCACCCAGCACCTGCCCTGGCACACTGTTGGTGCTTGGTGAGCTCTCAAGGTAGCACTGCCAGGCAGGGCTGGCACAGCAACACCCTACCCAGTCTGGACTACTGGTCACACTGGGCATCCTGCAGTGGGCACTGGAGCCAAGCAGCTCTGTTTCAGCGCTGCCTGGGGATCTCCTGTCACCTGGCATCCCACCACATGTCCCCCAGAAGCAAACCCACCCCATGGTGAAAATCCAGGCCTGGGTGCAAGTGCAGCCACAGATGCAGGCCCACCCCTGGGTACAGACTCACCTCTGGGTGCAAATCCAACCCTGGGTGGGGGCATATCCATCCCTGGGGGCAAATCCATCCCTAGGCAGTCACAAAGCCACCTCTAGGTACAAACCTATCCCCGGGTGCCAGCCTGAGCACAGGTCACCACAGCCCCTTGCAGCGCCAGACCCCAGCACCTCTCTCCTTCCCCAGCTGCCCCAGCCCTGGCCGGTGCCGCAGGTGTCCCCCCCGGCCGCCAGCCCGGCCCCGCGGATGCAGCAGACAGGTCTCTGCCCCAGGCTCCTCGCCCGGCGTCTGGCTGAGCTCAGCGCATTTAGTGCTTTTAATTGTTCTTAATAAATCAATCCCCTCCAGCCCCTTAAATCATTTTTGTGGCTTCCCTCTCAGCCGTCCCCGCGGCCGCGCTGCTCTGGAGCCGACTGTCTGCAGCGCTGCCGGCGATGGAGGAGGGGGCAGGATGCAGCCTGCCCACCCCAGCACCCACCCTGCTGCTCCTTCACCCCTGGGTGCAGCCCTGGGGTGGCTCTGAGACATCCCTCCCGGGCAGAGCACCCACCGATGGGGCACTCTGTCCCAGCCAGTGGTGCCAGGCCATGCCAGCATGGAGGGACACAGCTTCCCACTCCGAGCCCTCCATGCCCCTGCCCGTGCCTGGCCATGGCAGCGCCCAGCACCGAGCCACAGTCTGAGGCCGTCCCCACTTGTGATACCCCAGGCAGGACCAGCACAGCCCCCAACCACCTCTGGGTGCCTCCCCAGGGCTCAGTGTTGCTGGTGCCACCCAGCTGGGTGACAGCTCTGCTACTGTCAGGGCTGCACCATCCACCTGCACTGTCACTTACACCCCCAGTGCCACCACTGCCATCACAGCAGCCCTTGGAGCACCCAACCCTGCATCTGCTCCACCCCATCCCCCAGACCTTCATCTCCATCCCACCACCCAACCCTGCATCTGCTCCACCCCATCCCCCAGACCTTCATCTCCATCCCACCACCCAACCCTGCATCTGCTCCACCCCATCCCCCAGACCTTCATCTCCATCCCACCACCCAACCCTGCATCTGCTCCACCCCATCCCCCAGACTTTCATCTCCACCCCACCACCCAACCCTGCATCTGCTCCACCCCATCCCCCAGACCTTCATCTCCACCCCACCACCCAACTCTGCATTTTCTTCATCCCACCATCCAATCCTACATCTTCTGCACCCACTTCTAGCCCTGTGATCCCATGCATGCCACCACCCAATCCTGCATCTCCTCCATCCCACCCCCCCTCCATCCCGCCCCCAAACCCCTGACCCCCACCCCCCCCAGCCCTCTGCAGCCCTGTTGGTGATTTTTCCGGCAGGGATGAGGAGCAGCCCAGGAGCGGAGCTGGCTGCCGGGGGATGTGTCACCGAGCAGCCTGCTTTGGCTTTGGGCAAAAAACAAACCCGGCAGGGCTTGGAGGGGGAGAGCTAACCTTGACACAGTTGCAGCAGTCACTAATAGCAGGCAATATGCCTGTTCTTGGGGGACTGTTGCAGTTGCTAAGATACTGGCAGCCGTGTGAATGGAAATGGGTCAGTAAACCTGTGGAGAGATAGTGTGACACTGTAACCGGCACAGCTGTTGCAGCCTACATCGAAATCCCACCCTTTCAATATTTATCACTCTCCGCCTTCGGTTCCTTCCTCCCAGCAATCTTCCACCTTGGTTTTTGCCCCCAGGATCTGGGGAGAGCACCCCAAAGAGAGCTGCTGAGGAAGGTGGGTGATGGGGCAGGGTGGGCACAGCTAAGTCGGCGGTGGATGGGCAGGGGAGCAAAAGCTTTTTGGGTGGGTGTCCCCCTCCCTGCTGGGTGAAGCAGGATGGAGCCGGTTCTTGGAGAGATCTAACAGGAAGCAGGCTCTAATCCCCCTGGTAGGAAAAGGGGTTAAAAGGTCAATTTACTTCTGTCCCTGGTTTAGGCACTGTGGTGAAATTACACACTCGGGGAGCCGCTGCGCAGGGCCGCGGGAGGAGACTGCGGGCGGTGGTGTCCATCCTCAGCTGGCTGCCTGTCCATCCCCCCTGCCATACTCCCCCTGCCTTCCCGAGGCTGGGAAAGCATTCCCACGGGAGCAGGAGCTGTGTGCATGCAGCCCCGCCAGCAGCTTCATGAGCTGCATCCATGCATCCTGGTGAGAAGCAGCCCTGTGGCCCCATGAGCGGCACCCATGCAGCCCAGCAAGCAGCACCCATGCAGCTCAGCAGCTCATCCTGCGTGGCTCAGCACACGCCTCGCATGCACCTGCCAGGAGGATCCTTGCACACCAGGCCCTGTCCTGCCCCTCCTGCCCGCAGCACCACTGCCACCAGAACTCAGCTGTGTCCCATCAGACACTCCAGCAGCCCCCCTAATGGTCCAGCACCCCCACTCCAAATGCCCCAGCAACAACCCCAGTGCCTCAGCACCTGTACCCCAAATGCACCTCCTCAAAGGCTCCAGCAGCCTCTGGAACACTCCAGCAGCCTCTGGAATGCTCCAGCATCCCCCCAAGTCCTTTAGCATCTCCCTTTAATGCCCTGGTACCCCCACCCCAAGACCTCCAGCATCCCCACAGCGTTCCAGTAACCCCATCACAAACGTTCAGACACCTTCCAAACACTCCAGCACCCCCCCAAATACTCCAACATCCTCTCAATGCCCCAGGAACCTCACTCCAAATGTTCAAACATCTCCTCAAATGCTTCAGCAGCCCTCAAACACTCCAGCACCTCCAAAGGTTCCAGCACCCCCAAACACTCCAGCACCCCCCCCCCCCACACATCCCTGGTGCTTCAGTGTGTGCATCCCCCGCACCCTACCCCCACACACACATGGGAAACCCCAACCCACCTCAGCTCCCCACAGCTTTTGAGCTTCCCACAGTGCAGCTGGGGCACAGGGCTGGATACTGGGAGCCAGCCCCAGGGGAGGACACTGTTAGCTGTCCCTGCTCCTGGTCGCAGTCCAGGTGCGGGGCAGGAGGGGGATGCTGGCAGGCAGTGACCGTCCCAGCGCGGCCGCAGCGAGCTGGCTCTGGCCCGGAGCTGGCCGGGGGGGAGGAAGGCAGAGAACATCTGGTCACAGGGAGAGGGACAGGGAAGTCTGCCGAGCTGTGGGAAGAGGCCCTGGCCGCCCAGCCCGGGGTGGAACGAGCCCCAGCATCCCTCCTGCACTGCAGCTGCGCCGGAGCTTGGCAGAGAGCAGAGGCACCCACTGGGTTGCAGGGGCACCCACCCTGGCTGCACCCCAGTCCCTCTGCCTCAGGGAGGGGAAACTGAGGCATGCCAGAGGCAGACAATGCAGCTTGGGGTCACCCACACTGTCCCCCCCAGGCACAGCCCGGGTGGCTGGAGGAGCATCAGGGTGTGCCTGCACCACACGATTCATAACCGGGGGGCGTCTCACACCCCACGGGTGAACAGGGAGGGGATAGAGTGAGGAGCGAGTGGGGAGCCAGCGGGAAGCGAGCAGGGAGCTCTCCTCCTCCTCCTCCTCCTCCTCCTCCTCCTCCTCCTCCTCCCCAAAGGCGCTCCCTGCCACCCCCCTGCAGGTGGCTGGAGCAGAACGGTTGATATGGAGACAGGGAAGCGCAGCCTGCCTGGGTAAGGTGACATTCGACAGATGCCAGGTTCAGACTCGCTCCAGCCAGTATCTGCCCCCAGTCCCTGCCCCCCAACACCGCCTGCCTCCAGCCCCCGCGCCCTGCCAGCCCCCGAGCAGGGGCATGTGCCGGGAGGGGGGCGGAGGGTGGGCAGGGGGAGCTGGGGCACCCTGTGATCTACTGCTGGGGTTTTTGTATGGTAAATGCCACCCTGTCCCCATCCTGAGGCCTGGCACAGACACCCTGCTTGTCCCCCACCTGGCACACTCTGGCCAAAGGGGTGCCAGAGGGGTGTGCCCCTGGACCCCATGGTGTGACCAAAGGTGCCAGATCCCCTGTGGGCAGCACGTGGGGCACTTAGACCAGGCACCTCCCCAAAATGTCGGGGAACCCTGCCCCGTGCCAGGCAGGCATGACAAGGAGGGCACAGATCTCGGGGACACACCTTGGGGAAGGGCAGTCACCCACCATGGAGAAAGGACCCCCCAGCACTGCAGCACTTGGTAAAGGGGCAATTAGCAGCTGATGCCTAATGAGAAAGACCTCAGCCGCGGGAGCATCTCCCACCTAGGCAGGCTGAGACCAGGCACAGCACCCCCTTGCCCCCAGGTTCGTTAGCCAGGGAGGGGTCCTGGGTTGTCAGATTCTCCCCCAGGCTGCAGCCCTGTCTCTCTGCACCCCAGCTGGGCCCCTCTCGCCCTCTCACTCCGGGTGCTGGAGATCAAAGGGCCGCTGAGGGTGAGCAGGGCCAGAAGGGATTCCTGACATGCAAGCGGCCGAGAGAGACCCTTGCTCCGGGGCCGGGCACCGGCGTGCCGGGGGAGGGGCACAGCACCCGCCCTGTGCCCAGACCAAGGGCTCACGTTGTGCAATGAAGGCAATTGAGGGCTTTGGTTGGCAGGAGAGGGAAGGGGAAACGACAGTGAGGTGCTGCGGTGGGTGGGGGAGCCCTCGAGGACCTCCGCAGCACTGCCTGCATTGTGCTGCACCCCCGGATCCGGGGGCAGAGCTGGGCTGGCTTATGGGGGCTGGCGAAGGGGATACCAGAGGCCACCAGCCCACACAAAGCACCTGCAGCCCCCTGCCCTGGGCTGCTGCTCTCTGAACCCCCGTGCTGGGGAGGCTGCAGCCTGCTCATGAGCTCAGCCCCTTCCCAGCACCCCCAGGCCCGGTGGGCCCCGGCAGGCCCCGGCAGGTGCGGGTCACCGGGGAGGTAAGGACACCGGCGGGCTGGAATCGGTGGAAAAGGGAAGGATTCGGTGAAAAGAGTGGCGGGGGGGGGCGGGGGAACGACGACTGAAAAACCTTCAGCATCCCTCGCTGGGCTCCAGCACTCACTCAGGGGTTACTGCCTCCTCTTCACCCCCTTTAGACACCCCAAAAGCCACTGACGCCTCGCTGTGATGCTCAGCACAGCTCCACGCAGGACACAGCACCTGCCTGGGGACCCCCAGCACCCCAAGACGCAGGGGAGATGCAGCCCCTCTCCCTTCTTCTCTCTTCACTGAACCTTTTTCCCTCCTCCCCCTCCTCTCTGCCCTAAAGCAAGACGGATTTCAGCGCTCTGCTGAGCTCCAAACTCCACTTCCAGATTTTCAGTGCGACCTTCTGGCTACCTGGATCCGGCACTGCAAGATGCCCCTCTGATCTCCCCTCCCCTCCGGCCCCCCAGCATCCCCGGGGGAGCCAGGGCTGGATGCAGCCAGGAGCTGGATGCAGGGGGGTGGCCGAGGAGGAGGAGGAGGAGGAGGAGGAGGAGAGAGAGGTCGAGCTGCACCTGGATGCAAGGGCTAAAGCCTGCCTGGGGATTTTGGGTTGTTGTATTTAACCCAGCCTGGCCCAGAGAGAAGGAGGAACATGGCCAAAGGCCGCCTGGCAAACTCGTTGCGTGTGTGGAAGGTGCTGCCATGGCTCCCCGGGCAGCACGGGGGGTCCCTTCCGGGGGCCCCAGCTCGTCTGTGCCACCATCCCACAGGGATGTGCTCCTTCTCCAGGCTGCTCCCAGCTCCCTGAGCCTGGATCCAACCCCACGGCAGAGGCAGAGGGCTGCGGGATGCAGCCCCAGCCCTACACCACACCATCACCAACCCCACATCCCCTCTGGCACCCTGTCAGCTGATTTGGGGGAAAAAGGGAGGGAAGATGTAAAACCCCCAAAACACCAAACCCCATCTCGGGCAGGGAGCAGGCAGGAGGGGCCTGTGGGCACAGGCGGCACCGCGGGGCACCTCCTTCCAAACCCAGCAAAAATTAAAGTCAAAGAGATGGAAAAAGCCCCAAAACGCCAGGCTCCCCACGCCCCCCCCTTACCCCCTGCCCTCGTTGGATATTTCAAGCTCCCCCCCCCCCGCCCCCGACTCCGGCCCCGCTCCTCACTCCCGCCCCGGCACCCTGCTCTCCTCTGCTCTGGCTCTCTGGTATTTGGTGTGTTCCTCAGCTGCAGGAAATTCCTGATGCTCTCCATCATGCAGCATCCCCCGCCCTGCCGCGGCTCCCCTCCAAAGGCCATGTGCTGGACAGCCAGCAGCGGCCCCGCTCCCCGCCCCGCAGCGCGGCTCTGCTGCTGCCTTTTCTCCTGCAGCTCGCTGGATTTTCAGCTCCGACCCTGCGAAAACAAACCTTCTGCCGCCTTCCTTGGGCGGGGGGCGAAGCCACCCGAGCCCCAAACCCCGATCCCCCTGCCTGCCTTTTCCCCTCTCCGTCTTCTCCCTCTTCGCGAGACCGCTCCTGATCTTATTTTAATTCGTCTCAGACGGTGTTGGTGTTATTTTAAGAGAGAGGATATGCACAGACATTGTGTTTTCTGCTTTTTCCTGGCCCCAAGCCAGGCTCTCTGGGCTGTCAGCTACCCACTGTGTTGCAGTCACGTGTGGGAAGAGGCAGCCAGAGCCAGCCTCACAACTCCTGGTAGCAACATGGAAATCAAGTGTGCACTTTCTTCCCTCTGTATGTGTCTGTATTATTAATAGCGTCTCCCTCCGCCGGTTATCCATAATGGAGCCTAATACCTGTCCGTCTCCCGGTGATGAATTGCACCCTGCCGGCGGTGCCCGCGCCCACGGCTCTGCTCCAGCGCCGCGGCCCCCGCGGGCAAGGGCGCTGCCGAGGGGCTGCTGCCACCCCCGGGGAGCAGCGAGGGCGCAGGGAATGGTTCGTTCCCTTCGGGGCGGGGAGACACTGGAATGGGTGGCCCAGAGGAGCTCACAGATTGCATCAGGTTGGAAGGGTCCCTCCAGGCTCGTCTTGGCCAACCCCCTGCAGGCAGCAGGGACATCTCCAACCGGATCAGGCTGCCCAGGGCCACATCCAGTCTGATCTTGAATGTCTCCAGGGACAGGGCCTCAACCACATCCCAGGGCAACCTGTTCCAGTGTCTCTCCACACTCACTGTGCAGAACTTCCTCCTGATGTCCAACCTAACCCTGCCCTGCTCCAGTTTCAAACCATTGCCTCTCATCCTATCCTCAAAGGCCCTTCTGAACAGCCCCTCCCCAGCCTGTCTGTAGCCCCTTCAGATATTGAACACTGGGGCTCAACAGCCCCCCAGTTCTTTCAGCCTGTCCTGATATCCAACCTATGCAGCCTGGGAGGCTCCCAGCACCGAGGAGCCAAGCAGGGCCTCTCCCCACAGCCACACCCCTACCCCAGCAGCACCCAGGTCACTGTGGGCACAGATGTTGGGTGCTGCCCTTCTCCTGGCTGCTGAGGCCCCCAGTCCCCACTGTGTCCTGGGGATGGGGACATCAGGGTTGGGGTGTGACTAAGAACTACCACAGGACTGGGATCCTCCCAGTGCACCCCAGTGACAGTGAGCACACAGACCAGAAGTGACACATCCTGTGCCCACATCTCCTCACACCCATGCAGCGCCCCTGCTGTGTACATCACCCACCCACCCTGTGCACCATCCAGACACACAGATGTGTGCAGATGTGGTCTGAACTTGCCTGCACATGGGGCCACCTGGAATATCCTCTGCCTGCAATATTCCCTGCCCACGGTACCCCCTGCCTATGGCACAAGACTGCTGGGCACACCACACATCCCTACACACTGTGCCCGAGTGCTGCAGCATGGGAGGGCACAGGAGCACCCCAAGCCCATGGGGTGCCCAGGCAAGCCAGTCCTGCACCCTGAGAGGGTGGGAGCAGTGTGGGAGCCCCGTGGGTGTCCCCTGGGCAGCACCCAGCCGCCGTCCTGGGGCTGTGGGGAGCAGGAATCCAGGAAGGCGAATGGGAGCTCCAGGCTTCGTGTTCCTGGATTCTGGTTCCCGTTTCTGCTCCCGGCTGTTTCCATGGAAACTGGCGTCGGACCTGGGAAAATAAGGTTAGGGTTTGCAGAGGAGGCCCTTTGCCAGCGCCTGCCTGCCTCTGCACCCCGCTGGGGGCACGCACCCGGGCACCCCCCCCGCTCCTGTGCCCAGCGACGGTGCTCTGCTTCGGGGTCTGAGCTGCACTGACGCCCTCCAGCCTTCCGCCTGCTCACCCCTGGGAGCTGGCCACACGCTGGGTAATTTGGAAACTGGCACTGCTATGCCACCCCCTGGCACCCTGGCACTCTGGCACGGCTCTTCCTGCCACCACCAGCTGCACCCACCAGACACACAGCCCTTCACCACCCACTCTCCTCCACAGCGTTATCAGCCCATCACAGCTCAGCCTTGATGCGAACTTCCTGACAGTGTCCATGTGCCCACAAGGCCCCCTCGGCCCCCTCGGGGGCACCGGGACAGACCCCAGCAGCCTCACTGCCACCTCTGGGTTTCACAAGGAGTCGGCATCTGCCAGCAGCAACAACCCCCCCGGTGCCAGCTCAGGATCCCCAACTGCTCTGGGGAAGGTGGGGAGTCGGAGAGGGGAGAGAACCAGGACACGACACCTCGGGGGAGCAGCGGAGACTAATGAATGGAGGCTTTTAAAAAGCACTTTGAGTGAGAAGTGCTGGAGTAGGAACTAATTACTGCTGCCGCCTGCGCGCACTCCGCGCACCCGGAGCCACGGCTGCAGCCAGCCAGCCCCAGCGCCCCAGCCCCGGCACCCAGCACCCCTGCACACAGCGCCCCAGCCCCGGCACCCAGCACCCCTGCACACAGCGCCCCAGCCCCGCTGCACCCAGCACCCCGGCACCCCTACACCCGGCACCCCAGCCCCAGCACTGCTGCACCCAGTACCCAGCACCCCTGCACACAGCACCCTGGCACCCAGCATCCCTGCACCCAGCACCCCTGCACCCAGCACCCCGGCACCCAGTGCCCCAGCCCCAGCCCCGCTGCACCCAGCACCCCTGCACCCAGCACCCTGGCACCCAGCATCCAGCACCCCAACATCCAGCACCCTGGCACCCAGCACCACTGCAGCCACCACCTTGCCCATCAGCTCCACTTCAGCCAGGGAAGATTTTATGCCAGTGCCCAGTTCCTCTCACGCCCCTGTGCCCCCGGGGTTGCTGTGCACCCCTTCCTTTACTACCATTGTCCCCCCAGCGAAGCTGGCAGCCCCAGGCTGGGGGCACAGGGAGATGCTGATGCTCCTCCTCGTGCTCAGGCTTTTGGGAGGGTTTCCTCCTTCATTTGGAAGCTGCCATCTCACAGCCATGGGAGGCTGTGGGGATGCTCCCCGGGGCTATTTGGGGATGGGGCACACCCAGCATGGTGTGGTACCCCCTGCCCCTCACAGCTGTGACCCACTGCTCTGGCACAGGTGCCAGAGCAGTGGGTCCAACCATTCAGCAGCAGGATGAGAGGCCGGTTGGAGCCCAGCCCAGCTCCCAGCAGTGGGCAGCAGCAGACGAGGGGGCTGAGCCCACTCCCCACAGATCACCACAAACCCTCAGCCAGGCCAGTGGGATCAACTCTTCACCAGCAGGATGAAAAGCTGGCTGGAGCCCAGCCCAGTACATGGGTGAGGGGGGCAGGAGAGGGTGCTGAGCCCACTCCCAACACATCACCCCAAATCCTCAGCCCCACCAAATCCTCAGGACCCCCACGCTGCCAACCCACGGCCGCTGGCACTCACTCCCTCCACCCCTGCTGCGGGACCCAGTGTGTGCCCACTCTGCTGCCCCAGCTCTGCCCGCAGCACCATTTTGCATTCTGGTGCTGGCCAGCCCCGCTGCCCTCCCACTCCCACCCCCACCCGGGCTGTGTTTCAGCTGTTCTTGAAACCTGTCCAGCCCGGATTCATCACAAGAGCCCTCAAGCGGCTGCAAACAAACAGAAAAAAAAGGCGAGCAGGAGCGAGCAGAGCGATCGATCGGTGCTCGGGGGGCCCGAGCCCCTTCGGCGGCGCCAAATCAACCCTAAATTCACCACTGCCGAGAGAAAAGGGATTGGGGATGAAGGGCAGGAAGGGGAGGATGGAGAGAGCAGCTCCGGGACCGCGCCGCCGAAGCCCCCGGGGGCGGCGGAGCGGCGATGGGCGGCAGCGCGGCGCTGGCTCTGCCTTCCCGGCGCAGCCGGGCTCGCACCGCTCCGAAACTTCCCTCTTGTGGTTACTGCAGTTAAAAAAGCAAACAGGAGGCTGAGGCTCGTGGAGAAAGCAATAGGAAATCACAGGGGTCGGATCGCGGGGGGGGGGGCACCCGTGGGAACAGGGCTCCCGCAGCATCAGGAGCCAGGATGGGTGCGGGGTCAGGGCGCCTGTCCCCGGGGCTGAGGGAAGGAGCAAGCCCAGAGGCCAGCAGAGCAGAGGGGACCAGGCAGTGGGGACATTGTGGCATGTGGAGGGTGGCTGTGGCTTTGTGTCCTGGGCAGGGGAAGGGTGGGGATGGCAGGGGGCACAACACCGGTGGGAACTGCTGCCACCAGAGCCCGCGGGGTCAGGTTGCTGTGCCCAGGCTGGATCGTTTTTACCACCAGTAAGGATCCCATCTGTGCCTGACAGGCTCCAGCACTGCCCCCACACTGCCCTGCCTCCACTGCTGCCGGCGTGGGGCACGGATGTGGCCCATCCATGGTGCTGGTGGGTGCTCTGTGGCACTGATATGGCACTGTGCTGGGCACTGGATGGGAGCATGGTTGCAGAGGTGCCTTCAAACAGCCACTTCCTTGCCAGCCGTGCCAAGCCCGGCTCCCGTGAGCTGAATGGAGACACAGACAGCGATTTATGGCTAATTCCCTGCACCATGGCTGTGCCCACAGGCCTGGGCAGGATCAGGGCACAGGGGCCTGGGAGAGGCACAAGGGACAGAGCTAAGGGATAGCAAAGCCCTGCCAAGCTCATTGTGCTTCAGCATCTCCTGGTGCCACCACTGTACCCATCTGTGAGACCCCCAGGGAAGGACCTGTGGGGTGGCCACAAAGTGGCAGGAGGTGGCAGTGGCAAGGCACACCGCATAGCCTGGGGATGCCAAGGCACCTCTCTGGGTTGCAGATGGGAGGCAGAAGCAGCTAGCAGGGGGGTTGGGTGGTTGTTCCTTGCAGGGTTCTACAGCCTGCCCCCACAGGGCTGCTCAGGGACCGATCCTGCCATGGCCAGCAGGGTGCCACAAGCCTGCCTGGGGACAAGGGGCCTGGGATGCACTGGCACCGACTGCCCTCCTCCCTGCTGCAAACAAAGACCTGCTGGAGGACACTGCCCATCTGGGCAGGAAGTTTGCAGCCCCCTACAACCCTCACCACAGGACGCCCCTCATCCTGCCCAGAGGGGCAGAGGGGCCATGCCTGCTGTGCAGAGCTCCTCTCCCTGCAATGTCAACCTGCTGCTCCGCAGTCGCCAAGGCTGCCCTTGGAAGAGCTGTCGGCTGCGCGGCTGCTGTGCCAAGCCCAGGACAAGCTCTTTAGCTCGACTCTGCCAGAACAGATGCCTGGGTGACTGTAATTCTTCCTAGCATGGATTGGAGGGGGGTGGAAAACAACCCAACCTCATTGAAGCACTGCAGAGGCTGCTCCTCCCAAACCCACCCCCACCCCCCACGCCCCCCGGCCCTGCAAAGGGACCCTCAGGAAGCTGGAGGGCAGAGAGAGGGTTGGCAGTGAGCTGCTGGGCGCTGCCGGGAAGGGAGGTGGGAGGCCCAGCACACACACCAGAGCTGAACGTGGGCTCTGCTGCCAGGCGGGGAGGAGAGAGCGACTCGCTGCAAGGACAAGTGGGAACCGCAGGCTCCGTGTGCCACCGGCGTCCTTGCAGCCGCTCGGCTGCCTCGTGTCGGTGCTCCCCACCGCACCGCGACCCTGTTCTCATGGCAATGTCCTCTGCAACAGCTCCCAGCAGCCGTGGGGGCCGGCCCCACGCTCGCCAGGCTCCAGCGCTCCTCCTCACGCTCTCTGCAAGTTTCTCCTTAGGCTAAAAGTCTTCTTTCTGCACCCAAAACCCCCTCGCAAAAGCCACCAGGAGCTGCCTGCCCAGCCAGCCCTGAACCAGCCCTGCACGGAGGGGGCCAGCAGCATTTCCATACAGACATTTTCTTCCATTGGCTGCAGTTTGGGGCTGCCAAAAGCCACAACAAGAATGGAAACATCCCAATTTTTTGGCAAAAATTCAGTGCAAGAGGGGTTGGGGTTTGGTTGTGTTGGGTTCTGTTTGCTGGTTTTGTTTTGCTTTGGGATTCTTCTTTATTTTTTCTTTTCTCTGCTCTTTGGTTAGGAGTGGAAACTCCCTGCCATGAAAACATGATGAAACCCCAAACCAAAACACAGCTCGAGCCGAAACCTGCACCCAGTTCCCTGGGGAATGCCACATGGGGCAGGCCCCTGGGCAGGGGTTCACTCTGGCATGGCCCTGGCAGCCAGGACCAAGCCTGGTCCCCAACTCTGCCATCATCCACATGAGAGACAGGAGGACGTTGTGCTTCGGGGCTCTCTCTGGAGACCTGATCTGATTCCCCTCCTTGGGATGCACCCTGCCTAGTACCACCTTGCCCTGAGGATGGTTCGCAGGAGCTGGCATTGGGCCTGGCAAGGGGAATCCATGGGGAATCTGGTTCCTCCACATGGGAAAGGGCAGGGAAAGGGACTCATGGTGCCAGCAGCAGTGTCACAGCAGCCTGTGCTTGCCCCAGAATGTGCCTGTGCCAGGCTGGCCTGAGCTCCCTGCAGATCCCAGAGACCTCTGGGTTCCTTTGCAAGAGCAGCTGCTGGGAATGGCCTCAACCAGCACATCCCAGGGAGTCCAGATCCAGCCAAGCTCCCAGGCTTGCCCCTGCAGCCCCCTCTGCATTCCCTCTCCCCAGCCCTGCTTTCCACCAGATGTTGGGGCTGGAGGATGGGACGGCTCTCCCCAGCCCAGTCCCCACCGCGGTTCTCTCTGGCTCCCGTTCCGGAGGCTGGATCCAGCCCTGCAGCCTGGGTGAGGCTCTGCCTTTGCCCAGCTGCCCCTGCCGCACGTCCCCTCACCCAGCCCAGCCCCCAGGGCCACCATTACCCCCTGCAAAGCAACCCCAGCACCTCTGCCCCATCGCCCTCTGCTCCCCAAAGCAGGCAGACACCTCCTCCCCACTCGATCCTGCACCCAAACCACCTATCTGGGCACAGCAGCACCAGCTCTGCATTTCCCATCTGCTCCTCTACCCTGGGGGTGGGGGGGTGTCAGAGCACCCTTTGGGGAGGGGGCTGAGCATCCTTTGCAGGGAGGTCTGAGCATCCCCAAAGGTCTGCAGGCATCACAGGGGCTGGGTGAGGGAGATGTCTCCAGGGGCAAGCACAGAGCTGGGCTATCTGTCTGCAGAGCTCTGCACAGCAATTAACCTCAAGAGAGCAGCCACAGCTCCTGCCAAGAACCACATTAGGTGTGTGTGGCAGCGTCTAGACAGCAGAGACCAGAGGCCTTGATCTGGAGGAAAGCAGCTCCGTCCCTTCCCCCCCAAACCTCACTCAGCTCACTCCCCTCCAGGGACTCCCTCACAGGGATCCTGGAACATCAAGCACTGGACAGAGTGATCTGGGAATGGGAGCGAGAGGTTGAGCTCTGCCCTGCATGCCTCTGCAAGGGTAAAACAGCTCTGGGCTTTTAAACCAACCAGGGCTCTGATGCTTGGCATGGCAACAGCACAGCATGGCATGGCCACACCACCACACACACTGCATCCTCATGGATGCCAGACCCCTAGGTCCCCAGAAAGCAGGAGGAGGTGGAGGAGGAAGAGGAAGGTAGGTGTCTCCAAGTGGTACCCAAGCCACATCCCAGCCAGGAGATGCAACCATCCCAGGCAACCAGCAGCAAACTGCAGGACGAGCCCTGGAGCCAGGGATGAAGCTGGGGAGGGGCCCAGCTCACTGCCTCCCCAGTCCCATCCAGGTGGGCAGGTGGCTGCCCACAGCCCATTCGCTCTGCACAGACTGGCACAGGTGAGGCAGAGCTGGGTGGGCAACACTGGGACCTGGGCACCCTCCCTGCTGGTAGCCCTTGCACCCCTGACACCCCCTGGCTCTCACCTTCCGGGTGCAGCCGCCCCAGACGGCTGCAGGATGCTCAGGAGCAGAGATTTTCCCGACGTTAATTAATTAAAATAAACAGCAAATTAAACACAGCAAAATTAAAATAGCTCCGGAAATTAATTTTCAACAAAACCCACCTGGAAGGGTTGGGTATTTAAAGCATCCATGGAGCCCTCGGAGAGCAGAGCCAGCGAGCTGCCAGCACGCCCCCACCCCCTCCCAGCCCGCCCTGGGGACCCAGGGCTGTGGGGAAGCCAGGATGGGACCCCTGGCTGAGGCCTGTCCCCGAGGCCGGCTCCCAGGCCCCTGCTCCGGACACCTTCCCTGCACGCTGCCAGGCTGAATGCCATGAGGGACGCAGGCAAAGGGCGCAGCCACGCTTGCCACATGCCCAGCCCTGGCACAGGGCTGCCAGCTCCCTGCCTGGTGACACTCTGCAGGGACACCCTGCTCCTGACTGCTCACCCTAGCACCGAGTGAGCCATGGGCAGACACTGGTGGTCCCCAGATCCACTCTGGAGCAGTCACAGAGCCATGGAACTGCTTTGGTTGGAAGAGACCTCCAAGAGCATCAGATCCAACCATCGACCCAACCCCACCACAGCCCCTCGACCATGTCCCAAACTGCCATGGTCAAAGGGGTCTTGAACTCCTCCATAGATGGGCTCTCCACCACCTCCCTGGGCAGCCTGTTCCAATCCTTGACCACCCCTGCAGCAAAGAAATTGTTCCTAATCTCCAACCTAAACCTCCCTTACTGCAACTTGAGGCCATTTCCTCTCCTCCTATCACCTGTTCCTTAGGAGAAGAGACCAACCCCCACCTGGCTCCAACCTCTCAGGGAGCTGCAGGGAGCAATGAGGTCTCCTTCAGCCTCCTCTTCTCCAGGCTGAGCACCCCCAGCGCCCTCAGCTGCTCCTCCCCAGCCCTGCTCTCCAGACCCTTCCCCAGCTTCCTTGCCCTTCTCTGGACAAAGTCCTCAACACCCTGCAGACCAAACCCTGCTGTACCGAGGGAACCCCTAACGCCCCCAAGCCGTCTGCCAGTTCCTGGGCACTCTCAGCCCCCCACAGCTCTCCCCACACATAATCCCCCCGGCCAAGGCAGGATTACCCTGCAAACTGGCTGCTAACCGGGCAAAGCTCCTTACCCAGCACAACGGACTCCCGAGGGGCCCAGCGGGGCGTACACAGGGCATCGGATGGGTGACGGATAGGGTGAGGAACCGGGCACCATCCGTGTGCCCGGTCGGGCTCCAGCCCGAGGCCAGGCAGAACCCGTAGCGGGGCCGGGACGCGTCGAGCCGGCTGCGGCGGGAAGTCCCGACCGGAGCCCACCGGCCCTGCCCCGGCACCGGCAGCACTTCCTCTCGCCGCGCACGGGCGTGTGCACAGGCGCGGCCACACACACCGGCGAGCGAAAAAAAGCCTCCGGAAGGAAATGGAGAAAGCGAGAAGTCGGCAGGTGGAGAGCAGGAGGGGCTGTGACCACCCCCACCCTGGCACGGAGTACCAAGGGTCATCTGGGGCTCTCCACCTTGCCAGGGTGCCCGGTTGTGCCGCCAGCTCCAGGCTGTTCTGTGGACGATTCTGCACTTGGGGAAACTGAGGCACAGCTGAGGCGGGAGCAGCTCAACGCGGAACCCTCCACCCTCCCAGGGAGGGAAACGCTCCGCGGCCGGGATGACACCAGCTCCCCGGCCTCCTCCCGCTCCACCCTGTTCCTGCAGGAACCCAGGAGTCCAGGCTCTGGGCACGCAGCCAGCGCCTGCCTCCTGCCCGCACCTCCCGCCCTGCCTGCACCAACCTCAGCCCTCAGCACCCACATCCCAGCCCGGATCTCTCCGACCTCCCTTCCCGGGCGCACACCGTGTGTCAGGGCGACCTTGGAGCGCTGCCGCGGCTGCTCGGTGCCAAACCTCCCAGCGGCGATGCCCACGGCAGAGCTGGGTGATGGAAGGGGTGGGCAGGGGGATTTTTCTCCCCTGCTTGTTTATTTGGTGGGTAGTTGTTGGGTTTTTTTGCCTCGCTGGAGACAAAGGCAGCCTAACGCGCCCGGGCGCAGCGTTTGGAGGGTGCTGGCGGTGCCGGACCCGGTGGCGGTGCCAGGCCCCGGTGGCGGTGCCAGGCCGGCCTCGCCGGGGGCTCTGGGTGGCCGGTTTCCTCCGCACACAGATGGCTGTTTCGACTCAGTCGAGCGCTTGACCTAAATCTCCTCCTGATCCACAGGAGCTGCAGTCCCTCAGCAGCACAGCTCAAGGCAAGGAGGAGGAGAAGGAGGAGGAGGATGGGGGGGGGGGGAAACCAGGGCCAGCTGCGGATCGACGGGAGGGTCGGTCGTGCCGCGAGGGCCCCCACCCCAGGGTTTGGCAGTGGAGGAGGTGACAAGAGGAGGGGAGGAGAGAGAGGGGAAGAGGGGGGCGGGGGGGGTGTAGAGAAAAAGAAAAAAATCTCCCACGCTTCAGCCTCCAGCGGCGGCAGCCTGCGCCTGCGTGCAGCGCCCGCCGAGGCCGGGCAACCGCCCCGCCGGGCTCGACGCCCCAGCAGACCACTTCCTCGGAGAGGGGCCCCGCTGGAGGAAGCTCCAACGGCTCGAAAGTTTCGCCTCTGACTCAACCGTTGGCTTGGGTTGACCGAACCGGCCGTGGCGAAGAGGGGCCCGTGGGACCCCAGGGGTATTTTTGGGGAGCGCCAAGGTGGGGGATTTTCGATTTTTTAATTTTTTTGGGTTCCCTAGACAAGGGTTGTCTGCGAGGCATCGCGCTCCACCCCCAGTGTCGGAGCAGCCCAAACCGGCTTCCCAGCGACAGCAGAAAGCTTTTAAAATCCCCTACGCGCGGCATGAGTCACTCCAGAGCCAGTGCCCAAAACAAGCTCCGACACGGAGAGGAATGGCGAGAGCAGAGATGCTGGGGGCGGGCAGGAGGGGCTGGGGAGGGCCGGGGGGGGGGGGGAAAGGGGGAGACAGAAGGAGGGAGAGAAAAGAGAAGAGGCAGAAATAACAGCATCTGAAACTCTGCCTGCTGGAGGCTAATTGGTTCCGGCACAGCCTGGTTTGTTTGGCAATGTTTCCTCTAATCCTTCAGGCTCCCAGCTCCCAGCCCCAGGGACTTGGGGACATCTCGTCGCCCGGCACCAACACCCCAGCCGGGGTCTCTGTGGCACTCCCAGCTTGAGTCCCTCCCCACCCACCCAGAGTGATGCTGGGACCGGCTCTGCCCACCCCGAGGTCCCCCTCCTTGCCATGGTGAGGACGTCCTGGGGATGGGGTTCCCCTGATGCGGTGCCCTGTGAGGGTGCCCTGGGAGCTGGCAGGCGATGGCCTGGGGATGGGGCAGCAGAGGAAAGGGAGGGGAAAGGATGGGAAGGGAAGGGAGGGGAGGGGAGGGGAAGGGAAGGGGGGCCCCCACGGCCCAGCATGGCCGAGCCAAAGCACTAGCCAAGAGTCGGCAGCTTTGTTCCAGGTGCCGGCTCCCTTTTTTTCATTAGGCTAATGGGATGCGGATGCATTATTCCATTCCACATGCTGCTAATGAACCACTCAGGCCAGTGCATTTGCATTAATGTGCAAAGCACTGGAGGAGGGTGGAGTGGCTGCATCTGGCTAAGGCTGACCTTCCCCGGGCCGCCCAGCGCAGCCTCCCCAGCATGTGGCCAGGCAGCCCCCCGAGCCTCGCCGGACCCTTGATCTCCCCAGGATGGCTCCGACACACATTCCAGGACACATTAACCAGCCCTGAGCAAACCGCAGCCCGAACACCTCAAGCTCCCTGCCCACATTGGCCATCTTGTTTGTGCCGTGCCCAGCTGGCTCCCCTTGCCCCTCTCCGTATCACAGAATCAGAGTGGTGGGGTTGGAAGGGACCTCTGAAGACCATTGAGACCAAGCCCCCTGACAGAGCAGAATCACCCAAAGCAGATCACATTGGAACGCATCCAGGTGGCCCTTGAAAGTATATGGCTGCCAGTGCCACACAGCCAGCACCCCCCTCCTCCCCTCTGACACCCCAGAAGTAGAGGGGACTGCAGCATCCCTCCTGCACTCCCCAAACCACATCACTCCCACGTCCCGCAGGGAAACGCACTCGGCACGTCCCTCCCCAGCTGTTATTACAGGGACCTCCCAGCACCACCCTAAAGCTGCCCTCCGGCACCCCAAGGGAGCAGGGGGTCGTTTCCCAGGTCCATCCTCCCCTCCCCAAAGTGCTGGCAGGCAGCGCCGGGCGCGGGCGTCATCGGAGCCCTTGGGTTGTTTGTTACGGCTCCCAACTGCCTCCGTCCCCGGAGAGGTTTTGAAGGCGAGTGACCCACGAACTGGAATGCACAAAGCCTCCAGCAAACAGAGCCAGCTGCCTGCGCCCGCGCAGAGGGGCGGCGAGGGGAGAGCAGCCGGCCGCTCGGCTCGGCTCGGCTCGGCTCGGCTCGGCTCAGCACTGCACAGCACAGCACCGCACAACACTGCATGGCTCGGCACGGCACCGTGCACACGGATGTGCAGCCCCGATATGGATGCACAGCCCCAACGTGGATCCCTGATCCTAGCGTGGATCCTTGATCCCGACGTGGATCCATGACCCCAACGTGGATGCATGACTGCAACATGCGTGCGAGATCCTGACACGTTCTCCCTGGGTGGGCAGCCACTCCTGTGGGGTGCAGTGACAGCAGCCCACTGGCCTTGCCGTGTCCCCAGCACTAGCAGCCATCACAACAGGCTCCCAAACTCCCACGTCCTTCCCACCTCCTTCCCAGCCTGTTTTTTGGCAGCAGGAGGCCTCCCGGCACAGTGCCGAGCTGCAGGGGAGCTGTGCTGAGAGGCTGCCTCACCCCTCACCCGGCTTCAAGACCTACATCCTGGGGTGGCCCAAGGACCTCTAGGACAGGGGACAGCACGGTGACAGCGCCAGCCCCCCACCTTGGCCTGTGCCACCCTCCCCAGCAGCCAGGAGCACTCCTGAGCAATGGCACTGGGGACTGGCACGGCACTGGCTGCCGGGGGGGGGCACGGTGGGGTCCGAGGTGGCCCCGTGCCCGCCATGCCTGCGAAACCCCCGTGCCCAGGCGCACGCAGGAGGGTGTCTGGGTCTGTCACAGCCTGGTGAGCAAGTTAATCTCAGGCTCCCTGACACGTGGAATAAAATCGCCATCCCGTAATGGAATTCATTCGTCTTCCTGTCCAGGCTCAGAACGAGCCCCTCGCCGCCCGCCGCGGCCGGGCCAGGGCAAGGCAGCCAGAGGGCCAGCCCCCAGCTGGGAGGTCCTGCCTGCACCCACCCGGCTCCCAGCAAAGGGACCTGACCGGCACGGGAGGGACATTCCTGCCAGCTTCTGCCCAGGGCTGTGCAAAACCCTGGGTGCTGCAGTGTGTCGTCTTCCCAGGGGCCCTCAGCCACGTCGGCAGGGACAACTGTGGGGTCACCAATGCGTGCGGGTTGAACCCCTGAAGGCGAGCAGGGGGCAGTGGGACATCGGCCACAGAGCTGACCAGGGAGGGAAAGGGAAGCTGAGGCAGGCAGCGCTGGGAGAAGGGCATGAAGAGGACAGGGGAAAATGTCCTCCTGTCTCCATGATGTCTCTCTGTCCCCACAGCTCCTTCCCCGTTGCTAGAGACCTGACCAGCCCTGGCCTGGCAGGGAGAACCCACCCCAGGCACCCTGCAGGGATGGCACTGGCTGGGGCACCCCTGGGGGAGTCTAGAATGTCCCCAGGACCCATCTCACCTGCAGCGTGTGGCTGTGCCACCGTCAGGGTGCAAGTGCTGGAGAAAAGCCCTTGTGGCAACCTGAGCAGGGCAGGAGGCCATGGGGCTGCCCCGTGCCTCAGTTTCCCTTCAGCACCCACGGTGAGGCCAGCCCCGGGCGGGAAAGCAGCCTCGTGGCCAGGGGAGAAGGGGGAGGAGGAGAAGGAGGAGGGCTGCTCCCTCCCGGGCACACAAAGCCCCTTTCATAGGGGCCGAGTTTGGATTTCCTCTGCCTGCCCAGCACCTCTGCCCTGCCAGAAACGCTGCGGTCAGAGCGGGGGGCTGGCGGGTCAGGCGCCTGGGGTGGGGGCACAGGGACCTCTGAGTGGCTTCATGCCTCACCCCAGCCCTCACAGAGACCGTCCCTGAGATCTTCCCCTCCTGTCGGCTTTTAATTATACCCCTAATAAAAGTGGCTTTGCAGGGGCACGGGAGCTTTGTTGCTCAGGAACTCATCCCCCGCTGCTCCTTCCCCGCTTTAAACCCTAATCCTCAGCTGGGGACACTGAAATTAGCCACCGCCGGGTCGGGCACCGTGGCACGGCGGATTAGGGCTCCCTTCAGCGAGCACTGGGGGGACCCGGCCCCGGGGCGGGTCGATGGCTCTGTGCGGGATGGGCTGTTCCCCGCTGCAGCCGCCCACAGCGGGGGACGAGCCTAAAGGTTCCTCGGCCCACCTCATCCGGGTACCAAACGGACCTGCACCCCCGCACCAGTGCCCCTGGGTTAGTTTTGGGGTGCACAGGACCCACAGATCCTCGACTGACCTCCCTCCAGAGCCCCCCTCCCCCCCATGCAGGCAGACCCAAGAAAGGCTTCCCAGGGGTCTGGTGGCTTTGTAAGATGTGATTATGGGGGCAAAAAAGGGGCGAGGGGGACACAAGCTTCCAACCACAACCCCACATCCTCACCCAGCCCCCAGCCTGGGCCCTGTGTTGCCAGGAGGGGA
The DNA here is from genome assembly GCF_026170545.1 of Melanerpes formicivorus. Lineage (NCBI taxonomy): Eukaryota > Metazoa > Chordata > Aves > Piciformes > Picidae > Melanerpes > Melanerpes formicivorus. The sequence continues at coordinate 579,611 of NW_027142397.1, read as the reverse complement.
AATTGAGGCACAGGGCACCAGGTGCCCATGACGCACATCCCACAGCAGCCCTGCACCAGGGAGAGAGGTGGCACTGCCACTGCATCCGCGCACGCCTGCAAGGACAGTGCCAGCCCTCAGCCCTGTCCGCAGGTAAATGCTCTGCTGCAGAACCAGGCAGCTGCAGGCAGGCTGCAGGCGGAGCTGAGTCTCAAGCTGATCAGGACAACAGGGCCAGGAGAGCTCCAAGAACCAGCAGACCGGTGGGCACCGTGCAGCTCTGGCATGGTGACAGACCCTCATGCGTGGCACAAAGGCCACGCCAAGTAGAGGTGGGGGTCACTCGACCCCTAAGAGCTCCCGAAAGGAGCCCGCGCGTCGCTGCCAGGTGCCAATCAGCCTCTTCCCTGCGCTGGGGAGAGGAGCGGGGAGCAGGCGCTCGTTAGCAGCCGCTCATTAGGAGCCCTCCGGGAGGAGGAAGGTACCCAGGGCAGCTGCACCTCTGATTAATGAGCTGCGGAGCCAATGAATGCGGGAAGGGACCCTGGGCACGGTGGGGCTGCCGGTGCGGAGGGTTGACCCTCACCCAAACCCTGGCGTGGGTCCCCACGCTGGCGTGGCTGAGGCAAAGAGAGGGATATGGGGAGTTGAGTCATGGTGACAACCGCAGGCAGCGGTGGTGGCAGGGCCGTGTGGCAGCGGCTGCCAGGAACGCCCTGAGCTCCCCACCAACCCTGGCGGGGGGGCACCCAGGTGTGGCTGCATCCCCCCACCCCACACCTGCACCCATGGGTGCCGCATGGAGAGGGTGACAGTGGCCAGTGCTGCACAGCAGTGCCCACTACACACGGAGGCAAGACAGGACCCCTGGGTCCTTGGGGTCAGCACCTTCACACTGTGGGTGCCCCCAGGGTCCCCAAGGGGACACAGACGTCCTGCGCAAGGATCCATCACCCCCAGTCTGGCCCTCAAAGCACAACCTCACACATCAGCTAGAGCAGACCCGGGGGTCTGGGGACACACTGTGGCACCCAGACAATCCTACGATGCCCACCCCAGCACCCAGCCTCGTGGGACACTTGAGTGGCCAGGTCTGAGTGCCACAGCCCCCCACTCTGTCAGCCTCCAAGCCACCCACCCGGCATGGGGCTCTCCCTCATTAATGTTTACTCAGGTTCGTTAGTGCCAGCACATCACCATGGCAACCACGCAAGCTGCGTGCCGCCGGCGGTGCCACCGCCGCGAGGCGTGGGGACATCCCCGCACGTGGGGTCACCACGGACACCCTCCCACCCCCACCCCCAGGCATCGTGGGGCTGGGAGATAGCATGGGGAGCAACGGCGGGGGACACACACCAGGGCTGCCCTCCTCACTGTGGGCACTGCCTGGCTTGATGCCACCCAGCTGGGGTGGTAGCACCCACTGCTCGCCCCCGGCGCCCCTGCAGCCGTGCCAGGGCTGCCAGCACCTCGCTGCTGCATTATTTATAAACCAGAGGAGCTGAGGCCTCGGCAGCTGCAGAACCCTCCTGGGCCACCCTGCCTGGCATCACGCAGCCACAGAGCCCGCTGGCACCATGGCACTGCAGCCCAGGCAGCCAGGAGGGACAATGGGGACAAGGCTGCCCATGGGGCTGGCAGAGCCACAGGGCACCCAGATGCCACCCTGGCATCCCTTTGGATGTGGCAGGCGGCTGGTGAGGCACATGGGGACGTCTGGCATGTCCCCAGTGCCGGCACAGCACCCCAGGCCGCCTCCCAGCACCGCAGGAGCCCACCACAGATGGGATCGGGGGATGGCAGCAAAGGGGTGCCCCCACCCAAACCCCAGCCAGCCCTTCTCTTCTGGCAGAGGGCAGAGCTGTGCCAGGGTTCACCAGCAGCAGGATGCAGTCCCAGCATTTTTCCCCCCGCTCTCCCCCCCCCCACCAACTGCCTTGGCTCCAGCAAACAGGTTTTCCTTAAGCCTTCCAGAATCCTCCCACCTCCTTCCCACCCCCCACTACGAGCCCTGCCTCGGGATTTCGGGGAGGTGTGGATGTAGGGGAGGGGGAGAGAAAGCTGAGTTGGGGGCTTTTAATTTTTCATTCTTAATTTCCCATCGATGCCAAGGAGCTGTGGGGTTTGCTCAGCCGCCCCCAGCATCACCCCCCGCGCTCCCTGGCGCTCTCCCGGAGCTCTGCACCGGCTGAAGCCGAGCCAGGCTGCGATAGGATTAATTCTGCATGACTGCCCATCTCCGCGGGGGGATCCGAGACCCTCAGGCCTGCAGCAATCTTTAAAATTCCTCCAGCCCAACTTAATTCCCTTTTCCTGCAGAGCTGGCGCATCTGCTGCAGTCAGGCACGGAGAGAGGGGAGACGGAGGGGAGGAAAAGGAGGGAAGCGGGGGGGTGGAAACGCTGGCACCCAGGGACGCTGGAGGAGTCGGCGACAGGAGGCAGCCCTGCTGTGCTGGTTGTGCTGCTGCAGTTCTCAGCCCTGGGGTCACCCGAAGCCGTGCTGGACCCAGATCCCAAGACGGGGTTTGCACTGGGGATGGGGGAAACTGAGTCAGGCTGGGGCTGAGCTGGAGGTGGTGGCTGGGCACGGCACATTCTCACCTCCATGTCCCCAGCTGGCACTCCCCAAACCATGAGACCGACTTCAAAGAAGGATTTCCCAACACCTACAGACTGCCTCTCCGAGGCAACCTCTCCAACCCCCCCACTCTGCCCCCTCTCTCCACAGCCCCAAAGGACAGACATCCCCCAGGACAAAAATCACCTGGGGGCACTCGGGGTTGGACCCCAGGGCCCAGACTCCTAGATTTTGGGAAACAGCCCCACAGCGCCGAGCACAGCCTGAGGGTGAGCCTCCCTCTCAGCCCCGCTCCTAGGGACGAGGAGCCCAGCGTCCCCTGGCACCGTGAGACCCCCCTGCCCGCACCAGCCACCACCAAACAGCATCGGAGCAACGAGCCCGGCCCGGGGTGACCCCCGCAGAGCCTCACCGTGCACCGCGGCAGCCCGGGGACAGTGGCGTCCCTGTGCTTTGAAGGCTTCAGCTGCTGCCACACCGAGGCTGGCAGCCGCTGGGCAGAGCTCACCTTCAGGAGAGGTGGCGAGGGGAGGCAATGGCGGGGGGGGAAGGAGGGAAGGAGGGAAGGAGGGAAGGAGGGAAGGAGGGAAGGAGGGAAGGAGGGAAGGAGGGAAGGAGGGAAGGAGGGAAGGAGGGAAGGAGGGAAGGAGGGAAGGAGGGAAGGAGGGAAGGAGGGAAGGAGGGAGAGACACACCAAACTCCAGACCCTGCCTACACTCATTGTCCGGCAGCACAGCCACCCTCCCAAGACGCTGGCAGCTGCTGGACCCAGGAGAATCATCCCTTTGTCTTCTTCCTTGAAACTTGCCCAGCTCCCAAGGCAGCCAGGAGGAAGGTGAGGAGCTGGAAGGAAGGCAAGAAGCCAGGAAGAAGGTAAGGAGCTTGAAGGAAGCTGAGGAGCCAGGAGGAAGGTGAGGAGCTGTGATGAAAGCAAGGATCCAGGAAGAAGGTGAGGAGTCTGGAGGAAGGCAAGGAGCCAGGAGGAAGGAAAGGAGTCAGGAGGAAGATGACTAGCTGGGAGGAAGGTGAGGACTCAGAAGGAAAGTGAGAAGTCAGGAGGAAGGCAAGGAGTCAGGAGGAAATTGAGAAGTCAGGAGGAAGATGAGGAGCCAGGAGGAAAGGAAGGAGTTGGGAGGCAGGTAAGGAGGTGGGAAGAAGCTGAGGAGCCAGGAGAAAGGCAAGGAGTCATGAGGTAAACAAGAAATCGGGAGGAAGATGAGGAGCTCAGAGGAAGGCGAGGAGTCAGGAAGGAGGTAAGAAGCCAGGAAGAAGGCGAGGAGCAGGGAGCAAGGCAAGGATTCAGGAGGAAGGAGAGGAGCAGCCCAGCCCAGCTGCCGGCGGAGCTGCGGATAGAGGCATTTAAATCACCGAGCTCTGTACTTTCCCCTGCGCTGGCTGCGAGCTGGGCTCTTTTTTTGCATGCGTAATTAGGGGGTGGAACAGATGGCGGAGGGCTCGTTTAAAGTAATGCATCCATTAAAATAACCTTCGCTGTCGGGGACTGCGCTCCAACGGGGGCCTGCCTTACCGGGGGCGGTGGGGAGAGAGCAAAAGGGGGGCTTTGTTCTGCGAGGAGAAGGGTGTTGGACTTTGGGAAGGAGCACAGAATCCCCTTGGGACACATCCTGTTGGATAGAGGGTCTGGATGCACCCAGCTGTATTAGCAGGAAGGGTAATGCATGAAGGCTGGGACCAAACTGGGGCCAAACTGGGGCTGAAGCGGTCCTCTCCAGGGCTCAGTTACCATAGCAATAGGATGGCAGTGAGATGGCGAGGATGCAAAACCCAGGCTGGGGACCATGCCACAAGGTGGGCACAGTCCCCCAGTAATCCCCTGGCTGAGTCTGTCCAGAGCTGCCCCTCACAGGGATCGCTGGGGGACTGTGCCCTCCTCCGTCCCCCACCCACCCTACAAGCCCAAAATAGGCTCTGGAGGAGGAGATTTCTCCTGCCACACAGCACCAGCAGCCTCTCCCATTTCCAGCCCCGGGTTCCCGGGAGAGGCAGGAGGGCTTTGTTCAGGCACCGGAGGAGCGGAGGCCAGAGAAAGCAGCAGTGCCCTGCCAGCTCTTGTGCTTCACTCCCGAGGAATGCCGGGGAGGGGAGGGGAATGCTGCTCCCCCTCTACACACACACACCCCGAGATGGGCACCCAGCCCGGCTGCAGGGTGCTGAGCCTGCGAGGAAGAGGAGGATGGAGGATGAAGGACGGGGAGGCAGGCGTCGCGCCGGTGCCGCGGTGCCACCACGTGCGGGCAGGGCTGGCAGCGGTGGGCTGGGGGAAGGGAATGACAAACACGGTGACAATTGTGATACGATGGCAATGCTGAGCACTGCCTGGCTGGGCTGGAGCACAGCAAAGGATTCAGAGGGAGAGCTGCCAAGCAAATGTGGCACCCCTGGGCTGGAGGAGAGGAGAAGCCCCTCCAGGTAACCCTCAAATCTGGGGGCTCCAGAGACACAGCAACCAGGAACAGGACTGGAGAAGGACAAGAGCAGCAGCAGCCCCAAAGCCACCCATGTCCATGACACCTATGAGCCAAAGCCACCCAGTTCTTTACAGCGAGGGTGAGCAGACGCTGGCACAGGTTGCCCAGGGAGGCTGTGGATGCAGGTGTCAGGCCTGCACTGGGAGCAGGAAGGTTGCTCTCTCCTCCCAGCTGGACTGGAGGGGCCATGGGTGGCCATGAGAGCTCAGGGAGGGCTGGGGCAAGGCCAAGCTTCACCCTGAGTTGTGCAAAGGCTGTTCCTGCCTTGTTGGCCCCTCCCTGGCCACAGCCCCCATACCCTGCAGAGCTGTGTGTCTGTCCCTCCTCCTCCTCCTCTTCCTCCAGCTCTTGTGTACCTCCCATACTCCCACTCCCTGGCACCCTGGGGTGTCCCTAAGCACCATGTGGCCTGGGGGACAGCCAGCAGCTGTGGCACTGTGGCAGCTGATGCCAGCAGTGGGACAGGGCATCTGCTCTCACCAACACCTCTGTGCCAACAGCAGTGGCATATGCCAAGGGTGGCGATGGCAGGCGCTGGGGCGAGGGACCAGGGGGACACACAGGATGGCAGCCAGACAGACACCCAGAGCCAAGAGGGGAATGCAGCAGGAGCTGGGTTGTGGGGTGCTGGGTGTCCCCAGGCCACCAAGGGCAGCCCCACTCACTCACACATCTGCCAGCCAAAGGACTTCAGTTCTGCCTCACCACTGCTCACAGCAGCCACATCCCCACGCCAGCCTCCAGCCACCAAGCCCCCACTCTGCCATTTCCACCTTCCCACTCAGCAATCCAAAACTCCTCCAGCTCATGCCAGTCCTCTCCCCTCTCACTTGCTGTAACGCCCCCTCCACTCCCAGGCCCCAGCGTGCTGCCTCCCCCGCCCCCCCCCCCCAGCATTTCAAGCAGTCTCTCTGGTGCACCCCAGCACCGCCAGAGCTCTTCCCATTCCCCAGCCGACAATCCACTGGGAAAAACAGTCCCCAAAGAAGCCTTCCCCGCATCCGCGCCAGCTCTGCTGCTCTGGGGGGGCCGCGGGCCGGCCCCCCGCTCGCCAAGAACAATAGCTCCTTGTTCCAGCCCGACTCTGTCCTCTCCTGCTGGGCTGCAAACACCTCCCCGGGCAAATGCTCTTGGCCACTCTCACCTCTACGTCTCTCTCGCTGTTTCCCAGCTCCCTCCTGACAAATCCCCGTTCCCGATCGCTTCTCCTCCCCGCGGGTCCATATTAAGCTACATTCTCCTTTCAGCTGGGTGGAAAACAGCAGTAATAACCATGTGGAGAGAGCCGTGCCCCCCACCTCCACTTCCCTCCCACTTTGGGGTTCAAATTTCATTTCAGCAAAAAAGCTTCCCCCGCCTCCAATTTCTTCCCCCAAACCGAGTCGCTGTCGTCTCGTCTGATCTCGGCAGGGGCCGTATGGATGCTCAGCTCCTCCTGGTTCAGGATCTGCTGCCAATCTGGACCTCGCAAACTGGTTCTCACACAGCTCCCGCCTAGCACCTCCCTCTCGGCATTTATTGTCCCTCCTCAGCCACCCAGCCCCAGCTTGCTCTCTGCCACTCTGCTCTCTGCAACCCAGCTCCCTACCATCCCACTCCCATGTCCTGTTCCTTGCCACTCTTCTCTGCCATCCTGCTCCCTGCCACTCTTCTCCCTGACCTGCTGCTCCCACGTCATCATGCTCCTTGCCACCCTTCTCCCATGTCACCCTGCTCCCTGACACCGTTTCCCTCCCATCCTGTTCCCTTGCCACCCTGCTCACCCCATCCCCTTCCACCCCACTCCCTGTCCCCCTTCTCCCCAGTCACCATGCTCCCGTGCCTCTGGTCCCACAATGCTCAGGGTGACACACTCCCCTCCCGCCCCTGCGCCTGCTCGGCCACATCCATCCCAAACTGAGCCACCGAGTCTGCCGGGCAAGATTTATTCCCGGCCAATTCCCAGGGGCCAGTGGGGCTGGCAGCTGGCAGGGAGCGGAGCAGCTTCCCTCCTTCCTGCAGCTGAGGAGCTCATCTCCCTCGCCCAAGGCGCTCTGTCCTCCTCCAGATATTTTAGGCCCAGGTTTTGGGAGGAATGTTCAGGCGCTGAGCCCAAGCCGAGGAGCTGAAGTCAGCAGGAGGCGAAGAGCGAAGAGCAAAGAGCGAGCGTGGGGCTGGGGGCCCTGCCGGCGGCGGTGATGGTGGAGTGGGGATGGGATGAGGTGGGGTGGGGTGAGATGGAACAGGACAGAATGGGATGGGATGCTGCTGCTCCCTCCGCCTGCAGCTGATTTAGCAGCAGGAAGGGCAGAGGTTGGAGCTGGCAGATGCCAGAACTGCTTTGCTCTCCCTCCAAGAGGATCAATACCACATTTCGCCTCTCCCCTGCCTCTCCCTGCATCACACCAGGCCAGGCTGCATCAGCTCTCACCCACCAGCATGCTGGTGTGGGGTGGGCTTTGGCATGGGGAGGGGGCTCCCTGCTACTTCCTGTCCCCATCCCCTTCTCCAAGGAGGGGAAGGAGGCATTTTCACCATGGTGGCATTTCCCTGCCAGCACCTGACAGGCCCACCTGTGCATCTCAGTTACTCACACTAGTCCTGTCCTTGGGCATCAAACTCTGCCTGTGCACCAAACCTGGGCCATGAACCAAGCCCTGCCTGCAGCCAGCCTGTGCCCCAAACCTTGTCCATAACCAAACCCTCACTGCAACCGGCCTGTGCACCAAGCCCTGCCTGCGCACCAAACCCTGTCTGTGCACCAAACCTCGCCAAACCTTGCCTGCATGCCAAACCCTGCCCGTCACCAGCCCATGCATCAAGCCCTGTCCATGCACCAAGCCCTTCCTGTGCCCTGCCCGCACACCAGACCCTGCCCATGCACATGCCAACATCCCCTGCTGACCCTTCTCCTGCCTCCCCACACCCTGCCGGGCCCCTGTGCCCCCAAGCCAAGCGCTCCTCAGCCCATTCACCACAGCTCTGCCCCATGGCAGCTCATCACACCTGGCGGGACAGCTGGGGGGGCGCGGCAGGAGTCCCTGGCGTGGCGGCACAGCTCCTGCCCTTGTCACGGCCTCGCTGGCACGCAGGCGTCCTACGTGCTCCGACGTGTGAGCCCCCGGGGCTGCGTTCCTGCCTGGGCCAGAGCTGTCCCCACCGGGCAGCCGCTTTGCAGGCATGTTCCTTCCCAGCACGTCCCTCCCTCCTTCCCCTCCGTATCCAGCCTCCCTCGGCCGGCGCAAAGAGGGGAGCCGGCAGATTTTAATGAGCTCCCCGGAGGCATCGCTCTGCACCCCCCACCCCCCCACCCTCCTTTCCCGCCTCTTCCCGCGCCCGGGAACCGATGCTCTGAAACACAACCCTCGGTGGCAAAGCCTGGAAAAAAACCACAGGGCACATTTCCACCCCCCCTCACCCCCCCCCCCCCTCCTTCTTCTTTCCCTCCTCGCCTCCCCCAGCTTTTTGCTCTCCTGCCGATGCCAAAGACCCAGCCGGGCTCTTGTGCTTTCACTCGCAGCTGCAGCTGCCGATTCTCGCTGTAAGCCCTTGTGCCTAGAAGGCCCAGAGCGAGGGATTCTGGGACACGGTGATTGAAGACAGCACCAGCGCGGAGACCATTGCTCAGACTTTCCCTGTCTGTCGCCCCAACGCTCAACCCGCGGGGGGGGGGGGGGGGGGGGGAGAGGAAGGAAAGAAAGGAAAAACGAAAAAAAAAATAAAAAATATGGAGACACCAAAAGCAAAACAAAACCAAAACCAAAACAACAACACCCACCAAAAACTCACCAAAACCCCAACAAACCACTGGCCTGGCGCTGGCCCCTTCCCACCCACGCAGAGCCACATTGCTCCCCGCTGCGACGGCACCCAGCACCCCACAGCCTTCACCCGGCTCCGGGGTGCCCCCCAGCCCCGTGACATCCCAGTGAACTCCCAGCTGCTGCAGTCTGCAATGCCAGATCCCACCGTGAGCACGCTGGATCCCTCTCACCACGCTGGATCCCTCTCACCACGCTGGATCCCTGTCAAGGCGCAGTCCATTGCCTTACAAACTCCCTGCGGGCCCCCCAGTAGCAACCCTCTCTCTCCCCTCTGTTACTGTGAAGGGAAAGGAAGGGTCACACAGCTCTCCAGCCCCTCTCCGAGGCACAGGGCAAACACTGGGGGTGGGTGCAGGGGGAGGTGACACCGCGCACGACGCCGGGTCCCTGTGCAAAGCTGAAGTGCCCACGCGTGGCGGTGGGATCGTGGGGATGCACCCCAGAGCCAAGCGCCACCCTGGCACACGTCACCACGTCCCTCCACGTACACAACGCCCCTAGGGAGGGGGTCCCCGGCACACTGGGTGTCCAGATGTGCCTGGGGACAGTCCCATGGGACCAAAGTCCTGCCCTCGGGCACCCACACTGGACTACAGCATCGCTCAGTGCGTGCCCCTGAGGCACAGCAGGAACCACTCCAGCCCGGACAGATGGACGGACGCGCGGTGGGGAGCAGGGGATGGAGGCTGTGACCCCACAGCCCCCCGTGTCGGCGAGCAAAGGGGGCCGGCCAAGCACCTCCCGGCCAGCCAAGCCCTCGCTCCCGGGAAGCGTCGCCAGCTCCCCGAGGACCGGTCCGCACCGCGCGGCACATCCCAGCCCCGAAGTTAGTCGAGCAGCAGGGCTGGGGAGGGGACGGCGGCCGGGGGACACAGACACACATCTGCGACTCGTTCAGAGGCCATCCCGCATCCGGGCAGCCCAGCCACAGCCCAGCATCCAGCTGGCCAGCCCCGGCGCGGGGAGCCCTGCCCTATCGCCAGGCGAAAAATCCCCCCCTTATCCCTCCCGCTCCCCCCCACCACGAGCCCGGAAGAAGGAAACAGCCCTCCCCAGCGCTGCCCTGTTTACCAAGAGCTGGTTCCAAGCACTCGGGAGAATAGCAGGAGCATTTCAAGGCCCTGTTTCCACTCGGCTGACACACACTATTTATAGAACCCACAATTCTCCCAGAGCTTTCCTCGGGATCTCAGCAGAAATAGCCTGCCCCGGGTCTCTGCTGCCTCCTCTAAGGAGGCCAGGCCAGCTCCAGCCCCCCCAGGCTTCCCGTAACCTTCCACAGCCTTCCATCGCTTCTCCACCGCCGGCCGCCCCGCTCCCGGCATGTCCTTGGCTACCCAGTCCTCGCCACGGTGCCAACCCCTTCGTGCCAACCTCTTCGTGCCAATCCTTCGCCTCTTCCCCGCACCCTCCGCTCCCCCTCCGCCAAAACCCCAACCCTCTCCACCTCCTGCCCGGTCGGTTCCCGGCGGGCACGCGGTGGCTCCGGCGGGCGCGCGGTGGCTCCGTCCGGCGTCCGCTCGCCGGACAGCAGAGGGAGGGAAGTGGCCTGTGGCTGGCTGGGGTGTGCTGGAGAAGGGGGGTTGGGGGGGTGGGAAGAGGCCAGCACCTCCCGCCTGACTGCATCGGAGCGCGGCGGAGCCCCGGGGGACTCGCACCGGGGATGGAGTTGGCCTATTCAGGTTACAGAGACATGGCAGAGCGGAATTTGGCGCCGCGCCATCCCTTCTCCAGCCCCCCCTTCTCCCCTCCTCTTCCCCCCTTCCCCACCACCACCACCACCCTCCCCTGCAAATTCCTCAGCCCAGCAGGAGAAGCCAGTGTAAGGAGACACCTGGGGGGGCAAGGAAAGGAGAGGAGGGAGGAGGCCTGGGGTGAATGGGGGTGCCCCGATTTGGACCATGCGCCCCCGCTGCCTGGCAGCGCCTGGGTCGCAGGGAGAGGGCAGGATCCCTGCCGGTCGCCCCGGGGGTTCGCTTCTGCTCTCTTGTCACGCCAGGATAAATCTGGAGCGACTCCACCGCGCGCCCGAGCTCGCCACGGCACACAATGAGCTCAGCCCCTGGCTCCCGGTGGCTCTTCTGGCCACCACGGACCCAAGGGCTGGGCGCACAAGGCCACCTGGTCGTAGCCAAGGCCAGATGTCCACCCTCCAGCACATAAACAAGCAAGGGCCTGGGTGTCACCGCCTGCCCCAGCCTCGGGGAAACCAAACGCATCACCTAGGGGTGGGCAGAGGGTCCAGCGTTAGGGTGACCCCACGGGGAGGCTCCAGCCCCTGCCAGAGCCACCGGTCCCCTGCAGTCCCTGTCGCCATGCAAGCACCGAGGGGGTTGGGGGGGGGGGAATTTAAATCAGCTGATCGATAAAAACAAATCAGAGGGGGAATGACAGGCACCAAAGTGACAACCGCTCGCCGAGCACCACCACGCAACTTCGCCAGCGGGGCTGGGGTGAGACCCCCCCCAACCTTACACCCATCACCATCCCCCCGTCACCGCCACGGGGGGCTACGCCTCACGGGCCAGCCCTCTGCTCCCCCCCGGGGCTCAGCTGCCAAGGGATGATTGAGGGGAGGGATGCTGTGCCCCGGGGGGGGTCCCCCACGTCCCCCCCAGACGCTGTTGACACGCTGGGCTCCAGCACGGCCTCTGCCTTCTAGCGGAGAGAGCTGTTCTGACAGCTGTCACTCACTGCTCACAGCCGGGGGGGGACAGGGACACACTGGGGAGAGTGGAGCGGGGGGGGGCCCAGCCAGTGGGGGAGGCGACAGAACTCATGGAGCTCACAGCCCTTCCCTGGTCGGGGGCTTGCCCCGGGCTCCCCCTCCCCGCCCCAAGTGCCATTAAACTCCGGCAATTTGGCACCAACTCGCCGCGCAACTTCAGCGGAGGGGACAAGGGGGGGACACGACACACACACAGCTCACGCCGCCGCCTCTCCCCCACACCCCTCCCCACTTCCCCATGCTCTGCCCCAAGGGGGTGTCCCCTGTGTCCTCGCCCCCCTTCCTCCCCGCCTTCCCAGCCCCACACACAAAGGCGGGAGTGTGTGGGGGGATCCCCGTTTTTTACTCACCCACCAGCGGCTGCTGCCTTCCGAACCCCCCGGAGCTCGCCCGCCCGGGGAGGCTCCTGCCGTCCGGCTGAGCTACCTCCTGAGCGGGAGTCCCGGAGCTCTCGGCACCGTTCGCCACCTTCAACGAAAGCATTTCCAGCGCCTCCTGCTCACATTCTCCCCAAGGCAACTCCGCTCCTTGCCAGCCACCCCCCCACCCCCCCCGCTTCTTCTCCGTCCTTTGCCTGCTCTTTTCCTCCTTCCCTCTCCTCCACCACCCCCCCCCCCACCCCTCGGTGTGATTTTTCCTCCGTTTCTCCCCCCCCCCCCCCCGTACCTTTCCACCTCCCCCTATTTTTTGCCTTTTATCCCCCCCCCCCCCCGCCTTCCTTAGCGTCCTCCCCCCCCCCCCTCGCCTCTCACACACACACACAAAAGGCAGCGGAACGGGAGGCGGAGGGGAACCGACCTCCCCTCTGCGCCTCCGCCGCTCGCCGCCTGCGGAAAGCAAAGAAAAGACACAGCGCAGCAGAGCCCTGGCTTGCTGCTGCCTCCCCCCTTCCTCCTCCTCCTCCTCCTCCCTCCTCCTCCTCCTCCTCCACCACCACCACCTCCTCCTCCCTCCTCTCTCTTGCCTTCTGCCGCTCCCGGCTTTGTGGGGGCTGGGATTTAAAAAGAAAAATAAAATAATAAAATAAAATAAAAAGATGAAATGGTGCTGGGGTTGGGGGTGGGGGAGGAAGAAAAAAGAAGTGGAGCCGGCGGTGAGACGCGCCCTGCCCCTCTCTCTCTCCTCTCCCCTTCTCCCTTCAACACCCGGGGACGGCGGCTCCGCTTGTGCTCCGCTGTCAGCGGCACGAACAGCATCCGGCACCCCGGGGAGCCGTGCAGCACCGCCGGGGCATGCCGGGCCTTGTAGTCCTTCCCTTTTTCGCCCCCCCTTCTTTTTCTTTTCCCACCTCTCCACCCCCCCTTTCCTTCTTTTCTCCTCCCTGGTGATGCGCAAAAGGCTGCGCAGCCGTTGCGCGCTCCTTTTGAGGGGGGAGGCACCCCGGGGGTGGGGGGGGAACCACCTCTGGTGGTTCCCCCCCCGGGATGCCCTTCCCTCGCCCCCCTCCCCCCCCCCCCCCGGGTTGGTAGAACGTGGTCAAGCCTTTTTGAAATTAATTTTCCAGACCTGGAAACTTCCCTGCTGCTTGGGAACTCCCTGCTTCTGCTTCCTGCTCCCTGCTCCTGCTCCCTGCTCCTGCTCCTCCACCTTCCCTTGGCTGTGTCCCAGAAGGAGATGGCAAGAGGTGACCAAATTCCCTTGGGACAAGAAGAAGATGTCCCCTCCCTGCACACACACCTTGAGCACTCCATGATCTCCTCCTGGAGCATCTTCTCAGCATCTTCCTGCGAGTCCCTGCGAGTGTTGGTGGAGTTGGGTTGGAGACAATCTAATTAGAGCAGCTGATGCTGGAGATGTTTGTTGTGACACCGAGGCTCTGGGAGTGCCGAGGGAAGGGTTAAACCCGGGGGAATTGGGAATATTGCTTGGCAGCTAATGACACGTGAGTCATGGATGCAGTAACACCATGGGTGCAGGGAGAGACACAGCACCTGGCTGCCACAGCCTCGCCTGCCTGCTGCGGGCTGGGGTTGGGGGAGTGCTCCTGGAGCAACAGGCAACAAGGAGTAAATCTGTGCCCAGGAGCTAGGCTGGGCAGTGCCAGTTTTGCCACCAGACTGCCTGATGAGAGGCCCAGCTTGCTGCTGGCTGCTGGCTTGGTATTAGGGTTCGGTGCTCCAGAAGCCTCATGGAGTTTCTTGTGTACACTGTAAAGTTGGATGCTGTTTTCCAGCTGGGATCTACTGCACCCTAGAATCTACCAGCTCCATCCCTGGAGTCCTGTGCACCTCAGTGGGACAGATCAGGGACTGGGTGGACTCCACTTAACCTGGATAACCACAGCACCCCAGGATGGGTTGGGTTGGGAGGGACCCTAAAGCTCATCCAGTTCCAAGCCCCTGCCATGGGCAGGGACACCTCCACCAGCCCAGGTTGCTCAGAACCTCATCGAGCCTGGTCTGAAACCTTTCCAGGGATGAGCTGTCCACAGCTTCTCTGGGCAAACAGGGCTGGGGAGAGGTTTGCATGGCGGTGTGGAGAGGAGGCCTGGGCTGCAGCCTGGTCAGCAGAGGAATCTGCACACGCAGACAGGATCACTGCAGTCGCTGGTGGCTGAGTGAGCAACTTTGCAGCCTTCCTCATCCCCTCGCCCTGAATGTCAGCTTTGAATTTTCTTGCTATTTTTAGGGACAGCTGAAAAACAAACAACCCCCCCAAACAAACAAACAAAAACCCAAACCAACGACCCCCCCAGGGAGGATTCCTCCCTTCTCACCTTGCAGGGCTCAGCACCCTCTGAGCATTGCAGAGCTGAGCAGGGGACAGGAGCAGGGGGACATGGGACAGAGTTTTGCACAGGCAGGGAGAGGAGGAGTCATGCAACACCCACCCACCCCCCCCCCCCAAAAAAAAAACAACCCACCCCAAAGGCACCAAACACTGCAAGCAGAACGGGCTGGATGGTAAAAGATTTATTAATTTAATCCAAAGCATTAAAAGGTCCTGCATTAATCAAAGAGAAGCTTAAAACTGTCAAAGTCCTTTGTCAGGTCTGAAGAACATCCCTGGAGTTATCATAAAATATGGATCCCAGCCTGGCAGGGAGCCCTGGGCAGGGCTGGGAGAGAGGATGAGGATGAGGAGCAAAGAGAGACCCTTCCCAGCAGGATCCCTGCAGAGGAGCACCCACACCCCAGCCCTGCCAGGCTCCCATGGGTGCCCAGCACCCCTACCTTGAGGTTAACCCAGGTTTCCTCAGGTCTCCCCCTTCAGCTTAGGTTTGTGCCTTGTGGTTGTCCTCACGGCGTTTGGGGGGGAATATGGGGTTGGGATTGGGGTTCCCCCTCCTCGCCCCCCAGTTCAGAGAACTGCTGGTGGGCACTGGTGGCTCTCGGTCGTGGCAGGGGACACTGGGGCAAGGGAACTGTGCCCACACCGCCCGTGTCACAACTCTGCGAGTGCTCAGCTCATCGGCTTCTCTTTTTACCGGGGAATGCGGGTGGTGGGGGCAGGCCCCCATGGCCAGCCGGGTCAGCCGGGGCACCCTGTCCCCGCTGCCAGGCCAGTGCTGCGTCAGCAGCGCTGCCGTGGGCTTACGCTACCATCTAGTGGCTGCTTTGGCCTCGCCGGGGCCGCCGCTGTCCCCGCGGCTCACACCGCGTCCCTGCACGGTGCGGGCGGCTGCCCAGGGACCCCAACGCCCCCGGCCCCGCTCCCCAAACCTGCAGCGCGAAGGCCCCGCTCCCCATCACCCTCTGCAGGATAGGGCCGAGGGGGGACCCTTGAGGCCCCTTGGGGGGGTTTGTCGCTCAAACGCTCGGCTTATCGCGGCTGGGTGGTGGTGGCGATCGGTACCCCAAAAAGTCACCAGCTGCTTCGGGTGGGAGGGGGGTACGGCGGTAGTGGGGTGCCGTGAGGTGCTGCAGGGAGGAGCTGGGGTGCACGGACACAGGGATGGCGATGGGGACGGCAAAATGTGCTGCTTCACTGGGATGCAGGAGCTGCCTTTGTGGAGAGCATGGTCTCGAGACCCCGACTGGGTTGGGGGGACCCTGTGCCTCCGGTGTCTTCGGCGGACTGGGACCAGATTTTACCCCGACACCCCGAGTGCCGGTACTCCAGCTCCGTGTTGCGCCGGAGGAGCAGCAAAACCATCCCAGATTTTCCTCCTGTGGAACCACATCCGAGCAGCTCCTGCCCCGGGCAGAGGAAGGCTCCCGCGGTGCCTCCTCCCCTCCCGCCTGTGTCAGCCTTGTGACCTGAGCGTCCTCACGTCTCATTTCGCCCGGGAGGGCTCCGTCCCTAAATCCTGCTGCTCCCTGCTCGGTGCTGTGTCCGGTGTTTGGCTCTTCCCAAATATCGGTTGTTTTTCCATGGAAAAAAGTGCTCCCCGCCCCCCCCCCGACTGGTGGGCGACTGCAGACAAATCTCTCTGTGCCTCAGTTTCCCCTCTGGGGACACACTCCCTGCAGGCTTAGACCAGCAATCCCAAGCCTGGGCGAGCTTAAAGCCACATTTTTGGCCACCTTCCACTGTTGTCTGGCCACGGCCGCCCTGGGGACACAGCTCTGATCCACGACCCAGGAGCTCTGAAGGCTCTGCCAGTCCCTGCCGGGCTGGGGCCAGAGGGGACCCCCCCCAGCCCTGTTTTGGGTGGGGATGGTTATGGAGGTGACTCAGCCCCCAGAAGCAGCTCTGGGTGAAGGAAACCTCCCCAGGGAGGGTGGCAGTGCCATGGCTCCCTTGTGCCAGGGTCTGCAGCGCCAGCCATCTGCAGCGGTCTCACACCTGCGCCCACCGTGCGCTTGGCACCGGGTGGGCACACTCACTCCAGACTCCCTGCCTGCGACCTCCTGCCTGCATCAAGGTTGGCACAACATGGGTAGAGCAGCCAGTCGGAGCAGGACTGTGTGGGCTGGGCAGGGTTTGCAGGCAGGAGCAGGGATGGTGGGGCTGGGGACACGGTGGGACTGGGGGTCCTGGGGAGCATGGAGGAGACCTGATGCCACAGCCTGGCGCTGGATTCGGCCCTTGGCCGCAGGCAGGGTGAGGGCAGGGGAGGTGGCACTGAGCTTCAGAGGATGCTGCGTGCAGGGCTCGGCTCTGCAGCGCTGGCCACGATGCTGCGGGCACCAGGCAGCCAGGGGGAGAAAAAGGGCTAGAGCCCCCCCCCCCGCCCAGGGCTGGATGCTGAGCTTTGCCCCCAAGCCCAGCACCCGCGGCTCTGTTCCCTCCGAGCATCAACCCAAGCATTGAAGCAATACTCAGCCCTGCAGCACATTCTGGGGTGTGTGTGTGTGGGGGGGGAGTGTCCAGCCTCTGTCCGCAGCACTCCCAGCTGGGGACACCCCAGGGTGGACTCTGTCCTGGGCTGCGGGGAGCGGGGGGGCTCTGCAGAGGATGACCCTAGGAGTGGGCGGGTGGCTGTGCCCCCTCCAGCCCTCCCTTCCTGGTCGATGCAGCTCAGCATTAACATAAAATCGATGCCCCCTCCCCTGCCCAGCCGGCGGTCACCCCAGGGTGAAACCCTTTAACCCCTTCGCTCCTGGCTCGGGGCACCGATGGTGGGAGAGGAGGGAAGAGCAGAAGGATGGAGGTCGCGGGGGGGGGTGGGGGTGGTGTACCCCCCTTCAGCCCCTTCACACGAGTCCCTGCAAGCCTGGGCCCCATCCTCTGTCCCCAAGACCTCTCACACTCATGACAGCAAAAGAGCTGGGGTGGGATGCCCAGGCAGGGACTGCTGTAGCACAGCAGCATTCCAGTGCCAATTCCACCAAGGTCCTCAGGGCACCACCAGCACAAATCCTCTGCCTCAGCCCTGCCCACTCCTGCACCGGCACCACTGGGGACAGGGAGCCTGGGCTGGGGACGTGGGACGTGGCATTTCCAGTCAGGAGTCTGGGCAGGATCTGTCTCAGGCTGTGGGGAGGTGAAAGTAGAGCATCAGGAGGGTGGCAGGAGACGCCCACACTGCCAGCCTGCCCCTCCAGACCAGACCAGGCCCCACATTTGCATTGTTATTCCTCTTTCGAGTGACTTTTTTGCCCGGAAGGGGTTACCAGGCAGGCAGCTGGGCAGAGCCTGGGGCTGATCCTGCTCACTTCTGCAGGAGCAGGACTTCAGGCTGGCACAAGCACGGCCCAGCACACCAGGGCCCATCTCTGGCTGGAGGAGCTGCCTGTGGGCACAGCGAGGGTGATGCTGAGCCTTCCTCCCTGACAGCTGCTCCTCCTCTCACCCAGCTCCACCTCCCAGCCCTGTTCTTCCCTGGGTGTCCAACCCAGGCACGGGGTGGAGGCAATTCTCCAGTCCCAAAGCCATTGAGAAGGGTGACGGTGACACGGCGGTGCCCATGGGGTGCCCTGAGTCCCCTTGGCCCCGCATGCCCCCCTGCCCCTGGGTGCCCAGCCCCAAGCATGGGGCGGCTGGAGCCGGTGGCTGCAATCTGGCAGCAGAGCTTTGCCCGCTGCGCTCCGGTGCCAACCGCCTCCTCGCCTCGGCTGGCAGTGCCACGCAATCTGCTCTCCTAGCCTGCCCCCACCCCAGCGCCGGGCAGCATGCCACACTGCCCAGCCAAGCCTGGCCGGGGGCCTGGCCCTTCCCGGAGGGACTTTTCCCTGGCACTGGGGGAAAAATGAAGGCGGGGGGGTGGGGGTGGCCTCATCCAGCCCTGCTGCCCTGCGCTGTGCCCGCGGGGGGTCTGCAGCTCTGGGAGGAGCTGGGGTGAAGCAGGACTTCGGGAGGTGTCAAGTCCCTGAGCCCCCTGGCATGTCCCCAACCCACTGGCATTGGCCCTGTGTCCCCCTCCTCACCTGTCCAAGGCCTCCCCAACCCTCGCCTGAGCCCCCCACGCGTGGGGCCAGGGCCAGTTCCCCCTTCCCGCGGGCGCTGGGGAATTCATTAGCTGCCCACAGCTGGGCCCTGATGGGGAGGCAAAGCTGCGAGGAAAATTAACCCTTTCCTGCCCCCGCTCCAAGCACTGGACCCCCCCCAACCACACATTGCTGCCCCAGGCCGGGGACACCCCTCCCCCCTCGCTAATTAAACCCGGGCTGGTGCTTCATTAACACAGATGCCTGGGAGCAGCAAGAGAGGAGCCCCCCCCCCCCCCGCTCCGTGGGGATGCTGGGGGCAGGCGGGGGGGCGGGGGGGGCTTTTCTCCAGGTGTCTCCCCCAAGGCTGCCAATGTGTGTGCCCTGGGGCTGGAGAGGGGGCACCCAACCCTCAGCCCTTGGTTCAACCTTGGAGCTCCCCTGGGTGGGGACTGAAGCTTTGTCCCTCCCATTTCTCTCCCCCCGAGGGCAGGAGCAGCCTCCCCCCCCACTCGTTAGAAAGTTTTTATTTCTATTTACAGACTCGATTGAAAAAAAACAACAACAAATCCCCCCCCACCCCCCGAACTGCCCCCCAGCCCTGCCCCATGTGTGCAGGAGGACTCCTGGCCATGGGCAGCAGGGCTGGGGTCAAGCCTGGCACTGTAGACACCTCCCACCCCCCGAGAAAGGGGGTGCCCGGGGGGGGGCGCAGCTGGCCTCTAGAAGCCAGCTGGCAGGGTGGCACCCCCATGCCACCCCCCAGTGCCATCACATTCACATTGTGCCTCGAGTCCCGTCCCGTCCCGTCCCCCCCCCCCCCCCCATTAATGCTTGCCACAGGGCTCTGAGACAAGCTCTATCTGGGACCCCCCCCAAGTGTTGGGGGGTGACCCCATCCTGTACCCCCTCCTGTCCCACACAGGGCAGCAGGAAGCAGCCCTCGGGGCAGAGCTGCCCCCAAGCCTTCCCCCTCCCTGGCACCTCTTGTACTCCCCAGGACTCCTTGTCCCCCCCAGTCCAAGCAGAAGTTGATGGCTGTCAGGATTTGGCCCTACTGTAAGGAGAGGAAATAAAAGGGGGGGGGGGGGGGAGAAGGAGGAAAGAGGGGGGAACAAGGACCCCCCCCCAGCTACAGGGACCCTTGGGGTGGGGTGGTTGGGGGGGAGGGAATCTTATAAATTAGAGATATAAAAGTATTTGGGTTGGCATGGGGAGCCCCCCCTGCCCACCCCAAGCCTTCTGCTGCTGTGGGGTGTCTGGGGGGTCCCCCCCTCCTCCCCCCAGCCAAAAGCACTTCCCCAGCTCAAAGCTGGGGGTGAAGGCAACGAGAGAGCGGCTGGGGGGGCACAGCTTTGCCCCTCTCTGAGTCCAAACCCTTCAAGCACCCCCTGACAGGCCCCCGGGGGGGCACAGTCACAGGGCCACCATCACCCCCCCTGCTCAAAGGCCTCCCCAGGCGCTGGCAGGGGGTCACTGGTGGTCCCCGGGCTGGTACTGGGGCTCGGTGGCAGTGAAGTAGTCCTCGAGGAAGGCCTGGAGGTACTCGAAGGTTGGTCGCTCCTCGGGCTCCCGGCGCCAGCACTGCACCATGCCCTCGTGCAGCGAGGGTGGGCACCCCCCCGGGCACGGCATGCGGTACCCACGCTCCACCTGCTCCAGCACCTCCCTGTTGTTCATCCCTGCGGGGGATCAGCACCCGGCGCCCCGGCTCAGCACCCAGCGGGGATCAGCACCCAGCGCCCCGGATCAGCACCCAGCGGGGACCAGCACCCGGCGCCCCGGCTCAGCACCCAGCGCCCCGGCTCAGCACCCAGCGCCCCGGATCAGCACCCAGCGCCCCGGATCAGCACCCGGCGCCCCGGCTCAGCACCCAGCGCCCCGGCTCAGCACCCAGCGCCCCGGATCAGCACCCAGCGGGGATCAGCACCCGGCGCCCCGGCTCAGCACCCGGCGCCCCGGCTCAGCACCCAGCGCCCCGGATCAGCACCCGGCGCCCCCTGGCTCAGCACCCGGCGCCCCCTGGCTCAGCTAGGAAAACTGAGGCACAGGGCAAGCCTGTCCCCGAGGTAGCAGCCCAGTGCCCAGCCCAAGGGTGCCCAGCCTACCTGGGTATGGGACCCGGCCTTTGGTCACCAGCTCGGTCAGGAGGATGCCAAAGGACCAAACGTCTGACTTGATGGTGAACCTCCCGAACAGGGCAGCCTCCGGCGCCGTCCACTTGATGGGGAACTTGGCACCTGCCGGGGAGGCCGTGGCCAGGGCACCCCATGGTACCTGTGCCCGAGGTGCCCCACACCTGGGGCACCCAGCACCCAAGATACTCCCCATCTAGAGCATCCAGTGCCTGAGGCATCCTGCACTGGGGACACCCTGCATTTGGGGCACCCATCAGCATCTGGGGCACCTATCCCCTGGGGGACACAGCGGCCGGGGCACCCAGCAGCCAGGGCACACATCCCCTGGGGGATCATTCCAGGGTACCCATCCCCTGGCACACCATCACCTGAGGTGCCCATCCCCTGGAGCATCCATCCCGTGGGACCCCCAGCCCTGGGGGTGAGCACAGCCAGGCACAGGGCGGCGCGCAGGGTGGAGGGGTGGCGGTGCCCGGGGCAGGGTGGCACGGGGCAGGGTGGCACGGGGGGCTCACCCTGGCGCGCTGTGTACTCGTTGTCCTCGATGAGGCGGGCGAGGCCGAAGTCAGCGATCTTGCAGACCAGGCTGTCCCCCACCAGGATGTTGGCGGCGCGCAGGTCCCGGTGGATGTAGTTCATGCGCTCGATGTAGGCCATGCCCGCCGCCACCTGGGCACGGGGAGGAGGCAGTGAGGACCCCTCCAGGTGCGCCCCTGCCCTGTGCCAGCCTCCCCAGTACCTGGGCAGCCATGTCCACCAGCTGGGGCAGCTTCAGGTAGCGCCCATCCCCGTCCTTCAGGAAATCCAGCAAGCTGCCTGCGGGCAGAGGGTGCCAGTCAGTGTGCCTGAGAGCCAGTCGTGCCCACCCAAAGGTGCCAGTCAGTGTGCCTGAGAGCCAGTCGTGCCCACCCAAAGGTGCCAGTCAGTGTGCCTGAGAGCCAGTTGTGCCCACCCAAAGGTGCCAGTCAGTGTGCCTGAGAGCCAGTCATGCCCACCCAAAGGTGCCCTCCTCTGCAAGCCCTCAACCTTAAGACCAGCTCCCTGCCCACTCCAGCTATGCCCACCCACGGGTGCCCTCCTCTGGTAGGCTCCAGTGCTGGGCCCAGCTCCCTGCCCGCCCCTGGGTGCCCAGCGGAGGGTGAGGCTGTCAGAAGGCCGTGGTGCCCGGGCAGTGCCGCTGCTGACCCTGGCTCATGAACTCAGTGACGATGTAGATGGGCTCCTCGGACACCACGGCGTAGAGCTGCACCAGCTTGTCGTGCCGCAGCCGCTTCATGATCTGAGCCTCCTCCAGGAAGGCCTCCGGGGACATCGTGCCCGGCTTCAGCGTCTTCACTGCCACCTTCGTGGTGCCATTCCATGTCCCTGGGGTGGGCACAGGATGTCACCAAGAACTCCACAGGACAGCCAGCCCTGGCAGGGCCGGAGTGGAAGGGTGTGTGGGTGCATGCCTGGGTGGGTGGATGGGTGGGTGAGTGGGTGGGTGGGTAGGTGGGTGGGTGGGTTGATGGGTGGATGGGTGGGTGGATGGGTGGGTAGGTAGAGGAGCAAGGAAGTCAGGGCAGGGCAAGGAAGTGCCATGAAACCACCACACCCCACCCAGGACAAGGAGTCCCTCTCACCCCACAGCAGGGGCACAAGGTCCCCATGAGCTCATCTCATGGCCATGGTGGTCATAGGTTGAAGGTTGGACACAGTGGTCTCAGAGGTCTCTTCCAACCCAAATAACTCTGTCCCTCTGTGACTCTGTGCTCTGCCCCCCACGCCCCCAGCCCCGCAGGCTGCAGCAGCCTTACCCAGCCACACGTGTCCGAAGCTTCCCATGCCGAGCTTCCTGTGCAGGCTGAGGGACTCCCGCGCCACCTCCCAGGCATCCTTGGCCAGGCCCAGGGTCGGGGGCTTCATGGCAGGGCAGGGGTGGGTGAGCAGGGAGCACAAACCATCATTGTACTCTGCAGGGGCAGGGAGGGGGCGGGCGGGCGTGGGATGAATGCAGCATGCAGATGCCAAGCGGGGGGAGCACAGGGCACTAGAGGAAGAGGATGGTGAGGAGGGAACCCCCTGGCCTGGCGTTGGCTCCTGCTTTGTGTCTGAGGTGCACAGGGTGGAGCTTTTTGTGGGCATGAGGCACCTTGGGGTACCTGTTGTGAGCCCAGAGCAGGACATTGGCTTGGCAGGGACAATTTCTTCACTGAATGTGTGGTCAGGCTGGCACAGGGAGGGGGTGGAGTCCTCATCCCTGGAGGTGCTCAGGCACCCTGTGGCCTTGGCAGCGGGGGCCATGGTGGTCTTCGGTGGACTCAGTGATCTGAGATCCTTTCCAGCCAACACTATTCCATGACTGTTTCTCCATGTCAGCAAACTGGGGTCGCTCAGCTCTTCCCCGGGAGGGTACCAGGCCTGGGGGGTGCCCCTTCTGTCCCCCTTCCCCTCGCCCCGGTTCGCCCACCAGGCCCTACCCATCCACACTTCCCCGAACTGCCCATTGCCCAGCTTCTGGAGCAGCTGCAGGGACTCCCGGGGGATCTCCCACACGTCCTTGGTCTTGACTGAGAGGTCTGCCAGCTTGGGCGTCCCTTTGTGGCACGGCACGGCCAGGCGGCAGCACAGCCCTGCTGCCCGCTCTGTGGCACCGGGGGGGGCATCAGCTTGGGCAGGGACACCGCCGCCGCCAGCCCTCCGTCCCCGCCCAGCACCCTGCCCACCACCAAGGCTTCTGCGGGGTCCAGTCACCCCTGACACACCCACACAGGAATGGGGTGCACCCCCTCCACCTTCACCAGGGATGGCCCCGCACCCCCTCAGGCTGGGCCAGATGCCTCAGTGCCCCCCAGGCTGTGCCCAGGGAGCAGCCGATGCCCACCAAGGCCCAGTGGCTTTACCCTCTGCGCAGAGGCCAGGTGGTCCCTGCACCGATGGCACAGAAGAGGAGGGACCCCGGGGAGGTCCCCTAAAGCCACCACCAGCACAGCCCTCTCCTTCTCCGCTTATGCCCAGGGAGCCCAGCCAGAGGGTCTCCTGGGCTCTGCCCACCCCGCCCCATTGCCCCTCTTCCCCCAGCCCACGGCACCTATGTAGTGCTGCACCAGCTGCTGGACGCTGTCGAACTGTGCCCGGGTGGTGATGTAGTAGCCGCCGCTGTCCAGCTTCCGCACCTTGTAGTGCTTCACGTGGTCCCCCTTGGCCTCGTCCCAGTCCCGGATGGACAGGGAGTAGGCACCTGGGTGGGCACATGGGTCAGGATGGGTCGGGGGTGATGTGGGGTGCAGCCCCCAGTGCCCCCTTCCCCGTGCCCATACCTTTGGTGGTCTCACTCTCCCGGATGAGGAAGGTGCCCCTGCAGTTGCCGTGGCACAGGAGCTGCCTCTCAGCGTCCTTGCGCCCAATCTTCCCAAAGTACCACCTGCGGGGGGCTGGGCTCAGCGCGGGGCTGGCACGGCTGAGGCAAGGGCACCCACGGGAACCCTGTGCCGTCGCCCTGTGCCAGCACCACGGCACCGCCAGGGCTCGCCAGGGGGCAATGCAGACAGGGTCAGGGTCCCCCTCACCCCTGCCCCCCCCACTCACTCCTCTGCCTGGATAGAGTCCACGGGGGCCACGTAGTTGCTGGGGATGTAGCCTGTGGTGCCCGAGCTCAGCGACCTGGCCTCCCACCAGTCACCCTCCCTGGGCAAAGAGGGGCAGGGAGTGAGGAGAAGGGACAGACAGACAGACAGACCTGGCTGCCCTGTGTCTTCCCCCCTCACAGCCCCCCCAGACTCTGATCACCCCCACCACGGTGGGCAAGCCAAGCTCATGACACGCAGCTATGGGTGCCCAGCCTGGGTGCCTTGGGGGGTACCCGTGGTACAGAGACACCTCCCCAGGGGGGCTCGCGGGGGGCAGGGGTCGGGGGGGCTCACGTGTTGTTGATGATGTGGAACTTCTCCCCCTTCTGGAAGGTCAAATCGTCCTCTGTCCTGGCCTCATAGTCATACAGGGCGATGAAAAGCGTCACCCCCCCGCCTGTGACACACAGAGGGGACTGCAGTGAGCCCTTGGGTCCCTCACACACCCCAGGACCCCCCAGCACCCCAACCCTGCTGACCCGTGATGCCCCCAGTCCGCATCTGCAGGGTGTTGGTGCTGACCCCCCCCCGGCCCCGCGAGGGCTGGAGCCGAGGGCAGTGCCGCAGGGCCGTGGAAGTTGTTGAAGTCTGGGATGCAGGTGAAGATGGTGCCCGTCTGCGTGGGGTCGGGGTCGTACTGGGAGGAGGGGGGCTGGGGGGGGCCCGCCTCACCCCCCCTCTGCCCCTTTCTCGACATCTTCTCTTTGCAGGGCACGCAGCCCATCCTGGGCACCACCTGCGGGACAGAGGCAGCGTGAGCCCCGCACACACCTTGTGCCCGCTTGCTCCCTGCTACAGGCACCGGGGGACATGCAGGAACCCCTCTGCCCACCCATCCCAGCTCCCCCCCCCCCCCCCCCCCCGGCACAGTAAGCTGTGTGTCAGGGTTGTGACACCAAGGTCCCAATGGGCACTGTGCCCTGCTGGGACCAGGCTGTGAGGAGGGCAGCACTGCCCAGGGGACCCTGTGTCCTCCCCACGCTCCCAACCATGGTGTCCCACTCACTGCAATGGCCCTTGGGTCACTTCAGCTGCTCCATGTCACCTCGGGGAGGAGAAGAGGCACCTGTGGGCATCAGGGAGGGCATCAGGGAGAGGGCAAGTGCACTGTGGCACCCCTGCCATGAGCTGAAACCGATCTGCATGGCTGAAACATCCCTCCAAGAGCTGAACCATCCCTCCAATACCTGCAGCACCTCTGCAGCCCAGCTCCTCTGCAGGAGCTCACCTACCCCCGCCCCCTGCATGGGCTGAAACCACATCCATGAGAGGGTTTTCTTGCACCATGTCCCCCCGAAACCGATCAGCTCGCTCCGAGGGGAGCTGTGTCTCTCAGCTGCCCCACCGCAGGAGGCGCCAGGCTGGGTGGAAAGGAGCCCTCAGGGGAGCTGCTGCCCCGGGCCAGGACGGTGCTGCTCCCTCCGCCGCCGTCGTGGCTGCGGTTTTCCGGCCAGTAGCGGGGGGGGGGGGGAGGGGAGATTGAATCTCTCCTGCAAGGAGACTTTTCTGTCCCCAGCCCTGTCACCTCCGCTGGGTTCTGGCCATCCAGCCGCACCACTTTGTCCAGTTCGGACTGGGCAGAGCTTTGCGGCGAAGAACTCCGCGGCCATAGGGCAGCGCTCGCCCGCTCGCAGCAGGACCCTGCGCTGCGCAGAGCCGCCGGGGCCGCAGGGTTTGGGGCGGGTGAGACTTTCCAGTCGGGTTCCCCCCGCTCTGATTCTCTTTCCTCTCTCTTGGTGGGA
The DNA here is from genome assembly GCF_026170545.1 of Melanerpes formicivorus. Classification (NCBI taxonomy): domain Eukaryota; kingdom Metazoa; phylum Chordata; class Aves; order Piciformes; family Picidae; genus Melanerpes; species Melanerpes formicivorus. Next base: position 553,793 of record NW_027142397.1, on the reverse strand, counting down.
GGTGGGAAGGGTCCAGCTCTGCCCCTTCCACCTTTGCTTTCGATACCGGCAGTGTGGCAAGGCCGCGGCCATCGCAGTCTGAGAGGGCGCCCTGGGGGCTGTGGGGTTGCTGACCAAGGGCCTGTCTCGGCTGGGGAACGTCCCCAGCTCGCAGAACCCTGCCTCTCTGGGTGGGAACCTCCTGTCCTGCTGCTGGAATCGTGCTCAGGATCTTCCCACTTCTTGAATTTCCAGTGCCCAGCACAGGGGGCACAATCCCTGCCCTGGTGCTGCTGTCAGACTACTGCAGACACAAGCCAGGATGCGGCACTGTGGGGTTTAGCTGCTCATGCCATGCCCAGCACCTCAGCAGCATGGCACCCGTGCTTCGCCTTCTCTGGGCACCCTCAAGACTCCTGAGCTGGTCCCTGCCACCTCCCAGTTGGGCAGAGTGGCACAAAACCTGTCCCCTTGTGTGTCTGGTGGCCACACGCTGGTGCCTGGCCCCAGCCCTCCCCAGAAGGAGCTGCTTGGAGCCCAGGAGCAGATGGCAGCCGAGCCCTGCCCACACCAGCTCCACCAGCACAGGGCACAGCCAAGCTGCCAGCTCCCACTTCGTGCTGAGACCTGGCCAACTCCTCACCCCCACCACTGCCCCCACCCCGCCAGGCATGGCTGGGGGCCGGCAGCCACATCCCAGCTGCCATCCATCTGCTCCTGCCCTCCAGGGTGTGGGGCAACTTCATCCCCACCACCAGCTCTGTGCTGGGCATAACGTCCCAGTGCACACCAGTGTCACCCTGCCTGTCACCCTCAGTGCCCAGGGGATGGTGCCCAGCCCCTGATTCATTCCCCTATGGGGAACAGTGGGGTGGAGGGGTCACACTGGGGGGGGGGAAGGCATCTGCACGGAGAGATCCTGGGGCTGCTGGGGGGCACAGATTGCCAGGGGCACAGACAAGGTGGCATTTGCCAAGAGAGTCCCCAGCAGCTGCCAGAGGAACCAGAACTGCATCTACACAAGGGGAGGAGGAAGCAACAGGAGCAGGCATGGGGGAGGAGGAGGAGGAAGAGGATGGTGCTAGAGCCACCAAGGGGAACCTCAGTGCTGGGAGGATCCAGACCCAGTGGCAGCTGCAGGAGCCAGGCAGGAACCTGGGCAGTGGCTGCAGCCCTCTGGGCACTCTGGTTACAGCCCTGTCCTCTGCGTGTGGCCCTGTGCCTCAGGAGCTGTCACCACTCTGCCACAGCCCCCCCAGGGAAGGAGGAACTGAGGCCTCGGCACAGCCCAGCCCAGCCAGGAGCCTGCCCGGGGCCCTCCAGCCTCCCTGGCCCCAGGAGAAACTGAGGCACGAAGCTGCTGCAGGGCAGGAGGGGAAGTGGCTGTTTAGGACACACAGCCCTGAGCTGTGTCCCCGTCCTGTGCCCAGGACACCCTGAGGCTTGGGGCGGAGACAGGAGGGCACATCTTGCCCCTCCACCACCCACTCCTCAGCCTGCTCCTACCCTGCTGTCCCCAGCCCTGGTACCTAGAGCCAGGGCCCTGGGCTAGAAGCCTGCCCAGGCTCCAGACCCCTGCGGCTCCCCGGGGCAGAGCAGGAAGGACTCACTCGCCACCCCCCAAGAAACCAACTGCCCCCACAAGCCCAATCACCAGCGGCCAACCCCACGGCAGAGGGTGACCCATGAGAGGGGGTGTCCCCTTGTCCCCCACCCTGGAGGAGCTGCCCGGAGCAGAGGGAGCCCACCCCCGCCGTGCGGCAGCCCGGGCCGGGAAGCAGGATTTCCGCTGGAAGTGGAGCAATTCCCGGATCCGAGGGGCTGCAGGGGCGGGGAAGGGGGGTGGGGGGAGGCGGGGGGGCGGCCGCACAATGTCCCGGGAGCAGCGGCGCGGGCAGGGAATTGTGCAGGGCAGGAAGCGGCGAGTTCCTGTCCCTCCTTGGGACACACCAAGGACTGGGGACGAGGGAGAGCTGTAGGGATTAGGGGGAGCCCCACCTCCAGCCATGGCCTGAGCCCCCCCCAGCTGCCCCCCACCCCAGCCTGGGGAAAGTGCAGCCCCCAGCATTCCCCCTAGGACAGCTCTCTGGGCTGGCATGGCCTGGGCACTTGAGGGGAGGGGGGGAGTAGAGGTGACCCCCGTGCCGCTCCCACCCGGGGTGCTGTGACCTGCCCACTCCCAGCGTGGGACTAAAGCACCGTTTGTCTGACAGACCCCCCCCGCTGAGCTGCCGTAGCAGGCTAGTGCTGGGGGGGGGCAATCTGGAGCCCCCCAGCCCTCCCCACGCCGTGACACCCCAAGTGTGCGGCCCCTCTGCTGCCCCCCAGCACAGGGAGGATGGGGGGGGTCCTGTTCCCTCCCCACTCCCTCCCCAGCCCCAGATTCATTGCAGAGGCTCCAGGTGGGACCAACGCAGTCCCCCAGCAGCTTCCCAGCACAGGCACGGAGCCCTCCCTCCCCACAGCTCAGTGCCCCGACCCAAAGCCACTCCACACATGGCTGGGGGGCAAACAGCATTCAGCACCCCTCAAAAACACATAGCAAAGAGATTGAGAGACCCCCTCCCCAAACTGCAGAGGGTAGAGCCCACCCCCCACATCCCAGTGCATCCCACTGCATCCCTCCTACCGTCAGCCCTCTGGCTCCGGCTGGCATGGACCCCAGTCCCACGCTGCCCATGCAGCTCCCGGCTGGGACCAGGGGCTCGGTGTAACCGCAGCACCCAGCGCTGGGGGCCGAGGTGAGGAGGAGGAGGGCGGCAGGGCAGGGCAGCGCAGGGCAGGGCAGCGCAGCGCAGGGCAGCGCAGGGCAGCGCAGCGCAGGGCAGCGCGGGGACCGCGGCCGTGGCTGTGCCGCTCCGGCTCCTCCGGCAGCTTTCGCAAAGCCAGCAGAGAGCTTCCCCTCCCCGCGGCCCCCCCTTCCTCCCAGCGCTCCCAGCAATGGGGCATTGTACCAGCCGGCCGCCGCCGGGCACCGCTCCGCCGGGCACATCGCCTGCCCAGGGAGGTGGCATGGGGGACGAGATGGAATCGAGGGGTCCCATCACACGTTCGTGGAGCTGGCATGGATTGGGCACAAGACTGCACTGAGGGCTCCCATCACACACTTGTGGAGGTGGCATGGAGGGGGCAGGCCTCACCACCTGGCCATGGGGGTGGTACAGGAGGGGCAAGATGGTACTGAGAGGTTCCATCACTTACCTGGGGCAGATGGCATGTGGGGGCACCGCATGGCATCAAGGGGTCCCACCAGCTGCCTGTGGAGGTGTTATGGGCAGGGGACAAGTCTCACCACCTGCCCATGGAGGTGGCACCGCAGGGGGACAGCAGTAAGGTGACCCTCTGAGAGCAAAGCACAAGCAGCAGCCTGCCTGAGCCCCCCCTGCCAGCACCTTACCGGGGCGAAGCCCCCTCCCCAGCTGAGAACACACCCCCCCCAGCTGCCCCCACAATCAATCCTGCACAGCCCCCAGCCCCCAGCCGCCCTCTCGCCGTGCCAGCGGTGCCAGCGGTGCCAGCGGTGCCAGCGAGGGGCTGGGGGCGTTTTAGTGTCTGTGTCCCCACCACAGCTTCCGGCACAAGGCTGTGCTCCGGGGGGGCGAGGGGGGACAGGGCAGGTGGGGCCAGCAGCTGGCTGGATCCCAGCTTGGCCTCCCAGTCTCCCCACAGAGCCAGGCTGGATTTGTGCTGCAGGATGGGGGGCAGGGGTCCTTCCTCATCTACCTGGAGCCTTCCTCCTCCTCATCTGTGGTTACCCTCACAGGCTGACCTCTTTCCTGTTACAGTGAGTGTGGCCTCAGTGCTTCCTGTTCTCACAGGGGCTCAGGGCTGCTGGGGGTGCTGTGTCCCTGCAGGGATGGGGGATGTGCCCCCCAGAGTGATGCCACACTCCCCTTATCACCCCCAGCTCACCCTGGGATCACAGCCCACTTTGAATCCCAGCTGTGGGGGCTTGGGGGCAGCTCTCTGGGACTTGCTGGGTGAGGGGTGTCAGACCCTGCTGGGGATGGAGCCAGCCCTGCCAGTGTCCCTGGGCGGGGACAGGGCAGAGGAGGGCCATGGGACACAGGAAATGGGGGGGCTCAGCCCACTGGGGCGCCCACATTTCCCTGTGCCCCACAGCCAGCTCAGCCCTTCAAGCCCCCTCAGCAAAGGGTTCCCAGTGCTCCCAGTCCCAGGGCCTGGCACTTTAATGGTGAGCTGCTCACAGCCCTGACTCTGCTGTGGGCACTGCTCCTGCTGCCCACCCTGGCATCAGGGCTCCCCGGCCCTGGGAGTGGATGCACAGCCCCGGGCACCCCATTGCCCTGGCAGGCTGGGGGCTGCCCCGTGGATCCACCCAGCCTGCACCCTCCCACCACGCTTCTCACAGCTCCTCGGGACCCACCCTGCACCTCCCACCGCCCTGCAGCACCCAGCGTTGCTCCATCTTCCTCCCCGGGCACCCTGCCGAGGCTGAGCACCCCGGGGTGCTTGTCCCGACTCCCCCACCCCCCGCCAGGCACCACCCGGTTCCTCCCCTCCTCTGGGGAGGGCTCCGACTTCTGCATTGGCTGCAGCTGGTTTGGCTGCCGCCGGCTTCGCCTTAAAGCTGGGAGCCGGCGCCGGGCGTGGGGTGGGAGCATGGCTCAGGTCCTCTGCTGCTTCGCGGCCGCTGCGCTCTGCGCTGTCATCCGGGGTGAGTCTGTCCCTGCCTGGGGGCGCCCAGGGGTCTCTCACCTGCAGGGCAGGCAGGCTGGGCAAGGTGGTTCTTTGATTGTTGGGTCCCCAGATGTGCAGCTGCCCCAGGGCGGAGCAGAGCTGGGGTGGCAAACGGGGGGGCGGGGAGGACGATAAAGGCTAAGCAGAGCCAGGTGGGCTTTAACCCCCGCACAAGTCTAGGCTGTGTCCCTGCCTTGCTGCCTGCAAGGTGAGGGCAGGACAGACAGGTAGGCTTGGCACCAGAGGCAGCAGGAGGGGACGGGGGGGCAGAAGGGGCTGTGCCCCCATGGGACCCCCTTCTGGGGCAGCTGTGAAGCTCATCAGGGCTGTGGGGTTGCTGGATCCATTGCTGCCCCTCCTGCCCTGGGAAACTGTCCCTGGGTGCCCAGCCTCAGTGTGATGGGCACTCCTGGGGCACACTGGTGCCATGGTTTGGGGTGCAGAGCAGAGCTTCCTGGGGCTGGGGGACAGGCACTGCTGGCTCCTTGCTCCCAGCAAGGTGGAAGATGCTGACGGAGGGAATGCCCCGGGGCAGGGGCTGGTGTGTTGGCATGGGGTTGCACAAGCTGGCAGCCTGCAGGGAGCTTGGGGAGCTCACTGGGAGATGCCAGGCAGGACTTGTCAGCCACCTGGAACCCCTCAACCATGCCCTGCTTGTCAGGGGACAGTTTGGCTGCATCCCCCCTTGGGAGCATCCCCTAAAGCTATGCCACCAGCCCACACTTCCCATGGGCACACAGAGAGCAGCTGGGGTGCCCTGGGGATGTGACACTGTCAGGCTGTGGCACTGTGCTAAGCCTGGGAGGGTGTCACAGTGTGTTGGCATCCTTTGCATGCACCACTGGGGGCCTTTTGGAGCTGCTTTCAGCCAGGCTCCCACCCCCTCCCGCAGGAGGGGCTGCAGGCATGGGGAGCATCGGCTTGGGCAACCTCCTGCCCTGTCCCCAGCTTGGCCACGGTGGGAGACATCTCACAGCACCCCACTGACCCCTGCCCCTCTCTGCCTTTCAGGACAGGACCCTGGGCTGTCCCCCCCGGCCCCCCATTTCGGCTCCATCTACCACGTCAGAGGTAACAGGACACCCCTGGACCCTTTGTCATGGGGGGAGGGGTGGAGGATGCTCAGACTGGCCAGGACAAGGCCACCCCAGTACCAAACTGGGGCAGCTTCCCACAGCCGAGTGGGTGCCAGGTGGGGACAGCAGCCTGGCCAGCTGAGGGTCCGTGGGTGCTGTTGGGGTGCTGAGTCCTTGGGGCTGACCCTTGCCCTGTGGTGGGGGCCCCCCACAGGTGTCATTAACCTGCCCTACGCTGAGATTGAGGAACCCTTCGAGGCCTGGTACAACGAGACAGGGAACAAGAGCAGGATCCAGTACTATGGGGGTGAGCAGCTGGGCACCCTCTGCGCCGGGCTGGTCCCACCCCTGTGCCAAGGCAGGACATAGACAGGGGCCATGCCCTCAGCGCCCCCTCCCCACCGGCGCAGGGCAGGTGATAACCTACCAGCTGGCAGCAGTGAAGCCCTACGGGATGAGGTACAAGATCACCCCAGAGACCACGGAGAAGGAGGTGAACGCCAGGAAGTGCTTCCAGCTGCCCGGCTCCAAGGAGGATGTGGTCAGCGCTCAGAGCGTCTTCCCCAGCCTGGATGGCTTCAAGGTGAGGAGCACAGAGCCCGCGGCCAGCCTGCAGCATCTCCAGCTCCATGCAGGGGCACAGGGCAGCTGGGGGTGCCCTAAACCCTCCCGGGGGGTGCTGGGACAGGCCGGGACGCGTCCCCGCAGCCCGGGGCACAGGCAGGGTCGCCTCTCCGCCCGCACGGGGCCGGACTCCGGCTGCTTTCCCAGGCAGAGCCGTGCCGGGACGCGCCGCAGCCCACACAGCCTGCAAGTCGCTGCATGCGCCCCGGCTCCTGCCGGCCCCAGCCCGGGCACGGATGGCTGCAGCGGGAGGGGTGCAGCACGGGGGAGGTGGGGGCAAGCTGCCCTTCCCACCCCACCGTGCTGGAGTCAACGATAATGACTCGGTTCTGCTGGGTCTGGCCCAAGTGCCCAGCAGAGGCTGGTGCAAGGTGCTGTATGTGCCCTGGGGGCAGAGGTGCTGTCTGAGGAGTGTGCAGGGCAGGGTGGTGCAGGGTCACCAGGCAGAGCCCCCCTCCCTCACGCCCTGTGCCCCCAGTTCCTGCGGGAGGAGTACCACCGGGGCCACTACTGCGCCGTCTGGCAGAACGTCACCCACTGGGCACAGAAGAAGAACGTCTACACCCTGTGGGTGACCAATGCCAGCTGCGGGGTGGCCCCGGTGCACTACGAGATGCGAGGCTACAACAGCCTGCTGGGCTCCCACTACGACAAGTACGAGATCTCCTACAGCCACTTCGACAACAGCTTCCCCCCCGACGTCTTCGACCTCCCTGAGAACGGTGGGCTGGGCTCTTGGGGGGTGTGGGGGGGAGCTGGGGGCGTGCGGGGGAGCTGGGCTCTTCAGTTGTTGGGCTCGCCCCCCCCCCCCCCCCCCATCCTGCCCGTGGAGCTCAGACTCTTGGATCCCCCCCTTGCCCCCAGAGACGCAGCGGTGTGGGGTGCTGCCGGGCAGCGTGGCGGAGCACCGGGTGCTGGCAAACCCCATGGAGGACCTGGTGGGCAGGCAGCAGCCCTGGGCCCATGAGGCCTTCCAGCAGTACCGCAGGCAGCTGGGCCGGAGCTACGGCTCGGCGCGGGAGCTGGAGCACAGGCAGAGCATCTTCGTGCACAACATGAGGTACAACTGCTGCGGCCCCTGCTGCGCCCCCCCCCCCCGGCACTGCGGCCGCCGTGGGGCAGGGGGCGCTGGGAAGCTGGCACCGCTCTGAGCGCTGGTCAGCAGCTGCTGAAGATGAGGCAGGGGGTGCCCAGGAAGGCCACCAGCAGCCTGGCCTGGGTCAGGAACAGTGTGGCAGCAGGAGCAGGGACCCCCATCGGGGGGGTGTGTGGTGTCACAGCTGCGGAGGTGTGGTGCTGAGGGCCATGGCTCGGTGGTGCCCTGGCAGTGCTGGCTTCATGGCCTTAAAGGTCTCTTCCAACCCAAAGGAGTCTGATTCTGTGCCCCCCCGGAGCTGGGCAGTGTTGGCACAGCCGTAGTGGGGGTGTGGCAGGTTCGTGCACTCCAGGAACCGCCCGTGCTGGGGTTCAGAGGTGCCAGGGAAGGGCAGCGGGCTCGGGGTGATGCTGCCAGCCCTGTGCCCGGCCGCCCTGTGGCAGGTTCGTGCACTCGCGGAACCGAGCGGCGCTCTCCTACTCGCTGGCCCTCAACCACTTGGCCGACCGCACGCCGCGGGAGCTGGCAGCCCTGCGGGGCCGGCGCCGCAGTGGGGTCCCCAACGCCGGGCAGCCCTTCCCCAGCCAGCTCTACAGTGGCCTCATCCTGCCCGAGAGCCTCGACTGGCGCATGTACGGTAGGTGCGGGGCTGGGGACAGCTCTGTGCCAGCCTGCAGCGGGCTGGGGGTCAGCTCTGCGTGCCGAGGTCTGCCAGCACCCCCTGCTGCTCTGTGTCCCCAGGTGCTGTGACCCCCGTGAAGGACCAGGCTGTCTGTGGGTCCTGCTGGAGCTTTGCCACGACAGGTGCCATGGAGGGTGCCCTCTTCCTCAAGGTGAGGGCACAGTTGTGACCTGCAGGGATGGCCAAGGTGCCCTGGTGATGCCTGTCCCCGTGCCAGCAGTGTGTGCCCTCCACAGACCGGGGTGCTGACCCCCCTGTCCCAGCAAGTCCTCATCGACTGCTCCTGGGGCTTTGGGAACTACGCCTGCGATGGGGGCGAGGAGTGGAGAGCCTATGAGTGGATCAAGAAGCATGGAGGCATCGCCAGCAGCGAGTCCTATGGCACCTACAAGGGACAGGTGAGAGTGGCAGTGCCCCTGCCAGGTCTCCTGGGCCTTTGGGTGTGCCCTGCAGGACTACAGAGCCATGGGGGCTGATCAGGATGGGTCAGAAGCGGTGCAGGCTCTGGAGATGGGGACATTGCCTCAGCCCCTGGCTCCCTGTGCCTCAAAGCCGAGTCCAAGGCCAAGCCTTGGGGCTCAGCTGGGTGCTTTCATCACCACCTGCCTCGGTTTCTCCTCTTGCAAAACAGGGACAAGGCTCTTCCACCCATGGGTGGTGCCCTGGGTGCCTCAGTACCCTGGGGTGCAGGGATGTGGCTGCCAGAGGCAGGCAACAGCCCCCAGGGCTTGGGAGCAGAGCCAGCTACCTGTGCTGTGTGTGGGCAGCCAGGGACAGGTCCCCACTGCAGGGGGCAGGAGGGGACAGAGGGCTTAGTCAGGATGCTGCTACAGCCTGAGCTGGGACACCAGAACAGAGCTGCAGAGGGGAACTGGGGACTCCTGGTGACACAGTGTCCCCTGCCCCTGGGTGCCACAGAATGGCCTCTGCCACTACAACCAGTCTGAGCTGCTGGGCAAGATCTCAGGCTACGTCAACGTCACCTCTGGCAACGTCACCGCGCTCAAGGCTGCTATCTACAAGCACGGCCCCGTGGCCGTCAGCATCGACGCCTCGCACAAGACCTTCTCCTTCTACTCCAATGGCATCTACTACGAGCCCAAGTGTGGTGAGTCGGGGGGCACAGGAGCCCCTGGGGGCACAGGGAAGTGCCAGCACCCCTGGGATCCCTTCTTCACTGAGCAGCTTGGGTGAGGAGTTCAGGGTCCCAGTCTGCTGGCAGCCCTGGGGGCAGGGATGGCCTTGGCACAGGGATGTCCTCCAGACTTAACCCACCTCTGCCATGCTGTGCCCTGCAGCCAAGGAGCCAGGGCAGCTGGACCACGCAGTGCTGGCTGTGGGCTATGGAGTGCTGCAGGGGGAGACCTATTGGCTGATCAAGAACTCCTGGTCCACCTACTGGGGCAACGATGGCTACATCCTCATGGCCATGAGGGACAACAACTGCGGTGTGGCCACCGAGGCCACCTACCCCATCCTGGCCTGATGGCCACAGCCCACATGTGCCCTGTCCCCTCTGAGGCACCCTGGGCAGCTCTGGGTGGAGGGGGCTGTGGTGGAGGGGAGTGGGGTCCTGGGAGGTGGCTGGGGAGCAGGTCCCAGGGTGCTGGGAAGGTCTTTCAGCATTTGGACAATAAAAGTGACCCAGCAGGGAGGGCTCCCCTCAGCCTCCTCTTCTCCAGGCTGAGCTCCCTCAGCTGCTCCTCCCCAGCCCTGTTCTCCAGACCCTTCCCCAGCTTCCTTGCCCTGCTCCAGCCTTCAATGTCCTTCCTGCAGTGAAGGCCCCAAAAGTGACCCCAGGATTCAAGCTGTGGCCTCAGCAGTGTCTAGTCCAGGGCCCAGGGTGGCTGCTGGTTGAGGCTGGCAGGTGAAAACCTTTGTCTCTTCCCTTCTTCAGCTGCTCCTTCCCCAGGGTCTGGGCTGGCTCCTGCTGTGCTCTTTCATTACTCAGCAGAGCACTGACTCCTCTTGGAGCCTGGGAGGGAGCTGTCCCCACGCAGGACTGGGGGGGGTCTGTTCCAGGGGAGTCCAGGTCTGCAGCTCCTCAACTCTCCTGGGTGCAGCCAGCAGCCCAGGCTGTGCCAGGCTGTGACTTTGAGGCTGCCTTTGCAGAGGTCCTGCTCTGCAGCAGCCGCTGAGCACACAGCTGCCTTGGAGAGCCAGAGGGGTTTGCACCCCAGGGAGCAGTTAGCAGGAGCCTCAAATGCTGCAGCAGTGGCCCTGGGGCTGGCAGCTCTCAGCGTGGGCAGTCACAGTCGTGGGTGGCCGGGAGCTCTGCAGGGACTTCTCTCCTCTGCTGGAAGAGGAGACACCAGGGAAGGGAAGGCCACGCCTGGGGACAGCTTTGGCTGTTTCCAGAGCCAGCCTTGGGCTCTGGCTCCCAGCCTGGGTGAGTGCTGACCTCCAGCCTTCCTCCAACAACCCAAACCTCAGAGTGCCTCCAGGCTTTTGCCCTTCTCCTTCTTGGTCTGCAGGGTGAGGTAGTCCAAGCTGCCTCCTCCTGAGAGCACACCCAGCAGTGTGGCACCAGCATTCACCCTGTCTGGGGCTCTCTGAGCTGCCACAGGGAAGGTCACTTCTCCTGGCTGCCCACACCAGCTCCTCCCGCGGGGCACAGCTGGAGCCCAGCAGCAGCTGGGGCAGGGAGCTGCGAGTGAGCAGAGCACCACCAACAGCTCCCCGGGGTCCTCGTCCGTGGCCAGAGCAGCCGGAGCTGCAGGCCCTGCACCTCCCCAGGCCGGGGCTGAGCTTGCCGAGCTGAACCAGGCTCTGAGGAGGGGCTGCAGGGCTGCAGCTGGCTCTGGGTTCTCTTCCCCTCGCCCTGCCCTGGGCTGTCCTGCACTCGGCCTCCAGAGGCAGCTGCTCTCCGGCGCAGACCTCTGTGCAGCAGTGCCAGGTGGCCAGAAAATGCTCTGCAGCCCCAGAGCTTGGCTGCTTCTCAGCGCTGGATGAATTATCTGTGAAAACCTCTCGGTGCTCACACAAAACAAGGTAATTACTCAGAGAGGAGAGAGGTGGAGAGAGCCAGGACAGGGAAATATTATCTGTGAGAGAGCGACGGAGGGTGTCAGAGGACAGCAGCTGCATCAAACTTCCTTTGGCAACTTCTTGGCTCCCAAATGCTGCAGACGCCCCGGGGGGGGCTCTGTGTGTGTGAGCAAGGACAGGGAGGGGCTGGAGTGGGTCCAGAGAAGGGCAGCAACGCTGGGAAAGGTTCTGGAGCAAAAGTCTGGTGAGGAGCAGCTGAGAGAGCTGGAGGCTGAGGGGAGAGCTCACTGCTCTCTACAGCTCCCTGAGGGAAGGCTGCAGCCTGGTGGGGGTTGGGCTCAAGGGACGGGAGGGGAAGAAAAGGCCTCAAGTTTCCCCAGGGCAGGTTTAGGTTGGACATCAGAAGAAACTTCCTCCCTGAAAGGGTTCTCAGACACTGGCCCAGGCTGCCAGGGGAGGAGGCTGAATGCTCATCCCTGGAGGGGGTTCAGAGAGGCAGAGCTGTGGTGCTGAGCCAGGGTTAGCCCCAGCCTCGGCAGGCAGAGCAAGGTTGGAGTGGAGGCTCCTGCAAGACTCTGAGCTCCCCACACTCCTGCAGCCTCCTGGGGGGCTGGAGCTGGGACAGAACGGAGCTGGGACAGAACGGAGCTGGGACAGAACGGAGCTGGGACAGAACGGAGCTGGGACAGAACGGAGCTGGGACAGAACGGAGCTGGGTGGCTCTTGGAGGCCAACGACCCCTGTGAGAGCCCGGAGGCTGCAGCAGGGCAAAGCCCATGGCAGAGGGGCAGGCCAGCACACTCTGGCCGATACCTGCAGCCCTTCTGGGGTACAGAGGGGGCCCAGCACAGCCTGGAGAGCCTCCCAAGCGCTGCAGAGCTGAGGCTGTGCCGTCAGCCAGGGAGGCTGCAGCCCTCGGAGCGTTTCTGGTTACCCTTCCTTCAGTAGCAGCTTCACAAATGCTCTGCCTCAGCCAAATGTTTTCCCCTGGCACCCGCGGCTGCTCTGGCAGCTTTGTTGTTCAAACCCAACCATTCCTCTTCCCTGCAGCTCCAGGGCTTTGCAGCTCCCCCTCCCCTCCTCGCCGGCTTCCAGCAGGGTTTGATTTCTCCCCGCAGGTCGCTGGCGGCGGTTGGGTTTCTCCAGGTGTGCTGTGCCCTGAAAGCTGGGGCAGCCCCAGTCCCCCTCCCCCCAAAACACACACCCCCCACCCCCCCGGCCCCGAGCAACCAGCAGGGTTTGTTTGCAGCCCTCCACCGCCCCTGCCAGGCTCTGCCTTCTGCTTCCACCGCCCGAGATTTCGCAGTCCCCACCCAGCAGCCAGCTCCTTGCAGCCCCTTCCCCGGCACGGAGCCTTTCTCCTGCACGCAGCACATTTGCCTGGCGATGAGAGGCAGTCCCCGAGGCGGCCGAGCACAGCAGAGTTTGGGTTTCATCTGCGCACCCACGCAGCCCACTGCAGCCCAAGGCACTCCCCCGGCCCTCCCCGGCCGAGCAGCAGCCGGCGGCTCGCGTTTCGGCTCCGCCACTCGCGCAGGGGCTGCGGATTCTCTGTCATCTGCTGGAGGAAAAGGTGGGGAAAGAAGTTTCCCAAAGATTCCAAGGTATCCCCCAAGGTCGGAGAGAGGGGAGGGGCAGGAGCACAGGAATGTCAGGCAGGAAAGGAGCTCAGGCTGCCGGGGGCTTAGCACAGCTCTGAGCAGCTGCTGCCTTTTGTTTGCTTCCATCTCGCAGCTACAGCAGCCCTGAACTCCAGAACGCTTCGGTTCCCTTTGCTGAGGCAGGCAGCAGCTACCCGAGCTCACAGCACCCAGCACCCACCCGAGCTCACAGCACCCAGCACCCACCCGAGCTCACAGCACCCAGCAGCTACCCGAGCTCACAGCACCCAGCACCCACCCGAGCTCACAGCACCCACCCGAGCTCACAGCACCCAGCCTCTGCCACACTGCAGCACACCTGCAGCAGTGCAGCTGGGGAGCAGCTCCAAGCACCTGGGAATGCCAGGGGACAAGACCCCAGGAGCCAGCACTGTGCTCTCAGGGCCAGCAGGTCCAGGGGGCTTCTCCTCTCCCCCTGGAGAGCTCCCAGCTGGAGTGCTGGGCATGTGGGGTACAGGACAGGGCCAGGCCTTGCCAGGGCTGCCCAGGGACAGGACAAGGGGCACAAACTGGAGCCCATGAGGTTCCACCTGAACAGGAGGAACTTCCTTGATGTGAGGGTGCTGGAGGCCTGAAGCAGGCTGCCCAGAGAGGATGTGGGGAGCTTCCAAGCCTCTCAGCCACTGTGGTGCCCTGCTGGAGCAAGGGGGGTGGGCTGGGTGAGCACCAGAGGTCCCTTCCCACCCCCTCCATGCTGGGTTCTGTTGAAATGACTCGATGAAACAGCGGAGCAGTCAGTGTGTGCACAGGGGATGATCTGCCCTTGCTGCAGCAACTCCCCTCCAGTCCAAAACAAACCTTCCCAGTGTCTGGAGCTGGGAATTCCAGCAGCCAAGCTGGGGTGCAAACACCCCGAGCTGTGGTTTGCAGCTCTGACCCTGCCCCACAGCAGAGCCAGTCCCAGCCATGCAAATCATCCTCTGGGCTGGGCCTGGGGCTTGCAGATCAGCAGCTGCTCGACAGCAGGCCAGCAGCCGCTGGAGTCAGCACAAAGGGGGAAGCAAGTTCATGTGAAGGTTTTCCTTTTGCTGCAGACATTACCTCCTCCCTCATTCTCCTTTCCTTTTCCTCCAATTCTCTTTCCCTCAACCTTTCAAGCACTGTTTCCCCTCTGCCTCTAGCGCTTGTGGCTCCGCTCCCCCCGGCTCTGCTCTCAGGGTGGAGGCAGCTCCTCCTCCCCAGTGTTCTGCTCCCTTTGTTCCTCCAGACCCGGACCCCCTTCGCTCACCTCTGAGGCCCTCCCCTCCCTGCAGCAGCTCCGCAGCTGCCGTCACCCCGAGCCCTGCCCTCCCCCAGGCTCTGCTCCTCAGCGGGGCTCGCCCATCCCGCTCACACTAACTACAGAGCTGCCCTGCACCGCGCCCGGGCGCGGCCCTCACGCCTCTGCTCTTCTCCTGTCCCTCAGCCTTGGGCTGGTCCGGCTCAGCAGTTTCCCTCAGCCCAGCTCCCTCCCCCGGCCCCGCTGCGCTCCGTCCCTCGCCCCCGGCGCGGCCACTCCCCAGCCCCGGCCGGGCCTCGCTTCCGGGCCTCGCTTCCGGGCCTCACTTCCGGGCCTCACTTCCGGGCCTCACTTCCGGGCCTCACTTCCGGGCCTCACTTCCGGGCCTCACTTCCGGGTCGGTGCCGCAAGGCATCGTGGGGCGGCCCCCACCCTGCGCGATCTCGCGCGACCTGCCCCTCGCCGCGTCACGCGGGAGGGGCGGGGTGATTGCGTCACCACGGCCCGCGTGACGTAGCCCCCGCCCCTTCCTCTCCGCCCCGCCCCCCAGCCGCGAGTGACGGCAAATCGGCCAGTGAGAAGCGGATCGGGCCGGAGCGACGTGGGCAGCGGCCAATGGCAAGGGCAAGGAGCGGCGGGCCGGGGAGGGGCCGCGCGGGCGGAGGGGCCCGGGGCGGGGCGGGCCGCGCCTGTCAGCGGGCGGCGGGATGGCGGCGCTCTACGCCTGCACCAAGTGCCACCAGCGCTTCCCCTTCGAGGCGCTCAGCCAGGGCCAGCAGCTCTGCAAGGTCCGGGGCGGGCGGCCCTGGCAGGACAGGGCCTGTCTGAGAGGGGCGGGGGGCGGTGAGGGGCGCAGGGTGCGTGGGAGGCAGCGGCGGCAGGGATGTTTGTGAGGGCTCTGGGGGTGCTCCGCGGGGCTCTCAGAACTTCAGAGGGGCCTGGGGGGCTATGGGGGGTGCCGGCGGGGTGGCCCTGGGAGCATCTCTTCGGTCTGGGGCACGGAGGGGCCTGGGGGCAGGGGCCGGGCAGCCCTGGGCTGCTCGGGTGGAAGCCTGCGAGCGGGGGTGGGGGGCAGCTGGGGGAGGGGGGGGGGCAGCTGGGGGAGGGGGGGGCAGCTGGGGGAGGGGGGGGCAGCTGGGGGAGGTGGGGGGCAGCTGAGGCAGCCGGGGGGCAGCTGGGGGAGGGGGGGGGGCAGCTGAGGGAGGGGGGGGCAGCTGGGGGAGGTGGGGGGCAGCTGTGGGAGGGGGGGGCAGCTGGGGGAGGTGGGGGGCAGCTGGGGGAGGGGGGGGGCAGCTGGGGGAGGAGGGGGCAGCTGAGGCAGCCGGGGGGCAGCTGGGGGCTGAGGTGCTGGAGGCTGCGCTTTGTCAGGGGCACCCCGGGGCGTTGGAGGCTGCTTGGGTGCTGCAGGGTGCTGGGGAGGAGCTGGCTGCGGGGCCGGGGGGGGGGCTCTGTGCCGGGGGGGGCTCTGTGCCGGGGGGGGGGGGGGGCGCTGTGCCGGGGGGGGTGGGGGCGCTGTGCCGGGGGGGTGGGGGGGGGGGCTCTGTGCCCGGGGGGGGGCTCTGTGCCGGGGGGGGGCGCTGCCGAGTGCGAGGGAGGCTGTCAGCAAAGGGAGAGCCTGCGGCATTTCGGGGAGGTTTGAGGTGTTGGGGAGGGTCTGGGGACGCTGGGGGAGGGTCTCACAGTATCCTGGAGGAGGGAGGGGGGTGGGGGGCTGCGTGGGGCAGTCTGCACGGGGAAGAACGAGGTGAGGTTGAGACAGAGCAGGAGGTGAAGCAGCCTGGGGCCGCTGAGCAGGTGGAGCAAAGCAGGGGGGCTCAGGGCAGCCTCTGAGGCAAGGGCTGAGAGGAGAGGGGGGCTGGAGGCTTTGCAGCACAGGAGGCTGGGGCGGGGCAGAGGTGTGAATGGCTGTGGCAGAACTGCCTGTCCCTGCCTGGGCAGGTGAGGCCAAGCACCCTGCCCCTTGCCTGTGGGCGCTGGGCACACGCAGTCCCTCGCTAGGATCCTCAGGCCGCGTCTGGCTCGCCTGTGACGCACCGGCCCTGGCGCCCTGCCTCTGCGCTCAGCCCATGACTGCACAGGGAGGAGAGGTTCAGAGTGTGAGGAGTGTCCGTGGGGGTGGAGGTCAGGGGGATCGGGAGGGGAGGAGGAAGGCTGCAGCTGACCGAAGGCTCTGCTGTTGCAGGAGTGCCGCATTGCACATCCCATTGTCAAATGCACCTACTGCAGGACAGAATTCCAGCAGGAGAGGTAATGCCAGGGGTCAGCAGCCTCTGCTTCAGACCCAGGGACTGTGTCCACCCCTGGCCTGACTGAGCCTTAGCCTGTAGGCTGGTGCTGGGGGAGAGCTGGGGGACCCCTGGCCTGCAGCAGCCAGCTGGGCAGGCCCCTGCGGTGTCCTTAAAACTGCACTTTTTGCCTGGGCTCTGTCTTTGGGCAGGGCTCAGACCCAGCTCCCAGTGAGGCACCAAGTGCCTCTTCCCATGGGTTTTCCTCTTGCCTGACTGCTGGTTCCCAGGGTTACTTCTGAGGTGTTTCCTTTAGCTGTGCCTCTTGCAGCGGAGCTTTTGTCAGCTCTGTAGCTTACAGAGGAAGGAGAGAGGTAACCCCAGGGAGGTTCTTACCTGTGTTTGCTGGACAAGTCCCCCTCTGTCCTGGCCTGCATTCACTTCCTTAGCCAGAGCAGAGCTCCCAGGCTGTCAGCAGTGCTCAGTCCCCCCCCTGCCAATTAGCCAGCGGTCAGGCTCCTGTGTTTGTGAGGACCAGGGCCTGGTGTCCCCAGGGACAGCTTCCGTGCAGTGCCACCTGGGGGAAACATGCTCAAGCAGACAGGGACAGGAGCCCCAGCCCAGGGCTCCTGCTGGGGGCGCTGCAGCCACTGGGGACAGAAGCTGAGGGAGCTGGGACGCTGGCCACGGCGGTGTCCTTGCCTGGGGAGGTGCTGAGGGGGATGTTCTGTGCTCCCTCCCGCAGCAAGACCAACACCATCTGCAAGAAGTGCGCTCAGAACGTGAAGCTCTACGGCACGGTAAGGAGCAGGCCCCTCCCCACCTGCCCTCTGCCAGCTCTCTGCTGCTGAGCCCCAGCCCAGGCTGTGGCTGCTCTGCTCCAGCAGCAGGGCTGACCAAGGACAGGGCCCTGAGAAGGAAGCTGTTGCCTGGTCCCTCTGGCCGTACAGGACGGAGCAGCTCTGCGCCGCCCGAGGCCGGGAGCCGAGCGACAGAGCCCAGGCTGCTGCGGGGAGCAGGGAGAGATCTTTGTCCCTGCTGGTCTGAGATCTGCAAAAGCAGCCTTGGCTGTTTCTAGTGTGGTGATGGGGATTGGCTTAGAGTTTCCTGGCACCTGCTCAGCTGCTTGGGTGCTGTGGCTAAATGTCAGCCGCGGTGTGACAGCAGGACAGGGGCTGTCCCCTGCTGGGGCCACACCTTGAGTCCTGGGGCCAGTTTCAGGGCCCTCACTCCAAGGACATCTTGGGGCTGGAGCAGGTCCAGAGGAGGGCAGGGAAGCTGGGGAAGGGCTGCCCGGGGCACGGGGGAGTCCCCACCCCTGGAGGGCTTCCGGGGCCCCGGAGCTGCGGTGCTGAGGGCCAGGGGCGGCGGCGCCCGGGCAGCACCGGGCAGCCTGTGAGGCCTCTTCCCCATGGTGTGACCCTGCCTGTTGCTCTCCCACAGCCCAAGCCCTGCCAGTACTGCAACATCATCGCAGCCTTCATCGGCAGCAAGTGCCAGCGCTGCACCAACTCCGAGAAGAAGCACGGCCCCCCCCCAGGCCTGCGAGCAGTGCAAGCAGCACTGCGCCTTCGACAGGAAGGACGACAGGAGGAAGGTGAGCACGGGGCAGGCTCAGCTGCGGGGCAGGCTCGGGGCAGGCTCAGCTGCAGGGCAGGCTCAGCTGCGGGGCAGGCTCAGGGCAGGCTCAGCTGCAGGGCAGGCTCAGCTGCGGGGCAGGCTCAGCTGCGGGGCAGGCTCGGGGCAGGCTCAGCTGCGGGGCAGGCTCGGGGCAGGCTCAGGGCAGGCTCAGCTGCAGGGCAGGCTCGGGGCAGGCTCAGCTGCGGGGCAGGCTCGGGGCAGGCTCAGCTGCGGGGCAGGCTCAGGGCAGGCTCAGCTGTGGGGAGGCTCAGGGCAGGCTCAGCTGCGGGGCAGGCTCGGGGCAGGCTCAGCTGCAGGGCAGGCTCAGCTGCGGGGCAGGCTCAGCTGCGGGGCAGGCTCGGGGCAGGCTCAGCTGCAGGGCAGGCTCAGGGCAGGCTCAGGGCAGGCTCAGCTGCAGGGCAGGCTCAGGGCAGGCTCAGCTGCGGGGCAGGCTCGGGGCAGGCTCAGCTGCGGGGCAGGCTCGGGGCAGGCTCAGGGCAGGCTCAGCTGCAGGGCAGGCTCGGGGCAGGCTCAGGGCAGGCTCAGGGCAGGCTCAGCTGCGGGGCAGGCTCAGGGCAGGCTCAGCTGCGGGGCAGGCTCAGGGCAGGCTCAGCTGTGGGGAGGCTCAGGGCAGGCTCAGCTGTGGGGCAGGCTCAGGGCAGGCTCAGCTGCGGGGCAGGCTCGGGGCAGGCTCAGCTGCGGGGCAGGCTCGGGGCAGGCGCGGGGCAGGCTCAGCTGCAGGGCAGGCTCGGGGCAGGCTCAGGGCAGGCTCAGCTGCGGGGCAGGCTCAGGGCAGGCTCAGCTGCGGGGCAGGCTCAGGGCAGGCTCAGCTGTGGGGAGGCTCAGGGCAGGCTCAGCTGTGGGGCAGGCTCAGGGCAGGCTCAGGGCAGGCTCAGCTGTGGGGAGGCTCAGGGCAGGCTCAGCTGTGGGGCAGGCTCGGGGCAGGCTCAGCTGCGGGGCAGGCTCAGGGCAGGCTCAGGGCAGGCTCAGCTGTGGGGAGGCTCAGGGCAGGCTCAGCTGTGGGGAGGCTCAGGGCAGGCTCAGCTGCGGGGCAGGCTCAGGGCAGGCTCAGCTGCGGGGCAGGCTCAGGGCAGGCTCAGCTGCGGGGGAGGCTCAGGGCAGGCTCAGCTGTGGGGCAGGCTCAGGGCAGGCTCAGCTGCAGGGCAGGCTCAGGGCAGGCTCAGCTGCAGGGCAGGCTCAGGGCAGGCTCAGCTGCAGGGCAGGCTCAGCTGCAGGGCAGGCTCGGGGCAGGCTCAGGGCAGGCTCAGCTGTGGGGAGGCTCAGGGCAGGCTCAGCTGTGGGGAGGCTCAGGGCAGGCTCAGCTGTGGGGAGGCTCAGGGCAGGCTCAGCTGCGGGGCAGGCTCAGGGCAGGCTCAGCTGCGGGGCAGGCTCGGGGCAGGCTCAGGGCAGGCTCAGCTGCAGGGCAGGCTCGGGGCAGGCTCAGGGCAGGCTCAGCTGCGGGGCAGGCTCAGCTGCAGGGCAGGCTCAGGGCAGGCTCAGCTGCAGGGCAGGCTCAGGGCAGGCTCAGCTGCAGGGCAGGCTCAGCTGCAGGGCAGGCTCAGGGCAGGCTCAGGGCAGGCTCAGCTGCAGGGCAGGCTCAGCTGCAGGGCAGGCTCAGCTGCAGGGCAGGCTCAGGGCAGGCTCAGCTGTGGGGCAGGCTCAGCTGCAGGGCAGGCTCGGCTCAGGGCAGGCTCAGCTGCGGGGCAGGCTCAGGGCAGGCTCAGCTGCGGGGCAGGCTCAGGGCAGGCTCGGCTCAGGGCAGGCTCAGCTGCAGGGCAGGCTCAGCTGCAGGGCAGGCTCAGGGCAGGCTCAGCTGCAGGGCAGGCTCGGGGCAGGCTCAGGGCAGGCTCAGGGCAGGCTCAGCTGCGGGGCAGGCTCAGGGCAGGCTCAGCTGCGGGGCAGGCTCAGGGCAGGCTCAGCTGCAGGGCAGGCTCAGGGCAGGCTCAGCTGCAGGGCAGGCTCAGGGCAGGCTCAGCTGCAGGGCAGGCTCAGCTGCAGGGCAGGCTCAAGGGCTGATCCCAGCTCTCCTCTGGCCTCCGGATGCTCCCCGGCAGCTCCCGAGGGGAGCTCTTGGTTCTGGGGGAGCTCTGGAGCTGAGCTGTGCTGTGGGAGCTGTGTTTTGGGGCTGTTTCAGCTTTGAGCCCCTCTGCTGTGTTCAAGACAGGAGTGGCCATGCTGGTGTTGGGTGGATGGTTGGACTGGATGCTCTCTGAGGGATTTTCCAGCCCCAGCAGCTCTGTGCCCCTGCCCTGTGCCAGGCCTGCTCCCAACGGGGATGATCTGAGATTGAGACTGGAGAGGAGGGAGAAAGTGGTGATGCTGAGGGTGGTGGGCCCCTGTCCCAGGTTGCCCAGGGAGGTGGGAGATGCCCCATCCCTGGCACCAGGTCAGGTTGTTTGGGGCTCTGAGCAGCCTGCTCTGGTTAGGGCTGTCACTGCTGCCTGCAGGGGGTTGGGCTGGAGGAGCTTTGGAGGTCCCTTCCCCCCCAAATCCCTCCCTCATTCCGAGCCACTTGTTGCCTTCTCTGGTTGGGCTGCAGGCAGGAGACAAGAGCATAACTCCTGCCTGTCCCTGCAGGTGGATGGCAAGCTGCTGTGCTGGCTGTGCACCCTGTCCTACAAAAGGGTGCTGCAGAAGACCAAAGAGCAGTGCAAGCACCTGAGCAGCTCCTCCCGGGGCAGCCTGCAGGAGAAGGAGCAGTACAGGCTCAGCAGCAGCAGCCACTACAACAGGTGAGTGGCAGCAGGGGCTGGGCCCCTCGGGCTGGGCACAGAGATGCACCTCTGGAGTCACTGGGAGTGGGGCTGGCTGCCCCAGGGCTGAGGAGGGTCTGGCTGAAGGGCTGTGCTGGTGTGCTGGGCTGAGCCTTGCTGCTTCAGCCCCCTGGGGTTGTGCACAGTTAAAGCCAAAGTGATGAAGTGAAAGGATGGAGATGGCAGCTTCAAGCCAGAGCTCTTCCCCTGCCTGCTGCTCTGGCTGACATCTTGGTTGCTGGTTTAGTTTCAGCTGCTGCTGAAGGAAGGACTTGGTGGTCCCTGTGCTTGCTCTCAGAGATGTTTGGCTGGGCTCAGAGTGGGTGGGGATCTGCTCAGGTCCTGACAGCTCATTTCCTCTCTTCTAGCCAGAAAACCTTATCCACCTCCTCCATTCAGAATGAGATCCCAAAGAAGAAAGCCAAGTTTGATGCCATATCTGCCAATGGGGACAGGTGAGCTGAGAGCCAGGGCTGCTCCCAGCCAGAGGCAGCAGCTCTGCTGTTCACTGGAGGCTGCTGCTTGCCTTCCCTTCCTCTCCTCCCCAGCAGGGATTGTGCTGAGCCTTTCCCTCTCCTTTGCTGCAGCTTCTCTCCAGACCTGGCCCTGGACTCCCCTGGCACTGACCACTTTGTTATCATTGCCCAGCTGAAGGAGGAGGTGGCTACCTTGAAGAAGATGCTGCACCAGAAGGATCAGATGATCCTGGAGAAGGAGAAGAAGGTAACAGCCCTTGGCCTGCTTCTCCCCACAGCTCCCTGCTGTGCTCACCCAGCTCCAGCTCTGTCAGGGCCTGGAGGGAGCAGGACAGCTTCTGGTTGCTTCCAGGCTCCTCCTGCCCAAGGTCAGAGGCTTTCTGGACCCACCCAGAAGAGCTAATTTCAGCAAAGGTTTTCTGGCCACTGTCTCAGTGACCTCTGTGAGGGAGCAGACAGAGGGCAAACTGCTGCTCCCCGTGGGAAGAGCCCTGAGCCACTCCTTGCCCTGGCTCTGGTCTCCTTGCTCTCTCCCAGCCCACCTCAGCAGGTCTCTGGACTCGCCCAGGCTCACAGCACTGCTGCAGAGCCCTGCTCAGGGCAGGGTGGAGGCCTTCAGTTCCCCTTCCAGCTCACTTGCTCCTTCCTGCTCCCTCTGCAGATCACAGAGCTGAAGGCTGACCTGCAGTACCAGGAGTCACAGATGAGGGCCAAGATGAACCAAATGGAGAAGACACACAAGGAGGTCATGGAGCAGTTACAGGTCAGAGCCTTCTTGGTTGAATGTGCTGCCTGCAGAGCTGCCAGGCAGCTTCCCAAGGCCTCCATCTTGCTCAGCTCTGGAAAGAAAGGAAGCAGCAGATCCACAGAATCCTTTTGGTTGGCAAAGAGGTCACTGAGTCCAGCCCTTCTCTACCCATCAAGTCTGGTTCTAGCATCCTGGGGTGCAGTGAGGTTGGGGGTTGGTCTCTAGCTCCCTGGTACCAGGTGATAGAAATGGCCTCAGGGAGAATTTCTTCACTGCCAGAATGGTCAGGGCCTGGCACAGGGAGGTGGTGGAGTCCCCAGCCCTGGAGGTGCTCCAGGGAGGTGTGGCCATGGCAGCTGGGGCCAGGGTTTGGTGGCCATGGTGGGGTTGGGTTGCTGCCTGTGCTGGATGACCTCAGAGAGCTTTCCCAACCCAAGCAATTCCATGACTCTCTGATCCCAAGAGCTGCTGCTGAGCTGTGCCATGAACTCTCCACTTCCTCTGCTTCCAGACCAAGAACAGAGAACTCCTGAAGCAGGCAGCTGCCCTCTCCAAGGGCAAGAAGCCTGAGAAGTCTGGAGCCATCACCTCCCCCTAGAGCCACCCCAGGCTGGGAGCTTTCCCCAGCATGGAGCCAAGGAGCCTGGGGAACTGCCTGGCTGCTGGGAGCCCAAACCTCTCTGCTGTCACCATCCTGCTGCTGTGCTCACGGTGGAAGTGCTGCCTCCAGCAGCGTCCTGCAGGGGTCTGGTCCCTGCTGAATCCTGGTCTGGACCATGGTGATCCACGGGGAGAGGTCCCAGCAGTCCTCCATCCCTGCTCCTGGAAACCTTTCTGGAGGAAAATGGTTCTTGCCAGCCCAGCTCCTACCACTGCCAGCCCTTCCCACTAGCAAACAGGAGCCTGCTGCTGGGAGCAGTTGTGCAGAGCAAACTGGAGCTGCCTGTGCTGGGGGCTTGAGTTCTGCCTTCAGCTGGGCCCTCTTCAAAGGCAGCTGACAGCTCCCCAGCCCAGCAGCTGCTCCTGCAGGCTGTCCTGGGGGGCTCTGTGTTTAGCCTGGGAGCTTTGGGGTTGCTTTTCTCTCTCAGCTTGGCAAACTCCACTGCCTGCTTCTGTCTTGTCTGGGGTGGGTTGGGAGCCAGAGTGGCACAGAACAGACCCACCCAGATGCCTCCCTCCTGGTGGCTTGGTGACCTCTGAGGCTTTGATGACTGCAGCCTGGTATGACCCAGCCTCTCCTGCTGTTTCCTCACAAGGAGACTTGGAGGCTTGGATGTCCTCCCTGCTCCCTCAGCTCCTGGCTGGAGCTCATTCTCTTCTCCCCTTTCCCTGCCCCCTCACTGCCTCCCAGACCCAGGAGCAGGAGCCAGGCTGGCTCCAGGGGAGCTCTCACCAGGCAGTGCCCCAAGCCAGGCAGTGTTTGGGGAGGGTTCTCCAGGGACATTTCTCATTGCTGATCAGAAACCAGCAGCATAAAAGGGCTATGAAAGTTCCCTGCAGCAGGGAGGAGCTGTCAGACACAGCACCTGCAGCACCACTGCCAGGGAGGCCAACTGGGCTGGGGGCTGCCCAGCCCTGGTGCTTGTGAGGAGGGGCAACAAAAAGCACTTGGCCTCTGCTGGGGGCGGGGGAGGCACCTCCAGATCCCCACATCCTGCAGCCAGCCCTGGCCAGGGCTGGAAGAAACAGCTCAGGGGACTCCAGCCCTCGGGGCAGAGGGGTGCAGGGAGGTGGTGAGGAGGGCAAGCTCCCCTCTGGGGCAGGGCAGCCACTCTGCCAGGGCCTCTGAGGATTTCACTGCAGATTGTGAATGTCCTTCTCTTTTCCTTCCCTTTTTGTTACCCAAGAGGACTTGACTCAGGCACTTTGTTTGGGTGACACCGGTGTGGAAGGAGCAGCTGCAGCGGCAGCCATTGCCCCGTGGGGGTTGGCTGGGGGCTGTTGGGGTTTTGAGAGGCTTCTGGTGGTGAAAACAAGGGAAAAATCCCAGCCCCAGCCCCAGCCCTCGATGGCCTCCAGCAGAGCTGGAGCAGCGCTGCCCCCACTTTTGTACTTCACTGTTTTTAGCCCGGGGGGGCACTGGGGGGGGCGGGGGAGTTGCTTCTATTTTGCTTCTCTCAAGATGCAGAAAATAACCAGCGGGGGAGGAGAGCCTCCTGAGCGGCCTGCGGGAGGCGCCGGGGGGCACCCCCGGGGGGCACTCCCCGAGGTTTGTATCTTTGTACCAAGGGCGATTTGTACAGAACCTGGCAGCTCTGAAAGTGTTTGAAACGATCCTGCTGTGCCTGGACCTTCTCTTGGGGCTCCCCAACACCCCGCCCCCTGCCCTCCCCGCCCCGATTGATTGATTGATTGATTGATCGATTGATTTTCGGCCGGCTCCCCGCCTTGCTGCCTTGGGGTCTGGAGCCGGCGCTTCGCTGTCTGCTTCGCTCCTACTTTGGTTTCCATCTTTAACTCCGGGGCTGCAGCCTGTTGCTAGGAGCTCGTTACTTGGTTACCTCCAGCTCCCCGGGACCCAGCCGGCTGGAGCCCCCCAGACCTCCTCTTAGTTTTCTTCTGCAGACAGAGCAGAAACAAACTCTTCTCGGTAAGAGCCAGAAAGGCCACGGCCAGGAGGGTCTTTAGGGGAGTATGAAGCCCTTTGTGCTCCTGAAGCTTCCCCTCCAGCCTAGAGGAGAAAGTGGGGCGGGGAGGGGGGCAGTTAGAGCTTCCAGTGTTGCAGCCGGAGTTCGGGGGCGGCAGGTCTGGAGCCCGGCAGGTCTGGAGCCCTGCAGGCTGTGCTCTGCTGCCGGCCCCGCTGCTGGCCGCGGCCCGGGAGGGCTGCTCCAGAGCCCCGCAGGCAGTGCAGGGTGGGAAAGGCAAACCTTGGCCCTGCTGGAGCCCCAGCACAGCTCCTCCTGGAGCTGCATGCAGCAGGGAGCTGCTGGGCTGTGACAGCCAAGTGCAGAGCTGAATGCAGGCAACAAAAATAGCTTCTGCCAAATGGTGCTCACCAGGGCACCTCTCCCATCTCTGTGTGACTCCTCAGTCCCTGGAACAACCAGCCTGGAGCAGGCTGCAGGGGACTCTTGAGCAGGGCCTGTTGGGACAGGACAAGGAGGGATGGTCTGGGCTGAAAGAGGGAGATTCAGACTGGAGAGAAAGGAGAAACTGCCTGAAGTTGCCCCAGGGGAGGTTTGGGTTGGCCTTGAGGAACAATTTCTGCCCTTTGAGGGTTGTCCAGGCCTGGCCCAGGCTGCCCAGGGCAGTGGTGCAGTCCCCATCCCTGGGGGGGGTGTCAAAGCCCTGGAGCTGTGGTGCTGAGGGACGTGGGGTCGTGGTGCCCTGGCAGTGCTGGGTCAGGGTTGGGCTGGATGGGGCTTGGAGGTCTCCTGATTCTCTGAGGCCAGCAGAGTGCAGGGGCTGCCCTGGCAGTGTCTGCCACACCAGCAGGGGCTGCTCAGCCTGTCCCTGGGTGACCTTGAGCTGAGCCTTGCCTCTGTGGCCTCGAGCAGCTCCTTGTCCTCCTTTCAGCTCCATTTCAGATGAAGCTGCCTGGATCTCCAGCTCCCAGCCTGCTGGGACTGCCCAGAGGGAGGCTGCCCCTGGGTGAGCTTGGCCCTGCCCATTGGCACTGTCTGAGCATGCCAGCGGCGCCCACAGCAGCTTTATCTCTGCTGAGCACAGCACAACCCTGCTCTGCCCTGGAAAGTGCCCAGGTATGCCCCTGTGGGGCTCTGTCAGCAGGTGGCAAGAGCTGGTCTGCCACAGGCTGAGCTCCAGGCAGCAGGCAGAGCTGGACCCAGCTGAAGAGCTCTGAGCTCCTGTGCCCTGGCTCCGGGGGGCTGCACAGTCTGTGCCTGAGCAGAGCTGCAGGGAGGGTCTCAGAGGGGTTCTGGGTGGGTTTTGCCCCTCCAGGGCAGACCTTGGCTGGCATCTGCCTTTAGGTGCCTGAACACTTCCTGCTCTTTGGGCTTCATCTGCTGCCTCTAGAGCAGTTTGAGTCTTGGCAGAGGGGTGCACAGAACCATTGAGCCATTGTAGAGGGGCCTGGGCTGGAAGGGACCTTAAGGACCATCCAGCTCCAGCCCCCTGCCATGACTCCAACACCTCCCACTAGACCAAGGCCTCATCCAGCCTGGCCTTGAACACTTCCAGGCTTGGAGCCTCTGGACAACCTGTTCCAGTGCCTCCCCTCCCTCATGGGGAAGAATTTCCTCCTAGGGGGTTGTGGTGGATTTGTTCAGAGCTTTAGGAGCCCCCAGGCTCCCTGCAGTGCTGTCCCAGGGGCTGCACCTCAGCCCCAGGGCTGAATCTCAGCCACCTGCTAGCAGCTAATCAGGCTCCAGGAGAGCTCAGTTGTGTGCTCAGTGCTCTTCCCATTCCACTCCTTTCAGGTGAGTCACCCCTGGCCTGCTTCCAGCAGAAACCTCTCCTGTGGATGCAGAAGTTCAAAGTCTCTGCAGCAGTGACCTGGGGAGCTGGAGGGGGTTGTGTTTGCAGGGCACAACAGAAAAATCTCTTGCAAAGCATTTCCTGAGCTCCCAGCCCCAGGTGGCTTCATTTTTAGGTAATTACTTGAATCAATACCTCCTCTGCAAACCTGCAGGGCCCCTGGCAAGGAGCTGAAGCTTTATCAGGCAAATGAGTCTAAGCTTTGGGTGCCCACAGCAGAGCTAAACCTGCAGCAGAGCTCAACCAAATTCAGCAGCTGGTAATTTCCCAGCAGGATGCTCCCTTCCCTTCCTGCTCATCCCTCAGGCTCTCTGGGAGTGCTGGCTCAGGCAACACGTCCTGGGGCCCTCAGGATTTAGAATGAACTGCTGTTAGCGGGGGGCTGTGGGGTGACCAGCCCAGGTGACATCCCAGCTCCTTGACCCTTGGGCACCAGGGGAGGAAACACTCCAACAGTGCTGCTCTGGTGTGCTGCAGGTGCCCCAGGAGTGCCCTGCACACATCTCTGCTGCCTCCCTTGGGGCCTGGGCTGGCCACCAGTGCTGGGGTGGTGCAGCACCGAAGGAGCAGATGAGGCCAGAGCTGTCCCCAGCCAGCCCTGGTTGTCTGAGCTGCCCTTTAGCAGTCAGCTCTGCCTCGCCGTGGGGCTGCAGCATTTGTCCTGTCAGCGTCTGGGCTGCGAGGGCAGCTCAGGCCCTGCCTGGCCCTGCAGGGGTGGCTCTGCAGACAGGGGCTGGGAGGGCAGCTCCTGGCTGCTGCTCTTCAGGAAAATTTGCCTCTCCCCTTCAGCCTGCTGGGGTGGCACAGCCACAGCCCACCCCGTGGCACAGTGCTCCTGCCCCCCAATCCTCTGCTCCTTGTCCCTGTCCCCTCTCTGGGGCACTGCAGCCTGCACTCAGCCTGGGCTATTTTTAGGGATGTTTGTCAAGCTCAGCTCTCCGGGGGGGGGGGGGGAGGCGGGGGGGATGTGTCTGGGTGGCTCTGGTTGCCCCGAGGAGGCTTTCTTTGCACTTGGGTCATCTGAGAGGAGCAATCTGGGAGCTCATTCTATCTGCTGCCAGGTCTGGGTGGTGCCTGCTTCGAGGGGCACCCAGCCCCATGCTCCCCTGGCACCAGAGGTGGTGTTTCAGCCCCTATCACCCCAGGGCTGTGTGGGTGTGCCAGGCAGTGGGGCAGCTGCAGGGAGAGGCTGGGGATGCAGCCAAGCACTTCATACAAAAATATCCCAGCAGAAGACATCAAGGGCTGTGCCAGGAGGACATCTGCCCTGCAGCAGATGGGCACTGCCAGGGCACTGGGTGCAGAGCAGGGGCAGGAGCAACCAGGCATGGCTGAGCACTCCCCAGCACCCTGTGTCCTGCCTGCTCCACAGCCCCATCTCGGCTGGCTGGATCTAGGCACTGCTCCACTCTGATCACAGCACCGTGGGATGGTTTGGGTTGGAGAAGCCCTCCGAGATCATCCAGCCCAACCATCAACCCAGCACCTCCGCGGCCACGCAACCAGGGCCCCTGTTGCCACGGCCACACCGCTCTTGAACAGCTGCAGGGATGGGGACAGGACGAGGAGGGATGGTTTGAACTGAAAGCCTGGTGAGAGCCTGGCGCAGGCTGCCCAGAGAGGTGGGAGGTGGAACCACGCCAGGTCAGGCTGCTGGGGGCTCTGAGCAGCCTGCCCCAGTCGGGGATGTCCCTGCTGGCTGCCGGGCAAGGTGGCATTTCAGATCCCTTCCCACCCAAACCAGGCCCTGGCCCCCTGGCCCCGGAGCCCACCTGCAACTACAGCCACGCCAGCGGCCCCGCCCCTCTGCCCCCTATTGGCTGCGGCTGCGCGTTGGCCCCGCCTCCACGTCACCATTGGTCAATACCTCCGGGAGGCGTGTCCCCGCGCTATGAATGCGGCCGCAGCAGCCGCGGGACGGGGCTGGGGGCTGCCTGCGGGGGAGTGCTGAGCCAGGGTGCTGAGCCAGGGTGCTGAGCCATGCTGCCGCCCGCCTCGCCGTGCTGCCCCGGGGGGCTGCAGGAGTACCGCGAATACCGCGGCTGCGGGGCTGGCCAGGTAAGGGCTGGGCTCGGGGTTCCCCCCTACGCCCCCCGGACCTCTCTGTCCCCTGTCTGTGTCCCCCCCCGCCCGGCCCCGCTGTCTCCGCCCCTCTGTCGTTTTCCTCCCACTCGGGAACCTCTGTGTCCCTCATTCTGTCTGTGTCCCCCGTTCTGTCCGTCCGTCACCCATCCGGGACGGCTGTCTCCCGGCTCGTGTCCCTGCGCTCCCCTCCGGGGCCGCTGTGTGCCGTCCGTCCTGCCCCGGGAGCCATCCTCTCTGCACCGGTGGCAGGGAGGGGGCAGGCAGTGGCCTCTTGCTCCTTCGCAGCGAGCCTAGGGTCGCGGGGCGCTGGGGACAGGCTGAGGCGCTGGGAGCCCACCCAGGGCTCCTGGGGATGAGGTGACCCTGCCCTGTCAGAGGACATGGGGGTGGCATGATGCTGAGGAGTCTCCAGCAGCTGCCCCCCCAGCATGAGCCAGCTGCAGCTGGTGCTTTGGAACAGACTGGGGGAGGAAGGATGGCAGTGGTGGGGATGGCACTGACGTCTGGCAGGTGCCACTGAAGCTCCGTGGGCTGAGACCTTCACACCCACCGTGGGAGCTCCTCGGGTTAGTTCCTGCGTGCAGTGGTGGTGGAAGACTGCAGGGTTCTGCTCTTTCTCATTGCCAAGAAGCTTTCTTAGGTGGCCAGGCTGAGGCCTGGGGGGGTTTGGGGATCCCTTTGCCCTCCATGCTGGAGCATGGTGGCAGCTGGGTTTGCTTTCCAGGAGCTGGCTGGTCTGGAGCTGTGCCAAGGGGGCTGCACCTGCACGTCGACTCCATGCGTTAGTGGGGCCAAGCCCTTGCACTGCTCTCACCCCCCTGGTACAGCCCAGGGGCAGCCTCCTGCCCAGGGATTGGCAGGAGAATGGCTACAGAAGGCAAACCTGCTCCACCAGCTGCCTGCAGTGGTGTTTGCTTAACCTCCGCACCGGGAATGAGCTTCCAGCACCTGACTAAGCACTGGCACCGGAGCTGGGGGATCGCTGCTGGGGGCTCGCTGCTGGGCACACCAGCTTCCCACTCCTGGGGGGTTATCTCCTTCCCCCTGTGTGTCCATTGAGACCTTCACCTGCCCTATGCTACCTGGGAGCAGGTTGTGTGGCTGGCACAGGTTGTGGCATTGCCTCTGTGCCTCAGTTTCCCCAGAAGCAGGAGGTGGTACCCGGTGGTGGTGGCACAGTGAAGGTTAGCAGCAGCACCCCTGGGGATTGCATCATGCAGCAGAACCTTCAAAGGTCACCCTGAGCTGTACCTGCAATCTAGGAGGCAAGCTGGGCACCCACGGCTGCCATCTGGGCTGGCAGTCCTGTGCCTGTGGTGTCCCCTCCCAGGGAGCCTCCTGGAGCACCAAAGAAGTTCCTGATCCACCCCAAGCTGTGGAGTTTCTCCCCAGACCATGAGTCAGCACGAGCCAGCTCAGCAGTGATGGCATGAGCCTGGCATGAGCCTGCTCCTGCTGTCACCCATGGCATGAGCCTGGCATGAGCCTGCTCCTGCTGTCACCTTGGTCTCTCCTCCACGGTGACTCAGGGCAGCGGCACTCTGTGCGCTGAGAGCCGCTGGCTGTGGGCACTGCCTCCTCTGCCAGGGCAGCTGCAGGAGCCTGCGCTGTGCCCTGACCCGCTGCCCGACACATGGGGGTTGCATGGCCACCCTGACAGCTGCTGCGTGGTCACCTGGTGCTGTCCCACTTGGGGTGAGGGTGCCAGGCTGTGCCTGCCACCTCGGGACTAATTTAGAGGCAGCTGGCAGGAGGTCCCTGCTGTGCCCAGCTCCAGCTCTCTGCTGTCTCTCCTGGTGAATCACAGAATCCTTCAGGTGGGCAAAGCCCTTTGAGAGCCTCCAGCCCAACCTTGCTCTACCTGCCCAGGCTGGGGCTAAGCCATGGCCCTCAGCACCACAGCTCTGCCCCTTGGAAACCCCTCCAGGGATGGGCATTCAGCCACCTCCCCGGGCAGCCTGTGCCAGGCTTTGAGAAGCCTTTCAGTGAAGAAGTTTCTTCTGGTGTCCAACCTAAACGGCATGAGATTGAACACATCCAAGTGCCAGGTTCTGCACATTGGCCACAACAACCCCATGCAGTGCTACAGGCTGGGGTCAGAGTGGCTGGAGAGCAGCCAGGCAGAGAGGGACCTGGGGGTGCTGCTTGATGGTAAGATGAACATGAGCCTGCAGTGTGCCCAGGTGGCCAGGAGGGCCAATGGCATCCTGGCCTGCATTAAGAACAGTGTGGCCAGCAGGAGCAGGGAGGTCATTCTGCCCCTGTACACTGCACTGGTTAGGCCACACCTCGAGTACTGTGTCCAGTTCTGGGCCCCTCAGCTTAGGAAGGAGGTTGACTTGCTGGAATGAGTCCAGAGAAGGGCAACAAAGTTGATGAGGGGCTTGGAACACAAGCCCTATGAGGAGAGGCTGAGGGAGCTGGGGTTGCTTAGGCTGGAGAGGAGGAGACTCAGGGGAGACCTCATTACTCTCTACAACTACCTGAAGGGGGGTTGTAAACAGGCAGAGGTTGGTCTCTTCTCCCAGGCAGCCAGCACCAGAACAAGAGGACACAGTCTCAGGCTGCGCCAGGGGAGGTTCAGGCTGGAGGTCAGGAGGAAGTTTTACACAGAGAGAGTGATTGCCCATTGGGATGGGCTGCCCAGGGAGGTGGTGGAGTCACCATCCCTGGAGGTGTTCAGGAGGAGACTTGATAGGGTGCTTGGTGCCATGGGTTAGTTGATTAGGTGGTGTTGGATGGTAGGTTGGACATGGTGATCTTGAAGGTCTCTTCCAACCTGGTTTGTTCTGTTCTGTTCTATTCTATTCTATTCTATTCTATTCTATTCTATTCTATTCTATTCTATTCTAAACCTGCCCTGGTGCCACTCGAGGCCATTTCCTCTCCTGGCACTTGTACCTGGGGCTCACATCCTGTCTGCACAGCTGGTGCTGGCAGAAGAGCTCTGGATGGGGTGGGGGAGCTTGTGGCATCCCCACCCCCGTGGGCATCCCACGGGTGGCATGGGAAGGCTCTTTCTGCCCCGGGAGCTGCAACAGAGGAGGCAGAAAGGAGCCAAGACCTGGGCTGGAGAGAGCAGCAGCCGCCGAGGGGGGCGAGGGGGGGGATCGCTCCTGTGTGAAGCAGCTTGAGGGATGTGGGGAGGGGAAGCCAAGCCCCAGGCAGAGCTTTACCCATGCGTGGTGCCCGGGGAGGGAGGGTGTAAGGGGAACCCTGCTGACAAGCTGAGCAGTGACCGCAAACCATAGCCGCGGCCAGGCTGCTGCTGCCAGCCCCCCCCGACCCCCAGGCTGCCATGCAGGTGCCAAGTGGCAGCCGAGGGGCTCTCCAGCGTCCTGCCCCGCGCTGGGGACTGTCCCCGCGTGTGGCCTCCCGGGGCGCACAGCAACAGCCCTGCCCCATTCCATCAGGTGCTGCCCGGCCTGAGTCAGGCTGCGGGGGCAGCGTGGCCCCCGTGGGCTGGCTCCTGAGTCACCCCTTCCGGTGCCACCACCGCCTGCGTCTCGCCGGCGGTGGCCGCTCACCCCCGGTGGCGCTCGGTGGCTGCCGCCTGAAGCACTTTTGCCTTCCCAGCACAGGGGGATCGAGGCCACCCAGCAGCTGGGGAAGGGTCCCAGTGCCTTCATTCCCCTGCGAGAGGTGAGTGGTGTCCTGAGCGGGTGAGTCCCTCTGCTGGGGGGCTGCTGCCCGCCCTGGGTGGAACAATAAGGCTATGGAGAAAGGACCCCAGCCCGAATGCCGACACGCACCTCCTCGGAGCTGGGATGCTGAGGAAGGAGAGGTGGGGAAGGGTCACCCAGCCCAGGAGTGTCCCTGTGGCAGCATCTGTGTTGTTTCACCCCGGGCTTTTCCTGCCCTGCCCGTGACTCAGTTTCCCTACTCACCCAGACAGCTCTCCTCTCCCTGCCCCTCCCAAACAAACCCAGGCCCCTGCAATCCGCGGGGCTCCGCTGCCGAGGCACCCCCAGCCCTATCTCAGCTCCCAGCGGTGCTGTCCCAGATGGTTCCCCCGTGGCACCGATAGTGCCCTGCTTTCGTCACCGCCCTGGGGGGGGCCGAGCCCCATCTGCTCCCCACGGTACACAGCAGCCAAACAAACAAGGCAGCCTGCCGTGGGCAGAGCTGCCTGCGCTGCGTGGGGTCCGGCATGGAGCCCCCCAGGAGCGGGCAGGCGGGCAGCAGCAGGCGGTGCCCGTACCGGGCAGGGAGGAGGCTGCCCGGGGTGAGCCGATGGGGGGGACTGGGTGCTCCTGGGGCCTGCTGGCACCAGCGCGGGATGGGGAAGGTCTCCTACCCTAGGGGGAGTCGCTGGGGAGAGCGGGGGGCTGCAGCACGCAGCCCCTCACCACCCCGCTGCCCCTCCTGGCAGATCCCGCAGGAGGGAGCGGAGGGCAGCCTGCGCCAGCTCCTGATCGACGCCCTGCTGTCCTCGGGCAGGGTGGACCACGTCGCCATGGTGATGGGGCTGCACCCCCAGTACCTCACCAGCTTCTGGAAGACCCAGCGCCTGCTGCTGCGCATGGACGGACCCCTGCCCTACCACAAGCGCCACTACATCGCCATCATGGTCAGCAGGGGGCCCTGGGCTGGGTGGGGTCCCGGGGGGGCTCCCCTGGAGGGGGGTGGTGGTCCCAGCACCTCTGCTGGGGTTTTGCCGAGAGGTGAGGAGGCTTTGGGGACCTCACAGATGGGTCCCCTTTGGATCTGCAGTCCCAGAGGCCCTCTGGGATTGGTCCTGTGGTGCCCACCCAGAGTACCACAGCACCCCTCCCGCCCAAGGCCCCTGGAGACCCACACTGCTGGAGGGTGGTGGGCAGAGACCCCTGTCTGGACTCTCATCCCCAGGGAAACCCCTCCAAGAGTGGTGGGTGGGAGGTGGTTCTCTGCCTCGGCTTCTCCAAGGGCTCAGCAGGGTTGGGGGCCCCGGCTAGTGCTGGGGGGCTGACTGCCAGGCTCCCCCCGCAGGCAGCAGCCCGGCACCAGTGCACCTACCTGGTGAGTCTGCACACGGAGGAGTTCCTGCAGGTGGGGGGCAACCCAGCATGGCTGCAGGGCCTGCACTGCGCCCCCCCAAAGCTGAGGAACCTCAATGAGATCAACAAGCTGCTGGCACACCGGCCCTGGCTCATCACCAAGGAGCACATTGAGGTGAGAGCTGCTGCTGCCCCACAGCACCCCCAGAACGCCCTGGGGTGGGGGTCTTGAGCCCAGAGGCCACCTCCTGCTTGCACCCCCCTGCTTTAACCCCTTCAGGGCCAGGCTGTCTCTGTAGGGGTGTTACCCCTGGGCTGGGGGGAGGTCTGGTTTATGGGGAGGGACACCCCCAGCACCCTCCTGGCCTTGGGCCCTGGGGTGTGCGTGGGGCACAGCAGAGCAAGCTGGGGGTCCCTTGCAGGCGCTGCTGAAGCCAGGGGAGGACAGCTGGTCACTGGCAGAGCTGGTGCAGGCCCTGGTGCTCCTCACCCACTACCACTCCCTGGCCTCCTTCGTCTTCGGCTGCGGCATCCACCCCGAGGGGGGGCAGGACGGGGGACAGGGCTGCCACCACCCCTCCCCCCACAGCGACGGCAGCCCTGCCGCTGAGGACAGCCTGGGGGGCTCCGGGGTAAGGGGGCAGGGGGGCTGGGCCCTGTGGGGCAGCAGGGTGGGATGATGTCCTGGGATGCTTCCCCTGGGAATTGCCCCCAGACCTCCCGCGGGAGCAGTGGATGTGGCAGGGCTGGAGCCTGGCCGTGCGCAGCAGCAGGGTCTGGGTCCTGCAGAGGCTGCTGGGGTGCAGTCAGGGGCTGTGCTGTGGTTTCCACAGGGCTTCCCCCTCCTGCCAGCCCCGGGGGAGGACACGAGCAGCTCAAACCCCGAGGCAGAAGGGGCAGCAGAGCTGAGAGTGGCTGCAGCTGCTCTGGGCTTGCAGCCCCCTCTGCAGCCTCTGAGCGTGGGCTCTGCTCGGCCAGGGCAGAGATGCCGTGCGGGAGGTGGAGCTGCTGATGGAGAGGATGAAGCTGCTGCAGGAGAGCCAGCTGGAGGAGGAGGGCATCACACAGGAGGAGCTGGAGACTCGCTTCGAGCTGGAGAAGACGGAGAGTTTGCTGGTCGCTCCCTCGGGTGAGGGGCACGGGGGTGCAGCTGGCTGGGGAGGGGGTCCTGGGGGCTGGGGAATGCAAAGAAGGTGGCACGGAGCCAGCACCCGGCCGGGGAGGGCAGGAGCAGGCCCCCAGCTGCAGGGCTGGCCGTGCCCGGGGCCAGGCTGCGGCTGATGTGGCTGTGGTGCTGTCCCCAGAGGTGGCAGAGGAGTCCCTGCGCTCCAGCGTCCTCTGCTTCGTGGAGGACCCCGAGTTCGGCTACAAGGACTTCACCCGGAGGGGCCAGCAGGCCCCCCCCACCTTCCGAGCACAGGTGGGGGCCGGGGGCTGCCTGGCACAGGGCCTGCTGGCCTGGCTGGGGTGCAGGGCAGCTCTTCCCGGGGCAGTGTGGGTGCAGGGGGAGAAGGACTGGGGCCAGGCTGGAGCTGCTACAGAGCCCTGGAATTGTTCAGGTTGGAAGAGACCTTCAGGATCACCCAACCCAAGCTTCAACCCAGCACTGCCAGGGCACCACCACCCTGGCCCTCAGCACCACAGCTCCAGGGCTTTGAACCCCCCCAGGGCTGGGGACTGCACCACTGCCCTGGGCAGCCTGGGCCCGGCCTGGACAAGCCTCAAAGGGCAGAAATTGTTCCTCAAGGCCAACCCAAACTTGCCCTGGGGCAAGCTGAGGACAGATCTTGTCTGAGCAGTGCAACCAAATGCCAGTAGCTGGCGGGGAGGAGGGAGGTTCAACGTGCTGGGGAGACCCCAGCCTGCATCCCCAGCTTTGCAGGGACCTCACATTTCCCCACCAAGCCCCAGCCCCCTCGCTCCTCAGGATTACACCTGGGAGGACCACGGCTACTCCCTGATCAACCGCCTGTACCCCGACGTGGGGCAGCTGCTGGACGAGAAGTTCCAGGTGGTCTACAACCTGACCTACAACACCATGGCCATGCACCGGGGCGTGGACACCTCCGTGCTGCGCAGAGCCATCTGGAACTACGTCCACTGCGTCTTCGGCATCCGGTGTGCCCCGGCCCTGCCGCGCCCTGCCCCACCCAGCCCTGCCCCTGCCCCAGCCCTGCCCTGCCCCTGCCCCAGCCCTGCCCTGCCCCTGCCCCAGCCCTGCCCTGCCCTGCCCCTGCCCCAGCCCTGCCCCTGCCCCACCCCGCCCTGCCCCACCCCCGCCCCTGCCGCGCCCTGCCCCACCCAGACCTGCCCCTGCCCCAGCCCTGCCCCGCCCCTGCCGCGCCCTGCCCCACCCAGCCCTGCCCTGCTCCTGCCCCAGCCCTGCTCCAGCCCTACCCCAGCCCCACCCTGCCCCTGCCCCAGCCCCGCCCTGCCCCAGCCCTGCTCCTGCCCCACCCCACCCTGCCCCAGTCCTGCCCCATTCTGCCCTGCCCCACCCAGCCCCACCCAGTCCTGCCCCAGTCCTGCCCCATTCTGCCCCTGCCCTGCCCAGCCCTGGCCCATCCTGCCCTTTGCTTGCCCCTTGCCTGCCCCTTGCCTGCCCAAGTCCTGCCTCATGGCTCAGAGAGAGCAAAGTGCTGCTGCTGGGGGGGGTCACCTCGGGGTGAGCCTGGGGTAAGGTCTCCCCTGCTCCCCCAGCTACGATGACTACGACTACGGGGAGGTGAATCAGCTGCTGGAGCGCAGCCTGAAGGTCTACATCAAGACTGTCGCCTGCTACCCAGAGAAGACCACCAGGAGGACCTACAGCCAGTTCTGGAGACACTTCAAGCACTCCGAGAAGGTGCTGCCCCCTCCCTTCCCCTGCTGGCAGGGTGTGGGGGTGCTGAGCCCCCCAGGCCCTCACCCTGCTCCCCTTCTGCAGGTCCATGTCAACCTGCTGCTGCTGGAGGCTCGCATGCAGGCAGCTCTGCTCTACGCCCTGAGGGCTGTCACTCGCTACATGACCTGACCAAACCCTGCTCCCTCCTCCTCCTCCTGCCCCGAGGCTGGGGGAATGGCCAGGGGGGAGCTGGCACCCTAAAGACTTGCCTGGAATCTTATCTCCCACCTTATGGGGCCTGGAGCTGTGAAAGGAAAGTTGGGGGCCCCCTGCTCCTCATCCCAGGAGAGGGAACCCCTCAAGAGCTGCTGGTGTTGGGGAGAGCCCAGAGTGCTGCCCTGGGCTTGGCAGAGCTCCACTGCTCCCTGTCTGCCTCGGGACGAGCCTGAAGAAAGCCAGGCTGGGGTGTCCTGGGTGCTGCCCTGGCCGTGCAGTGCTGCTGTCACACCTCTGTGCCATGTCCTGGCACCAAGACTGCCAGCGCTGAGGGCTCTCCGCGTCAGCAGATCACCAGAGGGGGCCGTGGGCTTTGTCCCTGCTTCTTGGGGTCTCATTGTGCTGGAGGAGATGCAGCTGCCCTGGCACCCCCGTGCCCACCTCTCTCGTAGCCAGGGGTGGCACCACAGGGGTGGTGGGAAGGGTCTGGGCAGCACTGGTGCCACTCACCTTGGAGCTGAGCCCCCAGGCTGGGGTCTGCATGGCTGGAGAAGAGGCAGCAGCCTCTCCTGGCCTGTCTGTGCCAACCACAGCTGCAGCTCAGGTATTTCTGGGGGGCATTTGCCCCTGAGTGGGCACAGAAGTGTGGCTGTGGCTCTGCTGCAGGTTTGTTTGGACAAATAAAGTTCTTGGGCTTTGTTTTGTTGTTTTTCTTTCCCCTTCCCTGTTTATTTTCCTTTCTTTTTGTCCTTTCCCCACCGAAGCAGCAGCTGCAAGGCGCAGGTTCCCTCTCCCCTTGCCCATTCCCAGGGGCTGATCCTGCCTCTTGCAGGGATGAGGGGAGGGTCCCACTGCTCTGGGAGCACCCCTGGGTTGTCCAAGGGGGCACATGGTGCTGTGCAGCTCAGCACCTATCGGGGCGGGCAGGAGCCGCTGGCAGCTGCTGATAAGATCCCTGAGGAGGGCCTGAGCTGGGCTGCTCCAGCCCCAGCCCTGCAGCTCCAGCCCCAGCCCTGCAGCCTGAGCACCACCATGTGCTGGAGAAGCAGCAAGGAGCTGGATCCTGGCTCGGGGACTGTCTGCACCCTGCAGCCCTGCAGGCAGGTAGGACCCACGGTGCTGCGTGGGGCCGTGGGGCTGGGGCCCCCCCGGCAGGGTCAGGGCTTGTTGGAGAGGGCTTGGCACCACTCATGGGGCAAAGGTGCTCCTGGGGCAGCCCGGGGGCACTGGGCAGCTGAGGCAGGAGGGTTGGTTGTCCCCTGGCTTGGCTGGGGGTGCTGAAGTCCTGGGGCTCAGGTCCCCACCCAGGTCCCCTGCGCATGGCTGCAGACCACAGCTGGAGGCAGCTAATGCTTAGGAGACAGCAGGAGGAGCCTGGGGCTGGGGGGAGGTCCTGCCGGCACTTGCTGGGCCCCCACCAGGCAGCAGCTGGGGCTGAGAAGATTTTCTGCTGCCTCCAAACATTTCCCAGGGGTTTTCCAGCCCTGGCCAAGGAGGTTGAGCAAAGCCCCCCCCACGCTGTGCTCCAAGAGCTGCTTCGTGCCAGCTGCTCTGAGCCCTGGCAGCTCATTGCCCCATGGCAGGGGGCAGACACCTGGACCTGCTGCGTGGGCTGGGGATGGAATTCCAGCTGGAGGCAAAGCAGCTCTGCCACGGCCAGGTGGGCATGGGAGGTTCAGCCCAAGCAAGGAGGGGTGGTGGCTGCAGGTCTCTGCCCCAGCTTTGCCCAGGGCTGTGCCCATGCCCACGTGGCTATGGGTGGTCCCCAGGGAGCAGCTGCCCCAGCAAAGCCTCTACCGTGGTCACCCCAGAGTGCGATGGAGCTCAGCCCCCACTGCTCCCAGTCCCTCCCAGCCTCTCCCCAGCAGTGGAGCTCCCAGGGCCCTCAGTGAGAGTTCTGGGGGTGGGTGGGCAGGGACCAGCCCCCCACTCGCTGCCTTAGCTCATGGGAACAGAATGTGTCCTGCCCATGGAGCCCAAAATATCCCCTGGCACCATCTGTGCCCGGCGCCAGCCACGCTTCCTCTTGTAACCCACACCGTGCCCAGCCCTGCCAGGGCTGCCAGCCCACAGCTGTGCCACTGTCCCTGCCCCGGGACAGACACTGCCACCAGGGCACACACTGTGGTGCTTGCAGGGGCACAATCCCTGCCCTGCTGCTGCTGCCCACACCATTGCTGATGCAGGACAGGCTGCTGCCCACCTGCCCACAGGCCCTTCTTGCCCACCTGGGCACCCCCTTGGTCACCTCCAGCTGCTGTTGCCAACCCCCACCCCCAGGTCCTTTTCTGCCAGGCAGCTCCCAGCCACTCTGCCCCCACGCTGGGGCATTCCTGGGGCAGTTGTGACCCAAGGGCTGGGTCCAGCCTGGCCAGGTCCCTCTGTAGGGACCCCACCTGCAGGATCCATCCTGCGCCCCCCCACCCTCCAGCACATCAACACAGACACCCATCAGGGTGCCTGCAGGCTGAGGGTGTCCCTGAGCTGGCCTGGGCTCCGGGGTGCCAGCCTGCACCCTTAGCTCTGTGCCAGCCGAGGGACCAGCACCTTGGTGGGTGCTGATGATGGGTGCCTCCCACGTGCCTGAGCAATAGAGGGGAGCAAAGCATCCCCACAGCCCCCCCGCTGCTCCCCTCTCACCCCTGTTTCGTTACCTGGCATCGCTTGTGCAGCCTTCCAGGAGCGGGGCTGGTCGGACTGGGGGCTGGGGGCTCCCCGCCGCTCCTGTGGCTCCCAGCCGCTCCTGTGGCTCCCCGCCGCTCCTGTGGCTCCCAGCCGCTCCTGTGGCTCCCAGCCGCTCCTGGCTATCCCGGCTCGGCAGCGACACCCGCTGGGAAGCGGCAGCAGCGGCGAGAGCCGCCCGCGGCAGCCCGGCCCCAAGCCAGCCCCACTGCAGCCCAGCCCCACTGCAGCCCGGCCCCACTGCAGCCCGGCCCCACTGCAGCCCCACTGCAAGCCAGCCCCACTGCAGCCCAGCCCCACTGCAGCCCCACTGCAAGCCAGCCCCACTGCAGCCCAGCCCCAAGCCAGCCCCACTGCAACCCAGCCCCACTGCAGCCCAGCCCCAAGCCAGCCCCAAGCCAGCCCCACTGCAGCCCAGCCCCAAGCCAGCCCCACTGCAGCCCAGCCCCACTGCAACTCAGTGCCAACCCAGCCCGACTGCAACCCTCTCCCACTCCAAACCTTCCCCACATCTCTGCTGCAAAGTTCCCTAGCTGGGGGGGTGTCCATGCTGTGTTCCCCTCACCCCTCCCCAGTCCCATCACCCATGGCAGGGCTCCCAGCACCATACATCAAATCTGGATGGTCCTGAGCTGCTGGTGCCAGCTCCTAGCACGACTGAGGATGTTGGTTGGCACAGTGCCTGGGGTGGGCTCATCCTCTGCCCCCTCCATCACCCTTGCAGGGGCAGGCAGCTCACCCTGCACACCCCACGCTGGGGCTTGCCCGCTGACAGCCCAGGCTGGCACTGCTGCCAGCTGCGTGTCACTGCTGCTGGGCAGGGCGCAGGGCCCCGCAGTGCCTTCTCTGGCCAACAAAAATCCTTGCTCCTGGGTGAGCAGCGAGGGGAAGCTGCCCCCGAGTGCCGGCTGCGCCTGGCCGGCTCTCCAAGGTGCTGTCTCCAGCGTTCAGAGGCCCTGGAGCGGGAGGAGCTGCGGGAGGGAGGGAGCAGAGGCGTGGGGGGATGGATGTCCTTGGCTGCTCCTGCTGGGGTGCAGCAGCTCGGCTCGGGCCCCAGCTGCGGCAGCCCAAGGGAGCGAAGGTTCGTGGCCGTCTGGGCTGCCGGCAGAAGGGGGACGAAACAAACCCACGGAAGGATGAGATCCACCCA
This sequence comes from Melanerpes formicivorus, assembly GCF_026170545.1. Classification (NCBI taxonomy): domain Eukaryota; kingdom Metazoa; phylum Chordata; class Aves; order Piciformes; family Picidae; genus Melanerpes; species Melanerpes formicivorus. The sequence goes on along the minus strand of NW_027142397.1, from coordinate 513,575 downwards.
GCTGGGGGCTCCCTGCGCCCCCTCCCCCCAGCCCGGCCGTGCGCAGCCCCAGCGCTGCCTTCTTCCCTATCTGCTGCGCCGGCTGCCCCCAGGACCCTGCCCGCGACCCCTGGCCGCGGGGTTCCGGGCGCCTGCGCCGCAGGAGAGGGAAGGGGCAGCACCCCCCCCGACCCCCTCCAGCCTCCCCCCGCCCCTGGGTGCCCCGGGCCCCGCCCCTGCCCCTCCCCCTGCTCCTGCCCCGCACCGCCGCGAGGCGGCGTGGTTCTGCCCGGTGGGCGTGTCTTCACATGAGGAGGCGTGGTCTTTACTTAGAGGGCGTGTCCTGCGCGCGAGCCCCGCCCCACCCCCCCGGACTACAGCTCCCGGCATGCGCCGCGGCCTGCCGCCCGCCGAGGCTTCCGGCGGGGCCGGCCCGGGAGCGGCGGAGCCGGCGGCAGGCAGCGGTGAGGGCGGCGGGGAGGGCAGCCGGGAGGGCAGCCCTGCCGCGGGGGCCAGGCCGGGCTCGCCCCTGGCTCCTCGGCGGCGCTGCGGGCGGGGGGCGGCGCGGGGCCGGGGGGGGGGCCGGGGGGCGCTGGGGGGCGCTGGGGCAGGGGGGGCGCTGGGGCCGGGGGCGCTGGGGGCGCTGGGGGCGCTGGGGGGCGCTGGGGCCGGGGGGCGCTGGGGGGCGCTGGGGCCGGGGGCGCTGGGGCCGGGGGCGCTGGGGGGCGCTGGGGGCGCTGGGGGCGCTGGGGGGCGCTGGGGCCGGGGGCGCTGGGGCCGGGGGCGCTGGGGCCGGGGGCGCTGGGGGGCGCTGGGGGCGCTGGGGGGCGCTGGGGCCGGGGGCGCTGGGGGCGCTGGGGGGCGCTGGGGCCGGGGGCGCTGGGGCTGGGGGCGCTGGGGCTGGGGGCGCTGGGGCCGGGGGCGCTGGGGGGCGCTGCGGGCGCTGGGGGGCGCTGCGGGCGCTGGGTTCGAGCTGCGCTGCTCCGCGCCCGGGGGCCGGGGGGGCCGAAGGGGCACTCCGGGCCCTGCTCTGCCCGGTGCCGACCCCCGGAGCTCGCCGGCGGCTCTGCCGGTGCAGCCCCGGCCGTAGCCCTGCCCCGAGGCGCAGCCGCCGCCGCCGGCCGGGAAGGGGCCGGGGCCGAGAGCGGAGGCTGCAGGTCGGCAGCGCTGCCCGGCCGGGGCCCCGCGCTCTGCTTTGGCTCTTCCTGGGGCAGCCCCCGTGGCCTGCCTTTGTTTGCTCTGTTCGCTCTCGCCGCTGACTGAAACCCGAAGCCTCCCTGCCCTGCTTCGCCGTCCGATTGTTCTCGCCTGTGTTTGCCTGCAGATGAATTGCTCGCGGCGGGCGGCGCGGCCAGGCGCGGGCAGGTGAGCGCCGGCGGAGGCGGCCGAGGTGAGGAGCTGCTCGGAGGGGCTCCCCTGTGCCTGCCCCCAGGCGCCGGGGTGTGCGGGTGCTGCTTCCAGAGGCTGGGGGGGAAGGGGGGATGCGGGCGGGCAGGAAGCCTGAGGTTTGAACTAAGCTCGGGGGAACCTTTTCAGCTGGAAAAGACCTTCGATGCCCTTTGGGAGCCTCCAGTCCAACCGCTCCCTAACTCTGGCCAGGCTGGGGCTAACCATGGCCCTCGGCACCGCCTCTGCATGGCCGGGAAGCCCCTCCGGGGTTGGGGATTCAGCCCCCCACCCCGGGCAGCCTGTGCCAGGCTGCCAGAGCCCCTCCAGTGGAGCAGTCGCTCCTGGTGCCCAGCCTCAACCTCCCCGGGTGCTGCCTGGGGCCATTTCCTCCTCCGTCACTTGTCACTAACTTTTGAAGTGTGGCCAGCAGCAGCCCTGGGCAGGGTCTGGTTGCTGGCAAGGGAAGTGGAGCAGTGCAGTTTTCTGTGGGGCCTTGGTGGTGGCTGAAGGATGGACTGAGCTGGGCTCCCTGCTGTGCTGCTGCAGCTGCCCAGGAGTGTGGCTCAGCCCTGCCAGCAAAGCCTCCTCCTGCTCTTCACACAGACTGAATCCACATCACCTCCTGGAGCAGACAGGGGTAGCCTCACCTGGCTTAAATTCCTCTGCAAACAAGTGTGCAAAAGAGAGGAGAAACGGAGCCCAGATGAGGCCAGTTGTGAGTGCAGCTGGTTGGCACAGCTTGGGTGCTGAGGGCACCCTTCTCCCCTTCAGGCTGGGTTTAAGTGGTGCCAGCGGCGCTCCCTGTGCTCAGTGTGGTGCCAGCTGTGTCGCCTTGTCCTGGCAGGGCTGCCTCTGTCAGCAGCTGCTTCCAGAGGAGCTCTTTGGCCTCACGAGGTGCTCAGATCACCTCCAGCCCTGGCAGGTGGGGGGCAGAGGAGGGGGCAGTGCCAAGGGGCTGCCACCAGCACGGCGGTGGCTGTGTCCCTGCTCCTGCTCTGTGGCTCTGCCCTGGCTGCTCCATCGCTGCTGATTCCATTCCCTGTTCAGCCTGGTGACAGCTGAGAGCCAGATCTGTGCCTGAACAAAGGGCTCCCAGTCTGATCTCACTGCACTGCCTGTGGCCTGTGCTGGGCATTCTGTCTGCTGCTGACACTGCAGCCCCTGCAGCTCCCCTGGGTGGTGGAGACTCAGCTGCAAGCTGTACAAAACCTGGAGTGGGAGTGGGGGAGCTGAGAGTGAAACCCCTGAGCTGCTGGGAGCTGTGCTGGGGCTGGTTTGTCACTGCTCTGAGGGATGCCATGCATGCAGCAGGTTACTGAGCTCCTTGGTCTCATCTGGGTCCCCTCCAAAGGCGAAGTCACAGAACCAAGGCAGGAGGGGTTCCTGCCCCTGCCTCCTGCAGCCTGTGCAGTGCAGAGATGCTCCAGGCCCCCCCTGATCCCTTCCCTCACCTCTGCAGCTGGGCTCTGCCCCCCCTGGGCCCCTGTTTGGCCCTGCTGTGCTGGCAGGCTCAGAGCCCTGGCAGGGGGGAGCTGTGTGAAGGCCTCAGCTCTGTGCAGGGGGAGAGGGCAGCCCTGGCAGGGGGGAGCTGTGTGAAGGCCTCAGCTCTGTGCAGGGGGAGAGGGCAGCCCTGGCAGGGGGGAGCTGTGTGAAGGCCTCAGCTCTGTGCAGGGGGAGAGGGCAGCCCTGGCAGAGGCCTCTTTTTGTCATTTAATTAGTGGCTCTTGCTGAGCTGTCAATGCTGTGCTGAGAGCTGCTCCAGCTCTGCCCTGGGCCCAGGCAGTGCACAGCCTGCAGCCAGACCCTTCCTGGGGAGGGTTAACTCCTTACACACTGCCCCCCAAATCCAGGGGCACATCCCAGGAGTCAGCATCTGGGCGGAGAGAAGGCTGAGAGCCTCCAGAGCAGGGTCCCAAAGTGCTTCCCCTGTGGTGACTGTCCCAGGGGACTTGGAGCTCAGGGTGCAGAGCTTGGTGTGGTCTGCTGGTGGCTGGGGGCAGGCTTGGGGCTGCAGGTTCTGGCTCCTGTCTGCTGGGGAAGGGGCTGGGGAGGAGCAGCTGAGGGGCTGGGGGTGCTCAGCCTGGAGCAGAGGAGGCTGAGGGAGAGCTCACTGCTCTCTGCAGCTCTCTGAGAGGAGGCTGGGGGCAGGGGGGGTTGGGCTCTGCTCCCAAGGGACAGGAGGAGAGGGAATGGCCTCAGGCTGCCCCAGGGCAGGTTTGGGTTGGCCATCAGAAGAGACTTTGGATTCTCAGAGCCTGGCCCAGGCTGCCCAGGGGGGAGGCTGAGTCCCCATCCCTGGAGGGGGTTCAGAGAGGCAGAGCTGTGGTGCTGAGGGCCATGGCTCAGCCCCAGCCTGGGTGGAGGGTGGTTGGCCTGGAGCAGCAGCCTCTGGGGATGACTCACTCTGGGATTCCTGCTCCCTGCCAAGGAGGAGTCTGAGCTCCCCTGGCTCTTGTGTTGCTCTCCTGCTGTGCCCTCAGGCTTGGTGATCAGCTCTGGGAGGCTGGAGGCAGCTCTGGGCCCCAGCCTGGCTGACTCGGGGGCTCTCTGCTGGTGGCTGTGTGCTGGAGGGGGGGAGGGGGCTCCAGCTGCCTGCAGAGAGGCTTTGGGTGCCGTTGGCCTGGGCCAGAGGAGGCTGCAGGGAGGAGGCTGCAGGGCAGCCGGGTGGTGTCCTGCTGAGCCCTGCAGCTGGGGCAGGTAGGGTTTCCCCTCTGCTGGCCTGCAGCAACAGCTGAGGGCTGGGGATGGGGCAGCAGATTCCCTTCACCCCTTGGTGAGGCCTGGAGCCTCCACAGCTCCTCTGGGCAGCCTCTCCCTGGCAGCTGGCACTGGAGCAGTGAGCTGGGCACTGTGCAGTGCTGAGCTGCTTCAGCAGGGCTCAGGCACAGAAGCCTTTGGGCTGCAAGAGCCTTCCCAGGCCCTCCAGGACAGCCATTCCCTGTCCCCTCTCATGCTGCTTTCAGTTGTTTGATGCCTCCAGGTCTCACCCTGACTCTTCCTGCCCATGGCTCCTGCTGAGGGCTTTGTCAGAGCCCTGCTGCTGTGCTGGGCACAGGGCTGCCCTGGGCCCTCCAGCCAGCTGCTGGGCAGGGGGGGCTGCAGAGCTGTGTGCCCCATTTCCATCTGGAGGGGCAGAAGGCAGCAGGGCTCTGTCCCTGCCTGGAGCTGGGCTCCTGTGGGTGCTGCCCCTGCCCCCCTGCAGGTATCCTCACTTCTCAGGAGGCAGTTTCTGGGTAATCTCTCTCCTGGGGGATTTGCTCTGATCTGGCAGCTTTAGGCCCTGGCAATATGAAACCTCTTCTAAATCCACTTTGTTCAGCCTGCAGGCTGGGGGCTGCTGCTGAGCCCAGCACCCCCTCCAGCTCTGCTGTGCTCTGATTGGGAAGGGAGTGCAGAGACAGGGAGAGAGCAAAGGGCTCCATACCCATTTGGGCACAACTGGCCCAGGCCTGCCTGCAGCTCTGAACACTGCCAAGAGCCAGGCAGCTGCTAAAGCAACCCAAAAGGTGAGGAAGAGGAATGGAAGGGAAGGGACTTGAGATCAAGGAGGGCAGAGTGAGGCTGGAGATGAGGCCTGAGGGTGGGGAGAGCCTGGCACAGGCTGCAGGGAGGCCCTGGAGGTGTCCATGGCCAGGCTGGATGAGACCCTGAGCAGCCTGGGCTGGTGGTGTCCCTGCCTATGGCAGGGGCTTGGGCTTCAAGGTTCCTTCCAGCCCTCCATGAGCCTGTGAGATGCTCACAGGGGACCAGAGAGCCTCCAGAGCAGTCCCCCAGGAGGTGAGGAAAGAGAGCTGGGAGGTGTCCCCTGCCGTGGTCTGGGGGTGCTGGAGGGGCTGCTGTGGGGCCCTGGCTGCAGGAGAGCTGTGGCTGAGTCTCAGCTTCTGTGGCAGGGCAGTGCTGGCCAGCTGGAAGCTCCTGCAGGGCCCTCAGCTGCTCACCCAGGGCCACTCCTGGTCCTGCTGGGCAGAGGCTCTGCTGGGGGGGCTGAAGGGGGTTTGTAGGGCATGGAGTGAGCCCCAGGGCAGCTTCACTGCCATCAGAGTTCCTCAGGGGCCTGTGCTGAAGGACAGCTGGGGAGGTGCTGAGGGGCCTGAAGAATGGCTGAGAGCCTGGAGAAGAGAGGGCTGAGGGGATCTGAGCAGTGGTGTAAGGCTGGGGGGCAAGAGGCTGGGGCCAGGCTCTGCTCAGTGGTGCCCAGGGGCAGTGAGCACAGACTGGAGCCCAGGAGGAGAAAGTTCTTTGTTGTGAGGCTGCTGGAGGCCTGGAGCAGGCTGCCCAGAGAGGCTGTGGAGTCTCCTCTGCAGAGCTTCCAACCCCCCCTGGGCACTGTGCCCCTGGGCAGGCTGCTGGGGGAGCCCTGCTGGAGCCCTGGGGGAGCCCTGGGGGAGCCCTGCTGGAGCAGGGGGTTGGAGCTCCAGAGGCCCCTTCCAGCCCCCCCCAGCTGGGGTGTGCAGCAAGTGTGGGGAGCTGGTGCTGGTGTGAGGTGCTGAGCTCCCTGCCAGGGCAGCAGAGCCAGCTGGGCCCAGGGCTGATGCTGTCTGCAGCTCCTGGCAGCTGCAGGCTCTGCTCAGGAGCCCTCTGCAAGGTGACTTTGCTCCTCCTGGCCAGCCTGAGCCTGCCCTGGGGCCCCCTGAGGCCATTGCCTCTGCTCCTGCTGGGGCAGGTCAGGCCCCAGCTGGCCTGCAGGCCCTGGAGCCGGGGCAGGAGCTGCAGGGGGAGCCCGGGGGGGCTGCAGTGGGCTCGGGGGGGCTGAGCTCCCTTCACACAGCTCTGCAGGCTGCCTCAGGCTTGCTCTGGGGCTGCCTCTGCCTGCCCTGCCCTGCTGCCTGCCCTGGCATCTGCAAGGCCCTGGTGGTGCTGGCTCCCTGGGGAGCTGTGTGTGCCAGGGGCACCGGGGGAGGCTTTGCTGCTGGCTGTGGCTCCAGCAGAGTGGGAGGCAGGGGGCAGAAGGGCTGGAACTGGTTGAACTGGAATTCCCAGGTGGTGCTTGGCCTTGGGTGGTGAGCAGCAAGGTCCTGCTGATCTCAAAACCTGGGGCTGGCAGCTCCTGGCGCTCTGGGACCCGCTGGCAGCTCAGCTGAGAGCTGCTCTGGCCACAGCCCTGCAGCAGAGCTCTGGTACCTGAGCAGCAGGGCCTGGGCTGGCACCATCAGGCACTCAGCACCAGCAGAGATGCCCTGGCTCGGGCTCTGCTCAGTGCAGGGGCCAGGCTGGCACCTGAGGAATGGGGTGGGCAGGGCCTGCAGACTGGTGTCACAGCCCCACAGACTGCACTGGAGGGACCTGCAGAGCCCATCCAGCCCAACCCCTGCAGCCAGCAGGGACATCCCCAGCCAGGGCAGGCTGCTCAGAGCCCCTCACAGCCTGGCCCGGGATGGTGCCGGCCAGGGGGCAGCTCCCACCCCTCTGGGCAGCCCGGGCCAGGCTCTCCCCACCCTCAGGGCCAAACGTTCCTGGCACCTCTCGGCAGTTGTTTGCTGAGCGAAGCACAGCCTCTGGCCCCTGGGGTGTGGGGGTCAGAGAATGCTAACCACCCTGAGCTGGTGCCCAGGGGCTGCTCTGGGAGGCCTGCAGGAGGTCAGAGCTTGCAGCTCCTTAGGACCTTTTCCTTCTTTTCAGTTCCCCCTGAAGCTCCTCAGCCTCTTCCTCATGCTGGGCTTCCCTGCCCCCGCCCCTGAGGTGGCTCTGACCCTCCCCCCCTTGCCCCAGGCAGGTTTGCTGAGGGTGCCCCTGAGCCAGCTGGGCTGTGCAGCGCCCCCGGGTGGCTGCTGCCGAACCCTGTGCTGGGAGCTCAGCCTGCAGGGCCTGGGGAGCCGGCAGAGGAGAGCTGAGAGTTCCCTCCGGGGGGCCCCCGGCTCCGGCCGCCCCCGCCCCCCCCCCCCCCGGCTCCGGCCGCCCCCCCCCGGCTCCGGCCGCCCCCCCCCGGCTCCGGCCGTGCCCTGCTCTGGGCTGCTCTGCCTCGGCTCCCGGGCTGCTGTGCCTGGGAAGGTTGCTGTGCCCTTGGCTGTTAGCAGAAGTTCTTCCGATGGAGCCCTGGCCCGGGCTGCCCGGGGGGGGCTGCCCCCTGGCTGGCACCATCCCGGCCAGGTGGTCTGGGGCTCTGAGCAGCCTGCTCTGGCTGGCTGCAGGGTCTGTGCTGGAGGAGCTTGGAGGGTCCCTTCCCACCTAAACCATTCCATCCTCCCATGAGCCCTGCAGAGGTGGGATGAGTGCTCTGGGAGCAAACATTTGATGCTTTGTGATGATTCCCCTGGATTTCACTTCCCTTTTCTTTCCACCTCAGCCTCTGTGAGCTGAGGGAGCTCTGGGGATGTCCTCACAGAGCAGTGAAGCTGCCAGGCTCAGTGCCAGGCTGCTGGGGGGGACTCCTGCTCCTGGTTGTGTGCAGGCTGAACGCTGCTGCTGGAGACATGAAACATTGGGGTTTGTGTTTGCTGTGATTGCAGGAATTCCTTGGGGAGCCAAAGTGCAGGAGGGATGGAAGAGAACTCTGGTGAGTACCCTCCTGGGGGTCTGCTGCAGGGGCTGGACCTGTGCTGCGCTCCCTGGCCACCTAGGTTTGTGTCTCAGTTCACAACAGAACAGAAGGGAGCTTGGCAAAGGCATCACTGCTCTGCTGCAGGGCCCAGGCCTGGTTAGAGCTCTGTGCTCTTCCTTGAGTCTCCACCTGGAATTCCTCTCAGCTGGGCACCCCCAGCTCTGGAGAGCAGGGAGCAGCTCCTCTCCCCCTAGGGAAGAGGCACTGAGCTGGTGTGAGTGGAGCAGGGCACGCTGGCAAGCCTTGGGGCAGCTCCTCTGCCCTCTCTGTGCCTGTTGCTGCTCTGCCTTGCAGCACACAGGTTTGTTCTGAGCAAAACTTGGCTCAAAGCAGGGCTGGGATGGAGCACCTGGGGCTGACATCTGCCTGCACAGAGCCCCCCAGCTGTGCTGCCTGCTGGGGGCTGAGATTTATTGATTGTCTCCTGCAAGCTGCTTGGCTTCCAGGGATGCTTCTCCAGCTGCTGCTGGGCTCTGGCCTCCTGGGGGCGCTGTCGCTGGGGCGGGAGGTGAGGCGAGGTGGAGCTGCTGCGTGCCGGAGCCGAGGTGCGGCCCGTGGCCTTTGTCCCCTCACCCCTCGGTGCCTGGCTGCTCATTAACCGCCCAGCCCTGCAGGGCTGCCTGCTGCGGCTGCCCTGGCAGTGCCCACCGGGGCTGCACAGCCGCGCAGAGAGCCTTTGGCGCTGTCAGGCTTCGGTGGCCGTGGGTGGGTGGGGAGCCCTTGGCTGCCTGCCCTGGCTAATGACAAACGAAACTTGCTGTTGTCTTCAGGTTTGGAATTCCTGCTCCTCCCTGCGGCCGAGGGGGGAGTGGTCTGCAGGCAGCTGCAGGGACCAGCCTGGTTTAGGGCAGGAATGCAGCTGCAGGGCTGCTCCCAGCCCTGCCCTGGGGTCTTCGAGTGCAGAGGATTCCTGCAGGGCTGTAGCTGGAGTGAGCACACGGCAGGAGCTGGGACCTTGGTGTGCCGTGGGGAGGGCAGCAGCTGAACTCGGCACTAATGCTGAGACCTGGCTCTGGGCTGTGCCTGCTGCTGGCCCAGGCAGTGCAGGCTGTGGGGCAGAGGCAGGAGGCGTTGGTGTCCTGCCGGGGCCCCGCGGGGCTGGCGGCAGCACTTCGTCGGTTGGTTTCTCACCTGTGGTGGAAAGGAGCCCAGCGCTGGCTCTGGAGCTGCCTTCTGTGTGCTCCGAGCCGCAGTGCGACCCGGCGAGAGCCGCAGCACCGGGCAGCTGCGGCCGCCAGGGGGCGCCCAGCGAGAGCCGCAGCACCGGGCAGCTGCGGCCGCCAGGGGGCGCCCAGCGAGAGCCGCAGCACCGGGCAGCTGCGGCCGCCAGGGGGCGCCCAGCGAGAGCCGCAGCACCGGGCAGCTGCGGCCGCCAGGGGGCGCCCAGCGAGAGCCGCAGCACCGGGCAGCTGCGGCCGCCAGGGGGCGCCCAGCGAGAGCCGCAGCACCGGGCAGCTGCGGCCGCCAGGGGGCGCCCGGCGCCGGGAGCGGTCTGTGCCCGTGGCGGTCCCCCGCGGCCGGGCAGTGCCCTGTGGCTTCCTGGAGTTTCCTTTGACTTCCCTGAGCTGCTGCAGTCAGCGGCTCGCTCCCAGGGCCCGGAGAGCACTGAGCCGTGGCCTGGGAAGGGACCTGGGTCCCAAAGCCTGAGCCTGCCCTGGGCGCAGGTAGCTCTGCTCGGGGGGCAGCAGCAGCCTCTGGCTGTCACCGGGGGGCAGCGCTGGGCAGCAGCAGCCTCTGGCTGTCATCGGGGGCAGCGCTGGGCAGCAGCAGCCTCTGGCTGTCACCGGGGGGCAGCGCTGGGCAGCAGCAGCCTCTGGCTGTCACCGGGGGGCAGCGCTGGGCAGCAGCAGCCTCTGGCTGTCACCGGGGGGCAGCGCTGGGCAGCAGCAGCCTCTGGCTGTCACCGGGGGGCAGCGCTGGGCAGCAGCAGCCTCTGGCTGTCACCGGGGGCAGCGCTGGGCAGCAGCAGCCTCTGGCTGTCACCGCAGGGCAGTGCTGGGCAGCAGCAGCCTCTGGCTGTCACCGGGGGCAGTGCTGGGCAGCAGCAGCCTCTGGCTGTCACCGGGGGGCAGCGCTGGGCAGCAGCAGCCTCTGGCTGTCACCGGGGGGCAGCGCTGGGCAGCAGCAGCCTCTGGCTGTCACCGGGGGGCAGCAGGGCAGCGCTGGGCAGCAGCAGCCTCTGGCTGTCACCGCAGGGCAGCGCTGGGCAGCAGCCTGACCTTTGATCAGCCAGGGGCCTGCAGCCTCCCTGAGGAGTTCTGTTGAAATTCAACCGAAGTGGTGAAAAAGCTGCCCCCATCCCCAGCCCTTGGAGCTTCCCAGGACATCTCAGAGCTGTTAGCAGGGGCTGGGAAGCAGAGGCTGCCCCTTGCTGGAGGGCAGGCAGGAGCTGGCTCTGCCCAAGCATTCTGCACTGCAGGGGTTAAGCTGCAGTTTGCTTTGGGAGGAAAGGAAAACCTCTCCAAGCAATTAAGATGCTGAGCTAATGAAGAGGCTCCCAGGGCTGGGGCTGCTGGGGGAGGGTGGTGAGAAGCCCCCTGCTGAATCAGTGGCTGGAGGACCTCAGGGGTGATGCTGCAGTTGTGAGGCTGAGGTGCTGCTGAGCACAGAGTTAATCCTGTGGCTGCCAGATACTGAGCTGCCTGCCTGCTCCTGCTTGCCTCTGATGGGACTACAGCAGGCAGGCTGGCACCCTCCACACCTCCTCTTCCTCAGGACGAAGCACTGATCAGCCTTCCTGCAGGTGGTGCCTGGTGCACTGCTTTCCAGGGGTGCTGGGTTGCTTTCTCTTAGACCCAGAAGCTGGCTAGCAAGAGGCCTGCTGCCTCCTGAGGCCATTCCCTCCTCCCCAGCAAAGATCCCCTGAGCCCATCCCTAGAGGAGTGTTTAGGACAAGGACAAAAGGAGACTTCCCTTCGTCACGGCTTCCTGCAGCTGAGTTCCTGTGCTGGGGCCTGTCCCCAGCTCTGCAGAGCAGGATCAGCTCTGCTTTGAAGTCTCCTCCTGCACCCCTGGCAGCCTGTGGCAGTTGGTCACCGCTGCTGGGGCCTTCAAGGCGGAGATGCTGAGTCTGTTTCCCGGCAGCTGGTGAGGTGCAAGGTGCAGGCAAGGCCAGGAACAGAGAGGTCTGTGCCAGAGAGCCACACAGCTGGGAAGGTTCCTGTGCAGGGTCAGGGTCCTGTGACTCCCTTTTGGGTTCTGAGGGCTGCTGTGGCTCTCATGAAGAGCTGCAGGCATCTGGTGAGGGCTGGCTGTTTCCCTGCTCCCCTGATGAAGGTGAGGGTTGGTTGGGAAGCTCTGAGGAGCAGAAGCGAGCTGTGGTGTTGCTGGTGACTCACCTGCTGCCTCAGAGGTCCAGGCTGCCTCAGAGGAGGCAGAAGGCTCTCAGCTCCTCCCCAGTGAGGAAGAGGAGGGTCCACACAGGCCCAGCTGCTCTGCCCATGCCGGCACTGATCCTTCCCTCGCCGCTTGGAGGCTCCTCAGAGGTTGAGCAAGAGCAAATATTTGGGGGCTGAGGTTCACCCAGTGGCTGATGGCTCCTGGCTGGGTGTGAGACCTGGTGTGGCTGTGCCACTGCTGAGGGTGATCTGTGTGGATCTGTCAGAGCTCCCTGCAGGGCTGCAGCTGCTCCTGAAGCAGAGGCTGGAGCTTGCAGCAACACGAAGGGCAAAGCTGACAGACTGGAATGGGCCCTTTGGAGCTGCCTTCTGCTGGGCAAATATTTATCAGCATTGTTCCCAAAGGCTGATTTGTGCAACAGGAGGAGGTCAGACCTGTAATTACCTGGTGGAAATGGCTTCTGAGCACCCAGCAGGTCTGAAGGGAAGCCTTCAGGAGCTGATAGCTGGGTGAGAGTCTGGAGGGGGCTTTGGGGCAGGGCAGGGAGCAGGAGGATTCCTTGCTGCATTTCAGTGCCTCAGACCAAACCTGGCTGCTGCTGCCCTCAGTTCCTGCCTCTGGGGGTGTCTCCCCAGGGTGTCACAGGGCTGTACCTCAGCCACCCACTGGTGGCTCACAGGGCTGAGAGGAGCCTGGGCTCGGTCTGTGCTGCAGCTCTCCTGGCTTTGCCATTCCCTGTCTCCAGTCTGTTGCCTGCCATGGTGATGCCACTTGGTAGGTTCTGCTCTGGTGCCTTTAGTTGTTGCTGCTGGAGAGGGCCAGAGAAGAGCTGAGCTCAGAGCTGGGCCTCTTCTCCCCTGAGCCATGCAGTCCTTGATGGCCTTTAGCTTAGCCTACTCCCCATGGCACAGCTGGCAGTGGCAGGTGGACATCCTGCCTCCCAGTGCTTCCCTGTGGGCAGAGGGCTGATGCCTTGCTGCTGGCTCTGCTGTGCTGGAATGGCTCCTGTGGGTTCTGTCCCTGTGCTTGCTGTTGGCCTCTGACCAGGGAGGTCCTTCTGGTGCTGCTTCAAGGTGCTGCCCTGAGTGGTTTGTCAGCTTTGGAGGTTCCCCTGTCAGGATGGCACAGCCATGAGTCACCCAGGTGAGCCAGGCTGGGGGAGCCTCTCTCCTGCTGTCAGGGTTTGCATTCCTCAGCTTCCCCTCCCTGCTCAGCAGCCCCAAGCTGAGCTGCAATGGCAGCGAGTGCAGAGGTGGCACCAGAGGTGGCACCAGAGGTGGCACCTTCTCAGCACTGCCTGAAATGAGCTCTCATGGAGCTGCTCTTCCCCTCTCCAAGACAGGGCTGGGAGGTGCTTTGGACCTGAGCTCCTCTTGCCCATGGCCTGTTGGAGGAATCTCTGCAGCCTGCTCCCTGTGACAGGGACTCTGTCACAGTGACTCTGGGGGTTCCAGCCACCCCCAGCTTGGCTTTCCTGCAGGTGCTGGCAGTCAGCTGCTGCTCCTCAGCCCTGCTCTCCAGACCCTTCAGCAGCTTCCTTGCCCTTCTCTGGACAGGTGGCAGCGCCAGGCCAGCCCTGGCATCCTGGGTCTGCTGCCCTTTTGCCATCTGAGCTGCAGCAGGCACCACCCCTGTGCTGGCTGATGGGTGGGGACAAGGCCCCTGGAATGCTCCGGGAAATAGGAGTTTCCCTCTTGGCAATGCCAGAGGAAGCAGGGAGGAAGTCACAGGGCTGAGGAGCAGTGAGCTCAGCTGTGGCTCAGCCCAGCCAGGCCCTCTCAGCAGGGCTCACAGGGATGGGCACAGGCTGCCCAGGGAGGTGGTGGAGTTCCCAGCCTGGAGGCGTTGCAGGATCCTGTGGCCATGGCACCTGGGGCCAGGGTTTGGTGGCCATGGTGGTGCTGGGTGGATGTTGGACTGGATGATCTCTGAGGGCTCTTCTGTGGCTCTGATTTCCAACCTGAGCCTCCCCCGCCCTATCTGGAGGCCATTTCCTCTCGTCCTGTGCCCAGCTCCGTGGGGGCAGGTGGCCAGAGCACTTCCATGCCTGTCTGACACCATCCCAGCTCAGGCTCTCCTTGTCCTGCCAGCTGCTGAGGCCTGCAGCTGGGGGCATGCACCCAGAGCATTGCTTCTGCCACAGTTCCCTCTCTTGCCCACCCCCTGGAGAGATGGTGCCATGGGCCTGTGCCAGGGTTCCAAGCAGGTGCCTCACACCTCCTGTTGGTGCCTCCTGCTCTGCTGGGCTCTGGAGGCAAAGGCCAGCACCACTGGCTGGAAGCAGGCAGCTCAGGCTGCGGGGTGGGAGAAGGCAGGAGGCCTTTTTCCTCTTCCTGGGGTTGAATCATGGAGCACCAAGGCCTGAGTCACCAGAGCTGAATGTGGTGGTGCCTGTCGGTGAGAGCTGAGCCGTGCACAGCAGAGCCTGGCTTAGAGGACCTGGGCTTGGTGCTCCTGGGGCCTGCACTGGGTCCCCAGGGGAGCAGCCCAGCAGAGCTGCTCTGGCAGTGTTTGGCAACAGCATTCATCTGCCAGGGCTGCTGGTGGGAGGGGGAGGAAATGAAACCTCAGAGCAGAGCAAGGTTCCCACTGCTGGGCATTTGCTGCCTGTGGCTGGGCAGCCTGGGTGCCAGGGTGGAGGGGCTGGGGGGCTTCAGGTTCCTGGGGAGGCACTGCTGGGGCTGCAGCAAATTCCTGCATGGTTTGGAAAATGCCTGGGGTGGGCAGGGGGGGCAGGGGGTGTGCAGGGGCAGAGGGGGGCAGGGGGCACTTGGGGGGGCTGGGGTTTTCTCTCTGCCATGGTGTGGGGACAGGGCTGGGACTGCTCTGGGTTGCTGCAGCCCTACCAGCAGCCCTGGGGAGAAGGTGAAGACTCCAAGTGGAGCTCTGAGCTCTGGAGAACTTTGTTGTTGTGATGCAGATCTGGAGGAGGAAATCTGTGCCCCGGCAGCAGCTGTGGCACAGCAGCCAGAAGGGAGCCCTGGCTTGTGCCATGCAAATCCTGCTCTCTGGCATTTGCATGAAGCAGGCAGCCACCAGCCCTGCTCCTGCTGCTGCCTCCAGTGCAGAGCAGCTGTGCTGGGGCTGGGGTTTGGTGTGGCAGCTGCTGGGTCTCAGAACCATGGAATGGGTTTGGGTTGGAAGGGAGCTCAAAGCTCATCTGGTTCCAAGCCCCTGCCGTGGCCAGGGACAGCTCCACCAGCCCAGGCTGCTCAAGGCCTCACCCAGCCTGTCCTTGGACACCTCCAGGCAGGGGGCAGCCACAGGCTCTCCCCAGCCTCACTGTGCAGAATTTCCTCATCTCCACTCTGTCTGCTCTCCTCCTGCTCAAAGCCATTGTCCCTGCTCCTGGCACTGACCAACCCTGGCAGTTTGAAATTCACAGGCTCAGACTGGCAGGGGTTGGAAGGGACCTCTGGAGACCACCCAGTCCAATCCAGGAGTCACAGGAGAAAGTTGCAGAGGGTCAAGATCTCCAAGTGATCCCCTCCAGAGATGGAGACTCCACCACCTCCTGGGCAGCCTGCTGCAGGGATCTGCCACCCTTCAGTTACAGAATTTCCTCCTCATGTTCAGGTGGAGCTTCTGAGGCTCCAGTTTGTGTCCCTTGCCCCCTGTGCTGCCCCTGGGCACCCCGACAAAGGAACTTGCTCTGCTCCCAGGCCTGTGCAGCTCCTGCAGCAGCTGGGTGCCACCAGGCTCGGCGATCCCTGCCCGCTCTGCTCTGTGCTCACCTGGGCACTGCTGCCTCCTCGGTCCCCTTCAGGGGTCAAACCCTTCCAGCTGCAAACTCATTCCCAGGGAGTCCTCAGCAGCAGAGTAAACTTCCCTGGTGTGAGGGTGCTGGGGCCCGGAGCAGGCTGCCCGGGGAGGCTGTGGTATCCTCTGGTCACTTTCCGCCCCCCTGCATCTCTTCCTGTGCGACCTGTCCTGGCTGCCCCTGCTCTGCAGGGGTTGGACTGGATGCTCCCTGGGGATCCCTGTGAGGCTCCTCCGAGCCCTTCCTTCAGCCAAACTGCTCCGTGCCCCCGGGCGCTGCCCGTGCGTGGCCGCGGGGGGCGGCGGTGCTGGGATCCCGCAGCTGAGAGGCTGCGGCCGCCTCGCTGTCTCCTCCCCTTCCTGAGCCGCGGCGCCGGGCTGTGGAATGAGCGGCATTCGTGCGAGGGAGCTGGCACCGGGAGCGCGCCGCGGGTGCCCGGCCATGGCACACGGGCAGGGACCGACCCGTGCGGGACCTCCCCGCAGCGCTGCCTGAGGGCCGGCGGCCGCCGCTGCCGCGCTCCCTGCCGGCCCTTGCGGGGGGGTTCCGGGTCCCAAGGCTCCAGGACCCAACTGCTCTCGGGGGACTTTTTCCTCCGCCTCTCCCCCTCCCGCCCCTTCCCGGAGCTGCTCCCGGAGCCGATGGGGCAGCCGCACGTCTCCAGAGCGCTGAGCCCCGCCGCGGCCGGTGAGTGCTGGGGGGCAGGGGCAGGGGCAGGGGCAGGGGCAGGGGCCGGGGCCGGGGCAGGGGCAGGGGCAGGGGCCGGGGCAGGGGCCGGGGCAGGGGCAGGGGCAGGGGCAGGGGCCGGGGCAGGGGCAGGGGCAGGGGCAGGGGCCGGGGCAGGGGCAGGGGCAGGGGCAGGGGCAGGGGCCGGGGCAGGGGCAGGGGCAGGGGCCGGGGCCGGGGCAGGGGCAGGGGCAGGGGCAGGGGCCGGGGCCGGGGCAGGGGCAGGGGCCGGGGCAGGGGCAGGGGCAGGGGCCGGGGCCGGGCACGGCGCGGGGCTGGGCAGGGCTGCAGGTGGCGGCGCTGGGAGCGCTGGAATGCGGCGCTTGTGTAACCTGCGCCCGGCCGGGAACGGCCCCGGCGCTGCCTGCCTGCCGCCTGGGCTGGGGAGGACCTGGGAGGACTTCGGCTCCAGCCACCGACCCTGCGCCGCCGCGGCAGCCGCTGCCGACCTCAGGCTGCTGGCGCCGGGGTGGTCTCTGCCTTACCTGGCCGGGTTCAGGGACGGCAGCTTTGCAAAGTGTGGGCTGGGAGCCAGCCCCGAGCTGCCCGGGATTGCCGCCTGGGGTGCAGCATCGCCCGGCCCGGGGTCTGGGGCAGCTTGTTTGCTGCCTGCCCTGCGGGGTGCTGGGGATTTCAGGCTGTACCAAACGCAGCCCAGCCCTGCGAGCCGCAGGAGCTGAGGGCACCGTGGGCAGCTCGCTGCTGCTCCCAGCCTGTGCCCTGGCAGCTGTTCCCCGCTGGGATGGAGATGCTCTGACTGAGAGGAGAGGCTGCACACCCCGCTTGCTCCCCTTTGCCTGCCAGGGGCTCAGCCGCCTGGGCTCAGGTCTGTCTCTAACCTGTCCAGGGGCATTGCTTGAGGTTCAGAGCCCACTCGGTGCCTGCACGGGGAGGGCTCCTCCAGACACTGGAAGTTTTCCTCTCATTCTCTTTCATGTTCATAACTTGGAACCTCTCAAGTCCTGGGGGGTCTCAGGTTAAACCTCCACACCCCCACTGCACTCCAGCTCATCTGGCTCAAGAGCTGCTGAAGTGAGTGGCAGGAGAGAATGGAAGGGAGAAGTCCAACCTGGGGGTGCTGTGGGTGAGCATCAGCAGCTTCTCCTTGCATTTCTGGTGGGTGCCAGCCTGGGGCTCCTGCTCCCCTGGGGCACCAGAGGTGATGGCAGCTTTCAGGGCAGCTGGGCTCACTTAGGGACATTGTCCTTTCCTGGGGCCAGCAGACCTGCAGCTTCCTCTGCTGGGCATTTGTGTCTGAAGGCTTTTCTCACATCACAGCTTGAGCCAGAGGAGGTCCTTGTCCTAACCTGGGCAGGGTGCTGTCTGCTGAAGAGTGTGGAGGAAGGAGAGGGAGGCCGAGAGCTGGGGCTGTCTGAGGCTGTTCTGTGGCCACAACCCTTTGCTGATGGTCAGGACCCACTTCTGGCCAGGGCCATTCAGGAAGTGCAGAGGAAGGTTTTCAGGCTGCTTGGGGAAGCCTGGGAACATTTCCCCCTGGTGCTTCGCTGCTGCCTTAACCTTAGCAGCATTGCCCTCAAAAGAGCCTTTGTCTGCCAGGGGTTTGGGCTGTGCCTGTGTGCTTGAAAGCTTTCTGGATCCTGAGCTGCTAAGCCTGGCACAACACAGCCGTGGCTGGAGCCCACGGTGCCCGGCCCAGGCTCCGGCGCTGCTGGCAGTGGCAGGGTTGGTTGTGGTCCCTCAGTGCCAGGCTCTGGTGCTGCTGGCAGTGGCAGGGTTGGTTGTGGTCCCTCAGTGCCAGGCTCCGGCGCTGCTGGCAGTGGCAGGGTCCTTGTGGTCCCTCAGTGCCAGGCTCTGGTGCTGCTGGCAGTGGCAGGGTTGGTTGTGGTCCCTCAGTGCCAGGTTCTGGGGCTGCTGGCAGTGGCAGAGTCCTTGTGGTCCCTCAGTGCCAGGCTCTGGTGCTGCTGGCAGTGGCAGGGTCCTTGTGGTCCCTCAGTGCCAGGCTCTGGTGCTGCTGGCAGTGGCAGGGTTGGTTGTGGTCCCTCAGTGCCAGGCTCTGGGGCTGCTGGCAGTGGCAGGGTCCTTGTGGTCCCTCAGTGCCAGGCTCTGGTGCTGCTGGCAGTGGCAGGGTTGGTTGTGGTCCCTCAGTGCCAGGCTCTGGGGCTGCTGGCAGTGGCAGGGTCCTTGTGGTCCCTCAGTGCCAGGCTCTGGTGCTGCTGGCAGTGGCAGGGTTGGTTGTGGTCCCTCAGTGCCAGGCTCTGGGGCTGCTGGCAGTGGCAGGGTTGGTTGTGGTCCCTCAGTGCCAGGCTCTGGGGCTGCTGGCAGTGGCAGGGTCCTTGTGGTCCCTCAGTGCCAGGCTCTGGTGCTGCTGGCAGTGGCAGGGTTGGTTGTGGTCCCTCAGTGCCAGGCTCTGGGGCTGCTGGCAGTGGCAGGGTTGGTTGTGGTCCCTCAGTGCCAGGCTCTGGGGCTGCTGGCAGTGGCAGGGTCCTTGTGGTCCCTCAGTGCCAGGCTCTGGTGCTGCTGGCAGTGGCAGGGTTGGTTGTGGTCCCTCAGTGCCAGGCTCTGGGGCTGCTGGCAGTGGCAGGGTTGGTTGTGGTCCCTCAGTGCCAGGCTCTGGGGCTGCTGGCAGTGGCAGGGTTGGTTGTGGTCCCTCAGTGCCAGGCTCTGGGGCTGCTGGCAGTGGCAGGGTTGGTTGTGGTCCCTCAGTGCCAGGCTCCATGTGCTGGGGCTGCCAGGCTGTGCTGCACAACCTGCCCCTGGGCTGCAGTGCTGGGGGGCTGCAAGGAGCAGACACCTCCTCAGAAAAGCTCCTGGTGGACCTCTCCTGTGCCCTGCTGAGGCCACATCTGGAATCTTGTGCCCAGTTCTGGGGGCTCAAGAAGGACCTCAGGACACTGCATGAGAGAGTCCATCCCAGAGCCACAGGGCTGCTGCAGGCAGTGGAACCTCTCCTGTGAGCACAGCTGAGGCAGCTGCTGGGGCTCGGAGCAGAGCAGCCTGAGGGCTGCCCTCAGCCCCGGGGACAAAGATGTGCAGGGCAGGAGCCAGGCTCCGCTCAGGGATGCCCAAGGACAGGGCAAGGGGCAGTGGTTTGGCACCAGCCTGGGCAGATAGGGCATGGCTGGACTGGGGGATCCTAGAGGGCCCATCCATGGTCCTGGGAATGGCAGCTCCAAGCCTGGGCAAAGCTTTGGCAGCAGATGGCACAAGCAGCACCACAGCCACTCGCTGCCTGCCTGCTGAGCTCAGAGCCCACCTGGGGGGCTGCAGCTCCTTGCCCTGCAGTGGTTTCTGCTCTCTGGAAGCAAGCAGCAGCCTGGTGGCTCAGCACCTCCTGTGGCCTTGCCCAGTGCTCTGCACCTGAGCAGGACCTGGTGGGAATGAGCACAGCAGAGGCTCTGAGGGGCCAGCTGGCTGCTGGGGGAGGGCATCCTGAGCTGCCTGGCACTGCTGCAGCCTTCTGCCACCTTGTCTCCAGGCTGTGCCAAGTTGGTGACGTTTCCCCAGACTATTTCAGTCCAGCACTTTGGGCTCACACAGACCTGCTGTCCACACAGCTCCACTCCCTGCCTCTCTGTGGGGCAGGGCCAGGAGGTGTTTCAGAGCCAGCTCTGCATGGTCACAGGCTCTGGTGGGGAGATGGCAGCCCCAGCAGGGAGGGGTGGGAAGGGACCCCTGGAGCTCACCCAGCCCAGCCCCCTGCTCCAGCAGGGCTCCCCCAGCAGCCTGCCCAGGGGCACAGTGCCCAGGGGGGGTTGGAAGCTCTGCAGAGGAGACTCCACAGCCTCTCTGGGCAGCCTGCTCCAGGCCTCCAGCAGCCTCACACCACAGAAGTTCCTCCTCTGGTCAGGTTGAAGCTCTGGCATGGGGCACATCAGGAACCTGCTTGTTGGAGAGCTCTTGATCTTCTGATGAGGACATCCTGGGGTCACCTCCATGACCTCATTTAACCTTTTTCATACATTTGAAATGGGGCTTGCAGCCTGGCACCACAGTGAGGGTGAGGCTTGGGCACAGACTTGCCATGTAGGACCTTGGCCATGGTGCTGAGCTGGTACCAGGCTGGGTGAGGCATCAGCTTCTTGGTGCTCTTGCCCCTTCCCTGCCCTTCCAGTTTGTCTTTGGTGCCCCAGTGCTGTCCCTGAGCATGGCACTGTGGCTCCCTCAGGCATGGAGATGTGTTGCTGAGGGCCGTGGTCCAGTGGTGCCCTGGCAGTGCTGGCTCAGCGTTGGACTGGGTGATCTTGGAGGTCTCTTCCAACCTCTCTGGTTCTCTTCTGACAAGAATCTGATCCCAGCCCTGGGTCTGCCCTGGGGTGCAGTAGGTGGGGCTCAGGCCTGCATTGTGCTGCTTTCCTGTGCTCTGTTGCTCTTGGCCAACCTTGCTCTTATTTATAGAGGGAGAAGCCCTGCGAGGCTGAGCCCTGCCTGCAGCTGCTGCTGGCTCGGGTGGCTGCCGCTGGAAGGGGCCTGTGGCCATGCAGGGACCTATGGCTAGCACCAGTGGCTTCCAGATGGAGATGGCTGCAGCCAGGTGACCCAAGGGCTGGAGCACCTCTGCAGAGGGCACAGGCTGAGGGAGCAGCCTGAAGGAGACTCCAGGGGACCTTAGAGCTGCTTTCCCTCCAGTAGCTGAAGAGATCCTGCAGGAAGGCTGCAGAGAGACTTTTCCTGAGGGTGTCTGAGACAGGCCAAGGGAAAATGGTTGGAAGCTGAGGCAGAGCAGGGTTGGACTGGAGCTGAGGAAGAAGTTCTTTAGTGTGATGCTGCTGAGGCTCTGGCACAGGCTGCCCAGGGAGGCTGTGGCTGCCTCCTGCCTGGGGGTGTTGAAGGCCAGGCTGGATGGGCAGCTGAGTCTAGCTGAGAGGTGTCCCTGCCCATGGCAGGGGCTGGGAGCAGACGATCCCTGAGGTCCCTTCCAAGCTGAGCCATGCTGTGCCCTGCAGCTGGACACTCTGCACTCTGAACCCAGGGCCCCACTCGTGTCTCTCCGAGCTGTGAGGTGCCGACGGGCTCCTGAGGGCCTGGAGCCTGCTGCCTTCCTGCATGGACCTGCAGCTCCCCTGCAGCAGGGCGGTGACAGCTTTGTTCTTGTCCATGCAGCGGAGGAGGTGGAGCAGCCCCCGGCCGATGGGGTGGGGGTGGATGTGCTGGAGTCGGGTGACACCACCCCTCCCACCAAGAGGAAGAGCAAGTTCCCCAGCCTGGGGAAGATCTTCAAACCCTGGAAGTGGAGGAAAAAGAAAAGCAGTGACAAATTCAAGGAGACTTCAGAAGGTAACCTCATGGGGGCTGGGTGGGAGACCCCTCCTCAGCCTGGGGAACCCTCCAGTAGCCATCTGGCTAGCGAGGACTTGGTGCCACAGGCCTGAGTGTGGCTGGAGTGGGAAGCAGAATGGCTGTGGGCTGGCAGCGGCGGTGCCTGCAGAGCTGCCATGGAGCAGGGCTCAGACAAGTGGATTCCTTTCATGCAGCCCTGGGGAGGGAGGCTCTGCTGCACCACCCCCATCGAGAGTGGAGTGCAGGCCTGGACCTGCCCAGCCTCCTCCCTCCTCCCAAGCCCAGGGCCCTCTGAAGCCCTTCTCCCCCCTGCAGAGGGTCCCCTGCGCTGCCCCCAGCCCAGCCCCCTGCTCAGTGCCTTTCTCGCTCTGCTGTCAGTTCTAGAGCGGAAGATTTCCATGCGGAAGCCGAGGGAGGAGCTGGTGAAGAGGGGAGTGCTGCTGGAGGAGCCTGAGCAGGGTGAGTCTGCAACAGCCTGCTCCTCCTCCTCTTCTTCCTCCTGCCTGTGGTGTGTGTGGCTGATCCTCCTCTGCCAAACCTCACCCATGCAGCCCTTCTTCCTTGGGGGAGCTGCATTCCAGGGCGCTGCTGCCCTGGTTCCTGCCCTCTGCCCTGTGACCTCATCTGCTCCAGGGGCCAGAGAGAAGCTGATGTGGGCTGCTGGAGCTTCAGGCAGCTCAGCCACATCTCCTCCATTTCATGCTCTCTGAGTGTGCTCTATGTGCCCTCTTCCCTCCTGTGCCCTGCAGATGGTGAGGACCCTGAGAAGCTGAACCTGCCTGCCCTGAAGAATGGCCACACGGTGCCCGTCGGTGGGCCTGGGATTTGTAACCAGGAGGAGGAGGCCATCAAGCCCCCTGGGCTCAGGAATCCTGCTCCAGCTGAGGAAGCCAAGAAGAGGCAGGGTAAGGCCCCAGCTGTGTGCAGAGCCTGTGGCTGCTGATGCTGCCAGCTCTGAATCCCATCAGACCCTTCCCACCCCTGCAGCCTCTCACACCGAGCATCTCCCTTCTCAGGCTCCTCCAGCAGCCACTCTGGGCCCGAGCTGGAGCCACTGCAGGAGCCCCAGGTGCCCAGGCAGCCTCTGCTCCCTCCCAAGAGGCCTCCCTCTGCTGCCCAGGAGGCAAACGAAGCGCAGGGCAAGGAGCCAGCACCTGCCAGCAGCACTGCAAAGCCTGCACCCTGCAGCACAGCCCCCACAGCAGCAAAGACTCCCAGTGCCACCACTGCCCCTTCCCCAGCCCCCAGGACTCTGCCCCCGGCTCTTGCCAGTGCCAACAGCGCTGCTGCCACGAGCACAACCAGCACAGCCCCTGCCAAGCAGCCTCCTGTCCCTCCTCCCAAGCCTGTCAACAGGAACAGCTCAGTGCTAGGTGAGTGCCTCTGCCGCGGGGTGCTGCAGCCCTGGCTCGGAGCCTGCCCCCGGAGGAGGCTGTGTGGTGTGGTGCAGGACCTGGGGGTGGTGGGCAGCAGTACCTGTGCCAGTGTGTGCCTGGCCTGGCTCAGCAGTGGTGTGACAGAGGCTGGCTCAGGAGGACGCTGAGAGCAGCACCTGACCCTTCCCTGTCCCTTCTGGCAGCTCCTTGGTCCCTTTCAGAGTCTGTTACTGCCCAAAGGTGCCTGGAGCCTGTCCTGCTGGGGGGGTGCTGGAGGCCCTCTGGGTGCCCTGCACAAATCTCTCTCCTAATCTGCAAGGGGAAGTCTAAAAATGCCAAACATCTCAAACATGTCCCCAAGTCCCTGCAGCCCTGCAGCTGTCCCTGCAGCCCTGCAGCTGTCCCTGGGCTCTCCCTGCCCCTCTGCTGGTGCCCAGCTCTGCACAGCCCTCCTGGCAGGGACACCTCCAGCACCCTGCACTTCTGACCTGTGCCATGGGGTGAGAGCTCCCCAGAGGTCCTTGTGCAGGGCAGCTGCTGCCACGGCCGGAGCCTGGCCTGTGCAGACAGTGCTGCGGCACAGCGCCCCCCGGCTGCGCTCCTTGGCTCCGGGGAGCTCCATCTGCTCTCGCTGCAGGCTGCCGCTCTGTGTCTCCCGGAGCAGCCCAGACCCCTCCCGGCCTGCTGCCTCTGGCTGCTCTCCCAAGCCGTTGCTGCAGGAGGGACAAACTCCAGCAGCTTCCACCTGGTTCTTTCTGGCTCCTTGCTCCTGCAGGGACTGCTCTGAGCGCCGAGCGCCTGGCTCTGCCTGCTCGGGGCTGCTGAAGGCTTTCTGGAGGTGCTGTGGGTGGGGAGGGCCTGGCCCGGGCTGCCCAGAGAGGGGGGAGCTGCCCCACGGCTGGCACCATCCCTGGTCAGGCTGCCTGGGGCTCTGAGCAAGCTGCTCTGGCTGGGGATGTCCTGGCTGAGTGCAGGGGGTGGCACTGGGTGAGTTTTGAGGGTCCCTTCCCCCCAGGACCCTTCCCTGCTCACTGGGTGCCTCCTGTGCTTCTCTCTCCAGCAGAGCTCTCCCAGGCCCTGGGCACTGCCCCAGGGCTGTCCAAGCCTTCCCCTCCTCTGCCACCGAAGCGCAGCCTCTTGCCCAGCCCCCCCTCGGAGGCAGTCGTCGCCACCAAGCCCCCCGCGGAGAGGCTGGTGCCGGGCGGCCGCCCCCCGCCGCTGCCGGTGCACGGCGCCCCCCGCCTACCCCCCCGCCCCCCGCCCTCGCCGCCGCTGCCCACGCACGTGCCCCCCGAGCCGCCCCGCCCGCCCCCGCCCCCGCCCGCCGCCAGCCCTGCCGCCGACCCGCCGCGCTCCCTGGACCTGCCCCGAGAGGCTGCTGAAGACCTCCGGTCCTGGGAGGTGCCCAAGAGGACAGCGGAGCAAGGCCCCGGGGACCCCCCGGTGCCGCCCCGCCTGCCCCCGGTGCCGCTGCACATCCGCATCCAGCAGGCTCTGGCCAGCCCCCTGCCCGCCACGCCCCCGCCCGACGGTGCCCACCGGGCACACTCCCTGCTCTTCGACAGCGACGGTGCCCAGGACGGTGCCAGCCTGGGCAGGGCCAGGTCCCTGCCAGTCACCATCGAGCTGCTCAAAGTGTGAGTGCCCCTGAGCTCGGGCTGGGCACTACAGGGTGCTGGGGAGGCTCTTGGCCCTCTGCTCCCTGGGCTGCTGTGGCTGTTCAGCGCTGTGACTGTTGCTTCTTGTTAGTCCAGACGATGAGGAGGAGGAGGAGGAGGAGGAGGAGGAGGAGCAGAGCTCAGGCCCCTGTGTGTACATCGGGGAGGTGCCAGCTGTCACTGTCATCCCCGTGCTGGCAGCCCAGGCCCTGCCTGAGGAGCAGGAGGGGGACGCAGGGATGAGCGACTCGGACTCGGAGGGACCCATCCTGTACAGGGACGATGAGGAGGAGGAAGATGAAAGCCACAACAGTAAGGCTCCGGCTGCAGCTGCCTCTGCTGAGCCTGTGCCAGGCTGTGTGAGGTCAGGGCCCTGGCCTGTGCCACACCTCAGCAGCTGGCTCCTGGGCTCATGGTGCACCCCAGCTCCTCTTCCTCACTGTCAGAGGCCCTGCAGCTAGAGCTGTGCCCTCCTCTGCTGAGGTGCACCCCAGGTGCAGGTGGCTCCTGCAGCAGCTGGTGCTGCTGGCATGGCACATGGGGGCATGGCACAGCAGTGCTGCTGGGATGGCACATGGGGGCATGGCACAGCGGTGCTGCTGGGATGGCACATGGGGGCATGGCACAGCGGTGCTGCTGGGATGGCACACGGGGGCATGGCACAGCAGTGCTGCTGGGATGGCACACGGGGGCATGGCACAGCAGTGCTGCTGGCATGGCACATGGGGGGCATGGCACAGCGGTGCTGCTGGGATGGCACACGGGGCCATGGCACAGCGGTGCTGCTGGGATGGCACATGGGGGCATGGCACAGTGGTGCTGCTGGGATGGCACACGGGGGCATGGCACAGCGGTGCTGCTGGGATGGCACACGGGGGCATGGCACAGCGGTGCTGCTGGGATGGCACATGGGGGCATGGCACAGCGGTGCTGCTGGGATGGCACACGGGGGCATGGCACAGCGGTGCTGCTGGGATGGCACACGGGGGGCATGGCACATCAGTGCTGCTGGGATGGCACACGGGGGCATGGCACAGCAGTGCTGCTGGGATGGCACACGGGGGCATGGCACAGCAGTGCTGCTGGGATGGCACACGGGGGCATGGCACAGCGGTGCTGCTGGGATGGCACACGGGGGCATGGCACAGCAGTGCTGCTGGGATGGCACACGGGGGCATGGCACAGCAGTGCTGGCTGGGATGGCACATGGGGGCATGGCACAGCGGTGCTGCTGGCATGGCACATGGGGGCATGGCACATCAGTGCTGCTGGGATGGCACATGGCATGGCACAGCGGTGCTGCTGGGATGGCACATGGCATGGCACAGCGGTGCTGCTGGCATGGCACATGGGGGCATGGCACAGCGGTGCTGGCTGGGATGGCACATGGGGGCATGGCACAGCGGTGCTGCTGGCATGGCACATGGGGCACATGGCACAGCGGTGCTGCTGGCATGGCACATGGGGGGCATGGCACAGCGGTGCTGCTGGGATGGCACACGGGGGCATGGCACAGCAGTGCTGCTGGCATGGCACATGGGGGGCATGGCACAGCGGTGCTGCTGGCATGGCACATGGGGGCATGGCACAGCAGTGCTGCTGGCATGGCACATGGGGGCATGGCACAGCGGTGCTGGCTGGGATGGCACATGGGGGCATGGCACAGCGGTGCTGCTGGGATGGCACATGGGGCACATGGCACAGCGGTGCTGCTGGGATGGCACATGGGGGCATGGCACAGCGGTGCTGCTGGGATGGCACATGGCATGGCACAGCGGTGCTGCTGGGATGGCACATGGCATGGCACAGCAGTGCTGCTGGGATGGCACATGGGGGCATGGCACATCAGTGCTGCTGGGATGGCACATGGCGTGGCACAGCGGTGCTGGGATGGCACATGGGGGGCATGGCACAGCGGTGCTGCTGGGATGGCACATGGGAGCATGGCACAGCGGTGCTGCTGGGATGGCACATGGCATGGCACAGCGGTGCTGCTGGGATGGCACATGGGGGCATGGCACAGCGGTGCTGCTGGGATGGCACATGGGGGCATGGCACAGCGGTGCTGCTGGGATGGCACATGGGGGCATGGCACAGCGGTGCTGCTGGGATGGCACACGGGGGCATGGCACAGCAGTGCTGCTGGGATGGCACATGGGGGCATGGCACAGCGGTGCTGGCTGCTGTCACTGCTCTGGCCAGCTCGGGAGCTGCGGTGCTGAGCCCAGGGCAGAGCACAGCTGGCAGGGGCACGCATAGGGTGCTGGGGCACTGCAGGCTGGGTGCCATCCTCCACTCCCTCTCTGCAGGCACCTTGGCCAACAGGGTGAAGAGGAAGGACACCCTGGCCATGAAGCTGGGCAGCATGGGCACGCTGCAGGAGGAGAAGCCCTTCCCCCGCAAGAGCAGGGAGGAGTGGAACGAGATCCGGCAGCAGATTGGCACCACCCTGATCAGGTGTGGGGCTGGGGGCTGCTGGGGCTGGGGGCTGCCCGGGCTGGCGCTTTCCACAGCCATGGGCAGCTGCTGGAGGGGAGCAGAGGGCAGAGCAAGGCAGCAGTGAGCTCCAGGAGGGCTGTGGAGGAGGCTCTGCAGCCGGCTGGCTCCAGCTGTGTTGCTGCTCCCTGCTGCTGCAGGAGCAGCCCTGAGGTGACAGCGCTGTGACTCTCGTCTGCAGGAGGCTGAGCCAGAGGCCCACAGCAGAGGAGCTGGAGCAGAGGAACATCCTGCAGCGTGAGTGGGGCTGCGGGCACAGCGGGGGCTGGCACAGGGACTTGGCCTTCAGTCTCCTGCTCCAGGGGTGCCTGGAGGCTGCTGCAGGGCTGCTGGGGTTGTGTCGTGCTGGTCCCTGCCCTCACAGCAGATCCTTCCCTCCCTGACAGCTGATCCCTGCCTCACAGCTGATCCCTCCCTGACAGCTGATCCCTCCCTGACAGCAGATCCCTGGCTCACAGCTGATCCCTCCCTGACAGCTGATCCCTCCCTGACAGCTGATCCCTGGCTCACAGCTGATCCCTCCCTGACAGCAGATCCCTCCCTGACAGCTGATCCCTGCCTTCCCTGACAGCAGATCCCTCCCTGACAGCAGATCCCTGGCTCACAGCTGATCCCTCCCTGACAGCTGATCCCTCCCTGACAGCTGATCCCTGGCTCACAGCTGATCCCTGCCTTCCCTGACAGCAGATCCCTCCCTGACAGCTGATCCCTGGCTCACAGCTGATCCCTGCTCTCTCCCCTGCAGCCAAGAACGAGGAGCTGCGGCAGGCGGAGAAGAGGGAGATCAAGCGCAGGCTGACCAGAAAGGTAGCGCTGGGCCCCTGCTGGCAGGGCCCCCTGGCAGGGCTGGGGGAGGCTCTGGGCACCCCATGGCTGCCAGGCTGTGCGGAGGGCACTGGGCTCCTGTGTAAATGTCCCCAGGGCCCTCTGACTGCGGTGCCTTTGGGACTTGGGCAGTCACCAAGGGTGAGCCTTGGCACCGTGCGAGGTCAGAGCTGGCATCAAGGCGGGCAAGCTGGATGAGGACTGACTTTGGCCCTTGGCTCTGGGGGGGTTTGTGGAGCTGTCTGGGCTGGTGCAGTGTGGAACTTCCATGGCCACAGCCTCCACAGCAGGCTGCCCAGAGCCCATTGCTGAGCTGGCAGCAGCTGCCCTTACCTGTGGGTGTGCGGTGCAAGCGGTGCCAGTGCCGACGTGGGCAGCAGCCTTGGCTTAGGGCTGGCACCTGGGGGCTCCCCTGGGCAGTGGCTGTTGCCAGGCCCCTCAGTGCCTGCCTTGGCCGTGTGGCCTGCAGGGATCACCCTGCTGAGAGGCTTCTCCGCCCCCGCGGGCTGCCAGCAGCACACAGCAGTGTCTGTGGCACAGGGAGCTGGGCCCAGCCCTGCTGGGGGGCTCAGCCCTGCTGGGGGGCGCTCAGCTCTGCTGGGGGGGGCTCAGCTCTGCTGGGGGGCTCAGCTCTGCTGGGGGGGGCTCAGCCCTGCTGGGGGGCTCAGCTCTGCTGGGGGGCTCAGCTCTGCTGGGCGGGCTCAGCCCTGCTGGGGGGCTCAGCCCTGCTGGGGAGCTTAGCCTGGGCACGGCTCGGGGCGCCCCTGCTGCGTGCCGGCCGTGACGCCGCTGTGCCCCTGCCGCGTGCAGCTGAGCCAGAGGCCGACGGTGGCCGAGCTGCAGGCCAGGAAGATCCTGCGGTTCAACGAGTACGTGGAGGTGACGGACGCCCAGGACTACGACCGCAGAGCAGACAAACCCTGGACCAAGCTGACGCCGGCAGACAAGGTGACAGCCGGGGCCCGGCCCAGGGGCGCTGCCAGGGCAGCCCAGGGGCACTGCCAGGGCGGCCTGGGGGGCAGCGCAGATGTGCTCAGGTGGGCACAGGCAGAGGGTGGGGGGTGCAGGGCACTGGGCAGTGCTGCTGCCTGCAGGCTGGGGCAGGCCTGGGCAAGGAGCTTGCCCCAGGGCCATTTGTGCTACCTTCCCTGGCCCCCTGAGGGGACAGCAGCCCTGGGAGACTCAGCCTGGTGTGAGCAGCCTGCAGAAGCTGGTCTGGCTGCTGCCATCTGAGCTGCTGCCTTCCACAGAGGAGCTGTGAGCCCTGCATACCAAAGGTGCTCAGCACCGAGGGGCAGTGCAGGAGCCCTGAGCAAGGGGCGGGGGCCTGAGCTGAGCCGGGATGGCAGACAGGGTGCTGGATGTGTGCCTTGGAGGAGATGAGGCAGAGCTGCCCCTCTTTGCAGGCTGCCATCCGGAAGGAGCTGAACGAGTTCAAGAGCTGTGAAATGGAAGTGCATGAGGACAGCAAACAGTTCACCAGGTGAGCCTGAGCCCCCTTGGAGAGCTGTGCTGAGGGGCAGCCCCACAGCCTGGGGACTTCCTGTCCATGCCTGCGCCAGGCACTGGGGGGAAACTGGAGCCTTGATCCGGGAGACTCAGCGTGACCAGGGCCTGGCTTAGGTGTGCCTGGACCCAGCGTGACCTCGCAGCTGAAGGGCTGGGGTGCAGACAAGGTCCCAAGCTCCTCAGTAATTAGCTCAGGTATTAATTATCTGTGAAATGGATCATGCCCAGGTGATGGTTTCCCCCTGCAGCTGCTGTGTGTGGCTGAGTGCTTCTCAGAGTCGCTCAGCTTGGCAGAGCCTAGGAAAGTTTGGTTGCAGAGCAGAAGAGCTTCTGAAGGCAGAGGGAAACCTCTTGGATGGCAGCAGCTCTGCTGAGGGCTGAGAGGCAGAACTTATTTTACCTTTGTTTTGCCACCTCTAGTGCTTCATAGCCTTCTACCCTGAGTTCCAAGGCTGATGCTCAGCTTTCACCCTTGGCTTTTAGGTACCATCGACCATAACCTTCAAGGGAGGGAGCCAAGAGACCTGAGTGCACTGGAGGTGCTCTGCATCCCTCTCCCAGGCAATACAGCGAGGCTGAGCCCTCTGCTCTTCCAAGATTTGCCTTCAAAACATATCCAGAAAAGGGCTTTTGGCCAGGGAAGGGGAGTCCTGTCTGAATGTAGCATTTCACTGGAACAAACACTTCTCGAGTGCCATCAGGCTGGGGCTGACACTGCCTGGCACAGCTCCGCACTGCAGCCTGCCGGGAGCCCTGCGCAAAGGCACAGCCTGGGCCTGCCCCAGCTCCCAGCCAGCTCCCAGCCAGCTCCCAGCTCTTCCTTCTCCTTCCGGGGATGCAACTCCTTCGTTTCCTCTTCAAAGGGAGTGGGTTCAGGAGAAAACACAAAGGCAGCTCTGGTGTGGGGAGCCCGAGGCATGCAGAGTAGCTGAGCCAGGCAGCAGCCTGCACAGAGCCGGGCAGCAGCCTGAGCTGAGCTGGGCAGCAGCCTGCACCAAGCCGGGCAGTAGAGTTGGGCAGCAGCCTGCACAGAGCCGGGCAGCAGCCTGAGCTGAGCTAGGCAGCAGCCTGAGCTGAGCCGGGCAGCAGCCTGCGCTGAGCCGGGCAGCAGCCTGCACCAAGCCGGGCAGCAGCCTGCACCAAGCCGGGCAGCAGAGTTGGGCAGCAGCCTGCACAGAGCCGGGCAGCAGCCTGCACAGAGCCAGGCAGCAGCCTGAGCTGAGCTGGGCAGCAGCCTGAGCTGAGCCGGGCAGCAGCCTGCACCAAGCCGGGCAGCAGAGTTGGGCAGCAGCCTGCGCTGAGCCGGGCAGCAGCCTGAGCTGAGCCGGGCAGCAGAGTTGGGCAGCAGCCTGAGCTGAGCCGGGCAGCAGCCTGCACAGAGCCGGGCAGCAGCCTGCACCAAGCCGGGCAGCAGAGTTGGGCAGCAGCCTGCACCAAGCCGGGCAGCAGAGTTGGGCAGCAGCCTGAGCTGAGCCGGGCAGCCGCCCGCCTGGGCTCGGCGTGGCTTTGGCTTTGCTGTGTCTCTGTCGAGTCCTCCCCGTCCTGAATCACTACTGACCAAGGGTTTGTTGTGCTGGAAGGGAACTGCACAGAAATCAACACGTGCTGCATCCTTGTGCAAAGCCAGGCAGAGAGCCACAGCCGAGCCGGGCAGCAGGCTCCGAGCCGGGCAGCAGGCTCCGAGCCGGGCTGCAGGCTCCTCGCCGCTCTCCCTGCCGCGGGGCTCCGGGGCACAGCTCTGTCCTGGGGGCGCCGGGCAGCGGCGAACTCTTTGCTGTGGCTTCCTCGTGGAGGCTTTCGCTCTCCAGCCAGGGCGAACCTTGCCTTTGCTTTTTACAGCGACACCTACTGGAAACTTGAGGATTTCACTGTGTGGGTGGGAGGGAGGGGAAGCTGAGGTTTAAAAAGTGACCTTAAACAGATGCTCTTCTGGGAACGATCTCAGATTGGTTCTTCCTCCATGCGGGGTTTTAAGAACACCAACATGGTGCACCGGGCCCAGCCCCTGTGGAGGTGCCGCGGGGGCGCGCAGCGCTTGCCTTGCTCGCCGCCTGCCTCCGTGGCGCTGCCGCCCGGCGCTCAGCCCCGCGCCGAGGCCGCGGCCCCGCAGCGCCCCCTTGGCCTCACGAGGGAGGCGGCAGAGGAGCCTCCCCCACAGCTCCCCTGCGCAGGACCCCTGCAGGCTACGTGATTGCGTTGTAAATCAGTCTCCTCCGCCAGAGTTCAATTATCGAATTAAAGTATTTTAGGATTTTTGTAAGCGCTGTTGTGGTGCTGCTTTAATCGCCCGGCTGGGGGGAGTGGGGGTGCGGGGAGTGGGGGTGGGGGGAGTGGAGGGGGGAGCAGAGGCTCGCAAGATGGCGGCCGGCGTGAGACAGCGACTTTCCCGCCTTCGTCGCGCGCATGCGCCAACGGCCGCCACCAGCCAGCTGCGCTGAGGCCCTTGCCTCGCCCCGCCTCTTGCGCAGCGCCTTGCGCAGCGCGCATGCGCCACTAGCCCCGCCCACTGCCCTCTATAAATGCCGGCGCGCGGGAGCCCTCGGCCTCTTTCGTCGCCGGCCGCCGAGCGCAGAGGTAGCTGCAGAGCTTCTGCCTTGCTTCTCGCTTCGTTCTGCTCTCTTTGTTTCTCCCTCACCCTTTCTTCTCCTTTTGCTTCTGTGTTTTTTCTTTCCTCGCTCGTTCTTTTTTTAACAAAATTCTCTTCTCCCTTCGTGAGGCCGCCGGGGCTCCGGGCTGCGGGCAGGGGGCGCGGGGTCGGCGGGGGGGCCAAGGGGCGAGGGGGGGGCGAGGGGCTCTGGGGGGGAAGGGGGCGAGGGGGGGGCAAGGGGCGGGGGGGATGAAGGGGCGAGTGGGATGAAGGAGCTCGGGGGGGCAGGGGCTCATCCAACGGGGGCATCCGGAGAAGTCGCTGTCTCGGCTCTGCCCGTGTGGCTCGGGGGGGGCAGGGGCTCGGGGGCAGGGGCTCGGGGTGGGGGCAGGGGGCTCGGGGGCAGGGGCTCGTCCAACGGGGGCATCCGGAGAAGTCGCTGTCTCTCGGCTCTGCCCGTGTGGCTCGGGGGGGGGGCAGGGGGCTCGGGGGCAGGGGGCTCGGGGGGCAGGGGCTCCGGGGCAGGGGGCAGGGGCTCATCCAACGGGGGCATCCGGAGAAGTCGCTGTCTCGGCTCTGCCCGTGTGGCTCTGGGGGGGCTCGGGGCTCAGGGGGGGCAGGGGGGAGGGGGGCAGGGGCTCATCCAACGGGGGCATCCGGAGAAGTCGCTGTCTCGGCTCTGCCCGTGTGGCTCGGGGGGGGCAGGGGCTCGGGGGGGGGGGGGGGCAGGGGCTCGTCCAACGGGGGCATCCGGAGAAGTCGCTGTCTCTCGGCTCTGCCCGTGTGGCGCAGGGGAGCGCAGGCCTCCGGGCCCGTGACGTAGAGTCCCGTTCCACGGCGTTGGAGAGCAAGCTGGGCCCCGAGTCCGCAGCCTGCATATTCCTACTGCTTCTCTGAGCCTCCGGGCCGTTACAGAGGAGACAAACCATGCAGGACACAGTCGCCGCCGGGGCGGGGCCGGGGGGCGCCGGGGCCGTGCCCCGCAGCACCTCCTGCAGCGCAGCTCTCCGTTGGCAGGGCCGGGCGTGCGGAGCTGGCGGCGCGGGGCCCGGGCGGAAGGGAATGCTCTGGCGATGCCGTCCTGGCTCTGTTCAGATAGTTCGGTAAGCTGCAGCTGTGTCTGAGAGCCTTGTGGAAATAACCGGATCGGCTTGGAGTGCTGGAACCCCGGCGCGGGGCTTTGTTGGCCTTGCTGGACGGTGAAAGCTTGGCTGCTTCTAAGCTGATTTTCGGGTGGATGGGGGAAGGGAGCCCGTTCCTGAGCCCTACAGGCAGGGGAAGGTCTTGTGTGAAAGATAATTTGATTAGCCCGAGACCAGTGAGACGTGGGAATCGGGGGAGGAGAAGCTGGCCCGGGCTCCCGCAGTCGCCTACATTGCTTGGAAATCGGTCCCGGGGCAGTTGTTTGTCTCGAGAAAGCGAAGCTGGGTGGTGAGCGCTGGGACAGCGCTGAGGGCAAGCACGTGGCAGGAGCACAGGTCAGGCTTGAATGGGACTGGGAACTTGCTCCTTCCCGCGGCTCCCGAGTTTCTGTGCTGCTTGCCAAGTAGAAGGATTTACAGACTCCTTAAACCTGCCTTTCATTCTGTTGTAGATGGAGACTGGCCACGAGATGCTAACAGCATAACCTTCCTGCCCAGCAGGGTGAGTATGGAGTGCAGCGGCCCCAGCAGTGGTGGGTGGGGACAGCTGAGGTTCAGTGCTTGCGGTCGGATCAGAAGGGGCTGGAAGCAGAGGAGGATTCCAGCACTTGCACTGCTGGGTGCTGGGGATTGCCTCTGCCTGCAAGCAAGGGCGGGGAGTGGAGGCTTGTGCAAGCTGCCGAGGGCTCTGCGCTGGAGCCCTGGGGCTGTGGGGGAACTGTGATGTGCAGATCCCTGAAAGGCACCTCAGCGCCTGGCAGTGCTCTGGGTGGCCTGGGCCACCTCTGGGGTGCTCCCAGCAAGTGAAGAGAAGAGAGAGGCTACGTGCTGTGTGGACATCATCTGGGCCCTGCCAACAGCCCCCATCGGCAGGGCCTCCCTTGGTGCCAGCTGCTGAAGATGTGACTTGAACCCTGTGTGTTGGGAGGGTTGTGGGTGAGCAGCAGTGTCTGCATCCATGTTACCGGAATAAAGGTCTTACGGTTCTGGGTGGAGCTGAATAAACTGCACTGTTGTCAGTCCTTGTGTGGAGTGATTGCTCAGCCCTTCAGTCTGCAGGAAATGTCCTTGGGTGTCAGCTGGAATTTGCCTGCTGGGGAGAGGTGCAGGCAGCCCCTGCAGGGGGTGGGTTGGGAGCTGGGGATACCTCCAGTTTTGGGTCACCCCCAGCCTTTACATCAGGCTAAACCCAGGAGGGTTCTCAGGCTCCTGCAGGGTGTGTGTGGGGGTGTCAAGGCTGCTCTTGGCTCCTCCTATCGAGGGGTGTTTGTGAGGGTCAAGGAGCAAAGTAGCTGCTGAGCTGCCTGTGGCATCCCTCCAGTAGCTGGCTGCGTGTCCTGCCCCATGTCGGGCAGTAGCTGTGCAGAGAACTGATGGGGAAGGGCTCAGCCCCTTGGGTCAGGGCAGGGCTCCCATTGGGCACTGGGATTGGTAGTAAAATGGTTTGGTCCCCACATCAAGATCTGAAGTGGGCTTTGCCCTCTGGCGTGATGGGGAAGGCGGAGTTGTCTCCAGCTAAAGGTGAGGAGGGAGAGCGGGGATGAGCTCTGGGTGTCCTCAATCAGCTGTCGGGGCAGCACCAAACCATGGCCTTCAGCACCACATCTCCATGGCTCTGCAAACCCTGCAGGGATGGGGACTCCACCATTGCTCTGGGCAGCCTGGGTCAGGCCTGGACAACCTTTTTGGGGATGAAATTATTCCCGTGTCCATCAACTTTCCATCAAGCAGCTCCAAAACGCTGTCGTGTGGCGTCTGGCCTGTGGTCCTGGCTGCCAAGCGTGGGAGCGTGCACCAGGGTCGTGTCAGTGCTGCTTCGTCAGCGTCATCCAATTCGGCCTTGCGTTAAGCATTGCATCACCGAGCCCTGCCTACCCTGCCTGTCCTGCCCTCCCCTCCTGCTCGCCCTGCCCCCGCTGCGGGGCCTGCCCTCGCCTCCCCGCCCTCCCTGCAGTGCCGGGCCGCCGGCCGGCAGAGGGCGCCGCCCGCTCTGCGCCGCGCATGCGCGCTGGGCTGTGGCGGTAGCGGCCGGCGGCGGAGCCCTGGTGGAGCACGGCGTGGGCCGGGGTCGGCGATAAGGAGGGGAACGGGGGTGCGGGGTAGCACAGGATGGGGACCGCGGAGCGCTGAGCTGCCTTCAGAGCGTCTGGCACGGCCTGGCACGGCGAGCGGCAGCCGACGGGAGGAGAGGCCGGGCCGCGGGCCTGCGCGGCTCCACGTGGGGCGGCGCGGGGGATTCAAACGGCGGGAAAGGGCTGCGGGGCTCCGCCGGGGCGGGGAGGTCGGGGCTCCGACAGCTCGGCCCGGGACAGTGAGCCTGACACACGGGAGTCCTGCGGCCGGGACACGGAGCAGCTTGGTCCGGGGCGGTGAGACCGGGGCACGCCGAGTATCCCGGCTGGGGCTGTGAGCCCGCGGCGGGGGGGGGCCTGGGGCTGGGACACGCTGGGCTCGGTCCGGAGATCTGCGCCGGGACAAGGGAGTCCAGTGGCCGAGACACGGCTCGGTCCGGAGCCGTGAGGCTGGGGCACGGCGGTCCCGGGGCTGGGACGCGGCTCGGGGCGGGCAGGGAGTGCTCTGTCCTCAGGACCCCGATCCCGCATGGGGTGCGGAACGTGGGCCTCAGCCTTGGGGAGGGCAGGGAGGGGCCGCAGTCCTGGTTTGCCTTGTCTGGCGTCATCCCCTGGGCTGCCAGGACCCGAAGGGGCTTGGGGTTCACGCCGTGAGAACGGGGCCGCCGTGCCCGCCTGACGGCCTGCGATTGTTTGCGCCCAGGGCACCATGCCAAGGAAGCGAGCAGCGAAGAGCCCGGCGCCGGAGGAAGATCCTCTGGGGAGTAAGAAGATTAGAGGTGAGTTCGCCCTGCCGGCTCCCGGGGGGCAGTGCTGCCGTAGGGCTGTCCCCAGCACGGCACAGAGGTTGCTCTCCTTTGTGTCCCCAGTCTGCCACCCCTCGCACCGCACGCAGCCCGGGCTGGTGCTGGCGCTGGGGCAGGGCGATGTCGGCCAGCTGGGCCTGGGCGAGGACGTGATGGAGAGGAAGAAGCCAGCCCTGGTGTCGCTGCCGGAGCCGACGGTGCAGGCGGAGGCTGGGGGGATGCACACGGTGTGCCTGAGCCAGAGCGGCAAGGTGAGGGCAGGGGCAGGGCAGGGGCAGGGCAGGGGCAGGGGCAGGGCAGGGGCAGCGGCAGGGCAGGGACAGGGGCAGGGGCGGGGCAGGGACAGGGGCAGGGGCGGGGCAGGGGCAGGGGCAGCGGCAGGGCAGGGACAGGGGCAGGGGCGGGGCAGGGGCAGCGGCAGGGCAGGGGCAGGGCAGGGGCAGGGGCAGGGCAGGGGCAGGGGCAGCGGCAGGGCAGGGGCAGGGCAGGGACAGGGGCAGGGCAGGGGCAGGGGCAGCGGCAGGGCAGGGGCAGGGCAGGGGCAGGGGCAGGGCAGTGGGGGCTGAGTCAGGATCCTGCTCTGGCCTCGCGTGGGGCTCACTCCAGCTCCGGGGTCTCCATGCCATGGGCTGCAGAATTTTGGGGGGTCGAAGGGATAATTCAGCCTGGAGGGTGTCTGTCCCTTGGCTCCACACTCGGCATGGTGGCTCCCTGGGTCCCATCCTGGGAGCTCCCAGTGCTGGGTTCAGCTCTCAAGTCCTCAGCGCAGGACCTGCTGGAGAGAGGCCGCAGGCATGAAGGGAGGGCTGGGAGCCCTCTTTGTCTTTTCTCGAGGTCTTCCTTCGGCTTGGGTCCCAGTGGGGCTGCTGGTGGGGGTCTCTCAGCAGCCCTTTGCAGGCAGCTCCTGAGAAGGGCTCTCTGCAGGTCTACACTTTTGGCTGCAATGATGAAGGTGCCCTGGGCCGAGACACCTCTGCGGAAGGGTCAGAGACGCGCCCGGGGCTGGTGGAGCTGCAGGAGAAGGTGGTGCAGGTGTCGGCGGGGGACAGCCACACCGCAGCGCTGACCGAGGACGGCAGAGTCTTTGTCTGGGGCTCCTTCAGGGTACGGAGGCTGCCGGGGCACTGCCAGCTCTGCTGCTGCTGGGCACTGCTGCCAGTCAGTGTCTGTCTGTCTGTCCCTGCAGGACAACAATGGAGTCATTGGGCTGCTGGAGCCCATGCAGACCAGCTCCGTGCCTGTGCCGCTGCAGCTCCCTGCGCCTGTCGTTAAGGTTGCCTCAGGTGAGCCAGGTCCTGGCACAGCCTAGGGCAGGCCCAGGTCCGGAAGGTCCAGGCTGTGCCTGCTCTCTTCTGGCTGCTGAGGACAGGCCTTGTGTCTGCCCTGGCCCTAGCCATGCTGGTAATGTTTCACCAGTCATGTCCAGGGCCCCACAAGGGTGCCCTGTGAGACACTGGAACAGGTTGCTGAGGGAAGTCCCTAGAGCTGTTCAAGGCCAGGCTGGATGAGGCCTTGAGCAGCCTGGGCTGGTGGGAGGTGTCCCTGCCCACGGCAGGGGCTTGGACTGGATGACCTTTAAGGTCCCTTCCAAGCCAAACCACTCTCTGATCTCAGCTTTTGGGTGCTGCTGGGCTCCTGCATCACTGCTCTGCTCTCCTCCCAGGGAACGATCACTTGGTGATGCTGACGGTGGACGGTGACCTCTTCACGTGCGGCTGCGGCGAGCAGGGCCAGCTGGGCAGGGTGCCAGAGGTGTTTGCCAACCGAGGGGGAAGGAAAGGGCTGCGTGAGTCCCAGTGGTGCTCGGGGCCTGGCCTCCAGCCCCAGCTCTGCCCTGAGCAGAGGGGCACAGCCTCCCTGCGCAGGGGCCGGCGGTGAGCTGGCTGCTGGGCTGGTGGGGGTGGGAAGGAGAGGGTGGCAGCCTGGGTGCCGGTGTGCCCCTGCAGTGGCAGCCTGGCACTGACGCAGCTGTGTGCCCGCAGAGCGCCTGCTGCAGCCGCAGCAAGTGCCGGTGCGGGGCAGGGGCGGCCGGGGCCGGATGCGCTTCCAGGATGCCTTCTGCGGAGCCTACTTCACCTTCGCCATCTCGCGCCAGGGGCAGGTCTATGGCTTCGGCCTCTCCAACTACCACCAGCTGGGTGAGCTCCACAGCCCTGGGCTGCT
Organism: Melanerpes formicivorus; assembly: GCF_026170545.1. Lineage (NCBI taxonomy): Eukaryota > Metazoa > Chordata > Aves > Piciformes > Picidae > Melanerpes > Melanerpes formicivorus. The sequence continues at coordinate 475,972 of NW_027142397.1, read as the reverse complement.
GCCTGCTCTGCACGGGGCCCCCTGCCCCCCCTGGCCTTAGGGGGGTGCTGCTGGGCCCCCCACCCCCTGCAGAGCACCCACCAGACACCCAGCCGGGGCTGGAGGCTGGGGTGGGGGTCACCCTGCAGAGCTCTGGGCTTAGGTCCCAGCCTCTGCCGCTGCTGGGTTTGAGTAGAAATTTGATTTGGGGGCTCGGGGGGGCTGGGTTAGTCAGCTTGGGCGAGCCCCAAGGCAGGTGGCTCGGTGCCGGCGCCTGGCACGGGCTGTCCGTGCCCACAGACCTGGTTTGTGTCCCACCCTGCAGGCACCCAGGGCACCGAGCCCTGCTTCTCCCCACAGAACCTGACCTGCTTCAAGAACTCCACCAAGTCCTGGGTGGCCTTCTCTGGTGGGCAGCACCACACAGTCTGTGTTGACTCTGAGGGTGAGCACTGATGGGCAGGGGGCTGGGGGCACACGGAGCCTGTCCCAGCTGGGGAGGTGCTGGGGTCAGGTCAAGATGCTGGAGCCCACCAAGTGCTGGGGTTCAAGGCAAGGGAGGGTGGCAGGAGCCTGGGGGCACAGGTGCCTGGTGTCCCCTGCTCTGTGCTGGCACCCACCCACCTCCAGGGTCCTTGTCCCACCCCAGTGCTCAGGCGGGAGGGAGAGGGTCTGGAGGTGACCCAGCGTGGGCTTCCCCCAGCCTGGGGTCACCCGTGTCGTGCTGCAGGCAGGGCCTACAGCCTGGGCAGGGCTGAGTACGGGCGGCTGGGGCTGGGCGCGGGGGCGCAGGAGCGCAGCAGCCCCACGGCCATCGCGGAGCTGCCCAGCGTTGCCTCCGTGGCCTGCGGCGCGTCAGTTGGCTACGCCGTCAGCACCGATGGTGAGTGCCTGGGGGGCTCCCTGGGGCTGGGGACCACCCCATCAACCCCCCCCTTCCCCTCCCCCATCAACCCCTCCCCCGCCATCAACCTGGGCTGGATGAGAGGAAATGACCTCAGGCTGCCCCAGGGCAGGTTCCGCTTGGCCTTGGGGAACAATTTCTGCCCCTTGAGGCTTGTCCAGGCCTGGCCCAGGCTGCCCAGGGCAGCGGTGGAGTCTCCATCCCTGGGGTGGTGTCAGAGCCCTGGAGCTGTGGTGCTGAGGGCCATGGGGTGGTGGTGCCCTGGCAGTGATGGGGTAAGGGTTGGACTGGATGACCTTAGAGGTCTCTTCCGACCTACAGGACTCTCATTCCCTGACCTGGCTCTTTGAGTTGCCCAGCACTGCTCTTATCCCCTGCCTGTGTCTGGCACCCATCTCCCCCTGCCCAGGTGTGACATCTCCTTGGGTTTGGCTTTGGGTCCCTTTCCCACCCCATTGCTCAGCCACTTTGAACTCAAATCCTGAACCTCCTCTGCTGCAGGACGAGCCTTTGCCTGGGGCATGGGCACCAACTACCAACTGGGCACAGGGGAGGAGGAGGATGTCTGGAGCCCAGTGGAGATGACAGGGAAGCAGCTGGAGAACCGCTGGGTGCTGTCGGTGTCGAGCGGCGGGCAGCACACGGTGCTGCTGGTCAGGGACAGGCAGCAGAGCTAATGGAGCAGCCCAGCCCCACGGGGCGGCAGGACCTGTGCCCACCCCCGTCCTCCACCCGCACCAGGATGCTGCTGCCCAGCTCTGCTCTGCCACCAGCAGGGGCAGGATGGGCAGGAGGCTCCTGGAGCTGGGCCTGGCAGTGTCTGTGGCTGGAGCAGGGCTCCTCAGGGATGTCCTCCCTGTGTCCATCTTCCCACGGTGCTCTGTTGGCTGCCCCAGGTTGGCACAACCCTAAACTGATCTCCGTGCTGGGGCTGGAAGGGTTTTCCCTCTCTTCTTGGTTGGTTTTAATCTTTCATGGCTGGGCAAAGCAGGGCAGCTTTGGTCTTTGCTATGCAAAAGGGTTTGGGCCAAGAGCTTTCTGATGTCCCCACGGTCCCCATCTCTGGGTGCTCCTCCATCCCCCACACCTAAATAGCCTTTTCCCTCTCCAACTTGGCTGTGCCTGCTGCCTGGGACATCTCTGCAGCAAGACCCCTCCTGGGGAGCTCTCCTCACACTCAGAGTTGGGGAGGTGCTGCAGGGAGCCTGCAGGAGGGCACATATCTGGGCACTGCCCTGCAGCTGCTGGAAGAGAGCTTTCTGTCCCCCACCCCCTACCACTTTGGAATCTGAGACAAATCCCCCAAGCAGCCAGGCCAGGAGCAGGCTCCCCAGCACCCTGCTGCGTGCAGCAGCCCTTCCAGAGCTGTTTTTTGCAGTCCCAGCCCCTTCCCCTCTCCTTTCAGCTTCAGAGCCCCAACAAAAGCCACCCTGGGCTGGGGGAGGGCTTGGCTGGTTTCTTTGGTTTGTCTTTGCTGAGGAAGGAGCTTCAGGTGCTGGTGGGGCCTTGGTGAGAGGACATCCATCACCCAGCTCTGCATCAGACCCCTCTGAAGAGCAGAGCTCCCTCCCTGTTGTCTCCAGGCTTGGGCCACCTGGGCTTGCTCCCCGCTCCCAGCCTGCCCCCTCTTCGCTTGCCAGGTGCCAGGGCTGAGCAGAGGGGCTGTGAAGGGTGACTTTTGTGTTAACTTATAGCAATAGGGGGAAGGAGGGGAGGATGGGACTTGGCCAATGGCCCAGGATAGGTAGAATTTTATAAAAGAAAGTGTAAAGTATTTTGCTGGAAGGAAGGCTGAGAGGAAGAGAACCTGTAAGCTTTTAACCTTTGGAATAAACCGAGTTTTGATAAAGCCGGGGGCTGTCCTAGGGTTTGTGCTGGGGGCAGCCCCTTCCTCCCTGCTCTGGCATCACCCTGAGGATAGTAGGACCAAGAAGGGCTGTTCATGTCCCCTCCTGCCACCTCTCCATCAGCTCTGTCCCCAGGCTACCACTGAAGCTGTGCTGCCAGCTGAGCTTTGTGGCTCTGAGGAAGGGAGCCCAGGGCTGAGCAGCTCAGCATCCTTCAGGGGGATTGAGGTGGTCCTCCTGCCACCCCTGGGCGGGGAGGCTGCTGTGGCTACCACAGCGTGAGGCCAGCCCTTTGCGGCCATGGTACCTGGGGAGGGGTTGCGGTGGGTGCCTGCTCGGTAGGGGCGTGGGGCCACCCCTGGGCGCTGCTTTGATGCCAGCCTGGCCACAGCCAGCCCCCATGCCACGTGCAGTTGCAGGACATGGCCACGCGGTGGCAGCAGGAGGCGCTGGGGGGCTGCTGGACGCCTGGACTGGGGCAAGTGGGACAGGTCCCGATGGGACCCCGCTGTCCCTATGAGACCCCTGCTCCTGTGACACACACACCCCCCCCGCCCTTATAAGGCTTCTGTTCCTGCCATGCTTAGGCCTCCAGACAGAGCTGAGGCCGCTGGCAGGGCTGGAAGGGGCCTGGGCAGGTCCTGCCCTGCGCTGGGCACCCCCGGCCGGGTAAGAGCAGGAGCGCAGCGGCTCCCGGACGGGGTGCGCCGGTTGCCAGCCACCCGCCCCTGGGGCTGCTCCCGGGAACGGGAGCGGATCCCCCCGGCAGGAAGGGGCAGGCTGATACCGTCAGGAAAGATGAGAGGGAAAAGGGCTGGGGAGAACAACAGCGGAGCTGGGAATGCTCGGAGCTGATGAATCAGCCCCGGGAGCTGCGATGACATCTGGATGGGAGCCGGGGGAGGCTGAGCCCCCGCGCTGGGGCCGAGGGTGGGCAAGGGCAAAGAGCTTTGATTGAGACGGGAAACGACTCATCAAGGAGAGCCTGCTCCGCGCAGGGAGGCAGCGGGGGCTTGGCGGTGAGGAGGAGCAATCTGGGTCCCGTGGTGGCTTTGGGGGGGAACCCTTGGCTGTGCCAGGGGAAGATTTTCCTCCAGCAGCACAACCAGAGCCTCTCCCATTGCTGGGGGGATGGAGGGGTGTCCCCAGCCCCCAGTCTCCATCGGTTGCTATTTTAAGTGCCTAAAATGGTTTTAATTCCCAGACAAAAGATGGCAATGTGGGATTTGGGGCTTCGAGCAGCCGTGGAGGATGAGCTCTGGTGGTGCCAGGCTCTTTGTGCCTCCCAAAGCAAAGCATTTTGTGGGGCTTTTGCTAGGGAATTTGTTCCCCTTGCTCTTTACCATCTTTGAGGTTTGAAGGTGTTTTAGTGGCTGTGGTCAAAGGTTGGACTCCAGGACCTCGGGGCTCTCTTCCAGTCAAACCAATTCTCTTATTCTCTGTTTCTTTATTTGGACACCAAACTCCAGCTGTGCAGGCTCTGCCAGGAGGGAATTGCATCTTCAGAGGGTTTGGGGGATGCTGAGCTGATTTCTTGTCCTCCTTTTCCTGCCTCAAAGAGGAAATGAGCTTTAATTATCGCAGAGCTGGCTGCTGCCAGGGCCGGGTGGTTTTCCCTGGACTAATTAAAGAGACTGCTGTGGAGTGTGGGGTCCCACAGGTCCTTGATGAAGGTCTGGTCCTTGGGTGGTGTCACCTCCCTGAGCCCTTTTGTTCAGGCTGGAAACCTGAGCAGTACCTCCCAGCGTGACCATGGGGATGTCCTGGAAGGCTGGATGAGGCCTTGAGCAGCCTGGGTTGGTGGGAGGTGTCCCTGCCCATGGCAGGGGCTTGGAGCTGGATGGTCTTCAAGGTCCCTTCCAACCCAACCCATTCTATGACTCTGTGAATCTATGAAAGTTTGGACCAGGTGGTCCTTGAGGACCCTCCCAAGGCAGGATTCAATGATTCTGTGACTTTCAGTGCCCAAGAGTCAAAGGAGAGCTGGGAGCTGCTTGATGTCTTTGCTTTTATTTAATTTATTGTAGTAGAATGCAAGGATCCTCTACAGCAGCACCAGCAAAGCCCCAAGGCCCAGGGCTGGAGCTGGGGTGGTGCCTGAAGCCCTTGCTGAGGTCCTGCCTGCTGCTGTGGCCCCAGCAGGTTCAGCAGGAGCCTGAGCTCCACCACACAGCAAGCAGCTGGGGCTGCTGTAGAGAGGGGTGGGATGGGGGTGAGCTGCTCACTGGGGTTCCACACAGCTACAGAGCTGCACACAGAGCTATCTACAGAAGCACAAAGGTGGCCTTCACCTGTCCCAGCTGCACCATGGATCCTCATGGGCAGCTCCCAGTGGTGTGTCCCTGGAGCAGGCTGCCCATGGAGACTTTCAAGCCCCATCTGGATGTGTTCTGTGTCCTGCCCTGGGTGTCCCTGCTCTGGCAGGAGGGTGGCACTGAGTGATCTCCAGAGTTCTCTTCCAACCCCTACCAGTCTCTGATTCTCTGGGCTAAGATTTGAGCCCTGGGACTCCCAGCCTGAACAAGGGACTGGGGGAGATGGTTTTGGGTGGGAAGAAGCTGGATCCCCATCCCACACCAGATGCACCACAGCCAGGCCTGTGAGGGCAGGTGAGGAGATCAAGTTTGTCTCTGCTGGTGGCCCAGGACTCTCTCCACAACTGCAAGGGGCTCCTCAGGATCCTTGGCCAGGAGCTGTAGATATGCAAGACTGAGCAGGTGGCTTTTGCTTGTGGTGGGAGTGGACAGGGAGCAGGCAGAGGAGGAGCATCGCTGGCTGCTGCGGCAGTGACTGAGGGGAGATGAGGGTGGGGCCTCTGGCCCCCTTTGCTTCCTCTGGCAGAGAAATGCTGCAGCTGCCTCCGGGGCTCAGCCCTCCTGACGGGGAGGCTGAAGCTGGGGAGGAGAAGTAATGGCCCTGATTAGGCTAAATTGATGTAACTGGAAAACCAGAGACAGTCCAGACTGCAGCCAGCCCCCACGCCCTGAGCCCCAGGTGGATCCAGCAGCTGCCTGCTTCCTCCAGCTGCAGCAATTTGTCCACTAAACGCTGTTACTGCTCCCTCCCAGCCTTCTCCTTCTCCTTCTCCTTCTCCTTCTCCTTCTCCTTCTCCTTCTCCTTCTCCTTCTCCTTCTCCTTCTCCTTCTCCTTCTCCTTCTCCTTCTCCTTCTCCTTCTCCTTCTCCTTCTCCTTCTCCTTCTCCTTCTCCTTCTCCTTCTCTCTCTCCAGCTGTTGGACCTCCTGACTGCAGCTCTGGTGGAGGGAAGGTGAGAGGAAGGAAAATTCACAGCTCCTGGATGCTGCTCACAGCCAGAACGGAGTGGGGGGGGTGGGATTCAGGGAGGGGGAGGCCAGGGGAAAGGCATTGCTCCTGGCTGGGGAGGAGCAGCTGAGGGGGCTGGGGGTGTTCAGCTGGAGAAGAGGAGGCTGAGGGAGACCTCACTGCTCTCTGCAGCTCCCTGAAAGGCTGGAGCCAGGTGGGGCTTGGGCTCTGCTCCCAAGGAACAAGGGACAGGAGAAGAGGAAATGGCCTCAAGTTGCCCCAGGGCCAGTTTAGGTTGGACATCAGAAGAAACTTCGTCCCTGCCAGGGTTCTCAGAGCCTGGCCCAGGCTGCCCAGGGAGCTGGCTGAATGCCCATCCCTGCAGAGCTGTGGTGCTGAGGGCCATGGCTAGCCCCAGCCTGGGCAGAGTTGGGGAGTGTTTGGACTCCATGATCTTGAAGGCTTTTTCTCACCAGAACCATTCCATGTCAGCAGCATTTGATGTGGTGCAGAGGTCCCTGGGTGGCTCCTGCAGGATGGCCTTCAGCCTCAGCTCCCTCTCCAGAGGGTGCTGGCTCCATCCCCACGGGGGGCACGAGAGCTGCTCTGCCACGGGCTGTGTGTCCCTCCTCAGCACCTGCATTCCCTGTCTGGGCAATGGTGGTGGTGGTTTCACCGTCTTCTACTAACAAACAGACACCAAACCCTTGGTGTCCTCCTTGGCTTTGTTGTGGGCAGGGTGCTGCACATCCCTCACCCACCGGCCCCTGGGCAGAGCCCAGTCCATGTCAATTGCTTCAGCAAGTGCTCAGGTCCCCACTAATTGCTGCCTTAATGAGCTCCTCAGGCTTACTGACTTCAGGGGCAGAGGCCTAGGCTTTGCCAGTGGCCCTTGCTGGGTGCAGGGGGCTGCCAGCTGTGCCCAGCCTTGTGGGGCTTGTCTTGGTCCTCTCCCCACAAAGCTGGGTGGGTCCTGGTTCCCCTGTCCCTGCTTCTCCAGGGAGCAGAGTCAGGGCAGTCCCTTGCTGCCAGGCTGATGCGTGCCCGGTGGTGCCACGGGCAGAGCCAGGCCAGGGCACTGCTAGAGCTCCGTGCTGGTGACCTGGGTCACTTCTGAGCGCAGGTCCTCCCCTGCCCGGCGCCGGCAGCCCTGCTGGAGGCTGCCCACCTCTAGTCATGCAGGCTGGCAGCGGGGCTGGGCAGGGGCGCGGGCGGTGCCGCGGGCGGTGCCGCGGGCGGTGCCGGGCTGGCCGGGGGGAGCTCTGCCGCAGGGGACGCAGAACTCCCGGAAGCATCTCTTGAAGTTCTCGTCCAGGAAGGCATAGAGCAGGGGGTTGAGGCTGCTGTTGGTGTAGCCCAGCGCGATGCAGAGGTGCAGGCTGGCCAGCACGTAGGGGTTCCGCTTGTCGATGTCCACCAGCGTCCAGACCATGACGAAGATGTGGATGGGAGCCCAGCAGACGATGAAGGCTGCCACCACCACCAGCACCATGCGCGTGATGCGCCGCAGGCTGCGGTCCTTCTCCCTGGAGCCCGAGAGCAGGCGCACGCTGCGCAGCCGCAGGATCATCAGCCCGTAGCAGATGGTGATCACCAGGATGGGCACCAGGAAGGCGAAGATGAAGACGCAGATCTTGGTGACAGTGTCCCAGTAGAGGGCAGGGTCAGGGAACTGCAGCGTGCACAGCACCACCCCATCTGCAGGAGAGGGCACAGAGGGAGCTGCTGGGTGCCTGCTGTGGGTGCCTGCTGTGGGTGCCAGGTAGCTCTGCTTGGCCAGGCCTGGGCACCTCCATGCTTGCTGAAAGCTCGAGGAGACAGGTGCCCAGCAGCTTGGTGCTACCAGCCCCCTGCCTGCAGGGTGCCGAGGGGATGTAGTGGGTCCAGCACCCCAGGGGCTCGCTCCCCACAGAGCCTCCCAAGCCACCCCCATGCTGTGTCCTCCCAGGCCCCATGGTGGACATGTCCCCACGCCACCTTCCACTGAAACCTGTCCTCTTCCTCAGGATGCCCAGGGCATTCTTAGCAGGGGCTGCAAATCTCGGTGTGGGCCACCTGGGCACTTTGCTGTGGCACTGGGGGTGTTTTCAAGCACCTGATTTACACCCCAGGAGCTGGGCAGAGGCACTGCTTGGACTGGCGTTGGGGAAGGGGGGTGACAGTTTGTGGGACAATGACTCTTCCACGCCAGGGCAGGTTCATGGCCCCACGGAGGGCTGCCTGTCGCCGAGCTCCGACCCGCCACAGGACCGAGTGGCTTGGGTTTGCCAGGGGTGGGCAGATGGGACAGGGGGGGACCCTCGCCTAGAAGCCACTTGCCTTTTGCCTTGGTGACTGCCATGACCATGATGGGCACCCCAATGAGGGAGGAGAGCAGCCAGATGCAGACATTGATGACCTTGGCCTTGGCCGGGGTGCGGAAGTCCAGGGCCCTGACGGGGTGGCAGACGGCGATGTAGCGATCGACGCTCATCATGGTGAGGGTGAGGATGCTGCTGAACATGTTGTAGTAGTCAATGGACAGCACCACCTTGCAGAGCAGCTCCCCGAAGGGCCACGTCTCCATCAGGTACTTGGCGCTCTGGAAGGGCAGCGTGCTGGTGGCCAGGGCGTCTGCCAGGGCCAGGTTGAAGATGTAGATGTTGGTGGCTGTCTTCATCTTGGTGTACCTGGGGGTGGCAGCGGAGGAGGCCGTGGCAGGTGGTCAGGGCTGGCTTACCACAGAAGGCTTTGAGTCATGGAGTGGTTGGGGATGGAAGGGACCTTTGAAGGTCATCCAGTCCAACCCCTGTGCCCCAGGAGGGGTCTACACGCTCAGCATGGTGAGGAGGGGGCACAACTTGATAGGCTCATGGTGCAAGAGGGGGAGAAGGTTTTGTCTGGGTGTGTGCTGAGCACAGGGTGCTGAGCTGGGACCTGCAGACCACGGTTGGACTCTACCATGGTCCCTCAGCTGCCCAGGCAGGGCACTCCTGTTCCCATGCCTTGGAGTAAAGACTCAAAGGACATCTGAAGACAGCTCTAGAGAAGTCATTTCTCCAGCTCAGTCGATTTCCTCCAGTGCCCTGAAGCAGCTGCACCAGGTCCTTCCCCTCCCCAGGTCTCCATTATCTGATTTTCCACCCAGTAAATCCTGATTATCCAACCTGCCTCCCGCCTCTCCCTGCAGAACTGGGATCGATTACCCCCGGAAGGAGGCCATCTGGAAGCAGCCCAATTAGCCAGGCTGGAGCTCCAGAGCCTTTGAGGAATCCTGCTCCAGGTGAGGTTGTTTGGGGCTCTGGCTGGGGATGTCCCTGCTGCCTGAGGGCTGCACCAGGTGACCCTTAGAGATCCTTTCCCACCCAAACCATTCCCTGATTCCATCCTCCCTGGGGGAAAGCAGCAGCCCAGCCCCAGCCGCGTTCCTGTCTTGCTCATCTGGGCTGCAGGCAGCAGCCCCTGGCCCAGGGTGGGAACATTTGAGAGCTTTTATAGGAAATCAGACATTTAAAAACCCCAACAAACCAAACCCCTTTCCCTGGGGAGTCCTTTCCAGCTCTCCTCAGTGTCACCTCCCAGGCTCCTCTGCAAATGCAGCTCTTGGAGCTGCTTCATTGCAGGTTAGACCAAAAGCTGAGAATTCCTCCTGTTGTCAGCTTGTGCCTCACCCAGGGCAGAAAATTGTCCTTTTGGGTAAATTCAGACTTCTCTGAGCTCAGCTTCTCCAGTGCAGTGCAACAAAATCGGGCACTGATGCTGTGCTCTGACAGATGTGCCCAGCTGCGCTGGGTGAGGGCTTCTCCAGCCCCCTGCTGGGGCCAGGGAGGAGGCAAGGCCACGATGGGGATGGTTGGAATGATGAGGATGGCTGGGATGGTGAAGATGATGCTGGGATGGTTGGTATGATGGGGGTGACAAATTAGCCCCCAGAGCTGGGGGTTTAGGGCAGGATTCAACCCCCTCCAGGATCAGGATGAGGGTCAAACCCTCTGCACAGGGCAGGGGGAGCTCATCTCCGTGACTTCCTGAGCTACAACCAGCACAGCTGCTCCAGGGAAGAGCCTGCAAGGAGCTGCAGGGCAGGTCCTGGCCTGCAAGCTGGCAGCCTGTGCTGTGGAGCTCCCTGGGCTGACAGAGTCTCACAGTTAAGGCACTGCCTTGACTGGAACCCCCCCACCTGAAGGAGCCAGTGTGGCAGGAGCCAGTCTGGAAGGAGCTGGGGCAGAGACAAGGCTGGAGGAGGTGGAGCAAGCACGGGGAAGCTCCGTGTTCCAGCAGCCATGGACCCCCCAAGCAGGGACTCCTCAGCTCCCCAGGACACTCAGAAGATAAAGAGGTGAAGGAACCCAGGTGCCAGCCTCCTGGAGCTGCTCAGAGCCACCCAAAGAGCCTGGCTGAGCAAATCCTGTGCCCAGCACAGTGATGCCCGTGCTGGAGCTGGCAGGGGGTTGATGGGCTCTGCAGGGGCCTGGGCACACACAGGCCTGAGCTTGCAGCTGCAAATTGCTTTTTGGAAGGGGTAAGAAGCTGCCAGTGACGCAGTGGCAATGGCAGAGCTGTCACTGGCTGCTGCTGGAGGGTGCTGGTGAGGCTGAGCTCCCTCCGGGCACTCCGCTGGGTTTGGCTGCTCGGGGCAAGGACTGCTTTGGGGTTTGGCTGTGCTTGGCTCTCCGGGGTGCTGGGTGCCCGTTTTGGGGAGCTCAGATGGGGGCTGTGCAGCAGGGTCCTGCGTGCCCCTGCTCCCTGGCACTCATGGGCTCTGGTGTGGGGCTCTGCGCTGCTGCCTGCTGCTGCCTGCTGCTGCCTGCTGCTGCATTTTCCACCCTTCCATGATTCTGTGATGCTCAGCTCCAGGTCCCCAAGCCCCATAGGATCCACTGCTCAGACACCATGCCCAGGTCCCAAGGGTGGCAGGAGGTGACATGGTGAGGTGTCCCCAGGGCCACAGTGTCCAGCATCTCCCCAGCAGCAAGGTCTCAGCCTGGAGCTGATCCCACCCTGCTCTCTCCAGGGGAACTTGTCTGGTGCTGGCCTCAGCCCTGCTGGTGTGGAGCAGCTCTGCTCCCAAACCTCCTGTGGAGCTCCAGGCAGGCTCAGTGCTGGGCTCTGTGCTCCCAGCCTGGAGGGGAGCATCAAGCAATGGGTTGGGCTACACGGGGCTGGGGCCTGTGGGTGGCATGGAGTCAGGCCAAGGGATGGGTGAGGTTGGTTAAGCAGTGAGGAGCTGCTGGCACAGTGTTGCTGCCTCCGAAATGCCTTCCCTTTTGTGGCCAAGCAGCAGCAGCTGGGGGGGGGTCTGATAACCCTCATCCTGAGCCTGGCATCCTCCCTGGCCTCTGGCTCTGCAGCCAGCACCTTCAGCTGCTTTTGCAGTCTGGGTGGGAAGTTTTCAAAGCTGCTTCAAGGCAATGAAAAATCCCATCCCAGAGTGGGCAGGACCAAGGAGTGGCACCCCCAGCCCAGCACCTGCCTGCCCATCCTCCTGGGGGGTAGAAACACACAGCACAGCTAACCAAAACTGCAGGGTGCCAGCCACGAGGGTGCCAGGCATGAGGGTGCCAGGCAGCCCTGCTGACTCCTGGGCACGTTTCAGGCCAGGTTCCTTTCCCCCTCAGTGAGTCACTGCCTTTATTTCACGTGCAGGCAGTGCCAGGCTGTGCCAGCCTCACACCGTGGTGCTGGGTGGTGTGGAATGGAAAGGGTTAAAAATGAGCAATTTTGGGCTTTGCCTAAATCCAGCCACAAGCTCTGGTTTGGCCCCTGGGTTTTGGCCTCAGCTGGGGTGACAGCAGCCCCTGGGATGAGGGCAATTTGGGCTAGCCCCATGGATCTGGGGCTCCCCTGGGACAAGCCCTGTCCAGCATGGCATGGGGTGGTGGGAACCTGGCATGCAGTGAGGCCTCTGCTCCCTCCAGCCAGGTGGCAGGGCTGAAGTCACTGCACTGTGACCACCAGTGCAGCTCCTGCCTCTGCTGTCAGGGGGCTGGGGGACACAGTGGGGTCTGCCAATCCCCATTGCCACTGGTGGTCCTGTGGTCTGCAAGCCTTGGCCTTAGTGTCCCCTGTTAACAGCAGCCTTGGCCAAGGTGCCACCCCCTCTTCCCCAGCTGGGATCAGCTATGGTCAAAGGGGCTGGCATGGGCAGGGAATTTTGCACCCCAGGGCCGGGTACAGCAGTGCCTCACCATGCCAGGTCTGCTGACAAGGGGGACACTGGGGTCCTGCTGCTTCTCCTGGGGTGCAGAGACCCTGCAGACCCCCTCCCTGCCCAGCAAAACCACAGTGGAGATGCTTCCAGCAGCTAAGGTCCTACCATGGCACCTGCTTTGCCACCACCACGCTGGACAGAGCCCAGACAGGGTTCAGGGGCTCCAGGACACGAGTGGGTGGCTGTGCTCACGGGGGGGGCAGGGGCCAGCTGGGCTGTGGAGCGAGCTGGGGCTGGGCAGAGCAGGCTCCTGCTCTTTGTTAGAGAAAAGCAGGAGCCAGGTGGCTGCAGGAGCCCAGGGCAGGGCTGGGGGTGGGCAAACCGCAGCCTCTGCAGCCCAGCTCCCACAGATGGGGCGGGAAGGTACCAGAGGGACCCCACCAGCCCCTCTGCCCCGGCTGTGGAGTGGGTGCGTGGGGGATAGCTCTTTGTGGTGCCGTTTGGGTGGCGGCAATACACCCTCCAGCCTCTCCAAGCACAGCCTGCCCAGTCCTGTGCCTTCTGCCCCCCCAGTCCCCACACAGGGCTCAGGCTGTGCCCCCCCAGCTCCCCCCCACCTCAGCTCCCCCCGTGCTCCATGCTCCCACATCTTGGCCTTTTCCTCTCACGCAGCACCTGGAGACATCCCCCACGCACGTGTGCTGCCCACCCACCCCGGGGCTACCTGCTCACGGCTGCTGCTCACGCCCGGAGCACGCTCGGCCCTGCTGCACACTGGGTCCTGGTCACAAGTGCTGGCACATGGTCACTCCTGTGCCCATCTCACACGTGGCTCACACTTGGTCCTGGGTCACTCTCCCTCCTTCCCCCTCACCTCTCCCTCACCTCATGCTCACCATCTCCAGCTGCCATCTCTCACTTGACACACACCCACCCACGGTGCACCCTCACCCACCAGCTCTCGCCCCTCTCCCCCAGCCCTCCCCATGCCCTTCTCACACCTTCCCCACGACCCAGGCCGGTGTGCGTGGGGACACCCTGTCCTCACCTGACGATGCCGTACATGACCAGGACGTTGCCCAGCAGCCCCACCACGCACACCACAGAGTAGAGCGCGGTGATGACGACGGCGATGAGGATGGACGTGGCGTTCTTGGCCCGTTCTGACCCTGTCTCGTTGCCCCCATGGCCGGGCAGGGGGGGCCAGGCGGTGCCATTGTCCCAAGTGGTCGCAGCAGCCGTGACCAGCTCCGTGGGCAGCCCCGTGGGCAGCTCCGTGGACAGCTCCATGGCCCGTGGCCGCCCGTGGCCCTGCCGGGAGCATCCGAGCCCTGCGGTTCGAGCCCCGCTGCCGGTCGCCGCCGCCGCCTCCCGGAGCCGCGCCGCCACCGGAGCCGCTTTATAAACCCGGCGGGTCCCCGGAGCCACGTGGGGCTGGGGGCGGCCCCCCTCGCCGCCTGCCTCCACCTCTGCCAGCCTCCCACCGCCTTCCAGCACCGAGCTGTCTTCCCCTGTCTGCTCCCCGCGCGCCCTGCCTGCTGCCCCCCACACGCCGCTCCCCTGCCCGCTCCGCTCCCTCCTCGGCTCGTTTCCGCCCCTCAGCCCTCCCCACCCTCCCCGGCAGGTCCTTTTCTCCCTCCCTGCTCTCCGTTTCCCCGCCTCTGTCTGTGTGCCCCCCAGCTCCTGCGTCCCCCTATCCCTGCTTGTGTCCCTTCCATCCCTGCCTGTCCCCACCGCTGCCTGTCCCCGTCGCTGCCTGTCGCCTTCCCCTGGAGCCATCGAGGGATGTGGAGCCAGCCCTGAGCACCCCGGGAGGAGCCAGCTTCAGGGGGGCTGCAATGGCTGCTTTAGTTTTCCTTTGTCTGGAAGGAGCAGGGGGACACAAACAGCTCCTTTGTCCCCACAGCAGAGCCGCCACCTGCTGTCCACTACCACCCTGTGCTGCTTCTCCCCCTCCTTATCTCCCCTGCCCTTACACTGTGGGGTGGGGGGTTTGGATGGATTGGGGTGGATGCTGAGGTGGTTTGGGGGGGGTTTTCCAGGGGGACACAGGAGGGATGGGGGGGGAGGCTGGGGGGATTCTGGGAGAATTAGGAGGGATGCTGGGGGAGTTAGAGGGAGCAGCGGGGAGCTAGGAGGGATCCTGAGGAGGGATGCTGCAGGGTGGAGGTGCAAACAGTGCTGCCCATCAGCACCATCTGCTCGGCAGAGCTGGGCTTGTGGGTTGCTGAAGGTCATCCTCACCCTCCTTGGGGCAGGCCCCCCCCTTTGCAGGCCTCCCCCCTCTTCAGGGTCTACAAAGCAGCTTTATTTTTGCTGGATTCCCAGTGGGTGTGGGGGCTGCAGGGACCCATTTTGGGGGGGTCCATCATTGCTTTACTTTGGGGATGGATTCCCTCACTGCCCTCTGCCCTGGGACACAGTGGGGGTGGTTTTCTACAGTTTGGGGTGAGACAGAGAAGGAGTCAGAGGACCTGGAGGACAGGCCGGGAGCTGTTTCAGCCCTGCAGAGGAGGGTTTCAGCCTGCGCAGCACTGCCAGCATCCAACCCCTGCAGTGTGGAAGCATCCAGATACCTCATCAAGAGCTGAGCAGGGAGTTAGCAGCTCCTCATCCATCCTCTGCCTCTGGTGAAAACAGCTCCTGGGCCATTGACCAAGGACATGTGGTAGGTCTCTGCCGTCATGCAAGGAGGGCTTCAGCGACTCTGGCAGTGCCCCAGAGGGCTGGTGGCATGTGTGTAGGCAGAAACTGGGAGCACAGGGATGGCTTTAGTGGACTATAGCTGCCTTGGGTCCTGCACTTTGGTCACCAAGCCATGCACCAGCCTGCTGCCCACAGGCCCTTCCTAGTGCTGTGATGGTTTTGCAAAGAGGCACCAAAAGCTAGGGCAAAACAGAGGGCTCTGTCCCAGCCAGTCCCATACCTGCTTGTCCTCGGGGACAGGAAGCTTAAACACCTCCCCGGGTGACAAGGGGCAAGGGCCTGGGGCCGTGTTGCGCAGGACTCTGACGCAGCCCTGCTGCCGGTGGCTCCCAGCGGGAGGGAAAGCTTTGGCCAGGGAGTGCAAAGCAGCTCCCAGCGTGGCTGAGGTGCTCTTCAGAAGAGGGCTCATCCCTTCCTGTGGCTCTCAGCACAGCCAGAGCCCTCACACCAACCCTGTTCCAGGGGGTTGTGTGCCAAGGGCTCACCGTGCTGGCAGGTTCCTGCAGCCGCTCAGCTCCACTTGCCGCTGGCTTCATCTGGGATGTTAAAAATAAACCCAGCGGAAGCACAAAGCAAATGGAAAACCTTTAAAGGGCTTCACTGCTCATCTGCCTGCCCTGGCTGCTGCTCTGCCGATGAGCTGGGCCAGGGCCACGCATGTAGGTCCCAAAATGGGGAAACTGAGGCAGGGAGGTGGCATCAGAGGCATCACCTCAAAGCCCATCCAGACCAGCCCCCTGCACTCAGCAGGGACATCCCCAACCAGAGCAGGTCTCTCAGAGCCCCACACAAGCTGGCTTGGAATGGTTCAGGGATGGGGCAGCTCCCACCTCTCTGGGCAGCCTGCGAGATGTCCGGGTGGGTGCTGCAGCACCCCAAAAGCTGCCTGCAAAAGGAGCAGGGTGGTGTCTGCACCCCGACTGGAGCCCAGCTTGTGGTGAGCCACCCTTGGGGAATGTTGCTTTGTTCAGAGGTCTAACTTGGCCCATGTCCAGGGTCACACCTTGGGGGAGAGCAGCAGGAAGTGTCACCCTCTTTGTTCTGCAGGTCTGAGAGGTTTGGGGGCCTTGCAGGACAGGGAGTGCATGGATCAGATGCTCCAAGAGCATCAGCCCAACCACACCAGTACCCACTGAGCTGCGGGTCCAAGCTGCTCCCCCTCGATTCCCTGGAGCTCATCACTTCCCCTGCCTGTGCTGACAGCTCCAGATAAATTGGCCTTGAAGAGGAAAATAGGCTGATTTGTGTGTTTTGTTTTCCCACGTCAACAGAGCTGAGTGTTTTCATACCTTGCGGGGCAGCTGCTGGGAAAGAACAAAGCCCATCGTCAGGGGAGTTAAAATTAGATGAGATTCTTCCCTGCCTCGCCATTCTGCCTGGCTGGGTGGGCAGGGGGGAGGCTTCTTGCAGCGTTCTTTCCTTGGCATTGTGTGCAGGGAGCCTGTCTCCTAGGGCAGGGCATTTGCATAGCCGGACGTGCTGCTGTCAGATGGCCGCGCTTGGAGCTGCGGCAGGAGGTGGGACGGAAATCGCAGCTCGGAGCTTTGCAGGCATCAAATCCGTTCCTGAAGACCGATGCTGTCTCAAGGGGTGATGCCACTGGTGTCCCCCAAGGTGTTCTCAGTGTTCTCAGGACACAAAGGAGACTGCTTCCTCTCTGGGGTGGTGCTGGTGCCGGTGCCACCCTGTCCTGAGCCCCTTGCTCCCACCCAGGGCTGGGTGCACTGAGGCTTCTCACACACAGGATGGGTTCCTCCTTCGTCCTGAGCCCTCAACAAATGTCTCCAAACTGAAGGTTTTATCTGAGGGGTCACGAAACCCTTCTCCTTCAGTCGGGATCATGCCTGGCCCTGTAGCAGGGCCAAGGACAGGGATCAAGGGCGCTGCCAGCCTGCTCGAGTCCTGCTGGCAGTGAGGACCCTGCGCTGTAGCCCATCCTCGGGGGACTTAGTCCCCACAGGAATCTTTTTTCCCCTGATGTTTATTTCGGTCTTTCCACGCCCCCCTCAGCGCTGCTTTTGGCTGACAATGGAGCACTGATTGGGAATGGGCAGCGTCTCCCCGGGTGCCGAGGAGCTGTGAGCCCAGGCTGCACCCCCTCCCCGGCTGGCTCTCGGAGGTGGCATCGCTGCTGCTTCGTGTCGGGAGCGTTAACAACCTGTGAGTCATCTCCTCAGTGAACCATCTTGGGAAGGGGGAGATCGAGGCTGGGATGCTGCTTCCAGCCCGAGCTGCTGTGAGAAAATAAAGCTTTGAGCTGCTGGCAAAGGGAAGTGATGGGAATGAGGATCCCGGGTGTCCCGACAGGGCTGCACCCTCTGGGCCCTGGGGACCACGCGTCCTGATGCCTGCACAGGAACCAGGACACACAGACCCTGTGTCCTGGGGAAGACTTGGCTGTGACATGAGGACTGTGTGTCCTGGTGCCTGTGCCAGCTGTGACACAGTGGGGGGCAAGGGGCCCTGCACAGGGGGGTGCAAGCACAGGCACAGGGAGGCACAGGAGGGAGCCTCATGCTGGGTTTCCCAAGGTCCCAAGGTCCGTTTGTGCGTCCCCCACAGGGGATTTGCCAGCACCTGCTGCAGTTCCAGCAGGACAGGAGTCGGGTTAGACCCCCTGGGCTGCTTCTGACCCACCCCCGATCAGAGAGGAGGAGATTTTCCTGCAGCTCTTCCTCTCCCTGCTGCAGCCCCCACAGCAGGGGAGCTACTCCTGCCATGACCCACAGCTGAGCCTCTGTGGGCATAGCCACCATGGGCCGGTGCTAGGGTGGATGCCTGGG
The DNA here is from genome assembly GCF_026170545.1 of Melanerpes formicivorus. Taxonomy (NCBI): domain Eukaryota; kingdom Metazoa; phylum Chordata; class Aves; order Piciformes; family Picidae; genus Melanerpes; species Melanerpes formicivorus. The sequence continues at coordinate 458,361 of NW_027142397.1, read as the reverse complement.
CACTGAGCCCATGGATCCACCTCCTGTGAGGGCTCCGGGGCTGCTGAGAGGAAATGGGAGCTGTCTTTGATGTTGGGAATCCAGGTCGGCACCAACCCAGCTGCAATCCTGCCACTCCCAAACTGTGCCAGGCTCCTCTTCCCTGGCACTGCTTCGGTGTGCTGGGCACAAAGCTGAGCTCTTCCCTCCACTTGTTCATTCTCCATGGGATGAGTTAGTCTGGGGCTGGGGGAAGATCCTCCTCCTGATGGAAAGCTGTTGGGAAAGCACAGGAGTGTTTGGCAAGGTTGAGTTTGTGCTAAGTGGTGGAGATTTGGGTGGCCTGGACCTGGAGAGCACCAGGAGCTGCAGAAGCAGCATCTGGCTTCCACCAGCACTTTGCTTTCATGGCAGCTTGTATGTGCAGGGCACTGTGGAGGTCAGGGGAGCAGCCAGAGCCAGGCTGGATGTGGCTTGGCCACAGCCCAAGAAAAGCCTTTTGGTCACCAGCCACCCACTTTCCACCCAGCTCACACCCAGCATGTCCAAGCTAGGTCTGCAGCAGCAGAGACTCCAACAGCCCTTGCTGGCTGGGGGTTGCAACACCTCCACTGCTTCAGGAGGCATCTAAGCCCAGGCTGCCTTGGCACTGCAGCTGCAGGTCCCTCTGTGTACCACTGACATCTCCCTGCTGGCTGCTGGGGGCTGAAAGCACCTGGCTGTGGCTGCCAACCCTACCTGTGCCTTCCAGCCAGTTGCTGCAGGCCAGGGCTTTGGAGGTGCCCAGCCTCATCCTCGGGGTCTATGACTACCAGTGGGATGTGCAGGAAGCTCTATGTGCATGGTGCTGGTCCCTGCAGCCCCGCTGGGTGTCAGCCACAGCCTCAAGGAGAGGTCCTGCCCCATTTCTCCTGGTGGCAGCTGTGCACCTTCCTGGGTGTGTGAGCACCTGGGGAGCAGCAGGAGGGCACAGCCCTGTCCTCAGAGCCTCAAATAGAGTGCTGGACCTTGCCACCCTCCCCAGAGAGCTGCAGAAGGTGCTCACACTGATGCCACCCCTGCCACGGGTGGGTTCCTCCTTTGTCCCTTTGCCAGTGCTGGGGATTTTCCTTTGCTTCAGTTCCCAGCATGATAGCATCAGGTGCCCGCTGCCATCTGTCCCAGCTTGTCCCAGTGGCCTCAGGAGAGCTCCTGGGGAGGGCAGAACCTCCTCCATCCAAAGGGGCACAGATGGTGGCTGCCAAATGCCATGTTTGTCCAAGACAGCCACCTGCTTCCTGTGCCCTGCTGGGAGCCATGCTTAGCCATGGGGCACAGCTGGTGGCACTGGTGGTGTCACTGATATTGTCACTGGTGTCACTGGTGGTGTTTCTGATACTGTCACTGGTGTTACTGGCCTGTCAGCCAGCACTGGGAGCCTCTGGAGCCTGGGGGGATGGCATGGACGTGGTCAGGGTGATACCCAGGGAAAAGCAAGGGGCAGTGGGGCAAGGAGTGGGAATGCCAGCAAGGGTTGGGCTGGGGGTCCCTGTGGGGTGCTGGCAGTTGTGTTTTGGTCTTTACTCACAGAGAGAAGGCACCCAGCCTGGTCCCAGCTGGGGTGGCTTAAACTCTGAGTTGAATCCCATCAGAGATGGCTCTTGGAAGAATCCCCTCCAAGGGGTCTCCTCCTAGGAAATGTGAGAGCCCAGCACCCCCAGGGCCCTGGCAGGATGCTGGGCACTGCAGAATTTGGCCATCCCGAGGGCGGGCTGCCAGCGCTGTGGCACTGGTCCAAGGCTGGGTGAAGGCAGGGAGCAGGGGTGGGAGGAAGAGGAGCAGTGCTGAAGGCTATTGTGTTCCAGTTTGTGCTTCTCCCAGCTTCAAAGGCAGCTTCCCCTCCTCCAGTCTGCAAGAGCTGCCTCAGCTGATCACAGAAATGGATTTTTCTCCCCCTTTTCTTTCTCCTCCTGAAAGGCACAAAAATCCCCCCTCAGCTTCTGCATCTCCCAGACGTGCAGCATCTTCCTCCCACCCTCTCCCACTCTTCCTCCCTGAAGCCATCACAGACTCAGCTCTGGGCCACCTGGCTCATCCCTCCAGCCACATCCTTGTTCTTAAGAAGACATTTTCAGGGCTGATTTCTCCTCTGACTGTGGGGTCAGGGTTGAGTTCTTTCTTCTGGGAAAGACATTTGCAGGGTTGAGTTTTCCTTCTGGAGAAGCCTTTGAGGGCTGCAAACCTGCAGGTCTCAGCTGGGATGTCCCCAGGGAGCGCTTGGCCAGCCCAGCCTGCGGTTAAGTAGAGAGCAATAAGGGCAAATTGAAAGCAGTGGTTTAACGATCAGGAAGAGCTCTGCCCCCCTGGCTGCCCAACTAAATATAGAGATTTATTTTCTAAACACAAATGCCAGCATCCCTGCTCCCAGCCAGGTGAAGCAGCTGAGAGCCACAGACAAGTGCTTAAAAGCCACACAAAGTGGCTGGGGCCTGGAGAAACCCTTGGGCTGGAGGAAGAGCTCTGCTGGCAGGAGATGTTTGTTGATGAAGGAGAGGAAAACAGGTTGGAAAGAGCCTTTGCTCCTCCCTCCCAAGGTTCTGGCTGCAGCAGGTTTGGGGGGCAGGCTGTGTTTGATGTGTAAATCCCTGCTCGCTCCGTGGCTCATGGAGGCAGAGCCAGGTCTGGAGCGGCCTTGGCTGCAGGAGGACTTGGCTCAGTGACAGTGATGTTGAGTTAAGGGATTCTGGGGGGATTTGGGGCTTTTAACTCACCCTTCCCTTGGAAAGGGGGCTGTGCATCTCCCATGGCAGGCACGGATTTGAGGTGTCCAGTCCAGGGGCACAGTCCCTGCCCTGCTCCTGCTGACCGAGGCCGGGATGCTGGTGGCTTTCTTGCCCACCTGGGTACACTTCTGCCTCGTCTTCTGCTGCTGTCACCCAGCACCCCCAGGTCCTTTTCCACTGGGCAGTTTCCAGCCACTCTTCCTCGCAGGGGAGAGATCACAGCTACCAGGGGGAAGAACCCGGCAGCTAATTGCGCTGTTAATGGCCTGGAACGGCCCCGGGGGAGGCGCTCCCGCGGTGCTGCTGAAACGTCCTCCCCTCGCCCACCCGACAGCAAGCACTGAGCCCCCTCCTCCCTGTGGCCTGGGGACCAGAGCTGTGGGTGGGTGGCAAGGGGACATTTAGTGTTGTTTTTTCCTTGCTGTAGCCAGGGTCTCTCATGAGCCAAGCAATTTTTCTCCTCTCCTCACACTTCTACCTTCCTCCGTATCCAAGCGCAGCCGAGATCCTCGGCGGGCCGGGATGAGTCACGGCTGGAAGGGCAGCAGCTCCTCGTCCTCCTGGGGCTCCACATCTCCCATCACCAGCAGCTCCTCCGTGCAGAGCAGCGCTCCCGCCCCAAGGAGATACCTGCAAAGGGCTGGGCAGAGAGGGCAGGGCCCAGCGACAGAGGGCACAGCCCGCGGTGGTGCTGGGGCTGCAGGGACCAAAGGGGTGAGGGTGACCTGGCCATGCTCACGTCTGCAGCATGACACGTGTGAGCCCAATGTGAACCCTTTGTCCCCAGCTTGAGCTACTGCTCCAGAGCTGAAGTGGATCCCTCCCCACCAAATGGATCCCTCCCCACCAAATGGATCCCGCTCCGAAAAGTGGATCCCGGCCCCCCGCCCAGCTGACGGCAGCTCCCCAGTTAGCCCCGGCCCCGGCTGCCGCTGCCTCGCTCATCACCAGGCAGGCTGCCGTGCTGCGGAGAGCAATTAATTACCATTTGCTTCCCTGAGCTCCTGACCCTGCCAGCCTCAGGAGCAAATTGGCTGCTGTGGGTGATGGGTTTGCTGAGAGGGCTGCTGGTGGCGTCAGGCTCCTGGGAAGAGCTTCCATGCAGAACCAGCTCTTTTTGTTTCCCCTTTGCAGAGGAGGCTCTTTGGAAGGACGTGGCCTTGGGTGCCAGCTGTGCTCAGCCTTCATGCTTGAGGGTCCTAGGAGCAAGGAGGTGCAGAGATGGCTGGGGTTGAGCAGAGCTTGGGAATGACCCCAGCCAGACACCCTGGGGCGTTCAGCCCAGGGAAGGGCTTCATAGGTTCACAGGATGGGATGGGTTGGAAGGGTCCTTAAAGCCCCCTGCCATGGGCAGGGACACTTACCACTGGCCCAGGCACATCCAGCCTGGCCTTGAACACCTTCAGGGAGGGGACATCCACAGCCTCCCTGGGCAACCTGTTGCAGTGTCTTACCTCTGTCACCATCCCTGGAGGTATCTACAGGGCTGAAGGTTCACAGAATTTATTCAGCTGGAATAGAGCTCTAAGCTCATTGAGCTTGACCTGCATGGAGATGTGGTGCTGAGGGGCACAGTTCAGTCTGGCAGGATTGGGTGATCTGAGTGACCTGAAAGGTCTCTTCCAACCCAAAGGACTCCACAATTCTGTGATTCTCTGATTTTTTGACCAAGGAAGTCACTGGTCAGGGGCTGCATATGGCCAGGACATGCTGGGGTGGTGCAAAGTGGTGGAAAGATCATTTGGGGATACTGCAGACAAGCAGGGCAGGGTTAGAGAACGTGCAGAGACAATTCCTCCTCTGCAGCACAAACCCTGCCTGATCCAGAGGGTGGGGGGTGCAAGCCTTGAGCTCAGCCCTGCTGTTCAACCCAGCTCATCCCTTCCCATTCCTCCTCTCTACACCACCCCGGGTGCTCTGCCTGCATCCAGAGCTGCCCTGCAGGGTGCTGCAGCAGTGCCCCCGAGGCTGCCCTGCCAGGCTCCAGCCGCTTGGCTCTTCATTATCTCACTCAACATTAATCTGCTGCTCCTAATTGCTGAGTGCCACTGAGCTCCTGGCAGGGAGGAAGCAGCAGCCAGCAGAAGCAGCCAAGGTGGGGTTTGGGATTTTCTTTCTTCACAATATTTAGGTCGACATTGCTGTGGGAGGTGTGGGGTGGGAATTCCTGTGGGCTAGGGAGGAAGGGAGAAGGTTTATAGCATTTCCTGGGGTGCTGTGCCTGGTGGCTCCTTCCATCCTGGCCTCAGCAGGGAAAAGAACGTGTGTCTCCCATGGGAATCCAGGGAGACTGGGCTTTGTGGGGAGCTGGTTTGATTTTAAAGGGGATCTTTGCTCAGCCAAGGCAGAGGGGGGGAATGAAAAGACTCTGCCAAGTGCTGTGATTTCAGGAGGGCTGAGCTCAAAGTGCTCTGCAGATTCAGCAAACCTCTTCAGCCCAGAAACAAAAGGGCATGGGGGGGTTCCTGCAGGAAAAGCCTGGCCTGTAATTTTCCATGCAACATGGGAAGGTTTGGGTCTACTGTGGGATCCTTGGATGCATTTAATCATCCAAAACCCTGGGGGAGGCTGGGGAGTGATTCTCTTTTCCCTCTGATCAATTGCAAATGTTGCTGCTGACAAAAGGATTTCCCTCCTTGTTTCGCAGGAACAAAGCCCTGAACACAGCCAGGCTGAAGCCATGGCTTTGCTCCAAGCTTTTTGTCTTGGCTGGGCAATCACCTTGTTTTCAGAGCAGCTCTGAGGCAGCTCACAGCAACGCAGAACAATGAAGGAGACAGAAAATTGCTCAGCTCGGATCCCAGCCGTGAGCTGAGAGGCTCAGCAGTTTCCCCCATTTCGTTCAGTGATGGCTGTGGCACTGCCCAGGGCCTGGCATTGCCCTTTGCACCCCTGCCTGGCTCCTCAGGGCATTTAGGGACCCACCCCACCTCCACAGCCTTCAACAGCAGTTCCCATGGGATTCAGCTCCAAATCCCGGCACATCCCATCCTCCCCTGCTACTTGTGCTCAGGAAAAACAGAATTTGGGTTTAATGAAAAGAAACCCCAAAAGCTCAGCAGCTCAGCAGCCAAAGGGCTCTGGCTGAGGCAAGGCTTCCAGGGAATGCAGCAGATGTGGTCCCCCCAAAAGAAATTGGAGCCTCTTTTGCTGTCACCCAGCGAAGTGGGACATGTGGAGAGCCTGCACCTGCCTGTGGGGGTTGAGGTCTGGCAAGGAGAGGAGGCCTAGGAGAGAACTGCAGCATCCCAGCATGATGTGGGGTGGAAGGGATCTCCCAGTCCAAGCCCCCTGCTCCAGCAGGGCACCCACAGCAGCTTGCCCAAGACCACAATGGCCAGGTGGCTGCTGGGGCAGCTCCTCTGTATTTTCTTCACCCACCACAAATTGGAGCAGCCCTGAAGTGCAGGAGGACAAAGCAGGATCATGCACAGGGCTAAAAGCTGAGCTCCTGGCTGGTTCCCACCAGGCTGGAGTGAGAGCTGTCATCTGGCCAGGCTGCTCTGCCCTGCTGCTGGTGGCCAGGGAGGACACTCCCCACGGCTCTGCAGCGGGAGCAGCAGGCAGAGCCTCCTGACATTTAACAAGAGGGAAAAGAAAAGAGCTGGTGAAGCTCTGGGTAAATATCAGCAGAGCTTCCAGGCACTGGCAGCCTGGGGTGGCACTGAGGATGCCAGGCCTTGATTGCTAATTATGGAGGAGCCCTAATGAGGGTCATGCTCCCTCCAAACACAGCTCTTCGGGTGCACCTCAGTGATGAGGGCTCTGCTGTGCCCTGGCTCCAGGGCTCATCTCCAAGCCCTCATGGTGCAGGGTGAGCCCAGCACCAGACTGGATGTCCACGATCAGTGTGAGCCCCAACACCCTCTGCTGCCCCCCAGTTCCTCGCTCCAGACTGGAAAGGGCAGTGATGGGATTTGCTGGTGAGGAGCATCCTGGCACACAGAGGGCTGTGATGGCACAGCCCGGGGCATGCACAGGACTGGGCTTCACTGTAAGCTGCAGAGATGGTCGAGAAGCAGCCCCCCAAACACTGCCATGCTCCTGGGGGACTGTGCAGAATTGGCATCACCCCAGAGAGGGTCTGGAGGGGTCTGACCCCTCCTTGGTGCTGCTGCCCAGGGCAGAGGGAAGATGAGGAACTGCCTGGAGGGACCGAGCCAGCTCCAGAGCTGCATCACTTGGGTTCAGTTCCAACAGGGTTCACCACCAGCCCCTCCATGCCCTACCCAAGACCCCAAATGCTGGGTGAGTCCTGGCTGAGGGTACCCCCCCCAGGCCCAGCCCTCCCCTGGAGGGGGGGGCTCCGCGGAGGCCCCACCCTCACTGCTCCGTCCCTGCGCACCAGGACTCGCTGGGTCCCTGCTTTGGGGGCCTGTGGCTGGGCCGGGGGTTAACGAGGCAGGAGAGGCTGGGGGAATGGAGTTGCCAAGGAAACCAGGCACCAGCGAAAGGCTGAGGGTGGATTTTTTTTGTCAGGGCTGGAAAAATCGAGGGGAGAATGGTGGGAGAGAGGGGCAGTGGCAAAGCCCCTCGGCGGGGTGAGCCAAGGGGGCTGGGGACCAGGGTTCGGGACCCTGGGCAAACTGGGACGGCAAAGGACGAGGCGGGTGCTGAGGGCTCTGTCTGCTGGATTCTGCATCTGCAGGATGGAGCCTGGTGCAGGCTCAGGGAGGGAAGGGGGTCTGGTGGCAGGGGTGGTGGCTGCCCCATCACCAGCGGCACGGGGAGCGGCAAGCCATGGAGGCTGGAAGTAGCAGCTCCACCCCTCGGAGCAGTTTAGCTTCTCCGAATCACAGAACCGCAGAGCCCTTTGCTTGGAAGAGAGCTTTGGGCTGCCCCTCAGCTCACAGAGGGGTGGCAGCGCCACCCTCACCAGCCGTGGTCACCCACAGTCACCAGCCCCTTACCTGTGCCAGGTGCTGCTGCCTCTGAAGGGAGCCTCTGCGAGAGGCTGATGGCAGCACGGGAAGGGCTTGGTGCTGTGTGGCTCCATCCCACACCTCCTGTAGCCAAAGGTGCGGTCTCCTGGCTGGCCCCCAACTCCCTTTCCCTGGAAAACCTCTCCCAGCTGTGGAGGAGCTGCCCTGCCACGGGACAGCCTTCAGCATCCAAAGCCAAGCAGCGAGCTGCTCCAGGCCTCACTGAAGGTCTTTAATGGCCAAGCAGGGGATGGATGGCATCAAGACACCGCTGCAGCCCAGGCTGGGGCTGGCAGATTGAAGACTTGCTGGAGCTGGCTGTGGGCTCTTGGAGGACCCCAAGGCTTGAGCCCAGGGTGTGTGAACACAGATGCCAGCCCCCCTCAGAAGCAGCCTGTGCCAGAGACATTCACACCTTTATTGCTCCAGCTGAAGGGTTCCTGCACTCCTCCCCCGCTCCCTTCTCTCCTGGGGACACTGCTTTCAGGGCAGGGTGGATGGCCTTGTGTCACAGAGCAGAAGGACAAGGTGTCATCCCACCAGCAGCCTACAAGCACCCCACCTCCCCCTGTGTCCTCCCACAGCATGCACTTAGCCGAGGAAGGTGTCGGAGTTCACACCTGTCCCTTTCCCACCCTCAGCCCCCAGGATAGTGCCACAGCCCCACCTCTGTGACTGCCCTCCAGTCATCCATACCCAGGTTTTCCCCAGGGAAGGGCAAGCTGCTCAGGTCCATTCCCAGTGGGCTCCCAGTGCACCCCAAGCCAAGGGCAGGTGAGGAGCCACCTGACTTCACCAGGGTGTCCTCCAGCAAAGCCAGCTCTCACCAGAGCCCAGCTCTGGGGTGTTCAAGGGAGCCCAGTGCAAGGAGACAGGGACCTGGGGTGCAGGGACCTGGGGTGCAGGGACCAGTGCTGCTCCATCACCCTCCCTCCCCACCCATGGTGGCCATCACAGCTTCTTCTCTTGCCCCACGTTCCCTCCAGCCCCACTGCTGGGCACCATCAGCAGAACTGCAAGAGAAGCAGAGCCCAGGGTGGGTGCTGAGCCTTCACTCAGACCCCTTGGTACCACTGGGGGGGGGTTTGCCACCCCCTGGCACCGGTGCTGTGTGCTGGTGCCCAGAGCCCCCGGCACAGACCTTCCAGCGGTTGCCACACTCATTGCACAGCACGAAGGTGGTCATAGGCTCATCCGCACTGCGTGTCTGCACCTGCGGGCAGCCTGGCATCAGCACAGCCCCCACCAGCCCCACAGCTGGCGCCGAGGCACAGGGGCACCCAGGGACAGGAGCACCCAGGGACAGGGCACTGAGGCACAGGGGCACGAAGGGACAGGGGCACCCAGGGACAGGGCACTGAGGCACAGGGGCACGAAGGGACAGGGGCACCGAGGGACAGGGGCACCCAGGGACAGGGCACTGAGGCACAGGGGCACGAAGGGACAGGGGCACCCAGGGACAGGGGCACCGAGGGACAGGGGCACGAAGGGACAGGGGCACCGAGGGACAGGGGCACCGAGGGACAGGGGCACCCAGGGACAGGGGCACGAAGGGACAGGGGCACCGAGGGACAGGGGCACCGAGGGACGGGGGCACCGAGGGACGGGGGCACCGAGGGACGGGGGCACCCAGGGACAGGGGCACCCAGGGACAGGGGCACGAAGGGACAGGGGCACCCAGGGACGGGGGCACCCAGGGACGGGGGCACCCAGGGACAGGGGCACCCAGGCACAGGGGCACCTAGGCACAGGGCCTGTGGGGTGACCTGGTTGTAGGTGCAGTTCTTCTTGCGGCACTTGCCGCACTGGAAGAGGTCGGTGACGGTGCCGCCGGTCTTGGCCATCTGGTGCTCCCGGATGGCCTCCTGGGTCATGGCACTCCGCAGCCTCTTCAGCTCATCGCTGGCCATCTCCTGCCGATGTCACCAGCTTGGCAAGGGCAGTGCTGCCATGCCTCTGCCCAGGGGCTGCCAGCCCAGCCAGTACAGAGTGCGAGGCACCGCGGTGCTGCACCTTCCCCATCCTCTCCAGGACCAGGACTGATCCTGCTCCCTGTGCTGGCTGGAGGCCTTTGCCCATCCAGAGGAAAAGAATCAGCCCATGCCCAAACTGCCCCTTCCAGGACCTGGCTCACCATGGAGGCACCTGCCAGGGCTCCCATTGGCTCCTGCCACTTGAAGAGGTGCAACAGGAACCCTCAAGTCTGAGCCCTGCCAGCTCTGTGGTGGACTGGGGGCTGTGGGGCCCAGGTAGTGCTCCCCCACTGTGCCTAATGCTGTGTCCCAGCCAGCACCAGCAGAGGTGTGGCCCCCACCAAGCCCAGACCCAGCCAGCCCCTGGGCACCAACACAACCTCCAAGAGCAGAGGCTGGAGGGGGCCTCACCCCCAGCAGAGGCAGCATGGGCACGGCCCAGGAGCCAGCGCTGCGCCCCCCACCTCGGCGGTCATGCGGGCGATGAGGCTGGGCTGGGTGGCCCCGCACAGGACCCCCCTCCTCAGGCTGGGGTTCTTGGGGTCCTTCAGGTTGCTGATCCTGCTCCGCACGCGGTTGCGATACTTCATGTCTGTGCTCTTCAGCTCCTGGAAGATATGTGGGGGTCTGTCAAGGAGTCAGGGGGGAGCATGGGGGGGTGCCAGCCCCAGGGGCACCTGATGCTGCCCTGGCCTTGGCAATGCTGATTGCCACCGGGGCCAGTGCCATGCGTGCACAGAGGTAACCAATCTCAACAGGGGTTTGCTTCCTGGAGGCCACGTGTGGGGAGGGTCTCACTCTGCTGTGACCCCCAAAGGCTGTCAGGGCACAGGGACCTCACCGAGCCCTGTGCTGGGCCATGAGTTCATGGTGCAGAAGGCTCATGCTGTTCTCCTCCTCCCAGGCTGGCCAAGAAGCCAGCAGCTGCCCTCATGGATGGGAGGTCACAAGGCTGAGCTGGCAGCTTCAGGGTCCCATGAGGCCCCAGGCACACAGCCAGGGTCTGGGGTGCATCAAAAACTGAAGCCTACCCAGAAGGAGACATCACCACGGGGCTGGTCCTGCTCTTCTGGACTGCCAGGACACACCAAGCTTCAGCTGGGAGTGAAGGGAGGTGGCTCCATCCCTGCCAGTATGGCACAGCCCTGAGCTGTAGAGAGGGCTGGGCACCCACAGCAGGCTCAGAGAAGAGACCTCGGCTGGGTCTGGGTTTACTTCCTCAGGGGCAGAGGGGATCACAGGGACTTGGGGAGGACATAGACCCCGGGACTAAGGCAGGTAGGTGCCCAGGAGATGCGCTGCTAAGCGTCAGCCTCAGCCTCAGCCTCTAACCAGGGTCTGGGCTCCCTCTGCAGGCAGCGGAGACAGCAGAGCCGGTCCCTCCCTGGCCCTGCTGCTGTCCCTCCCTGGCCTTGTCCCCATCACCCTCCGTGCTGTCCCCATCACCCATGCATGTGCCCTGCAGCCGGTGGAGCCTGGGCACCCCCAGCCCCCCCAAAGGATATGGTCTTCAATCTCTGATGCCATCTGCTCGCAGTTGACACCAAACTCCTTGTAGTCATCTAAAGGGCAGAGAGGCCAAGGGGTGAGTGCTGGCTGTGGAACCAGGCAGGTCTCACCCTGCACTGAGAGCCCCCAGAGAGGCACAAGTGTCCCCCTCAGCTTGTCCCAGACGCTCAGCTCTAACTAGCCCAAATTATTACCCATCCTGGACCCCATCCCCACACTCAGCTCCGGCCCAGAGACCAAACCAACCTCCTTTGCTTTCATTTTGGGGCTCCAGCATCTGTTGGCTCAGGCACCCTCAGAGCTTCAGCCCCCCCCCAAGGGCTCCAGCCCCCCCCAAGGGCTCCAGCACCCCCAGGCCCCAGCCCCACTCACCGTCCACACGCAGGGCAGCTGCCAGCATCTCGATGCATTTGTCCCTCACTGAGTCCCCTGTCAGGTAGCAGGGGGCCAGGAGGCAGGGGCCAGGAGAGAAGCTGGGGCTGGTGGGGGTCTGTGGTGCCTCTGGCTTGGCCTTGCTGCCATTGGCTCTGCAGGGGCCCATGTGGAAGACAGATAGGTGCCAGGGTCCTAGCACAGGCCAAAGGGACCTGCCAGTTGTGCCAGGACAGTGGGATGGGTATCCCCCAGGGCTATCTCCCATGGCCACCTCCTACCTGTCCTCCTTGCTGTCACTGGAGTTCCTCCTGGAGCCAGAGGAAGCTGGTGAGGGACTGTTGCTCACAGAGGCTCTCCTGGGGGTGGCACAAGGGGACAGTGGAGGTGACATCAGAATGGAGCAGGTAAGACAAGGGGTGAAGGCTAGTGGCAGGACCTCAGGCACCAGCACATCAGTGTGAGCGCCTGGAAGCCAGCAGGAATCTCCCTGGAGGAAGATTTGCTCCTCATGGGCGGTGTCCCAGTGCCTGTGGCAGGACCAGGGCTTGCAGCCATCACCACCCACCCCAGATGGGGGTCCAAGCATAACCAAAGGGGATCCCCAAATTTGCCCAGACTGCCTGGGGATGCCCCTTCCTCACCTGTCCCCTGAGGGTCTCCTCTGTGGGGAGGAAGCAGATGAGGTACTGGAGGACCTCGAGTCAGCAGAGTCTCTCCTGGCAGGACCAGCTCCAGGTCAGAGGATGGTGACAGGGAGCAGGCAGAGGGTCCAGACCCCCACTCCCAGCCCAGGGAGGGGCTGGGGTCTGACCTCTTCCATCCCACCCAGCCCAGGCGCCTACCTCTCTTTCTTGCCATCTGGAGGGGACTTTGAGGGCACAGTGCAGCCACCGCTGGGCTCCCTTCACCACACCGCCGAAGGGAGGGGAGAGGCTCTCAGTGCCCAGTGCCCAGCAGGAGCTGGGTGCTGACTGCCCATCCACACACTCCAGCCGTGACACCCCCAAGCCCCACCAGCCCCCAAACCGGGGGCAAAGCCTCTCCCAGTACTCAGCAGACCCCTGCGGGGCTCAGGGTGCCCCTTGGCTGGTACCTCTCCGGGATGGCATCTGCAGGGTGGCCCCGGGGGGTGCTGGACTTGCTGAGCTTCCTGGGGCAGAGAGAGCAGCGCAGGGTCAGATAGGCACCGACCCAGCAGCCCCTACCCAGGGAACAAACAGCAGACAGCAGCCCCCACCTCTCCTTGTGCTTCTCCTTGTGCTTCTCAGCTGAGTTCTTGGGGTACTTCACCCCTTCACTGGGGCAGCTGTGCAGATCCAGCACCTTCTCCCCATCCGTGTCCCTCTCCTTCTTCCCACCCACATCCTTGTCCTTCCTCGGGGTGGCAGAGGGCTCTAGGGGACGGAGCTGGGCGTCACGGGTGTGGCCCAAGCCAGCACCTGCGGAGCTGTGTCCCAAGGTGGAGGTGGCTGGGGAGATGCTCGGCCCTCGGGGGGGGCCACACTGGTTTACATCATCCCAGAAAAGCCACTAGGGCCCTGCCCCCTCCCGCCAGCACTGCTGCGGTGGCTGTGCTGCGGCGAGTCCCAGCTCGGGACCGCCCCCCCCGCCCCCCTTGGAGCCCATCAGGCATTTGGGGTGCCAGGGTGGTCAGGGAGGGTTGGGACTCGGGGGGCTTCCCAGTGTTGCTCACCCAGCAGCCGCTTCCAGTTCCTGATGAGGATTTTGGCCGAGGCCACCACCTCCTCATCCTCGCAGTGCTTCCGCACCGAGTTCACAGCCACCCCGATGCGCGTGGCCTGGGGCGCAGGCAGGGAGAGTCCTCAGGGAAGTGCTGCTGCCACAGCTGGGACAGCACAAGCTGCCCCATGGGGTGCCACCCTGCCAGCAGCTGCTGGCACCCACCCAGGCCCCCTCACCTGGAGCAGCTGGATGGTCATGGTGTAGCCTGTGAGGGACTTGAGCAGATCCAGGGCCCCTTCCTAGAGTGGGGAGAGGTCGTGGGGACCTTTGAGGAGCCAGGGAGAACTGGCACGGGGGATGTAGGACGTAGAGGTGGCTCCTGTGTCCCCCTTCCTCTCGTTGGCACCAGGCAGCGCAGGGGAGGGCACTCCAAGGAGACACAAAGCAGCCCTGGGCCAGTTCCCAGGGAACTCCAGACCCGCTACACATCCATAGGAACACCTCCAAATCCTGCTGGATCCATCCTGGTCTGGGGTCAGCTCTTGGGGCTGGGAAGCAGCAGCTCCCCATCAAGCCTGGGAAAACCCCGCGGTGAGGAAAGCCAGGGCTGCCTGCCAGGAGCTGGGCACGGCTGAGGGGCACCCGAGTGTCCCCACACCGGGGTGTGAGGGTCCGTGGGGGGCACAGCCCCAGGCTTTCAGCCTGAGCCCAGGCGCACAGCGGCTGCAGGGCTAAAGATAGCCTCGGCCTGGAGCCCTCCTCCTGCTCTCCTGCGGTATTTTTGGAGCCCCAGCAGCCGGCAGCAGCTTGCAGGTGTCCTCCTGGCAGGGGGCACAGCTTCACCCTGGGCTGGACCCCATGCACCATGAGGGCTGAGCCAGGCCCTCCCCTGCGATGGGCGCAGGGGAAGTCCCCACGCTGCAGCCAGCCCGGACCCTTTCCAGTCCCCTGCCCGCTGGGCAGGATCAGTCCCTTGACCGCGGGACAATTCCCACGGGATCTGTCTGGCTTCCGCGGGGGTTGGATTTGGTCCCAAGCCTTGACACCTAAACCAGCCACCAGATCCGCGGGGGCGGCAGTGCTGCCCCCACCCCCTCCTCGGGGCCGGCACCGTGGCAGGTCAAAGGCCTCGGGAACAGTCAAACATTAACCGGGAGGGGCCGGGCCCTGCGCTGCCCACGCGAAACCGGATCCCCGCACGGATCCTCACCAGACACGAAGGCTGGCAGGGACGGACCTTGCCTGCCCCCTGGCACCCCATTGCCGAAGCCCCCCAGGAGCCCCCTCCCCTTGGACGCTTGCACGCGTTCGTCCGGAGGGGAGGGGGAGGCTATGTCCCCCCGCGGGGTTTTGCCGTGCACGCGGCTGAGCCCCTGGCACCAGCCCTGGCATCAGCTCTGGCCCCGATCGGGTGCTGGCAGCGGGCTGGTGGCCAAGCACCTGTCGCCCACAGCTGCCCATGGGCCTGCGGCCACCACCCCTGGCACAGACACCTCCCCCCCTTGTCCCCAGATCCCAACAGCCAGGAGAAATGGGGGGCGGGAGAGCCCCAAATTGGCAGCAGCCCTGGGAGATGGCAGCACAAGGCTGGGCTGGGGTGGTGCAGGCAGCACCCTAGGGAGCTGGTGGCACCTGTGGGTGCTGAGCACCCCTTGGAGCTGCTCAGACCACGAGCGAGCAGAGGGGAGCTGAAGAACAAACCCCAGTCGCCTCCCTGCCCCGTCCTGAGCCCTGCAGCACCTAAACACGCACTCGTGTGCCCCGCACGCACTCGTGTGCCCCGCACGCACTCGTGTGCCCCGCACACGCGTGTCACCCCCCCGCGGCGCTCGGCCTCACCGTGCTCTTCCTGGCCACCATCTTCTCCAGCTTCTTGGCGATCCGGACCAGCTCCTCAGCGGGGCCCATGCTGGCGGCTGCCGGCTCCGAGGGCTGGAGCAGGACCAGGACCAGGGCGGCAGAGGGCACAGCTGGGACCTGTTGGCATCAGGGGGGCTTGGGCAGGGGCTGGGGGGCGGCTGGGTGTGAAGCGGTGTCCGGGCTGGGAAAGAGAAGGAAGGGAAGGGAAAGCAGAGAGGAGGTGGAGCTGTGCTGGCCAGTTACAAACTGTGCCAGGCAGGGCAGGGCTAAATATAGCCCAGAGCACCGGGACGGGACGGGACCGGCGGCGGGAGCCGGGGGAGGCGCCTGCCGGAGGGCACCGGGACACCCCCGTGCCAGGCCCAGGGCAGCCCGGCGGTGCCAGCGTGCCCGTGGGCTGCGGGAGCTGCCTGCCGGGGGGTGGCATGGAGAGAGCTCAGGACGTGGCTTTGCCACAGGCATGGCTCGGCGGGAATGTGGCTTTGGCACGGGAACGGCTCAGTCCCGAGGGATGCAGCACAGCCTGGTGTGAGCCCTGTGGGCAGAGGGCTGCCCTTTCCAAACCAAGCTCAGCCTCCCCCCACAGCCTGTCACGCCAGGCAGATGCCAAGGCTATGCCAGTATTTGCCAACGGGGAGCAGTCAGTACATGACGTGCCAGCCTATGGTGGGTGCCGACAGCCCCCCAGAACGGGGCAGCAGTTTGGGGCACCGTGGTGGGGATGCTGTCCCTAGGCTTGAGTGGCACAGGTGGTTGGGATGGGTGGGTGACAGCCAGAGTGCCACCCTGGCTTGTCCCTGCTCCACCAAGGGGTGGTTGGAAGGTGAGCACTCCACTTGGAGCTGGATTCATCTGGGCACGCAGGGAGGATGTCTATGCCCCAGCTTTGCCCCCCGTGGTTGCCCAAAACCCAGCCTGGTGCACCCGGCCCCACACACAGCACCCCCCCGAAGCCTAGGGTCACGTCCCTGAAGAGCACCAGCAAGTGACAGAGACCCCACTGCCCCCAGGGAATATCACCAGCATCACCCAGGCTGGGGAGTGGGAGCCCCTGGGGCAGAGGCTGTGCCCCCACCCCACCCAGGCACTTCCAACCCTGGTGGCTTTATGAGAAATGAGACAGAAAAACTTTTAAAAAACCCAAAAGATCATTTTTGAGATGAAACATTTGACACAAAAAGGAGAAAGGGGGAGGGACAGCTGGGGGGGGAAAGGCAGGTGGCTCCTGAGGGACATCAGCATGGGATGGGGACATTGGTCCCACAGAAAACTGCAAAATGCCCCTGGGGAGACCCCCAGGGCTGGGGCAGTGATCCAGCACCCACCCCAGCCAGGGACGTGTGGCAGGGGCTGTGTGGGGCCACCTGAACCCCCCCAGATCGGGGAATGGCAAAGGCATTTCACTGCCACGCGAGGGGGGCTTCAGAGCAACCCCAAACCCCGGCAGCAACCAGAGCGTGGGGGTCCTAGAGACCCTCCAGCCCCCACAGCAAGGTCCCTAAAAGCCCTTCCCTCTTCCCTGCCCATCCCAAAGGCTTCACAGTTGGGGTTGAGAAGAAAGTGGGGGGTCCCTGGCTGTTCCTCATCTCTGCTCTCCCCAGGACAGGGAGGAGGGCAAGGGGGGCACCGAGTGCAACTGACCCCTCCCCAAGTCCTTGCAGACAGGGCACAAGCCCTGTGGATGGGCAGAGCCCTCGGGAGGGATAGGGGAGCAGCAGCACCAGGGGACACAGAAAGCTCAGCCCAGCGGGGCAGTGTTGTCTCTGAGCCCCCCGGAGGGCAGTGTCCAGCCCAGCTGAGTGGTCCCAAACGTGTTCCTGGGCATGTCCCTCCTGGTCTGGCTCTGCTGAGCCCTCTCTGGCCAGCGGGGAGCAGCCTCTGTCCTGGCCCAGGGGACAGGGACAGGAAGGCCACTGCCACCCAGTCAGTCCTGCAAGAGGTGGACACAGCTGGCTGGGAAGACCCCGGTGCGGGAGCCGTCCCCCTCGATGAAGCCAACCTGGGGGTGCAGAGAGAGGCAGGTCAGGGGAGCCCCATTCCCAGGGGAGTTCAGAGGCAAAGCCATAGTTACACCGGCAGGAGCACCCCCGGATGGGGCACGCATCCCTGCCCCTCGTGAACACCCAGAGGAGGACTGGGCAGGGGGGAGGGAGCAGCGCTGGGGCCGCAGCAGGCGCCGCTGCCAGGCTGCCACTCACCCAGCTCTGCTCGTCCTCCTCCCGCGTCACCACGATCACCTCCCCCTTGCAGAAGGTCAGCTCCCGAGCCTTGTCCCCCTTGCAGTCAGCCACTGCCTTCACTCGCTTCTGCTTCCCCTTGGCCTGCACAGGGGTGTACAGAAGGGTGATAGACACCCCCCCCCGGCCACCCCTAAGGTACGCGCAGGGATGTGACAGCCCGGACCCCTCCACCCACCCCAGGAAGAGAAACCAGAGTGCGTGTGTGCGCAGAGGGTGGGCCCTGCCCCCTGCCCTGTCATCACAGCCCATCTGAGACCCCCCCTGAGGGTGGCACCTACCGGAGCAAATCTCCTGGGCATGGGCACGGGGGGCACCTTGCTCAGGGCGGGGTCCTCGGGGCCCGCAGGGCTCTGTGGGGCCAGCCCTGCCTTGCCCAGCGCGCCGCTGATGCGCCGGTAGGAGCGAGTGCTCTCCGAGCTGCTGGGGACATCGGGGACAGCGTCACCCCCTCTCTGCAAGGTCTCAGTGGGGTCAGGGCTCCCCCCTGGGACCACCCAAGGGCCCAGGATCCCACCCGTAGCTGGAGAAGAGCCCAATCGTGCCCCAAACGAGTCCCTCCCACCACAGGCTCTGGAGAGGAAGCCTTGGTGTCACCCTCCAGTACTGTGTGTCACCTTCCCCAGGGACAACCCACCCCACACACACTGCCCTTGTGCCCTCCTGTGTCCCAGGGTCCTCCAGCCCCTCGGGGTCTCCAGATCAAGCCAGGGACTCCTTTGCTTTACAACCTCCACGGACAATTTGGGGTTCCCCACGGCTGGAGGGGACCCAGCACAGGTTCAAGCCACCAGCACCATGCAGTGACACCCCCCTAACACCCCGCACCCCCAGGCTCCAGCGAGGTCCTACCCGAATTTGACAGGGGGGATGTCGGGGGCGGTGCTGCCGGGCGGGGGCTGCCCCGGCGGGGGGCTCAGCTCCGCCCCGCGCCGGCCGCCGCCGCTCTCCGCCTCGGAGCGAGTCTCCCAGTACGCTGCCCGACGGCTCTCTGGGGGGCTGCGGGCGCCAGCGGCTGGGGGGCCGAGCTGGGCGTCCAGGGTGGAGGGAAGGCTGCGGGGTACTGGAGCCTCCACCGGACTGGAGAACTGAGGCTCTGATGCCTGCCGGGGGAGCTCTTGGCGCTCTGGGGAGGACACATGCCAGGGACAATAAACCCAACCCGGTGGCATCGAATCACAGTCACAGACTGGCTTGGGTGGGAAGCGACCTTCAGAACCCATCCAGGCAGACCCCCTGCACCCAGCACGGACGTCCCCAGCTACAGCAGGCTGCTCAGAGCCACAACCAACCTGACCTGTAACAGTGCCAGCCATGGGGCATCTCCCACCTCTCTGGGCACCCTGGGCCAGGCTCTCCCCACACTCAGTGTCAAACTTTTCTCCCTTCTCTCCACTCTGACTCCTCCTCTCTCAGTTCAGACCGTCCCCCCTTGCCCTGGCACAACAGGCCTTGCTCTGAAGTCTGTCCCCATCACCCACTGTCCAGACAGCTCCACCATGGGTGAGCACCCCTAACCCCAGCTCACCAGTGGGGCTGTGGCTGGCTCTGGGGCGAGAGTTGCCCCGTGTGGGGTTCTTGAGGGGCAGTGGGGGGGGGATCTCCTCGCTGTGGGCCCGGCGAGGTGCGGGGTGGGAGGGCACCAGGATGCTCTCGTAGGTCTTGTTGGTGATGTCCATCCCCATGCAGCTCCAGCGGGTCTGGGGGCAGGAGGGCGGGGGGCTGGTGGCCAGGGGGGACATGCCCTTGAAGGAGCGCTGGAGGGGGCTCACCTGGGGACAGACACCCAGCTTCAGGCCTGCCCCCTCCAGGGGCTGCACCCCCAGCACCATCCTGGGGGTATCATCACCCCTAAGTACCTTCTCCTCCAGCTCATCCTCGCTGTCATAGGGGAACTCTGCGGGGGGCTCCCAGTCGTAGTCGATGTGGATCTGCAGGGAGAGCTTCCCCGCCTGTGCCTGCTCCAGCTGCAGGATGGGGCAGGGCAGAGAGGACTCAGCATGGTAAGGATAGGTCTCAGGAGCCCCCTACCCCCATGCCAGTCCTCTCACAGAGCTTTGGTCCCCCGTCCCCACCCCAGCACCTCCTGCACCCCTCCTACCAGCTCTTCACACTCGCTGTGCTTGAGCCTCCGCGCCACGTCCAAAGCCGTCTCGCCCGCTGCATTCACTGCTCAAGGGACACAAGGGGCCAGATGCAGGGGACACCCTCAAACCACCCTGCTCCCACCCCAATGCCCCTCTCAGCACCATACCCGTGGTAAAGGCAGCTTTGCCCTTCAGGAGCAGCTTGAGGCAGTTGGGCTGGTTGTAGAGCGCGCCATAGTGCAGGGCTGTGTTCCCATCCTGCGCCGCCCGGTCCAGCGTCCCCCTGCCAGGGCCACCACAAGAGGTTCAAGGTTCAGGAGCACACAGGCACCAGCCCCCCAGGCAGGGCACACCCCAGGCACCCGGGCACGCACCCATTCTGGATGATGAAGTCCACCAGAGGAAGGGAGGATCTGTCCGCGTGGCGCACAGCCATGTGCAGCGCCAGCTCGCCAGGGTCCTGCCAGCACATGGGAGGGCAGAGGAGAGCTGAGCCTCAGGGTGCTCACCTCCAGCACAGGGGCAAAGAGATGGACCCAAGGGTGCTTCATCTACCCCAAGGGCACATCTCCACCCAAAGGCCAGGGAAGCTCTGAGCAGGGACACCCAGAGGGAAAGTCCGGCGGAGGAAGCTGGGTGGTGGCATGAGGCTCACCTGCCCCTCAGGGCTGGACAACGGCTTGGCCAGGTCGTGGCCCTCAGCAAAGGCCTGGAGCAGGCCCAGGAGGTCGCGGGCATGAATGGCCTCCCAGAGGCGGTGAGGGTCCTCGTGGGACCCCCTCTGCACGTAGCGCCGCTCCATGTACTTGGCCACGATGAACTCCTTGCGGGCAGCCCTGCGGGAAGGGTGCCACGGCGTCAGCTCAGGTGGGCATGGAGACCAGACCCACCCTGTCCCGCCAGAGCCAGCCTGGGCTCCTGCCTCCTCCTGAGGCCTCGGGACCAGGGGGTAACCTCCCAAAAAGGTGCAGATCGCCACAAAACCCAGGCAGTGACACCAGGATCCCCCTGCCCCCATCCCCGGGCTGTCTCAGAGCTGATGGGCAGCAACACAGGGACAGAACAGGCACCAGGCACTCGTCCTGCTCCTGCCAGCCCACCCCTGGGCAGTGCCTGACTCACATGTCGCTGCTGGCCGAGGGCTTGGGGCAGTCCTGCGTGGGCAGCGTGGCCTCCATGATCTCATTGAAGCGACTGTTCCCGACGCTGACCGCCAGCTGCAGCGAGAGATGGTGCTGGCAGACACCCCCCTGCCCCAGCCAGAGCCCCACCCTGGAGGGAAGCAATCCACTGGATTCACCTAGGACCTTCCCACAGCAGCCTCTCCCACAGGGACGTTGCTCTTTCAGGGCAGGGGGAGTCTGTTTGGAACGGGAGCAAACCCTGGGGAGCCAACAGAGTCTTCCCCCACCCAGGGGAGCCGTGCCAGGCTCCCTCCCACTCCCCCAGCTGACCACACTGGGAGCTGCAAACTGCTGCTGGGGAAACTGAGGCAAGGCTGCAAGCAGTGGAGCAAAGTGGGCACAGACGGATTGCAGGAGGTGGGATGAATTCCATGTCCCAGGAGGCTTGGAAGCTGCAGAGGGTGATTCCTGGTGGCTATGAGATCTCCAGGCTTGGGGAGCAGCTTACCAGCAGCTCAGAGGTGCTGAGGACATCCAGTGTGAGGGACTGGATGCGGGAGTAGTGCACACCCAGCTCTCGGTGGATCCCAGAGCACTCAATGCAGGTCAGGATGCCCAGGTTGGTGGAGAGCCACGTGGGATCTGCGTGAGGAGTGACCTGGGGCTCAGCACCACCACCCCTGGGATGCTGCAGTTCTAAAGGCTCTGCAGAGGGGTCCTGAGACTCTACAGAGGCATCAGTTGGCTGAGGTTCAGCAAGGCCAAGGGCTGGGTCCTGACTTTGGGTCACAGCAACCCCATGAAGGCTCCAGGCCAGGGGCAGAGTGGCTGGAAACTGCCCAGCAGAAAAGGACCTGGGGGGGTTGGAAGACAGCAGTGGACTGTGAGCCAGCAGTGCCCAGGTGGCCAAGAAGGCCTCCAGCATCCTGGCCTGGATCAGCAGTGTGACAGAACGTCCACGATGCGGTGCTGAGGGCCACAGGTTGGTGGTGCCCTGGCAGTGCTGGGTTAAGGCTTGGAGTGGATGATCTGAAAGGTCTCTTCCAGCCCAAACCATTCTGTGACTCTAACCCCCCCCCAGGCCCCAACCTACCTGGAGC
Organism: Melanerpes formicivorus; assembly: GCF_026170545.1. Classification (NCBI taxonomy): domain Eukaryota; kingdom Metazoa; phylum Chordata; class Aves; order Piciformes; family Picidae; genus Melanerpes; species Melanerpes formicivorus. The sequence continues at coordinate 436,750 of NW_027142397.1, read as the reverse complement.
CCCACAGTCGCAGCACTGCTTGTTTCCCGGCATGTTCTTCACCTCGCTGATCACCACCTTGGTCAGCTCCTGCGCGCCGCACGCCGCCGCCCCGCCGCTGGGGTCCCCCTTGAAGGCGTTGCTCAGGGCTTCGTCCTTGCTGTTCTGCAGCACCGAGACCCACCTGGGCACGGGGGAGTCCCATCAGGACGAGGAGGAGGAGGGTGGGGAAAGTCGAGCAGGAATGGGGATGGGTGGCGGCACTTACACAAGACACTCCTGCTCGTCCTCCGCCTGGAAGTGATAGGTCCTGTTGTCTGCAGGGGTGGGAGAGGGGAGAGTGAAGAGAAGGATTTGGGGATGTCCAGGACAGGTGGGAGGAGCTGACACTAGTCCAAAGGGGTCCTCTTAAACTACAATTAAATCACTGCATGTCACTTCTCCATCACCAGAGCCCTGCTGCAGACTCTTTTTGTCTTCAGCTTGCCAGATCTCCATGCAGAGGTTATTCCACTCCTCCTTATAGGACACTCAGGGCCAGAATAAAAGGGCAAACGGTGTCCAGGTGCCATGGGCTGGGATGTTCTCCTCCAAGCAGGGAGCTCCTACCCACAGCTCTGACACCCCTAGGTCAAAGAACCGCCCCAGCCCCAGTACCCTGCTGCGGGCACTCACGGGTCACCAAGTCAAAGCACTTCTTCTCCTCGGCGTGGGGCCGCACCTGGCAGGTGAGGAGGTTCAGCTTGACAGGGGGACGGTTGATCTGCAGGGCATGAGGGCAGGAGGCTGGTCAAGGGATGGGGCAGGGGTGGGACGTGCCTCACCCCCAGCAGCAGCCAGTGGGGCAGCAGCCACCCCCCAGGTGGTCCCTCCTGGGACAAGCGGGCGAGTGGGACCTTCCCTGACCCTTGGCAGCGGAACGGAGCTCAGGGATCGCCCCGAGCGGGGGCCTCTGTCCCCGGTGCAGCTCGCACCTTCTACCACCAGGTGGCAGCACACACCCCCAGCACAGACCCGCGCCCCTTGGGTCCTGTCCGGGCCCTCCAGGGTCATCTGGCTGCCCCAGCCCCCTCCCTCTGACACCCAGACACAGGGGACCCCCGCTCAGCACATCCATCATCGGGACCAGCGGATGGAGGCCAGATCAGGCCAGCCTGGATCCGTGGCCGAGGTCAATGGGCTGAGGTTCAACGAGGCCAAGAGCTGGGTCCTGCCTTTGGGGCACGAGAAGCCCAAGAATGCTCCAGGCTGGGGGCAGAAAGGCTGGAAACTTCCCAGTGGGAGTGAGGATGTTAGCCTGGAGAAAAGTAGGCTGAGGGGAGACCTTACTGCTCTCTGCAGCTCCCTGAGAGGAGGCTAGAGCCAGGTGGGGGTTGGTCTCTTCTCCCAAGGAACAAGCAATAGGACAGGAGGAAATGACTTCAGGTTGCCCCAGGGCAGGTTCAGGTGGGACATGAGGAACAATTTCTGCCCCTTAAGGGTTGACAAGACCTGACCCAGGCTGCCCAGGGCAGTGGTGGAGTCTCCATCCCTGGAAGAGTGAGGACCATGGGTTGGTGGTGCCCTGGCAAGAGCTGGCTCCATGGTTGGTTGAATTGGATGACCTCAAAGATCTCTTCCAACCCAAATGATTCCATGGCATTCTAAGCCAGGCAGATTTGTGACCACTTTGGTCAAACTAAACTCAGAATCCCCAGGGGTGCAGTGAAGGGTCAGGGCTGCAGCCCTGGGCTGCTCCTCACCGTGCTGTGGGAGATGGTCAGGCAGCCATACTTCACCCCACACTTCCTCTTCTGCCAGACTTTGCGTAGCCTGAGGAGCAGAGGGAAGAGGAGGCATCAGGGAATGTTGTCCAGTGCTGACCACCCACATCCATCCACCTCCCAACCACCCCAGCAGCCCTCAGCAGAGCCTGAAATGTCCCGCAGAGCAGGCTGCCCACTGGTCATGCTGGGCAGCAGCAGCACAGATTTGCCAGCACATAACCACTCGCTCAGAACATGGTGCCCGTCACCCAGAGGTCCACTGAGAAGGTGAGGACCTCTTCAGGCCTCTGAAGACTTTATTTATCACCCCAGGTGATTCCATCAGGAGCCTTTCTCCCTCCAAACCCAAACAACAAGGAATTTCTTCTCCCCTCTGCCACAGCTCACAGCTCTTCAGGGTGAACTTGACACTGGGCAGCTGCCCCCGGAGACCCTCATCCAAGGACACCACAGCCACACAGCAGCAGCCACTGTGCCCAGCCAGCAGGGAAGCATCCTGGGCATCAGAGCCTGCTGAGGGCCTTCACATAAGAAATGGGCTGATGACACCAAACCATCAGAGGGCAAGGTCCCCTGTACCACCTCCCAACCTCTCCCTGACCACCAGCTCCCAGTTCTCCTCTGGCTTGTGGAAAAAAATCCCTTTCTCCAAGCTCTGATGGATGCTTAGCACCAAACAGAACCAACTGCACCTGAAGACCAGTCCAACCCAAACCCTCACCCAAACAGTTCCAGCTCAGGAACCCAGGAGCATGGTGCCCTCAGCCCACAGCAGCAGGGCTGGGGCTGGCAGCTCCCTGGGCAGGGTCCGTCCTCACCCATCGCTCTTCTTGTATAGGAACCCAGACTTCTCAGTGCCATGCTGCTTGTTCCCCTGGTGCTGGTGGATGCTGTAGCCACTGCCAGAGTTCTTCCTGCTCAGGTTTTCCTGAGCTCATCATGGGTAAAAGAAGCATTGAAAAGCCAGGTGAGAGGTGCAGGGCTGGCTGCTGCCCCCAGATGACCTCATCCTTACACGGGTGACAGTGTCCAGCAGGATGCCAAGAGACCCTCCTTCCCTCCAGCATCTCCCAGGTCACCGGCTCTGCTCCCACAGGTGTCCCCTTTGGTCCCCAGCTCCCTTTTACCCTGCTGCTCCCCATCCCCAGGCTAACTCTGGGGCACTCATCCCTTCCTTAGCACCCTCCCAGCTCTCCCGTGACCATTCCAGGCTCTCACCTCCTTGTTCTCCAGCTGGAGGATGCTGCGCAGGGAATCCCGGGTCTGGGCGAGCTGCTTCACCTCCTCCTCTTGGGCTTGGTGGAGCTGGAAAGGGAGGGAGCTGCCCTCAGTGCTGCATTCTCGGGGGGTGGCATCTCAGGGGAGGTTCTGGGGTGGTGGTGGCTGGCAGATGTGGGACTTACTGCATGGAGGGACACGGCCAGCTTCTCGATGAAGGGGGAGAGGTTCTGGGCAGCCTTCCAGCCGTCTTGGAAGAAACTGAGCATTTATTCCATGTGATTGAGATGCAGATGGGGAGGATGGAGGGGAAAAAAGAGGGGGGTTTAGAGCAAGGAAGAACATAGCAACCCCCCTGGGAAACTGCTCTTGCTTCATGGTTTCCCTGCTACTGGAAGCTGGAGGGACCCCACCAGAGGACAAGCCCAGGCCATGGGGTCTGATGCCCCCAACATGTGGGGTGGGTTTAGATTGGCCTCTTGTTCAATCCAAGCTCACTGGGGACCAGCCCTGCTGGAGGCCAGATCCTGGGGGCCTCTGGCTCACAGTCCCAGCTGAGGACATGCTCTCAGCCAACACAACTGCCCCACCCCCGCCTCAGTTTCCCCACTCAGGAGCTGGAGGCAACCACATGACCCCCACAGGCTGCTCGTCCCACCCCATGGAGCAAGGGAAAGGCAAGGGGCTGTGAACCCTTGCTCCAAACACCCTCCTCACAAGCCCCATGGGCTCGTGGTGCAGCCACTCAGCTGAACTCATCCCTGGAAATCCACCCAGAACCCAACCACGGGACCCGTCCCGAGCCAGCGCCCTCCCCCCAGCCCTCACGGCCACGTCTGCAGCTCCTGCAGCCAACAGAGCAGGTTCCAGCTCCTGCCTGCAAGCAAAGGCTCTGCCCAGCATCTTCATCAACAGCTTCATGGGGCTGGGATGGGAGAAGCGTCCCCAGACCCTTGTGGGGAGTCCATGGGGTGCTGACAGACCCCAGGTATGAAGCTCCCTGACCCAGGTGGCAACCTACTTGTGCTGAGCATGGAAAAACTTGATGAGGCTCTGGAGGAAATCTGGGCCCTGCTTCATCTGAGACTCGCTGGCTTTCAGCAGGTACTGGAAGAGAAGACACTCAGCTAGGTGACAGAGATGAGGACCAGCTGAAGACATCCTGGAGGGAAAAGCAGGAGCTTGCCCAGCCCTGGTCTCCCTTCCCAGCACAGGGGGGAGGGTTAAGCCTGGCTGGGTTTCAGGAAGTCGAGTCACCACGCTGTGATTTGAAGGCAGCTCGCTGGAGACCACCCTCTGAAAACCTGGCCCTGGAAGTCCTCCAAGCCCTGAGAAGTTCAAGGACCAAGGCAGGCCCCCGGGGTTTCCAGCTGAGCAGGCTTCTCCTGCTGCTCATTACTTCTGGAGTTAATAAACAACCAAAAGCCAAACCAGCTCACGAGGGAAGAGAAATGAGAGCAAGCAGCCGCGGCGCCGGCAGAGCCCTGACCCCAGCGCGGCCAGGACCGGCTCCGAGGCGGCCAGCGGTGCACCGGCCCTGGAGCTCTGCGGGGAGGGGTCCCTTGTGACAGGGAACTTCGGCTTGATGCATCAAACACATCCATCAGCTGCAGGCAACAGACATCCCAGAAAAACGAGGAGGGGGAAGAGATTTGTCCCCTGTGAGCTCCTCTGCAGCTGGGGAGTGGTTTGGAGCTGGAGGGGAGGGGAAGGCAGCCCTGAGCTCCAGGGGCTTTCCATGGTGGAGAAGGACCTTGGTGGGACAGAGCCTCCAGCGTGGAGCCCCCTGCCGAGGGAGGGTACTTTTGGGCTGGGGAAGGTCTTGACCAGCAGTGGCTGAGCCCAGGATGTCCCCAGCAGCACCTGGTCCAGATCCACCTACAACCACACACCCCATGGCTGCTGGGTATGCGAACTGGCCCATGATAGAAGATGCACCCACCCCAGAAAGAAGCAAACAGCATCCACTGATGAACCCACACACAACACACCCACCCCAGCCCCAGCCAACCCCAGGGGAGAGCTGCCCCCACTCCCAGCTGCAGGCAGGCTCCCTGGGAAAGCAGCAGCAGCTCCGGTGCACGCTGGGCCCAGGAGCTCGCAGCCACCCCCAGTACTGCTCCGTGCTCCACAGAGCTGCTGTCCAAGGCAGTGACTCATCTGGCCACAGCCCAGCGCCACGGCCCCGTGCCCAGCTCCATGGCCCCAGCCTCCTCCTGCCCTTAGCCAGGGTCAGCCTCGGGGCTGTTAACCAAAATGCTCCCTTTTAGCCCCAGGTGCCAGCCTCTGGCTTGGCAGAGGAGGGGCAGGAGTGGAGCTGGGAGGATGTGGGTGCCTCACTGCGGGGTGACCCACAGGTGCCACTCACAGGGACCACAAGGTCTCCCCACGTGAAGGTCCCTGAGTCAGGACCATGAGGGACTGAGTGAGATGGGGACAGCCAAGGGTCCCACGTTGCACCCATGCAGGGCTGCCCTGGTGCTGGGGATGGAGATAGGTCTGCTGTCCTCATGCAGCTCTGAGCAGAGTGGTCCCCTGTGTCCCCCCATCCCCAGCACAGCCCCCACCTCACACATGTGGAGCTGCAGCAGTCTCCTCTCCCTCTGCACGTCCTCAGCCGCCTCTGCCTCTGCCTGGCTGACCCCAGTCCCGCGGCCTCGCTCCTTCTCCATCTTCCCCCTGTGGGATGGGATGGTGGCAGACTGGGGACAACCCTACCCCAGGAGATGTCCCAGGGGGCAGCCTGTGGTGGGGATGGCATCAGGAACAATGTCTCCAGCCCCTGCAGCTGGGCAGGGCTGGAGCCATCCTGATGGCAAAGTGGCAGTGACAGGTGCCCGGCCGCAGCCCAGGGCAAAGCAGCTGAGCGCGCACTGGGACTGGGGCATTGCTGGAGGCAGCAGGCTCCTTACACTTTGGTCTCGTAATCCTTCCAGGCCCTTTCAAGCTGCTTCTTGGATTCCTGTGGCAAAAAGCAGAGAGGGGATGGCAGCAGTAAGGGAAAGTGAAAGGCCTGGGGGCACCAAAGGAGCATCCCACAGCTGAAGGAAGGGACCCTCCAAGAGCATCTTGTCCAGCAGGGGCACCTCCAGCTGGATCAGGGCCACACCGAGCCTGATCTTGGATGTGTCCAGGGATGGGGCTGCAAGCACATCCCTGGGCAGCCTTGCTCCAGTCCCTTCCTTCTGGTGGTGGGTTGAAAATTCCCCCCAACATTAAATTAGGGGAAACTGCCCCACTTCTGGCCACAGGCATGAGCAGAGCTTGTTACAGGGGTAACCCCAAACAGGTGACCTGCAGCTGGGGACACAGCTGGAGGGCACTCACCAGGCGGCTGTCCTTCAGCTGCCCCTTCAGCAGGCTGTCCAGGGGGAAGGAGATGATGTTGTTGAGGTTCTGCACCTGCACAGGGTACAAGTGGGGGTCATCCCAAGGGGACCCCCACCATAGGCAGGTCGAGGAGCTGGAGACACAGCTCCTTCCCAGCGCCAGCTTCTTCCCCCAGCTTCCTTGCTGCCCCAGGAAGGGTTAAGGAGGCTGGAAGCAGGGCTGGATGCAGGCTCAGGGCAGGCTAGGGCTTGTTGGAGCTGGCTGCAAGATGTCTGACGTGGGGCCCTTCCCACAAACCACACTAGCACCACGGCTGCCAAAACAAAGCTGTTCCCCTCCATCGCCGCCCCCACCCCCATCCCACCATGGCACAGCACCTGGTGATGCCACCAGACCCTCCATGGCAAAGAGTCCCCCAGTGTCAAAGGGGCTTCCCAAAATGTTCCCCTTCCCTGGGCTCTGGGCACGGCAACCATCATCCCCACCAGTGCCATACAGGGGACTGCTGGGGGGACAGTCCCAGTGTCCCTCCATGCACCCACGGGGCTGCAGCCCACACAGTGATGTGAGAACAGCTCCAGCACCCAGGTGGGACCCCTCTGTGCACCCACATTCCTTCCAGAAGCTCCTGGGGGTTTTGCTTCCGGGGAGGAACACAGCTCTGGGGCACAGAACCAGCCCTGAATGGGAGGGGACAGGGCACCCCCCTTCCAACAGCCACAGCAGGGACAGGGCACCCCAACTCTGACAGCTGTGGGGAGCAGGACCCTGGCTTTTTGGATCCAGCCAAAGGTTCTTGCACCTCCCCCTGCTCTGAACATGGCAGCAGTGGTGGCTGCTCCCACAACAGCACCATGCAGGGTGGGAGGCAGGGAACCAGCCTGACTCCCCCCAGAGCACAGGGGTCCAGCCAGGCTGGGACACGGGGAAGGGGAGGAGCAGGGAGGCCCAGACTGGGGTAACTGGGCGAGGAAGATGCCAAAATCTGGAATTCTTGCTGGGGGAGGGGCAGCAGAAACAAATCTCTTAAGCAGCCTAAAAAAAGGCAGTCAAAAAAATCCCTTGTTGGGGGTGGGGAGAGATCTGAAAGGGACTGGAGAGGGGGCCAGCAGCACAGGAGCCCCCCCAGAGAGCTTCACCACTAGGTGTGCGTAGACCCAGCTCCCCCTGGGAAGTGATCCCTCCTCCAGAGCCATTCCCAGGGTGGGGAAGGCACTGCTGGCCGGGCTGGCAGCCACCTCTGCCCACCCCAGGGCTCCCCAAGGCCCCACCGTGCAGCTCCGAGTGGCTTTGATTTACTTCTTGGCAAGCGAGATCAGAGAGGGAACTATGTGAGAGGAAAGGCAGGAAGAAAGAAAGGGAAAGCAAAGAGCAGCCCCAGCCTCCCATCGAGTCCCAGCAGAGAGGGGAAGGGGCTGCAGTTCCAGCAGCCAGGAGTCTGCATCGACTGGGAGCACTGGGAGCATGTCCCTGAGCCCAGGCTGGGGGCTGAGGATTGCTGCTGGGGGGCGGGGGGGGGGGGGGGGAGGGGGCACCCTCGGTGGTTTCTCCAAATCCTGACAGATCACAGAGATTTTTCCTGGCTTGGCAACAGCCAGATGCAGAGAAGAGCTGAGGCTGCTCTGGAGGCACCACGAGCCCCAGGACCCCAGCCCAGGGGGTTGGGGCTCACCAGGTTCTTGAAGAGCGCGGTGACCTCGCGGGTGAAGACGGCCAGGTTGAGGAAGCCTGTGGAGAGCTCGTGGTTGTTCTGGCACAGGTGGCTGCTGCCAAAGGTCTCCAGGGCCTCGCTGTACTGCTCCTCATTCTCCACGTGGGCTGTGCAGGGAGACACCAGTGAGGCACACAGGGTGACCCTGCAGCACCTTGTCCCTGGAGGAGGCTGCATCATGAGGTCTCACCAGCACCCTCCTCACCCCCCACGGCAGAGCTGGGCTGATCCTGCTGCTGGGGCAGCAGTGTGCCTCAAACAATCTCCCTGAAGTTCTCACTTTCCTTTTTTACATCTTTTTAAGACAGTTTTGGGCACCCTACCACGTTGCCAGGCTGGCCGGCAGCAAGCAACCACCCACATCCCCTCAGGGTGGCCAGCACCCACGACCCCCCACGGCCACCTCGCTGCTGAGGACCAGCACTGGTGGTGGACAGGGCCACCACAGACCCCGGTGACAGACTCTGGGAGCAGAACTCACTGAGCCCGGAGCTGTGAATGGCTTTCACATATTTCCTGATCCTCTGGAGCACGGCTTGGTCCCCGTCCAGGCTCTGCGAAGGCAGGGACAGAACACAAGCGGCACTCAGGGGCGGTGCCAAGCGCGGCCGCGGCTCCCCCAGCCCAGCTGCCCCAGGGGGAGGCTGCTCTGCCCTGCAGATGTGCTGGGCAGCAGCCAAGCTCCCAGGGCTGGGAAAGGCGCTGGAGGCATCCCGGAGACACCAGAAGCTCAGTGTCCAGACAGGCCCCTGCCAGGCTCATGGTGCCCACAGCTCTGGCTGCCAGGCAGGGCTGTGGCTGCTCACGGAGCCTGGGTCCCAGGGGCAGCAGGAGGCGAGGGGCTTGGCCAGCACTCCCAGTGCCACTTCAGATCCCAGCAGCCACCGAAAATGCTGTTTGATGAAGCACCATGAGCACGACACAGCAGTCTGTCCCCAGCACCCCAGCACACATCCCCATGGCTAGAGGCCAGGCGTGCTGGGAGGGACCTGCCCAGCTCCATGCAGGGGTCCAGAGCAGAGCCAGAAAGAGGATCCACCTCCCACCGACATCCAACAGGGACCTAAATCACAGAAACCCCACAACCAGCAGTCCACAAACACCCCCTGTCCGCTGCCAGTTCACACGGGGCCTTGGTGGTGGCCCCCAGCACGGCGGAGCTCCCCACAGCCCCCAGCAGCTGCATCCTGCAGGGGCTCAAATCACCTCCCATCCCCAGCCTGGTCCCTCCATCCCTCCCTGCTCAGGCAGCTCCTACTCGCCCACACCAAGGACCAGGACAAACTCAACCCAAGACTAATCCAGCGCCAATCCAAGGCCAACCCAAGACTATTCCAACATCAAGCCGCCTGGGGCACTGCCCGCAGGGCATCAGAGCCAAAGACACACCGGCCGCAGGCATCAGGAAAGGGTTAAGGGAGGCTTGGCTGCAGGTACCAGAGGCATGAGAGCAGGCTGCAAATATTCAGAGGGCGTGAGCGGCAGCGCGGCAGGGACCAGCCCGCCCGGCAGCTACACTGGAGAGGCTCTGCGGCTCTATCAGGCTCTCCCCGAAGGCTCGGGGGCTGATTTCCTGGCTGCGGGGTCAGCCTGGCTTCGGTGCCGCTCTCCAAAGCCCTCCTCGTCGGACGGGAGGCTGGGGACCAGTTTTGGCCAGGATGAACCGGCTGGGAGGGCACCAGGGTCAAGGAAGGAGCCAACCCCCTCGCCCCGCCCCCCCCCCCCCGAGGGGTCTTGCGATGCACCGAAGCTGGGGAAGGGTATGGAGAACAGGGCTAGTGAGGAGGGGCTGAGGGACCTGGGGTCGTTCAGCCTGGAGAAGAGGAGGCTGAGGGGAGACCTCCTTGCTCTCTACAGCTCCCTGGAGCCACGGGGGGTTGGGCTTTTCTGTCTACTCTCAGGTGATAGGAAGAGAGGAAATGGCCTGGAAGAGAGCTGGGAGGGTTAGGCTGGACATGAGGAACAATTTCTGTGCTGCAAGAGTGGTCAGGGATTGGCACAGGCTGCCCGGGGGGGGCATGGGGACAGCCCTGAAGAGCAGAGGATGGGGATGTCTGGAGCCCCCACAGCACCCATCACCCCCAGCCCAGCTCAGGGGGAGCTGAGCACACTGGCACAGCGGTGACAGGAGCATAAGGGGTACCCTGTGGGCATGGAGGAAGAGGCAGATCTGCACCTGCACAGCTGCCACCCGGGCTTACAGCCTGGGGACCCTGAGCACCACCCCAGCAGGATGCTCAATGGAGGTCATTTTTCTGCCTTCCCCTGCCGCCAGCTGGTGCCGCCTGGGGAAGGATCCACCACGGGTGCCAGGGGCCAGACTGGCAGCGATGCCAGGCTGGGATCACCATGTGGCACTGCCCTGGGTACAAAGGGCAGCATGTGGCAGGGACCCATGGTTACTGGGTTGGTGACAGTGTGATCTGGGAGCCTGGCTGCCAACTCTGCCACCAAATGTGCCAGGGGCTCTATCAGGTCCAGGTGCCCAGCCCTGTGACACGCACACAACACCCAGCCCCAACCCCCAAGGGCTGGATCCAACCTTCCAACTCACTCCACGGACATCAGGTCCTGCCAACAGCCCCGGGAACCCCAGGAGGGGACAGGGGACAGCCCTCTGCCCAGGGAGCTGGGGTGTCCCCTGCTCTGGAGGTGATCAAGATGTGTGGCCACAGCACTTTGGGACATGGCCATGGTGGTGTTGGGCTGAAGGTTGGACTCAATCTTAGGGGGCTTTCCCAACCCCAAAATTCCATGATTCTATGAATCCCAGGAGGCAAACTGAGTCACAGAGCAGCTCCAGCAAACAGCAGCACACAAGCACCAGCCTCTGGCCCTCAGCCCACTCCCCCACGTCAGTCCTACCCCCATCACTGGGGAGGTGTGGGGCTGGGGCTTCTTACAGTGCTTTTCCCTCTTCCCCTCGTGCAGTGGGTACCAAAGGCCTGGCAGCAGTTTGGCCCACACTGAGGGTCCCCTGCAGCCTCTGGTGGGATGGGAGGGGTCATCTCCGTGCCCCCCAAGGCACACGACAGTGGTCACAACTGCCAGCTTGCAGCCACACTCTGCAGCTTCACTAGGCAAACCTCACAGAGAGAGGTTCCTGGGGGATGCCTCTCCCCCCATCCTCCTTAACCGCAGCCTCTCCGAGCAGCCAAACAAAACTGCTGCTGCTGCCTGCCGGCTGGAGCTGCCTCCCTCTGCCCAGCCGAGCAGCACAGCCACGGCAGTGCTCAGCAGATGCTGGGGGGGAGCAGGATGCTCCGCGGGGTGGCCCCAATTTCCAGCCCGGCGACACCCAGCCGGGGGCTCCTGGCACCTGTGGCCCCGCGCCCCCCACCAGCCCTGGCTGCCCTCCAAAGCCATTCCTGCCCCAGGAGGAGCCGGCAGCGCCGCGGGACCAGCTGGGAACTGCCTTCATTCCAGGCAGGAGAACCCCCCCCCACCTCTGCCCTTCCTACCCATGGTGCTGGGGATCTTGAAGGGAGGCTGAAAAATACTGCTAAAACCCACTGCCCTGGCTCGGGGGGGGACCCCCGCGGTGCGACACCCCCCCATCCTGGGGCTCTACCCCCACCAGGGTCTCTACATCGTATCAGGGCTGGGTCCAGCCTAGGAACTCATCACTCAAGGGGCTGATGCTTGGCCCCAGGGGGGTGCTTCGGTCCTGGGAGGGGTGCTCTGACACCACCTGGGATGTCCGGGCACCAGCTGGCATTCCACGGCCAGCCACAGGGAGATGCCCTAACCCCTAACGGCTCCAGCTGGCACCTGGAGCCGAAGAATCTTTAACAGGGAGTTTTGCCCTTCCTGCAGCCATGTCCCCCAAAAGCTCACAGAGGCCACTGAGATACAGGCAGCCAGCCCGAGGGGCCCAGAGCACCCACGTTAGGGTGACCATCGGCACAAGCCCCCTCCCCAGTGGTCTCGGGATGAAGGGGGGACCTCAACAAATAGGAACCCAAGGAAGGGAGGTGCCCCCCCCCCGGGGGAGGGTGGGGGGGTGATGGGCCAGCACCTATAGGGTTCCAGGAGCTACTGCCCCGGGGTTCGGGGTGGTCCGAGGTGGGGAGCCCAACGCGAGCCCCCGCACTCCAGCCCCTCTTACCTCCTCCAGAGTCCCCACCGCCCCCCGGCACTTCTGCATCTTGGAGGCGAAGGCGGGGGCCGGGGAGCTGAGGTCTTCACCGGTCACGGCCAAGAACTCGGCCACGCTGAGCTGCTCGGGCATGGTGCGGGTGGCACTGCGGGTGGCACCGAGGGTGGCACCGGGGAGAGGCACCGGGACCGCACTTGGAGCGCACCGGGGTGCCGGAGAGGCCCGGCTCAGCGCCCCATGTCCAGCCCCGGAGCTCCGCTCGGCACCGGGCGGTTTCTCCCCGGCTCCGCCCGCTCCCCCTCCCCCTCCCCCCCCCCCGTCGTCACGTGGGTGGTGCCGCCCGCCCGTTAAAGGCAAAGCGGCCCCCGGGCCCCCCCCCGGTGACCCCTGGCGCCGCCACCGACAGCTGAGGGGTGCGCGGTCCCGGCTTGAGGCGTGTAGAGGAAGGGAAAAGCCCCGGGGTGTTGCTGGACTGGCACCCCCCAGCCTTTCCCTGGCACACATCCCACCCAGGCACCTCAGCACCCACCTTACCCCTGCCTGTACCCCACCCCAACACCCACTTTGCCCCAGCACCTTGCCACTCACTGCACCCCAGCACCTCAGTACCCCCCTTTACCCTGGCACCCCAGCACCCACCTCACAGGGATATCTTGGGGTTAAGCCCAGCCCACCCCTAGCAGTGGTTGAACTGGAGGCCACCTTCACCCTGCTCCACTCCCTTTTTGGGCAAAGTGATTCCTGCAGCCCTCCTCCCGGGGTGCTCTTTGTCCCTTTGGAGGGGACCTCTGAGGTCACACATCCCTGCACCTCTCCTCAGGCACCACGGGTCCGAGGAGCTTGACTCTGGCATCCCATTCCCTGGCTCCCAGTTATTTGCTCTTCCCAGAGGATGAAGGAGCCTGGATGCCCCACAGCAGGCACTGTGTCTGGGCACGCACAGTCACAGACTGCTTTGTGTTGGAAAGGACAACACCATCAAGTTCCATCCCCCCTGCCATGGGCAGGGACATCTTCCAGCAGCCAGGTCGCTCAGAGTCCCCCACTGGGTTCGTCCCTCCATGGGGCTGGGAGCCAAAAAGGGACAAAAAGCCTCAGCCGTGCTCTGCGGGACTGGCTTGCCACGAGAGGACGCCATGAGTGCCCACGCCCCTCGCTCCAGTCCCCCCACACCAAGAACCCTTCACCCACGGCCGATGCGGGGCGGGGGGGGTGGGGGGGGTGTCACAGCCCGACCCCGTTCCCGAGGCCGCAGCGGGGCTCCGGGGCCCCTTTGCTGGGGCTGCTCTGCCACCTGCTGGCCAGCCGCGGGACTGCGGGAGGCGGAGGTTCGACACCGCCCCCCCCCCATTTCTCTGCTCACAGAAAACCAGCCCCTCACAACGCCAACTTTTATTTAATTCCACCCTCTCCCGGGCAGAAAACATCAAACGCCACAAGTTTTGCCATGCCAAAACCAAAACAAACCAAACCCCACTCTGGCCTAGGCCACCCCCGAGGAGAACCACCCCAAGGCAGGACAACTTAAATAGACTCACACCAACTTCCCACCTCCCCACGCCTGCCAGTGCCATGCTGAGGGAGGGGTCCTCTATAAATACAGTGCAATAAACACATATTGAATAACTCTAGCCCCCCACCCGTGTCCAAGGGCTCATCCCACACCACTTCCCGTGCCCCTCTCTGCTACAGCCACCAGCTGATAGCATCCCTCCACCCCCCACTATGCTCCAGTTTTGGTCCCTCCAGCACCAATAGCTTCAAGAGGCTGGAAGGAGCTGGTAGGGACTGGGGAAGAAGCATCAACAGCCTCCCCTCCCTTCCCCTCCCCTCCCCCCCCCGGAAATATGGCTCCATGTCCCAACCAGGGATTTGCTGGAGCCGTGGATTTCACAGGCTGCAGGTGCAGTGTCCGTCCACACCTGAGCTTGGAACTCATCACCCAAAGGTGACATCAATGGCAAAATTTGCCACTCACAGCAACCCAGTGTGACCCCAAAGAACCAAACCCTGCTGGGGAGCAACTGCAGTGCTCCCAAAACATGACACACCCCCAGCAGAGCCCATGCTAGGCAGGGGCTTTTCTGCCACCCCAAGGTGCCCCTAACCCATCCTGTGCACCCAAAGGCACCCCCAGTCCATCCTGCAGCTGTGGGGTGCGGGGAGGGCAATAGTGGGGAGCACCCCATGGTTTTGTGGCAGTGCTGGGACTGGACTGGATCCTTCCCACAGGCTTACACCTCCCTGGAGCACTGCCAGAGCCCAGCGAGGGGACAAACACAGCCCTCAGGTGACAACCGACCCAGGAGAGTGAGGAGAAGCCATCCAGGGTGGCTAACAAAAGCCACCACCACCCCCCTCTGACAATTCAACACTCCCCAACCCACCTCCCACTCTCCAGCTGCCCTGCAGAGTCCCCACACACTCAGGACACAAATGACTGGAGGGGACAAAGGCACTGGTGGGGGCTCAGGCAGCCAGCAGGTCCCCCAGGTCGTATGCCTCAAAGAGGTCACTGATGCCCTCCCCCTCCAGCCCCCAGAGAAAGTCATCCTGCTCCAGGGGGGGCGAGAAGTTGACAAAGGAGCCTGAGTCTAGGTGGGGGGGGGGGGCAGGGCAGCTGGTCCTCTGTCTGCTGCAGGAGGGGCTGGGGGGAGCCCAGCAGCCCAGCTTCCACCTCCAGCAGTGAGCTGGACACCCCCGGGATGGTGAGAGGCAGAGAGGAGGGTGAGCAGGGGGTTTCTGAGCCCCCCCAACTCGGGGGGATGCTGTGGGGTGTCTGTGGGGCTGGACCAAGGCTATTTGGTGGGGAATGGGGAGAGGCATGGTCCTGTGGCAGGGTGGCAGTGGAGGGGACACCATGATTCTTGGTGGGGCTCTCTGTGATCTCCTGCGGGCAGAGGTACACCTCAATGGGACCGTTGGTGCTCTTCAGGTAGAGCTGGAAGTTGTCCTGGGTGGGGAAAGCAAGGCTCAGTGAGGGCACCAAGGAGGGCACACATATCGCACCCCACTGTCCCCAGAACATGTGGGGCCCAAGTAGGGCATTTTAAGCCCAAAAGAACCAGCTCAGGGTCAAACAGCCCCTTGGAGACACCCCAAAACTACCCAGGGCCACACTGGGCTGCACCCTTGGGAGGCTCCAGATGAACCCAAGGAGGGTGCAGATGCAGCAGCCCCCACACCATGACCCTGCTGCAAGGAGGGCAGTGACCCTGGCCCTGGTGCCCACCCCCACACACCTGGCTGAAATCTGGCACCTCCAGTCGTGTCTCTGGAGGAGCCTTGACAGCGATCAGCGTCTGCTCCTGGAAGTGGCTCAGGGCACAGAGGTCCTGGTAGGTGACGTAGGCCAGCGTGGGCAAGGGCAGGGTATAGGAAAAGGAGGGGCTGCAACTGGGATGGCTCAGCCCCCCAGCACCAGCCTCTGGGCGTCCCCCCCCCAGCCGGAGGAGGACAAGCCGAGGAGAGGCCTCAGAAGGGTTCCCCCAAAGCTGTGTTTCCTGTCCCCAAAGCCCCATTCCCCCCCATCTCCCCCAGGAAGGATATCTCTGGTTGGCTTCGTCATCCATCAGCTGCCGGAGGTGCCAGCTGGCATCCTGCAGGAGCTGGTCCAGGCTCCTCTCGCCCCTGCCCAGCTGTGCCAGCTCTCCCCGCAGTGCCTGCTGCTTGGCCACCACCGCCGTGTCCTGGAACATGCCTGTGCCCCTGCGGGGGGAGAGGGCACCTGAGCCACAGCCCAGCCGGCACCCCCCCCCGCCAGCCGTGCCCAGCCTGCCCCAGGTGCCCGACCCCAGCGCGGCTCACATCCACTGGATGTGGTTCTTGGACTTCTTGCGGATCAGCTGGATGCCCTCCAGCACGTTGGTGATGTCGTAGATGCGGCGCTTCTGCACCCCCAGCGCCTCGGCCGCGCCGTTCAGGTCCACCACGCCCTCGGGGGAGTCGCTCAGCAGCCGCAGGAACTTCTTGGTGAGCAGCCCCAAGGACGTGTCGTAGCGACTCCTCTCCCCGGGAGACCTGGGGGCTGCAAGGAAACGACCCCCCGGCCACCCTCTCCTTAGCGTGGGGTGGAGGCGACAGTGCTGCACGCAGGACACTGCTCCATCCCCTCTGGTGTGGGACGTGGGGCGGAGGTGACAGTACTGAACACGAGAGGCCCCTGTCCCCTCCTTAGCCTGGGACAGAGGTGGCAGGGTGCTGGACACGCTGGGGACGTTGAACCCTGCACAACCCCAACCCGGCAGGAGAATAACCCAGAAAGGGCCCCGGGGGTCTCTGCCAGCCCAGGGAGCTGAATCGGCTCCCAGCAAGAAGGGGCTGGGGGCTGAGGGCTGAGTGCTGCTCCCACGCTGCCACCTCGGGTCACCCTGGGTGAGGTCAGAGGGGACATCGCAGCAGTTCTGAGAGGGGAAACAGGATCTGTCCCCCCTCCCAGTCTCACCCAGCACCACTTACTCCTGGGGCTGGGAACTTGCACCAGTGTCCTGCCCTTCCCCTTGGGTGTGCGAAATTCAGGACCCTCCAGGTCCAGTTTCCTCTTGGCCTGGAGCAGGAGAGAAAGCTTCATGTCAGGGCCAACCAGAGACCCCCGAGCCCCTCCCCGAGCCATCAGCTGAGCCCTGGGTGGGGAGGATCTTGCAAGAGACTCTTAATTTGCAAAATCCCTTCTGGAATGGGCTCCTGCAGCACCCACTGAGAGCAGGGTGAGGAGGAGATGGGGGGGGTCCCAGCAAGCACCCTCCCCATGGCTTCCTGCCTGCTTCCTCTATAGCACCCCAGTCCCCCCAGCAGCTGTGGGGCTCATCCCCAGCTCCCGGCACAGCTCCACGGGGCTGAGCCCCTGGAACGGTGGCAGCTCCAAGACTGGATCCCACCCTGCCAGCTGGCTCTTTGGGGTGCAGAGTTTCACCCAACAGCCCCCACCCCACACACGGCTGGAGGCAGCCAAGGACACTCAACTGCCACTGGCACACCTGGGACCAGCGAGGCTCAGCCCTCCCCAGGGCCCCTTGGGTGCCCTGGACACCTGCACCCAGCTGGAGGGAAAGTAGGGCGAGGCAGGGTAGGGGGGAGGGTGCCGGGCTCTGGGTGCAGAGACAGCTCCCCGCAGAAGCTGCCCCTCACCAGGGCAAGCAGCCCCCCCAGTGACCCCCCCAAGTGACACCCCAGCATCCCTGGGGAGAAGAAAGCCAAAGAAAGGAGTGCAGCAAAGTGGGTGCAAAGAGGAGCCGGGGGGGTCACAGAACCACCCCATCCCCCACATGCACATGCCCCAGGATCCCCCCCCCCACATCCCCAAAAGCAAGCAGGAGGAGTTCGGGGGGGACACCCCCCAGCCCCATTCCCCCAGTACCTGCTCCCAGGCTGGGCTGTCCCACAGAGCCCCCCCCAGCGCGTCCCGCATGGTGCTCAGGTCCCGGCGCCGGCTCCCACAGCGGCTCCGTGGGGCGCACCCCACGTTTTGGGGAAGGGTTGGGCACACCCCCACTTTTTGGGGAAAGGAAGGGTTGGGCACCTCGGTATTGTTCCCACCCGAGGGGGCCGTCGGGAGAGGTGCCGGGGGCTGTTTTCCTCCCCCCCAGGGAGCCGGCTCGATCCCAAGCTCCTGTGGGAATCTGCTGCCTCCCTCCCTTCCCTGAACAGGTTTTCCCCGGCGAACGCTCCCCCCAGTCCCGGCCCCCGCGCCCCCGGATCTGCCCCCGAGCTGCCGACACCCCGACGGCTCCCGCCGAGCCCATGGGAACCACCTGCCCCGGATCAGACCCCACACATCTGCCAGCACCATTTGGGACGGGGCGGGGGGGAAGAGCATCAGCCTGAGCCCCCCCATTCTGCTGGCACCAAAACCTTTGCTTCTCCAGACACCCATGGCCATGCCCACCCCTGTGTTCCCGCTGTAGATTTGAGGGGGGAGGGGGTGTCAGCTGCACCCCACCTGCCCAAGCAATGGGGAAACTGAGGCGCAGAAGCAATGTGGTGTCTCCAGCCAGCTCTGACCCCCCAGGACCACAGTCACTAAAGTGGTCTCCCCCCTCCCCACATGCAGCAGGGGGTTAAAGAGGACCCTCTGCTCCCCCACATGCAATTTGGGGTTGGGGGTACACTTTGGTGGGCCCAGGCACTACTGGGACGCACCAGAAGGACAATGGACAAGGGGGTCCCTCCTGTGTCCCAGCTGCTGCCCACCCCCCAGCCAGGCAGGATTAGGCACACAACAGCTGAGTGGGGCACAGCAAGGGGCTCCCAGCACCCTGCCAGGGCTCGGGGGGTGGGGGGGGGGGGAAGGAACCAGAGCAGATGAGGGAGGAGGTCAGGGACCAAACCTCAAGAACCCCAACTCCACTCCCCAGCCACTGCTTCCCAGGATGGGGGCACAGCAGTTACACCCCAGTATGATGCTGGAGGTGGGAAAGGATTCTTGACCATGCCCTGGGCAAGGGCAGAAGCTGGGTGGGGAGGGGGTAAGGCACTAGGGGGGGCAGGCTGGGCCCACTGCCAGCTCTGCCTGCCAAGCAGCTACACCCTGCCCAGCCCAAGCATCAGAGCACCCCTCTTCCCCGGGGGTCCATGGCAGGCTCCTCCTGCCAGCACTGCCTTTCAAGAGCACCCACTGCCTTCTTCAGGCTTGCCCAGGCCCCCCCTTCCCCCTACCCTGTGCCACAGCCCTGCTGCCTGCCCCAGGCATGAGAACGCAGTGCCAAGGGACGAGCTGGCAGGGGGGCTGTGGGGCACCCCAGGATCATGACCCCATGCCAGGGACACTGCTCATGCCAAAGGGCTGCTGGATCAGGCCCCCCCAGCCTTTGGAATGGCTGAGGACTAGTGGCACAAGGAGGGGGGAGACAGGGGCATACAGGATGCCCAGATTTGGGGTGGTCATGGAGCTTTCTGCCCGCCATGGGCAGAGGAGGGAGGCTGACCCCAGCTCAGGCCCCAGGATGGGAAGACCACCTTGCAGCAGGGAGGAAAGCTGTGCCCCGCCCCCCCCCCCCCGTCCAAGAGTCTCATCCCAGCAGTCCCAGCACAGATGGAGGGGGAAGGCTTGGCTGGAGGTATTGCCCAGGTCAGAGGAGCTGGAAGCTCCTCCAAGGGTAAAGGGACCCTCCCCAGCTCCCTGCACCCCTCCAATGCCCTCCTCCTACCCATGCAGAAAAAAAACCAACGGGATCAAGGGGGAACAGGATCACCCTGGGTCACCCCAGCAGAATTTGGGGCACTGCCAAGCAGTTCCCCACCCCAGGGCTGGGCTCCAGCCCAGCACCCACAGGGGCTGCCACCCTGGGTGCTCTTTGCACGGGCGGCTCAGCCCTGCCAGCTGGAACCGAAAGCACAGCGGACTCTGGACGCCTCATCCTGGCACGCAGGAGGCAGGGACAGCCTGGAGCCCGCAGGGAGTCCCTATGGACATCCCACGGCCCCTACAGAGACGCCCCAGGGCCAGCAGCAGGGGTCCTGGTCGCCCTATGGAGACTCTGTAGGGGTCTGCTGAGGGTGGGATTGGTATTGCTCCAAAATATGAAGTTTTTCACGGGGGCAAGCACAATTTCCCAGCTGCAGAACCCTCAAAGGAGAGGCTAAAGGAACTCTGAGTCTGGTGTGGACCATGAGAAACAACCCTTCCTGCTCTCCCACTCCCTCCAGCTGGCCCAGGTGATTCCAGATCATTCACAGGTCACAAAGCCATAAAGCAGCTGGGAGCGGCCACAGTCGCCCCGCTGGGAAGTGCTCCTCGCCCATCAGCCCGGATCTGCACGCAGAGGCTGTGTCCAGACACGGGGTGTGGGGCACCCCAGCTGCTGTGGCTGCCAGCCTCGTACTGGGGTGGGAATGGGGTCACAGCATCAGGGAACAGGGTGGGGGCAGAGGGCAATGCCACCTGCAAGCTACCAGGGGGGACACAGGGGCACTCCACATCCCCAAGTGCCACAGGAACCCCTCCCAGATCCTGCTCAGAGAACAGACAGAGCACTTCGTGTTCCCAGGTGTCACATGAGCCCCCCCAGATCCTGTTTAGGGGACAGTCATGGCTGGCAGCACCCTGAGCATCCCCTGGAGTGAATGATGACGATGATGGCAGCGATGACACAGAGGTCATTAGCCAAAATCCTCTCACCCCAAGCACCTGGGGACAAGCAAGGGTACCATGAGCCTCCCCACACCTCAGCCAGGGCAGGAGTGCCCTGAGCATCTCCTGGCATGGGTGGTGGTGGTGGTGGTGATGCCAAAGAGGCTGTTAGCCTGAACCCAGCCCACAGTGATGCATGGAAATGGGACTGTGAATTTCTGGGGTGTTGCTAGGGGAGGGGGCGGCAAAGGGGTTCTTAAAGAACAGCCCCTGGCAGCAGAGGATGCAGCATCTCACATGGTTGGAAGACAAAGAGGCCAAGGAGGAGACAGGTGGCCCCAGAGCCCCCAGGGACAGTGTTTGCAATGGTGCCAGCCAGCAGCACAACCGTGGCCTGAAGCAGGAAGCTAAGACACCCCCTGTCTCCTCCAGCCATGGCAATACCCCCAGCTGGCACCAAGCATCAGGGAATGGGGAGGAATAAATAAATCAATCAAGGCTTAAAAAAATTGAATGGAAGTTAGCAGGGTCTGGGATCCCTCCCAGGATCTGGGGGAGAACAGAGGCTCACAGTGAGGGCTGGACAGGCGCCCAGGCTAGGGTGGGCAGGAATTAAATGCCAGCTGCCAGCAGGGCTGAGTGGCCAGGGGCTCACTGGGGGCCATCCTGCAGGAGAGCTGGGCTGGGCAGAGCTGCCCATGCACCCCAATGGTGGGCATGGGACCAGCACCCAACCTGGGGCTTAAGTTCCTGTTTAGGGCAGTGGGTGCTGAGCTTTGCAAGCCCTGTCCCCAGGCTAGGTGACAGAGGCACAGGCAGGGCCAGAAACCCCCTCCCCGTGGTAACCCCCATCAGGGTCCCTGCTTCAGAGCTTTGGGGTGCCCCACAGAGCGTGGAGATTGCCTCAAATTCACACACACCCAAAAAACCACATTGCAAACCCTGCTGTGGCCACAGGCAGGAACCAGGCTAGGCAGTGCTGCTGAGCCACCCCAGCCCCATGTGCCCACACCTCCCTGGGTGACAAGTCACTGCATCACCTCGGGGGTCCTGGCCCCACAGCAGGGAGAGACACTGGGCAGGTTGAGTGCCCCCAGAACACACAGCAGCACCCAGCCCTCACTTCTTCACATGAAAGAAAGGTTTCATAGAGTCACAGAACCGTTTTGGTTGGAAAAGAAGCTCAGGAGCATTGAGTCCAACCAAGCATGAACCCAGCACTGCCAGACGCTGCCAAACCATGGCCCTCTGCACATCTCCACGGCTCTGAAAGCCCTCCAGGGCTGGGCTTGACAAACTTCAAGGGACAGAAACCTCCCCTGGGGCAACCGTAGGGCCTTTCCTCCTGTCCTGTCCCTTGTTCCTAGGGAGCAGAGCCCAACCCCCACCTGGCTCCAGCCTCCTCTCAGGGAGCTGCAGAGAGCAATGAGCTCTCCCTCAGCCTCCTCTGCTCCAGGCTGAATACCCCCAGCTCCCTCAGCTGCTCCTCCCCAGCCCTGCTCTCCAGACCCTTCCCCAGCTTCCTTGCCCTTCTCTGGACCTGTTCCAGCTTCTCTATGTCCTTGGAGTGAGGGCCCCAAAACTTACCCCAGGACTCAAGCTGTGGCCTCAGCAGTGGCCAGCAGGGAGGGACAGTCCCTGCCCCACTCCTGCTGTCACACCGTGGCTGCCCCCGGGCTCGGCACCAATACCCGAACCGTGTCCGTAGGCGACAAGGAAAATGCCGAACGCCGGCGAGAAGCGGAAGGGGGAGCCGGGGGAAATTGAGCAAGGGCAGAGCCACTGCAGGGCCCTCGACTGCCACCCCCCGCCCCGAAGGGGCATCCTGGGGGCAGCACACCCCAAGAGCAGCTGCGCAGCTTGGAAGGTGGGGATGTATGCTGTGCCTCCGGGGGTCACTCACCCCCTGTTCCCCCCAGGCTCGACCGAAGCGATTCCCAAAGCAGGGAGGGGGTGCAGACACCTTACCGGCAGCCGTCCCGCCGAGGCCGAGCGGAGAGTCCTGAGCTGGGGTCCTTGGGGGGTGGCATAAAGACCCCCACCCCTGAGAGGGGGAACGCTGACAGCCGCCGGTGCACAGGTCTGGGTGAAACAGCCGGTGGATAACGGGGGGCTACCGAGGCTGGAAGTCCCCTGCTCCACAGAGCCCATCACCGACATGATCTTCTTCGGGTGATGGGGAGGAGAGGGGTGCGGGAGGGCGGTGCCCCGTCTCCCCTGGGCGGGGGACACTCCCCTGGGGAGCCGCAGCATTGCAAAGTCCTTTCCGAGAAGCCGGGGGAAGGAGGGGCAGGAGCACCCCGCGATTTTACAGCAAGAGGTGGGGAGGGGGGGTCACAATCTCAGGTGTGGCATTTTGGGGCAGCAGGGGACGGGGTTGGGGGGGGCCTGCCGGGCTCCGAACCACCACACACCCCCCATGCAAAAAAAAAAGCGCAGAGAAGCAGCACGGAGGCTGCGCCAGCACGGGCCGGGCGGGGAAATGAAAACAGCACCCCCAGAATGACCCCTGGCGGGGCCGGGGTTACCCAGAGCCCCCTCCCCACGCCGGCTGCGCCGCCGCCCGGCCCCGCTCCCTCCTTTCCCTTTCGCTTCCCCTCTTTTTTTGTGGTTTTTTTTTAAGCACCAACCGCCCTCCCGCGAAATTCGGATTTCCCGCGGAAAATGCCGCGCTCTGATTGGCTGCGGCTGCCGTCAAGGCCAGGACCCCCTCCCCCTCCCGCCTCAGCTAGCGGCACCGCCCCGGGAGGGGCCTTGGCGATTAAGCGAGAGGGGGGGATGGCCATATGCAAATAAATGGGGCGTGTTCTTGATGGGACCACCTCTGTGGGCGTGGTTGGGGAGGGGCTGAGCGTGGGCGTTATTAATTATTAATTAAAGCACGAACCCAAGCCCGGCTGTGGCGGGTTTCGGCCTGGAAGGAAGTGATCCCTCCTGTCCTGTACCCACCGCCCCCCTGTCACCATCACACCCCCACATCCTTATTGCTCCCCCACCTTCTTGTTGCTCTCCTTGTCTCCATCATCTTCCTATTCTTGGTGCCTCCTTGGTCCCACTTCACTGCCATCGTCATTGTCACACTCTCCCCATCACTCCCCCATCCCCACTGACCCTCATCCCCCTTGACTCCCTGTCCTCACGGGCTCCCATCCCGAGCCACCCAGGGTACAGGGTGGTTTGCATCTGAGAAACAAAACATTTGGGGGTCCTCCAGCCAGAAGCCATCTGGCAGCAATCCTGCACAATGGGCAGGGGTCAGCACTGTTTTGAGGAGCAGGAAACCCAGAGGGACTCAGCGGGAGCAGATGTGACCCCCAGGTTCGCTCACAGCAGTTCACCCAACCTGTCACCCACTGTCCCCAGTGCAGCCATTGGCCACCCACCACACGTCCTGGGGGTGCATCAGGTGTGCTGGCAAAGGAGCCCAGAAAGCCACTGTAGTTGGTTCCTCTCCAGCACCTGGTTGCCCTCCATCCATTCTCTCCTCTCCATCTGTTCCTTCCTCTCCACTATTCTCCTCTCCATCGTTCTCCACTCCAGCTTGAGGCAACTTCATGCCCAGGGCTGGGGATGTTCAGATGGACTTCCCTGTAAAGAAGCCTCCTTTGAAGGCTAACAAACATGGGCACACCCAGCACCATGCCCTCCGCTGCAGATGCGCCTGGACACCAAATTCCAACTCAGCTTGGGGAGGACACACAGACATTTGCCGGGAGCCTCTAGACATTTACCTCTTGCCCTGTGAGGGCTTTGAGGCAGAACAGAAACCCTGGCAGCAGTAAAGCCACCACACAGATGGGCACCATTTCCTTCTGCCAGGAGCACGGCTGAGCTTGGCAGCTCAACCCACCCAGACAGTCTTCCCCCCTAGAAGGAGAAGGCAACTGCTGTCTGGATTTCAGCTCACAAAGCCAATGCTGAGTGTGGCAGGGTGCAGACTCCCCTGTCACCTGTCTGCCTTGGGCTGCCTTCATCTGGGTGACATTGGACAGGGACAGGGACATTGGAGGAGGGAAGCTACCCACGCTCTGGGAGCTTGGGCTGGCAGGTACCCCACCTCCTGCAGTTTGGACACAATGGAGACGATGTCTCCACACGTCACCAATGTGCCCTTGCTGAGGCTGCTCAAGAAGGTGGTGTAGAAAACCTTCTGAGTCAGCTTATGCTCCCGCACAGCCAAGGGAGGAGTTAGGAGCATCCTTCACCACCCACCATCTAATCCTTCTTCAATAGGACTTCTACAGGTTTTCCAGCCATGGATCTCCACCAGCAGTGTTCTCTCCCTGCCACAGGATGGTATCTCCCTGTGCCGCCAGTGTCTCTGGATGGGTGACAGGCACCAGCGTCCACCCCACAACCCAAAAGGGACAGCTTGCTCCGGAGAGGTTTTGCCTTGGCTGATCCCACTCCATACACCCAACAACCGAGGCAGCAAAGAGGGAGAAGATTTACAATAGGTCTTACACGCCAAGCTCATGGATCTGTTTGTACTCCCTGATGTTCTTCTTGCCTTCCAAGAGGTGTTGGACTCCATGCAAGGTCTCCGTCCTCTCGCCCAACTTGCTGTATGTGAAGAAGTCCTGGGAGATGTATGTGGAGACCCCCACTCCTCACCACCTCCGGGTTGAGCTGAGAGTCCCTGTTGGCTTCACCACTGTCCAGCTGGAAGGCTTAGCACGGCAGTCTAAGCGCGTGAGGGGGACACGGAAGGAGGGCCCGGTCCCTCCCGGGGCTCTCCCTCCTCTGTCCTGGAGATGGCAGCAGCGAGCCGTAGAGCGTGGCCCGCACGACCCCGGGACCCCCCGGGACCGGCGTCCCCCGGCTGCGGCAGCCGGAGTCGCTGAGGGAGGGTGGGATGGAGGGGTGGATAACTCTGTGTGTAAGTGTCATTGACACACGTGCATGTGTGCGTGAGAGTGTGTGTGTGCATAGGCACGTGTGTGTCTCTGCAGGCAGGGAAGGGCACACAGACCTGCGTGTGTAAGCTCGTGTGCAAGGGCACACAGCTATGTAAGTGCACACAGGCACGAGTAAGGGCACAGAGGTCACTGACCACAGACACGAGTGTGAGCACACACGGGTGTGTAAGCACGCACAGACACGTGTGCACACGGACACACAGTGCATATGCACCCAGGCTGAGCTACCACCCCACATCCCCCAAGCACACACGCGTGTCCCTGCTCGCACACGCGTGCCCCTGCTCCCGCACACGCGTGTCCCTTCTCACACACGCGTGCCCTTGCTGCCGCATACGAGCACGGCCGTCCAAGGCCAGGCGTGTGAGCGCGCGGGGGCCGGGGAGGGGGCAGGCCTTGGCCGGGGCAGCAGCAGCAGGAGGAGGAGGAGGAGGAGGGAAGTGCGGCTCAGACAGCGCGGCGCCAGCAAACACCTGCAAACAGCTCCGGGCACACAATGGCAAATACAGGTGGGGATCGGCCGCCGGCAGCGCAGCGATTGCATCAGCCCAGCGCTTGCCAAAATCTTGGCCAACGAACCGGCCTCGCTGGCCACCGGCCCAGCTGGCCACCGGCCTGGGCCCCTGCTTGGCCTTCACCTCCCTGGAGTTTGATTTTGCTCTCCTCCTCCTCTGGTTTTTGCACCCGTAAACCAGGAGGAGAACAGCAAAGCCCTGGGATGCTCGGCACAGGGTGGGGGCCGGGGTTATTTCTTGCACTTGAGCCAACCCCCAGGGAAATCCCAGCAGGACAACTGGGAATATTTGTAGTAATCCCCCCCCCCCCTTTTTTTTTTTCTTTCTTCCCCCCTCCCCCCCCCCCCCCAATTTCTTTGTTTTTCCAAGGAAAGCCTCAGCATCACGACATAGCTCAGGCTGAGGGGAGTTGCAGGCACGGTTTGTACTCCCCCCTCCCAATCCTCCAACCATCTCCAGGGCCTGGGAAAGGCTGTTCCAGGAAAGGCGTCGGGATCCGGCCACCACCCGGGAGGAGGTGATGGCCCTTGGGAGGCTTCCCGTGAGCCGGCGCCAAGCCCTCACCCTGCCAAACCCAGGCTAGCCCCCAGCAGAGCTGTGACCACCACAGCAGAGCTGTGTCTTGGCTGAGGGAGTCCCCTACCCTGACTCCCTGCGAGGGACAGGACAGGAGCCACCTCTTCTCCCACAGGCTGGGAGTCCCCATCCAGCTTCCCAGCACTGCTTCTATTCCCAAAGCCCCTCCAGGACTGGTTTCTCCACCCCACCCCCCGTGCCTGTTCTCGCTGCTCCCTGCCACCCCAGCCCCAAACTACACTCAGTAACTGCTCCCACAGGGCCGTGATCTGCAGCACCATCAGCCCAGCTGAGGGACCCATCACGAATTGGGGTGCTCACGCCCCAGGAAGACCATTTTTTAGCTATCAAACTCCATCCCTGTCCCCTGTCTCATTCCCGGGATGCTTTTCCCACCCATGCCAATGAAATCCCTTTGGCACTTCAGCAGCACACATCTGGAGGCCCACAACAGCAGGGTGAGCGTGGGGACGCTCACCCTGGACACCCCCCTCAGCTTTTCCTCCCCAGCTAAAAGCAGCAGAGATGGCAAAAGCCTATTTTTAGCCATTAAAATAACAGCAACTCCATTCCCAGCAGCAGTGGTTTCCAGCCCGACACCCTCACCTACCTCCCACCACGCTGGGACACCCCCACCTTACCCTGTCCCAACCCATGTCACCCATCCCAGGCTACCAGAGGGTAATCTACCCTCAGGGAGCACAGGGACTGGAGGTTGGGAGAAGGCAGAGAGGGATGTTCCCAGGGGTTCATGATCCCATTGGACCATCTGGAAGCTTTCTGGATGCCCTACATGCTGCTTTTCCCCATGGAAGTGCCCAAGGATAAGGGGTGCCTGGGAGGTGCCAGCTGTGCCCCAAGCACACATTGGCCATCACAGAGATTGAGGCTAAAGTCATTGCACATGGGGCAAGGCTAGCATGGCCTTGTGCTCCAAAACCCTTACTGCCTTCCTCCTGCTCCTTCTCTTCACATCATGAAACCCCTGAACTCACCTGAGTGCAGCACCCTGAGGACACCCTGATGCCACATAGTGAGTACCCACAGTGCCTGGCCAAGCCCGTGGCACTAGGATGATTCTGCAGGTGAGGGATTTCAACCTCGAGGAGAGCAGCCAGGCCTGACCCTGCTCAGAAACAGAGGCCAACACCCTCCCAAGGGAGCAGGATCCAGCCCAGCTGCACTGCAGCCACAGGTCCCATCTGCTGCAGGGCCAAAGGGAAACCACAGCATTCATCCAAGGGAAGGGAAAGGCATTTCTGCTCCCAGCACCCCTTCCCTGGGGTGCTGCTCCCCCTTCCCCCAGGGAGGAATCCAGGCCAGGCAGGGGAGGGGTGTGTGTGGATAGCACCTGTGGGATTGCAAACTCAGGGCAGCTGCAGCTCAGAAACTCCACTTCTCTTGGCAGGAGGGATCCCTGGGGCAAGCAGCATCTCCCCTGCCGGCCCAAGAGAAGCTCCAATTCAGCCCCACAGCAGCAGGCAGCCTTTTAATGTATGTAAATACGTTTTGGTGGTCGTTGGTGTTTTTTGTTTGTCAGAGTGAAAGCCACTGAAAAGAAGAGGCATGCTTTCCCTCCCACCCCAGCACTGCAGCTTCATCTCCAGCTGATCCCCAGAGCTCAGCACCATCTTTCCACCTTCTCCCCTTATCTGATATGGAAGGAGTGAAGAGCAGCACCCAAAGCAGCTGGCAGACAGCTAGGCCAGGAGCCGGCGGCCAGAGTCAATTCCTCCCATACCTGAGCTGACATTTCAAAGCCATTAAGCAATTAATGAGATTCCTACCATAACCCTAGAAGTTGCCACCCACAGGAGCTTTTGGGGGGCTCCCACTAACCCCCTTAGGGTGCTGTTCTCCCAACCCATGGATCCAGCTCCCCTCTCCTTCCACCCCAAGGACAAACAATCCAAACGAGTCAGATTTTATTCTTCTTCTGTAAAAATGGTAACTTTTATAAAAAGTTTATAAGCAAGTACAAGACATGGTCGCAGAAATTCACCTTCCTGCATAAAGGTACAAAATTCATACTCTAGTATAGAGCTCCACAATACAACGAGGCCGTGGCCCCAGTTTGGTTCATACTCGAGGATGGACACCCCCCCTCCCCACCCCCCCCTAAAATCCACCCACCCCTCCCAGATGCCCTTCAAACACCTTCTATAATCCAAACATATACAGACAGCTTCCTCTTCATCAGTCTGTCGAGAGAGAGCTCCTGCAGCTTCGGGTCCAAAGCCCGGCTCAATCGGGGACGCTGCTCTCCGTGGAGGGGAGGAGGAGGACATGCTGGCGGTGGAAGGATGCGGGGGGGGTCGGGACCAGCCGCTCCCCGCGCCCGGGGGAGGCGATGCCGGGGCCGGTAGGTCGCAGACAGCCCGGCGCCGCGGAGGAAGCTGCTATTTACCTCCGGCTGATAACGAACCAGGAACCGCCGCTCGCTGCTGTTTGCTAATTGGCACGGGAGGGCAGAGGGTGGGGGGAGAGAGAGGGGGAAAAAGGGGGAGAGGGTAAGAAAGGAGACGTGAAAGAATTACGAGGGAAAGCGGGGAGAGATAAAGAGGAAAGAAGGAGAAAGACGTGGAAAGAAAAAAAAAAGGAGGAGTAAACAATGAAGGGAAGAAAGAAGAGACAACAATTAGTGCTGGGGTAACTCGGGGGACGGGGGAGCTGATCGGGTTGCATCGGGGCGGTATCGATCCCTTCGGGACCGCTGGAGGTGAGTGGTGGGGGATTGGGGTGCGGATCCTCGCAGGGATTAAGAGTTCCGAGGAGGTGGGGGCTGGGGGGGACACTCACCTGCAGGAGCAGCCATCAGTGACACAAACTTCTCTCCTCTTTGGAGCAGAGTTCCGATGCCAGCCCGGCCGCCTGCGGACAGAGGGACAAGGCTCAGGGTCACCCCGGCAATGGGGTTGGGGGGGTGGGGTGTCCCCGTCTCCCCCTTCCCCACCGCACCAGGGCAATCCCCCAGCCATCCCGACCCAGACATGCCCCCTTTCCAGGCCCCCCCCCCCCCCGCCCAAACCAGCATCTCCATTATACACACACACAATTCAGAACAGCCCTTACCTTGAGGGACAACAGGGTGGCCTCCGAGGAAGGGTCGCGACCCTTGCCCCCCCCCTCCTCCAGCACGATCTGGAGGTCGAAGATGTAGTCGATAACATGCTGGAGGATCTCCACTTGGCTCACCTTGGTGCCCTGCGGGATGCCCGGCACCAGCTCCCGAAGCTTGGAGTAACAATCGTTCATATCGTACAGCAAGTTCATGGGCTCCTCCAGGGTGGGACTCTTGTTGTTGCCCCCCCGAGCGATGGCCAAACTCTGCTCAGAGAGACAGCAAACGGCCTCGTAACAGCTACGGACGGACCGCACTGGGCTGATGGCTTTCATTGTGGTGGTGGGAGCCTGGGGGTCTCAGTGGGTGCAGTGACGGTTGACTCTCTGCTGGCACCTCCGGGCACCGCGACCACCAGAGCCTGGGTGTCCTCTACCGCCGGGATTGTCACCACCCCTCCCTAGGCAGCCCAAACCTTGGCAGCTCGCTGGTGCGCTGGGGGGGAAACCGCGCCGCACCACCCCTTATATCGGCAGAGCAGCGACCCCACCCCCTGAATGCTAACGAGCTCCTGCCCCCACCCCTTTTAATGTAAATTCATCGCTAAACCCCACCCCTGCATTTCAGTATAGCGCCAGACACCCCACCCCACCCCCTCACACCCCCAAAAAATGACCCTTGATGGCCTCATAGCAAGGAGTAGGGCGGGGGGACCCACATAACATCACGCCGTTGCCCACCGCAGAAACAGACCTCCCCTTCAACGCACCCCTTTGTGGGGGGATTCCCTCCTAAACCCTCCAAACACCCCAATCGCCGGTCTACCCCCAAGCTGCCCCTCCCCTCCCCCCATCCCAGTGGGTTTCCTCCATCCCAGTGGGATCGCCCCCCCCCCCCTATTTTTAGCAGGGGACTGGGGGGTGTTTTCTCGCCCCCCTCGGGTCTTACCGGGTGATCCTGTACGGAACCAGTGCCGCCCGCTCCCCAGTCCCTCCCCAGCTGACCTCCAGACTTCCTGGCGTCAGGAATTATCTTGTGACCAGCAGAAAAAAATTAATTGCGGTAAAACTGAGGTTACGATGGAGAAACCAGATTTAGGTCAGCGCCTGCGAGAGGCTGGGGGGGGGGGGGGGGGGGGGGGGCGTGTAAGGAGGGGGGTGTGGGTTTTGGGGAGAGAGGGGCAAGGAGATTTATAGACAAAAAAAGGGTATTGCTATGAAGTGGGGTGGGGTGGGGTGTGTGAAGGCAACACAGCTCCCCCCGTGCCTCCCCAAACCATCGCTGCCTGGAAGAGCCCAAAGCTGGAGGAATATGGGTCCACGAGTGTCACCCGCACGTGGAGGAGTCCTAGGGGGGGTCGTGGGGGTGGTGTGTGTGACAGTCCCGCAACACACCCACATGGTGACTCCTTGTTCAATCCAGGGGTAATGTCACCCCATATTCCCCGTGAAATTCCAGGGGTAGGGCCTTTCCCCCGGTTAAAATCCAGGGTTAATGCCCCCCCCCCCGTATCCTCTCTTAAAATCCAGGGATAACGCCCCCCATTCCCCTGTTAAAATACCACACCACACACCCCCTGCCCCATCTCGTTTTAGGGGAATTCCCATAGATTTTGGTTACGGGGGTTAAGGGCAGGAAGGGGTAAGACAGCCGAGAGGGCGGGGGGCACCCCAGGACTCCACTCAGGCCTGAGGGTCGCAGTTAATGTGGGGTGCAAGGCGGGGGCGGGGTGCAGAGGCACCTGGACCGAATTACTGCTGCCCAGAGCAGGATTTATTCCAGAGCTGCCCAAATCCCAGTCCGGTGACTCTGGGGTTTGGTTCTCGCCCTTTAGCCCCTCCTGTCCCCCCCCAGCCCGGGGGTCTGGGGGCCGTAGGACGGGGGGCAGCCCATTTTCTCCCCCAGCCCGGGAGCTGTTTCATGCCCCCCAGCCCCCTTAGAGCGGCATCCAGCCGTTGGGGGGTGGATTATTTTTTTGTCCTTTTTTTCACACTCCCCCCACCGTTTCCCGGGAAGTCGTCTCCCTGTGAGGGGAGGTGTCATGACCCTCGGTAACCTGCTCTGGGGGTGATAAGAAGGAACACCCCCCCTAAAAAAATTAGTAGGAAAAAGGGAAGAATAAGAAAATAACGATTAAAAAAAAAAAGAGAAAAGTAAGAAAAGGAAGAAAAAAAGTTCAAAGTAAAATAATAAAATATTTTTAAGGGGAGAAAAAAACGTGAAAAGTAAAATAATAAAACACAAGAAGAAAAAAAAAAAAAAGGAAAAAATAAATTAGTCATTTTTAAATGAGAAGAAAAAGGTTTAAGTAAAAACAAGGAGAAAAAAAAGTTAAAAGCATAAAGTAATAAATGCCCGAGAAAAATATGGGGGAAAAAAATGAAAATATTTTAAAAGCCGTAAATTAAACAATTTAACAGTAAAAAGTTAAACCAGTTCTCAAACTTCGAAGAGTTAAAAAACAACAACAAAAAAATTCAACCGTAAAATAAATGTTAAAACTACCGAAAAAAAAAAAACCTTACAAAACTAAAAGTTAAGCTACAAAGAAATATTAAGAAACCGAACCCCAAACATTTAAAACCTAAAAGGAGTTAAGAGCCCAAGAAAAAAGCATTTGAAAGCCCGAAAAACTAAAAACCTCTAACAAAAAATTCCAACAAGCCACGAAACCTCCTTCCCCCCAACCCGCCTTTTCTCCCAAATTGAGCCCCCCCCAATCTCCCCCTTTCCACCCTCTCCCCCCCTCCCATCCCCCTCCCGGTCACCCTCTTTTCCCAAGGAGGGGGATGGGATCTGGGGGGGCTGAAAGCCTGGCTCAGGGGGGTGTAGCGCAGGGGCGGGGAGGAGGAGGAGAAGGGGGGGTGAAGCTTTTGTTCGCAGGGGGGGTTGCTGGTTCCCACAGGCGCTGCCTGGGCGGCGGGTCCCGCTGCCTTTGCCCAGCTGTGGCGCGGGCCCTCCAGCTGTGTTGATCTAACTGCCGGCCCCAGACAGCTCGGCGCCAGCGCCGCGCACGTCACTGCATTCACACAGTGCGGCGTGGCCACGGCAACCCCCCCGCCCCGGCCCCCCCGGCGGCCCCCCCGGCAGCCCCCCGGCCCTGCGCGCACCGCCCCGCACCGGCCGCTGCGGCATTTCGCGGGGTGAGGAAAGTTGGGGGTTGGGGGGCTCCTGAATGTGAGCAAAGAGGGAGCCCTGTCCGGCGAGTCACCCCATCCTGGGGGGGGCTGAGAGCTTTTAGGGTGTTGAGCCATTTCCCCTGGGATTGGGGGAGGACAGTTGGGATTTTGGGGGGGGAATCGTTAGAGGTTTTGGGGGTTCCTGAGTGTGTGAGTAAAGGGGGAGTGTGGCGGTGTCCCTATCCGGCTGTCACCCCGTCGCTTCTCAGGGGTTTCAGGTTGAGGGGGGAGTGAGTGTTGTTAGGGTGCTGTCCCGCGGACAGCTCTGGATTTGGGGTGTCCTCGGAGACGGGGGAGTGGATTTGTTGGCGTGGAGAGGGAAGAAGGGGGGGAGGAGGGGAGCGGGAATGCTGCGGAGTGTGATGAGTTCATGGGGAAAAGGGCCCACGCTGGGGGTTTGTTAGAAGAAAAAAGACAAAAGGGAGGAGAAGGAGCCAGAGCGGGGGGGGGGGGTGGGGTACCCAGCTCAGCAAGCTCCCCAAGAGCACACGAAGCTCCCCATGTCGCCGGGGGGGTGGGGTGTCATTGTGTCCCCGTGGTACAGCTCAGCATTGCTCCCCAGAACCTTCCCGGGGGTGAATCGCTGATCCCGAGCGATTTGTTCACACTGCAGATGTCTGTAGAGGTCTTGCTCCAGGGTGGTGGTGGTGGTGTCACAAGCAGCTGACAGCCCCCCCTAATCAACACCCCCTCGGGCCTGGGCTTGGCTGGATATATTTATTTTTTTTCCTTAAATAAGTCGGTACAGGTGGCAGGATGTGAAGGACGGAACGCGGGGTGGAAAGGGCTGGATTCAGCCCTGGCTGCCGCGGGGCAGCCAGGGCGAGCGTGGGGGTCCCGGTGTTCCCTGGGGGGGGGGTGGGGACAGGAGAAGAACACAGCATTGGTGTTTTGGGGGAAATTTCTTGTCTTTTGGAAGTGAGAGGCTGCCTGGAAGTGCTGGCTGCAGAGAAGGGATTTGGATGGGAGAGAGGAGGGATGGAGCCGTGGCAGAGTGCCCAGGGCAGCTACAAAGGGCAGGCTCTCCCCGGGGTCAGCTGGCTTCGCTTTTGGGATGGGGCCGGGGTACAAATCCCATCACCTGGGGCTCTTCAGAGACCCTCGGGATCCTTTGGGAGGCAGGGAAGCTGGGGGACACAGCCCACTCCTGCTCATCACAAGTGTGAGTGCTCAGAGCACTTGATTGATTTTTGGAGATGCGTCAAACCCACCACCAAGTCTGAGCACCCACCTGGCATGGCACAGCATGGCACATCACGGCATGGCAGCACTCCAAGGGAGTTTCAGTTCTGGAGAAGAAATCCAGATGTCTGCCCAAGGGGAAAATGGATTCTGACTTCTCATACCAGCTCTGAAATCTCTTCCCGCCTGGTCCCCAGGGCTATACCCAGTGCCATGTGGCAGCTCAGTGCCATGCTGGGCTGTGCCATGCGGTGAGGTTTGGTGACTGTGCTTCTCCCCGGGGTGCCAGCCCTCCCAGTGCCCCAATTTGTGCTAGGGCTGAGTGCTCCCAGATGGGCAGCAGGTCTAGGATGGGCAGGGGTGGGCACCACGGCCCCACTCCAGCTGTTGTTTCACCAAGGATGTGCCAAAAGCCCCCAGCACGCGTTGGCACACCCAGCCTCCCTTGGGGCCTGGTGGCAGCCATGGTATCCCAGATTTGGGGGTGTTTGGGGATAAATGGGGATTATAAATTGGAGCTGCATAGCTGGGATGGATGTACAGTGACATGAGGGTGACAAGAGCCCACATGGGAAGGAGTCTGGCCCTGGCCCCTGCCTTGCCCGTGCCTCAGTTTTACACTTCAGCCACCGCAGGGACCTGCTGGCAGAGCCTGGCAGCGCTGGAGGCTCCGGGCTGGGCCCTGTGTGGGGCTGGAGGGGCAGGGAAAAGGGAAAGCCGGAGGGGGAAAGGGGTTGAAGGAGCAACACTGCTGGGGCCAGGCACCCAAAAAGGGGCAGCAAGCCCCAGCCCTGGGCCTGTCACTAGGAGACTGGATCCAGCCCTGGGGAATGTGCAGCTGTTTGTGCAGGGGATTATCCCCAGGGACTCCCCTCAGCCCCCTAGCAGGGACTGAGCCTCCTGCCCCGCAGCCACCTGGGGGGAGCCTGGCCTGAGCCTGCAGGCAGTGCCCAGCACGGGCACCCCCTGCTGCCGTCATTAGGGGCCAGAGTGAGCACTGGGAGGCATTAGCTTGTTCCACAGCACCTGAGGGAGGAAGAGGAGCAAACACATCTCCCCAGAGGGGTCCATGACCCCAGGCTTGGCCAGCTGCCTAGGCTGGTCAGTAGCCAGCAGCTGTGCCTCAGTTTCCCCAGACCCCCCTCCTACCCTCCAAACCCCACCTGGGAGCAGGGCTGTGGCTCCACTTCCAAAGCCTGCAGCACCAGCACTGTCACAAAGAGCCAAGGATTCCCACTGGGAAGCAGAGCCCCTTCTCGAGGGCAAATCCTGGGCACCCTCAGCCCCCTGGAGGGAACAGGCTGAGAGACTCAGAGCATCCCTGGCTGGACCCCAGCCATGCGGGGAGGCAGCGGAGCTGGGGGTCCCACAGGCCTGAGGGGCGGCAGGCAGGCAGCAGCTGTTCCCAGCACCGGGATTCCCTGCAGCTGCTTCCTGCTGCCCTATCTCACAGGCACATCTGGGGGAGCTAGGAGTGGCCCCCCCCAGCACTTCCTGCACTGTCCCACATCCCCCCAGCCACTGTTCTCATGACCTCCCTCCAGGGCCAGCTGGAGCCCCCAACCACAATGTCCACCCTAAGCCTGACTCCACAGCAGTCACCACGTCCCATCTGCACCCAGGGAGGTCCTTAGTCCCCCACCCTCAATGATTTTGGGGCACCCCCAGTTCTAGGGTGGGGTTGGAGCGCCACACCTCCACCTCACCCCAGCAGGGCCAAGGCGAGGCGAGCCATGGGGTAAGGCTGGCATGTGCCATGTGACACACTCCCCCCCCCCCCCCACCTTCACAGGCTGGGGGGGGGGCAATGCTTGAGCCCATGTGGATGCCCTCAGCAGGGTGGGTGCCAAGGTGTTGTGTCACTGCTGTGGGGGCTGCCACAATTTGGCACTCAGCCCCTGCCTAGTTTTTCCTCAGTCTTCCTCCACCCCTTTGACTTCCCCTACACTGAATCCTCATCCCTTAGGAAGGAGGAAAAGAGGGATGGAGCAGGGGGGGCCCAAAGGCCGCAGGTGTGAGCATCCCTCCCCACAGCCCCCAGGCCCTGCAGGTGTGGGCACACTGGTGACTCAGGGGAGCCTGGGCCCTGCTGCCACCATCACCCTGGTGGCAAGCAAAGAGGCTCTCACCTCCCACGATGTCCTCCCAGGGCCAGGGTGCGGTGGCAGGGGGGGGTGAAAGGCACCCAAAAGTGGCACCACCTTCACCACACCCCCTAAAGTTGGGGTACTCCAGCTCTGGAATGGTCTGGAGAAGGGAAACTGAGGCATGGGGAAGTGGAGCCCAGACCAGGTTTTGTGGGATTGGGTAGGTCGCGGGGGGGTTTTGCTGCTCTGCTTCAGCCTCCCCCAAACCCTTCCTTTTCTCAGGCCCCCCACATTCCTCCCCCCAGCTCCTGCCTCGCTGCAGGATGTGGCTTTGCCAGGCTGCCTCGTTACACCCAGAGAGATCGTTACAACTCATCACAGCCCCCACCCTGCACTGCCCAGCCCAAATCACACCATCCCCGGCCACCCCCTACTAGAAAACCTGACAGCAGCCCCCGCAGCAGCCTAATTCCCCCCAGATCCTCCCCCCACAAGCACCACAAACCCCCAGCCCAGACATCCATCCCCATCACCCCCCACACAGCCAGAAATCCACATCCCAGGGTACCGTGCAGAGCAACACCCCCCACACCCCGCCCCGGAAAAACGCGGGGGGGGCGAGGGGGGGTTGCTTTATCTCGGCCCCATCGTGCCTTAATGAGGCAGCTTTATTTTTAGCGCAGGTGAAAGCCAGAGCAGGCAGCTCAGGAGCTTTTTCCACTCGCATCTGCGTTTGCACAATTTGGGTTTCCTGTGGCGGTTTTGGTGCTTCTCAGCCCTGGCAGAATTTGTTGTTTTGTTGGCTCGGTGAAGGGCCCTGCAGACGCTTCGGCCCCCCCAGGTATAAATGACGCTGGAGCATCCCCTGCTCAGCCTCCCTGCTCAACTGCCCCCTCCCCCAGAACCCTGCTTTCTCCAAAAGGGATCTGAGCAGCCCTGCAGGATGTGGATGCTGCTGAAGGTTTGGGGCTGGACCACATTTTCCAGCCCTATTCCACCTCTTCCCAGCGCTGGTCCATCTTTGTCTAACTCTATTCCAACTCTTTCCAGCTCTGGTCCATCCTTTTCCAGCCCTTTTCCATCTCTTTACATCCCTGGATCCCAGCTTTCCAGCCCCAGCAATGGGAAGCAGCTGTTTTTCAGACACTGGATGGAGAAACTGAGTCAGGAATGGTTCCAATGTTGGGGTTTGGGGATGGGGAGCCGAAGCTTGAGCCCCCCTGGGGGTCCTTAACTTCAGTGGCCAGGCTGGGTCTAAGCAGGAGGTGAGGTGTTCAGGTAGCAAAGCTGGGGGACAGAGTGAGGAGTAAGGTTTGCATCCACCTGCTGAGAACCCCCCATGGGGATGGCCTGAGACGTGCCCAGCTCATCACAGCTGTACTGGGGTTGCAGGGGGTGGGGAAGGGTCAGGGCAGCTCAGCCCTGTGGCACAGGCAGTGTTGGTGGGGACAGATGAGAGCATATCCCCTGCCCACTTCCTCTGACACAGTTTCCACCCACCCAGAGCAGGTGCCAGGTGAGGGGCAGCTGGGGGGGGGGATGAGGAGTGCCTCCCCCAAATCTCCTCACCCTAGTCCTGCCCCAGGGCTTGTTCCCCCAGGGCTGAGGAGGGGAGATAAATCCCAGGGTGGTGTGGCAGAGCCCAGGGGTGTTCTGAAGCAGCAGCTGGTGGGTACCATCCTAGCTTTGTACCCACCCTCCATCAGTGGCCCTGGGGAAAGGTGGGCAGGATTTGTCCCCTGGGACGCTCCAACCCTACCACAGTGTAAGTGATAAACCCTGGGGAGATGTGGCTGTCACCTCCTGCCTCCTGGGCAGGGCGTCCTGGCAGCAGAAGAGGGCAGGGGGGTCACATCATCCTGCTCTGGACGTTGCCCATCCCGTGGCCCAGCCCCGCGACACCGCGGGGAGGCGCCGCACCTGGCGCTAGCGCCGCACCGGGGCCCACCTGCCTGCGTCGCTGCTGCCCTCTGGCGGACGGGAGCGACTACAGCCCGGCATTGCCCCCTGGCGGGAGAGCGCAGGACTGCAGCCCTCACTGGACGGCAGACCCAAGGACACGGAGCCACGGAGGCTGCACAGCCCCACGGGCACGACCCCACAGACTACCAAACCCTACAGTCCCTGAACGCCCTCTCCGCCTCGCACCCTCAAGCTCTTTGTCCAGCAGCCCCGTGGACCCTGCAGCCCACCTCCGGCCATGCTGCTGCCCCCTGACCCTCCACCCTGGGGCAGAGCCACCCCTAGGCAGGACCCATGGCGGGGGGGTGTGGTGTGGTGTGGTGGTGGTGGTGTCCCTCTCCATCCCAGTGAGCTCAGAGACAGGTAGGGACAAGACAGGTGAGGGGGCACAAGACTTTAATCCTGAGAGGCTATGGGAAGGGGGGAGCTGCAGCGTGTGGGACTGGCTGCTGTGCCCACCCCTC
Source organism: Melanerpes formicivorus (assembly GCF_026170545.1). Taxonomy (NCBI): domain Eukaryota; kingdom Metazoa; phylum Chordata; class Aves; order Piciformes; family Picidae; genus Melanerpes; species Melanerpes formicivorus. The sequence continues at coordinate 398,634 of NW_027142397.1, read as the reverse complement.
CTGCAATTCTAGGGACATGGGGACAAGCCCAGGGACACGAGGTGGCCTCTCAGGGGGGGAGGGGGCAGGTGACACCGGTTCCCTTGAGGGCACAGTAGCCCCCAGGCACCTTGTGCAGGTACTGCTGATGGTAGTCCTCAGCATAGTAGAAGTCAGCAGCTGGCTCGATGACAGTGGTGATGTCCCCACGCCGCTGCTCCCTTAGCTCCTAGGACAGTCCCATGGTGAAGGGCAGCCTGGATGGCCACCTGCATCCCACTGCCCCTTAGCTTGGCCTAGCCAGAGCAGGGGTTTGTCCCACAGTCCTGCTGTCCCCAGCTACCTGCTGGTAGGTGTCCCTGCTGCGGAGGGCAGCTGCCTGCTGCTGGGGCCCCAGCGTGTAGATGACGGAGCGGTACTGGGTGCCGATGTCCTCCTGCTGCTGCATGCCTGGGGCAGGACAGCACCCAGACAGGGGTTATGGGATACCCCAGGTCCCACCAGGCACTGCCTGCACCCAGGGAGGGGGCAGGGGCACAGCCTGGCTACAGACCTGGTCGGGGGGAGTCAGGTCCTAGTAAAGGGGTCCCTGAAGGAAGACTATGAGCCCCCACCCTGCAGCAAGGGACAGAGATGCCAAGGACATCTGACAGGGTCATTTTGGGGTTAATGTCCCAGACTGGTGCTGCCCCACAGCTGTAGCAGGACCACAGCCACTGTAGCCCATCCCTACCTTGTGTGGGGTCATGGTTCTCCCAGAAGACCTTGAGCAGCTTCTCGTAGCTGATCTTCTGGGGGTCGAAGATGACCCTCACCACCTCAGCATGCCCTGTCAGCCCTGCATGAGACCAAACCTGGCAGCACTGCCCGGGGCAGCCCCCCACCACACTGGGGTGGGGGGACAACCATTGACAGATGCACAAAGAGCTGAGATGCAGCAGATTTGTGACACTTGTGCAAAGTGGAAGCATTGGCAGAGCTAGAGGGAGGGAGCTGGATCCCCCAGGACCCCCCAAGCCCCTTCCCCCAGTGCCTGGAGGGGATGGGATGCTCCTGCTCCCCCTGCTCTGGGATAAATCCCTCTCTGGAGACAGCAGCCGGGGGCTTTCCTGCAGACAGGATAATCCTCCACAAACAGGCTCCCAGCTAAGCTGGGCAGAGTCTGTCTGGGCTGGGGGGGTTGGTTCAGGGAGTTTGGGAGGGTTCAGATTCCAAGTGTATGACAAAGAAGAGCCTATGGGAGCACGAGCTGGAGGGGTGCAGGGGGCACAGCCCCACGTTACCTGTGCGCACTTCTTCATAGGTGGGGTTGGGGGTGAAGCCTCCTGCGTAGCCCACCTGGGTGGAGAAGACCCCTGGCAGCTCCCAGAAGAGTCGCTCCGCTCCCCAGAAACAGCCCATACCTGGGGGGCACAGGAGGGGAGGGAGCTGGGGGCTACCCTTGCCCCAGGCAGGGGTGAGCCAGGCTGCTGGGACCTCCTGGCACCACTCACCGAAGATCGCTGCCTGCATCTCCGCTGGGAACGGTGGGACCGTGGGGCTCCCACTGACAGCGTGGGTAGCTGTGTGGGGACACAAGGTGAGGACCCCTCATGGCATCTCTGCCCTATCTCCCCCCACCTGAAGCAGTCACGACCCTATCCACATCCCCTCCAGCTCCTTTGTCCACCTGGCTTCTGGCCTGTGCTCTCTTGGTCACCCTGATCCTAACCTGGCCCCAGCGTGGTCACCTTCCCCAGGGCTGCTCCGGCGCCTGGAGCACTCTGCCCCAGAACTTTCCCTGTCACCTCGCTCTCAACATCCTCCCAACACCCTGGAGCAGCTGCCTCAAACCACCTAAAGGTGCTGAGTGGGGGTCAGCAGGGCCCCCCCGGCTGCCCCCAGCCTGAAGCCCAGTGCCAGTACCTGCAACTGTCAGCCTCTGGGCCCTGCCCGGCAGAGCCTCGGTGCGGCTAGGCAGCCTCCTGGCACCCGGCATGGCCCTGCAGACAGGAAATGCAGCGAGCCCCAGTGCCCCTCTGGACTGGGAGGAGAGAACCGCAAGTGCTGGGAGGGAGGAGGACACGAGAGAGGCAGAGCCTGGCCCGAGTGGGGTCACTGGGAGTGGCACAGGAGGGGACAGCACCTATGCAGGGTGACATGCAGACAGTACACTCAGCCCCAGGGGGTGAATCGCCCAACCATGGGACCCCTGGGGGCAGGACGAGGCCAGGCTGATGAACCTCAACCAGAGTGACAAGAGGCGAACCCATGGCACAGGCAAAGTCCTGGTGTGTCACCTCCCTGTCAATCATTAATGGGCACCGGGCCCAAGGTCACTCCAGGACCCATCCAGCATTCCCATGGCTGAGTCCCACCTACCCTCCCCCAGGAACAGGGTTCTGGATCCCCCTGCTGCACTGCTCCCCAGGCTGAGGGAGCTGTGGGCACAGGGCAGGTTGGCAGTGACTCCCCAGGCTGCTCCTCCAGCCAAGGTGGAAAGAGCAGAGCCAGCAGCTGGCTGGTTCCAGGTTTCCCAGCTGGGGTATTTCACCCAGCCCAGTTCTCCCTGGCAGGACCTGCTCAGGGCTGAGTGACAGCAGCTGGCAGCACCACTGCTTCTGCCAGTGAGCCCCCCTGGCTCTCCCCTTCCCCTGAACTGCCAGAACAGGAAGCCCTTAATTTCTTATTCCTTGAGCTGGAGCAGAGGTCCCAGGGAGACACATGGGATGTGGGGGGGGTGGCATTCCCCACGCACCTGGCAGGGGCTCTATAATCCCCAACTTACATGGGAGGTGAGCTGGCTGCCCCAGCCCTGCAGGGGGCCTCAGCAGAGCAGAGGGGCAGAATCCCCTCTTCCCCCCTGCTGCCCATGTTGCTGGGGATCAGCACAGGACACAAAGCAACGAGGAGTAAGCCCAATCCCAACAGGATGGGAACAAATCTGGCACTGAAAGAGCTGAGCTGGGGATGCTGCAGACAGCCCATGGGAGCCTGCTCCCGGCCCAGGGAGAACCTCACTCGGCCAGGTGTTAACAGGGCAGCGAAGCCCAGAGCTGCTGCAGAGAAGAAACAATGATGGGTGGCTCAAGGGACCTCTGGTGACCATCCAGGGTGTTGGGGGGATGCTGGTGGCCCTATCCCCAGACCATCCTCTGGAGGACAGGGGCAGGTCACCCAGGAACACATGCAGGTGGATCCTGAAGGCCTCCAGAGGAGGCTCCACAACCTCTCTGGGCAGCTGCTGCAGGGCTCCAGCAGCCTCACACCAAAGAAGTTTCTCCTCAGGTTGAGGTGGCACCTCCCATCTCCTGGCTGGCACTTGTCAGGCTTTGTGCTCTCACTGGGCACCACCTAAAAGAGCCTGGCCCCTCATTTACAGACCTTGCTAAATTCCCCCCTCAGCCTTCTGGAGACTAAAGAGCCCCCAGGTCTCTAAGCCTTTCCTCAGATGAGAGCTGTCCCCCCAGGGCAGAGCAGGGGGCCAGGAGAAGCAGCCCAGGAGGCAGCGGCAGAGACCAGCGATGCTCAACAGGATCTCACGTTTATTACCGAGAGTGATTAATGGTGAAAAGAAAGGCAAGGCCCAGTCCTCACTGGCTGAACAAGGAACTGAAGAACAGATTCACTACACAGCTTACAAGAGCTCTTTCTTTCCCTCCTGCCCAAAATTCATTTTCCTGTAAACAAAGCAAGGTTCAACCTCTGCTCTCAGCCTCCCGAGGCACTGAGCCCGGAGCTCCCCTGCGCCGCGCGGAGCCCAGGCTGTGTGACAGAAGGGCCAGAGAGAGGAGACCACCTTCAGACACAGCCTGGGGGAGGACTTCTCTCCAATCCTCCTTAGGCCAACCCCCCACTTTCCTCTTCCAGGCCAGGGGTGGGTGGGAAGCAGGGAGGGAAAGAAAATCCAGCAGATGCCCCCCGCTGCGTGGGGAGGTTAGGACTCGGTGTCTCCCAAGTGCAAGTGTCAGAGCCGGGGGGGAGCAGGGGGCAGGGGGGGAGCAGGGGGCAGGAGGAGGAGCAGCAGGGTTTGAAAATTAGAGAGGAAAAAAAACTTAAAAAATGAAGGCATCTGCCACATATGGACCTGGAAATCCAAAGAACTTAGTAAAGAGACAAAGAAACCAAAGCTCTGCTCTGAAACCACAGCCCAAGGCAGGGGACAGCTTCGCCTCTACTCTACCTAGAAGGGGTTTCTGCTTCTGGGCTCAGTCCTGTGCCTTGTGACATTCCAATGCTTGGCTGGTTCTGCTTTTAACTTTCCTTTGTTTAACTGCAGGTTTGCCAGAGTCTTTCTGAAGTCAATGAAATTAAAGGAAAACAAAGTCCTAATTCTCTCTGGGATGCTTTGCTCTTCCTTGCTCTGAAGGGCAGCTGGGATGCAACCACTGCTGCAGTCTCTGGGGCAGGAGAGGCTCCTACTTGACACGGCCCTGGCGCTCCTGCAAGAGAGAGAAGAGGAGGTCAGGCCAGAGCAGCCCCACGCGCCGTGGGCACCCCTGGGGCTCTGGTGGGGGCTTGTGCCACCTGAGCAATGGCTCCTGGCACAGGAGGCCCTGCAGTGCTGCATGGCATCATGGTGTTACACCACCTGGTGCACCGGCTCATCTCCCAGAGCCCCAGCAGGGGGGGGCTGGAAGGGACCCCTGAGGATCACCCAGTCCAGCCCCCTGCTCCAGCAGGGCTCCCCCAGCAGCCTTCCCCAGCAGCCTTCCCAGGGGCACAGTGCCCAGGGGAGGTTGGAAGCTCTCCAGAGGAGACTCCACAGCCTCTCTGGGCAGCCTGCTCCAGGCCTCCAGCAGCCTCACAACAAAGAACTTTCTCCTCCTGCTCAGATAGAGCCTCCTGGGCTCCAGTCTGTGCTCACTGACCCTTGTCCTGTCCCTTGTCCCTCCAGGCAGAGCTCTGGGCTGCAGAAGTCTGGGGGGGATCTGGGAGCAGTGCTGCAGGGGTCAGGCAGTTCCTGCATCAGGGAGAAGAGGAGGCAAGGAAGGAGAGCATGGCCATGGCACAGTTCTGCCAGCCCAGGCACTGCAGACCTGTGGCCTCACCTGAGGTCCCTGTGGGCATCCAAGGAGCCTGCAGCTCACACCTTGATGTCTGCCTTGGCCTGCAGGGACTGGCACAGCCCACAGCTACCAGCAAAACCCCTCCCTGCCAGCTCTGAAACCTCAAGAGCCAACAGGTTCACAGGGGCTTCCCAGCAGCCACTGCCACCAGCCCTTGGGTGTTCCCCCACAGCTGCCCTCCAGCACCGAGGGCACAACCTTGTCAGGCAAACATCTGCAGCAAGCTGAAGAGGCAGCACAGCACCAGGCACAGCCAGGCACTGAGGGCTACAACATCTTCTCCTGTGCCAAGCATCCCGTGCCAGGTTCCCTGTAAGCCCAAGGCCCAGCAGCTCTGCACACAGGCAGCTCTGGACTGTCCCTAAGGGTTACTGCCCAGCCCAGGCTCAAAGCACCATTTCCAGATCCAAACCAAAACCCTTCCCCAGCTCAAGGGCTCTGGGCTGATGCTCCTCCCAGCACAGGCAAGGCCCTGCAGCCTCCTGCCCCAGGGGCACGATGGGGCCAGCCCAGGAACAGCCAAGGCTCAGCTCTGCAGAGGCAGGGCTGCTGCTGCCACACTGCAGAGGGGGAAGCACAGGGCCATCACCAAAGGCAGGGCCCGGAGAAGAACCTCAGTGCAGTTGTGTCTGAGGCTGAAGTACCATCTCCACCCCAAGTAAGGCAGAAGAAATGCTCCCTGCTAAGCAGACAACATTCTGTGTTCCAAGGGGACAAGAGATCCATTTACCTCCTTCTGCCAGCCATGAAGAGCTGAATTCAGAGGCTCAAGAGAAAGAGGCAGCACTCCCTGGAGCTGCTGTGTGCACCCTCAGCCTACTGCCATGTGCAAGGCAGCACAAAGCAGCATTCACTGGGGCACAGGTTTCCATTTCAGCTCTTCCCACCCCCCCTTTAAATGGACCAAGCTCAGAGCAGCTGCTTCATCTGAACCCTAACCTGGGCTGGCTTGCAGGTGACCACCAGGGCTCCAGGGTTTCCTACGAGCCTGCAGCTGAGGATGGGAAAGCCTCAGGAGGCATTTTCCAGGAGATGATCACCTCACAAAGAGCAGAGCTGAGAAGGCAGAGCCTTCCCCTCCTGTGCAGATGCACACAAGGAAACATGGGTGGTTTCTTCCCCCCACCCCCAGGTTAAACAAGAGAGTTTATCTGGGCCTCCTGAACTGGTCCTACAAGAAAAGGCTGAGTTAGCCACAGAAAAAAGGCAGCTCAGTATCCTTGCTTCAACCAAGCTCTAATGAGATGGAGGCAGAAAATCTTCATTTCCAGGCTCCTGCAGAGGAAAGCTCACAAAATGGAGACCCTTCCCTGCCAGCTGCTCACAGTCACTGCTGCACCACTGCCAGTCCCCAGCAGAAGCCTCAGCCCAGGCAGACAGCCCCTGAAGGAGCAGCAACCCCTGCCCCATCCCAGCCTGCAGCCTGGACAGGGCCAGTCCTTGCTGCTTTGCTGGGTGAACTCTGCTGCAGTGCAAGCAGGGTGGCACTGCTCTGCCTGGCAAGAGTCCAGTTCTGCACCACTAAGGATCTACTTTATTAACTCCCAAGGCCCTAGGACAGAGCAACTCCTGCCAGGTACAACCAGGAGCACCCAGGGAAATGAGAGGACTCAGGAGCTGTGGTGAAAGTGATCAGAGCACAGAACAGGGGAGTGCAGACCTGTCACATCCTACCTCACAGCAGACAAAGCCCTCTGCAGAACCCCCAGAGGGGCACAGGGAGCTCTGCATGCACTGCACACAGACCAGGCTCACACTGCAGCACTTCAGCAGCTTTCCTGGGGTCCTGATCTCCTGACACACTGCCCTTCTGCACCAGGGAGAAAGCCAGACCTGGACACAGCCATGCCCTTGTGCTTCCCTTGAACAAGGGGCTGCCAGACACTCACCTGCCCACTGGGGAGGGGTGGCTGCCATTAAAGTCACCTGAAACAACATCTGTGTCAAGAGCTGCCAGCCTCTGTCACCAGAGCAGCTGGAAAGCAAGAAGCCCTCACTGCTGACACCTTGCACACCTCACCTGGAGGTGCCTCAGCTCACTGCAGGGGGCTTGGACAAGACAACCTTTGCAGGCTGTGGTTACCTCACACTCCAAACCCTGGTGCTGCTCCCAGGGAACCTGCCTGCCACACACTGCAACTCTGCTGCTAAAGGAAGAACTCTGCCTGCTGAATGGAGTCATCAGGATGTTCATCATGAAGGCAATCAGCACGCTGATAGAAGTGATCAGTTCAGGTGCACCTCAACAGCTGCCTAAAGCCAGGCCAGGGAGGGGAAGAGCCTGGGAAGGAGCTGGGTCCCCTGGCTGTCACTGGGAGCAGCTGGCTGTGCCTGGGCAGGCCACAGCCAGGAGTGTTCTGGTGGATGCAGCAGAGCCAGAGCAGACACAGCACCAGCCAGGATGACTCCAACAGAAGAAAGTGTGGGAAGCAGCCTCTGCCTCCTCCCTTCTGAGCCTGCAACTGAGGAGAAAAAAAGGTTTGCAGGCTGCACCCCAGAGCAATGCAGCATGGCTGTCACAGGAGCATGAAACTGCCTGCAGGGCTCCAACAGCCTCACAGCACAGAGCTTCTCTGCCCTTCAGTCACACCTTCTGCAGGGGGCAGTGACACTGCCACCATCAATAACCCCTGAAGCAGCAGCCTGTGCCACCAAGGTAACTGGTGGCAGGTTTGCAGAGGGAGCAGCTCCAACCTGGCACCTCTCAGACCCACAGAACCCCACTTCACCCTGGCTGGCACCCACAAACCTGGCAGCTGAGCACTCTGGTCCTGCAGGGCACAGCACAGAGCTTGTTTGCTTCCCTAAAATGCTGGAGCCTGCAGCAGCCAAATTGGGACCCTGGGCAGGGCACTGGGAGAGGGAACCAGAAGCAGCTTCCTGTAGGGCTGCCATTTGCTGCCTTCCTAGAAAAGAAACCTCTCACCCTGCCCCAGGGAGGTCACAGCTGGAGTGCTGGGTCCAGTTCTGGGCTCCCCAGTTCAAGAGAGGGAATGAACCACTGGATAGAGTCCAGCAGAGGCTATGCAGAATGCTGAGAGGCCTGGAGCAGCTCTGGGAGGAGCAAAGGCTGAGAGCCCTGGGCCTGAGAGCCTGGAGAAGAGCAGCCCCAGAGGAGAGCTGAGCAATGCTCTGCTCAGTGGTGCCCAGAGACACCACAAGGGCCAAGGGGCACAAACTGGAACCCAGGAGGCTCCATCTGAACAGGAGAAGCTTCTTTGGTGTGAGGCTGCTGGAGGCCTGGAGCAGGCTGCCCAGAGAGGCTGTGGAGTCTCCTCTGCAGAGCTTCCAACCCCCCCTGGGCACTGTGCCCCTGGGCAGGCTGCTGGGGGAGCCCTGCTGGAGCAGGGGGCTGGGCTGGGCGAGCTCCAGAGGTCCCTTCCAACCCCCGCTGCTGGGTTCTGTGGAGGCAGATTGCTGTCCTGAAGTCACTCCAGCAGGGCTCAGAGGTTTGTTTTGTTGTTCTGGTCAAAATCCTCACAGGGAAGAAGTTGGTGACCTGCTCAGGCACAACAGCAGCTGCTAGGGGCTTCCAGAAGGCCCCACACTGCTTCAGCTAGGATCACACTGGGAGTCAGCTTCATCCTTCTGGGTCAGGAGAACATTCTGAGCTTTTGAAGAACTGGATTAGTAGGGCAGAGACTGGAAAGCAAGGGAGAGTCTGCCCACAGAGTCATCAAGTGCTCTGGGTGGGAAGGGACTTCTAAAGCCCCCCTGCAGTCAGCAGGGACATCTGCAGCTAGAGCAGGTTGCTCAGAGCCCCAGCCTGACCTGGAATGGTTCCAGGATGGGGTATCCCTGGATGCCACTTCTCTGCCAGCCTTCCCCACTCTGCTGCTCTTCCTTCTGCTCACTCCCTGCCTACACCCACCCAGCACCAACTCCTCCCATCCATCTCCCACCTGCCTTCCAGCAACATCCTCCCCGACACACCTTTCCCCACTCTGCCAGGGCCTGTGCCTCCCACACCACTACCTGCTGCTCCCTGCAGTCAGCTCAGGAGAACTCCCACTTCCTAAGATGCCCTGCACAGCCTTGGTGGCATTCAAACCTTGGCCAGCAGAGCACAGCCGATCAGCACTTCAGCACAGGCTGGGCACCAGGCAGAAAGGTGCTGGGATGTGAAGTCACAGGAACTCTCCAGGCTCTCACACAAGCCAAGTTCACAGCCCCACAGCCTGCAGAGCATCTCCCTCCTGAGAGGTTTCCCTCCAGCACCCCAAGTGCTGAGTGCCCAGCCCTGAGTGCAGGTGATGCCATTGGCAGACAATGCTCCAAGGTAAAAGCAGGCTGTGCCCACTGCCATGCTGAGCAGCTGCAGCTCCTGGTCCTGTTCCTCAGCTGCTAGATGGAAAATTCCCCATGGCTGAAACTAAAGAGATCAGCAGAAGACTTGGCACCCCCCCTGAAGCTGGTGCTAATGCTTGCTTGTAATTACTGCTTGGATCAGAGAGAAGCCAGAGCCCTGCTGTGGGGAAGGTCAGCCCCAGGTGACAAGCCCAGATGGAGCCAAGAGTGAGTCAAGGCCACTGGTCACCGAAGTTCCAAAGAACCAGGGAATCATTTTGGTTGGAAAAGCCCTTTAAGAGCACCAGGTCCAACCATTCTCTAACTCTGCCAAGGCTGGGGCTGAACCATGGCCCTCAGCATCACAGCTCTGCCTCTGGGAAACACCTCCAGCCTGTGCCAGGCTTTGAGAATCCCTTCAGTCAAGGAGTTTCTGATGTCCAAACTAAACCTCCCTTGGGGCAGCCTGAGGCCATTCCCTCTCCTCCTGTCCCTTGGGAGCAGAGCCCAGCCCCCAGCTGGCCCCAGCCTCCTCTCAGGGAGCCGCAGAAAGCAATGATGTCTCCCTCAGCCTCCTCTTCTCCAGGCTGAACACCCCCAGCTCCCTCAGCTGCTCCTCACCAGCCCTGTTCTCCAGACCCTCCCCCAGCTTTGCTGCCCTTCTCAGGACCTGCTCCAGCCCCCAGACTGACCCCAGGATTCGAGGTGTGGCAGGCCTTTGGGCAGATCTGCCAATTAGCAATGCTCCTGCACCAACACAGCTCTGAGCAGTGAGCCAGCAGGCAGGGAGCTCAGGTGCCAGGCTGCTGGGCACTGCCCACCCACCAGCTTCACACCCAGCAAAGAGGGAGGCAATGAGCTGCTGCCTGGCCAGCTGGGAGCGCACAAGGAGTCACCAGCCGCTGCGAGGGAGATTTAGGTTGGGCATCAGACAAAGCCTAACAGGAAGGATAATTAAGAGCAGGAAAGGATTGCCTGGGGAGGGACAGGAGCTGCTGCTGCTCCTCCAGGTTTTACAGGCAGTGGCTAACATCTGTCACTGACCCTGCTCTGGGCAGAGGGTGGCCATTCAAAAGCCTGGCTCCTTGACCCCCAGGAGCCGACCATGGATCTCACTTAGAACACAGCCCTCGGGGAAGGCCTCACCCAGCCTGGCCCTCAGCAGCTCCATGGAGGAGGCGTCCGAGACCTCCCTGGGCAACCTGTCCCAGTGCCTCCCTGTTCTCCTGGCACAGATCTTCCTCCTCATGATTTATTCCCCAGTAACCCTGAACAGCTTCTGACAGTGACTTTTCTACCCCTCCCCTCCTCCCCTGCCCCCAGGAGCTCAGCCAAGCCAGTTTTACCTTTTTGACATTCTCCTCCTCCTCCTGGCGTTTCTCATAGTGTGAGAAGTCGTCGAAGATGGAGGTGGTGTGCTTGTAGGTGGCAATGATTTTCAACACCTGCTTAGCCTTTTCCAGAGGCACCTCCTGAGTGTCCCTGGAGTTGGTCACTGGTTTGTTCTCGTTGTTCTCCAGGCGGATGTGCCGCAGCTGGCTGTTGGGAACGTCCTTCACAAAAATCCACCTGACATCAAACCTCCCCTTCCACTTGTCCTGGGACCAGACCCCCGCGCACGTGGCGTAGTCCACGGCAGACCTCATCTCTGCCACGCCGCAGAAGTGGCCGCTGCCGTTGACGCTGAAGAGCAGGTAGAGCGGGCCCTTGGCGCCCAGCGAGCGGTAGGCGGCATCCAGTCTCTTGTTGCCGTGCTCGGTGCTGCACCAGATGTTGTACTTGATGGAGCGGTGGATGTCGTCCTCCGAGTAGCTCTTGATGATGAAGACGCGGCCGTGCTTGGGGTTCCAGTCGAAATCCTTGGGGTTGTAGTTGTTGATGGACCTCAGCTTCTCCAGCACCGGGTGGGGCTCCGCGGGCGCGGCCCCGGGCGCGGCCTGGGCCTGCCCCGCAGCGCCGCCGTCCGCCGCGCCCGGGCCGAAGCCGCCGCCGCGGTTGCGGGGAGCGACCCAGCGCGAGGGCTGTGCCGGCGGCGCCGGCAGCTGGCCGGGCTGCGGCGGCGGCGCCTGGGGCTGCTGCCCGCTCGGGGCCTGCGGTGCCGGCGGGCTGCTGTTGATCTGCTGCCCCACGGGCTGGGGGGACGCCTGCGCCGGCTGCTGCCCCATGCCCGGGACCAGGGCTGGCGCCGGGGCCTTGGCCGCGGGCCCCTTGTTGTCCCAGGTGCCGATGTCCATGTTGTGCTTGATGGGGGGCGGCGGCAGCGCCGAGCCAGCCAGGCCGTTCTTGGTCTTCAGCTTGGGCTGCTGCTTGGCGGGCTTGCTGGCGATGTCCGCCCAGGAGGTCGGCTTCGGAGGAGCGATGGTGGCTGGGGGCAAGCTGCTGGAGGCCACCATGTTACTGGCGATGGAGCTGCTCCCCACGGCCGACCCCACCACCTTCGGCACGCTGCTGGCCACGTCCGTGCTGCCCAGCTTGAGGGCCGCCATGCCCTGGTCGATGGCGTTCATGCCAGGAGCCTTGTTCAGAGTCTCGTTGGCGAAGGCAGACTGCCCATCGATCATGGCGCCCCCCAGCGAGCTGGGGGCGTAGGCGTAGCTGCTGCTGTAGCCTGAGCTTTGGGTGGACTGTCCCTGAGAGCTGCTGCTGCCCCAGGCCGAGAAGTCGATCCCACTGGGAAAGAAGTTGAAGCCGTGCTGCCCGAGGAAGGGAGTGCTGCCAAGGGCCCCTGGCTGCCCAAACATGGCGTCAGGGAGGAAGTGCGGCTCCCCGTTGCTCAGCTGTCCGTAGGAGGTTAGGTAGGGCATGGGGGGGTCCCCCCCTGTAGACCAGGCAGCTTCCCCCAGGGAGTAGGAGAAGCCGATGGAGGGGCTGTAGTAGTTGGGCAGGTAGGAGTCGGACATGGCAGTGTAGGCATTGTTCTGCAAGACACAAACCACAGCGTGAGCAGCCGGCAGCTGGGCCAGCGGAGCAGGAAGAGTGAGCCGCTGGGGCTGCCCAGGACACACCCTCCCTACCTTAGGGCTGGGCAGATAAAGAGGCCTTCAAACACCTCCTTTGTTACAGCTGCTCTGGGAAACGCTTGGGTGCCAGGAAGAGGAAGCACAAATGCCCAGCGAGTTCCCCACGCTCAGGTGGGAGCCTGCTGAGCTCCTGACGTGGCCCTGGGCACAGGGCCTTACCTAAGCAGCCAAACAGCCACTTTTTGTGGATACTACCAAGGCTTCTCTTGCCTTTCTCAGCCCTTATTCTGGCATCTGAGGGAGGGGCTGGAGGAAGGACGCAGAGAGAAGTGGAACATGGAGGAAGAGGAAGAGGTTCAGTGGAAGCACACTGGCAAAAGAAATAAAAATCCATGTCCCTAACTACCCTTCCTTAGCCTTATCACCCAGGAACACAGCTTCACGCTCACCCTCCACAGTCCCAGGGCTTGTAATAGTCCAAGAACCGGCCCACAAAGGGGATTTAAAGCCTCGCCCATGCAAGTGCTCCAGTGCTACCTGGAACTACCTGAAACTGGGGAGTCATCAACAGGTTTGAAGGAGAAGCCTTCTACAACACGGTGACAGCTCAGAATGAGACAGCAGCCTTCAAATGCAGGGAGGAAAGCCAAGGGCAGCAGCTCCATGCCTTGGTCTCCCTTGTCACCGAGGCAGCCTTCAGGTTCCAGTAACAACGGCCTCGTTTCACAGCCTGGGACATCACCAGGGTTTGCTGACAAACATCTCTCCCTGAGCGCTCCCAGCACCCCTGCACTGCAGGGAGCAGCTGAAGCCTGGCGAACAGACACCACCACCCAGGAACTGGAAGCTGGAGAGCTGCTCACATGCCAGCCTGGCACACACCAGAGGAAAGCCAGGCTCAGCTCCCCTTTAAAAGCTTGGCTTGCAGCAGGCTCCACTCCATTTTTCATGGAATCGTGTTCTTCATGTGCCAAGCAGAGCTCCCAGAGGACTCCAGGCCATGGTGCAATCTATGAGGGTTCTCAAAATGGTTCTGGCACCCTCCAGAAATACCTGGTTTGCCTCTCCACCTTCTGCTGAGTTAAAAGAAAGCAACAGGTTTGGGGTTGAGCCAGCCCAAACTTCACAAAGATCAAGAGCAATTATTTAACACCAGGTGCTGGAGGTTTGGTTTGCTGTGTACCACCAAGAAGCCTTCTGTGGTACTTCATGGTGTGGACACAGGACAGCCCTGATGCACAAACACCCTCCAGCCTTGGTGTCGCCAGAGAAGGATCCCAAAAGCAAGTGGTTCACACAGCTAACTCCTGTCCAGAGAAGTTTTACTAATGGAGCAGCTCAGTGCTGCTAAACCCAAACCGAGGAAGAGTCTTGAGGGCTTGAACCATCCAGAAGCACCAACAGTGACAATTGGTGAGCAAATGAACTTTTAAAAGACATCATTTTGAACCAGCCAAGGCTCTTCAAGAGCTAATCCCCTCAGCTCTAGGAGTGACAAGTAGCTCTCCTGGAAATCAGCCTTAATGCAACACAAACATTTAAAACCCGAGCCCAGCAGGCAGAGCAGCCCTTCCCTCTCTGCAGGCCTCTTCCTCAGAGTCCATGAAGCACATCACTGCCAGATGAAACCTCTCCCCTTATCCCCTCAAAACATTTCCTTACTTATGTTAAACTTGAGATCTGTATGAAGCCCTTACCAGCCACACTCAGACAGCAAGGAGGCAGCACAGGAGTCCAGCAGCAGTGGAGCACTATTGGTTCAGAGCAGATTTAAGCCAGGCTCATCCCTGTTCACTACCAGAACATCCCTGGCTACTCCTTGCTCCCCAGCACCCCACCTTGCTCTGCTGCCCTGCACTTGTACAACCGACACAGTTCCTCATTAGCATGCAAATAAAACTCCACCAGCTCTTAATTCCCTGATGACTCAGGCCTCTTGCACAGTTAGCTCCTCAAATCCACCATCCCTCCTCACCAAAGCTCAGCGGGGCTGAAGGTGACTTATTGCTGCTGTTGAGCTTTCGGCTCTTAAGGAAGAACCACTGAGAGCTTTGAACAGCCAGGACCCTCCTCCATCAGGAGGACAAGCCAGGCAGCCACACTGAAATAGCAGCTCCTGGATGAAGAGCCACGAAACTTCACAGCCTGGTTCCCTCACACTTGTGTAGAGCAGTCAGAAGGTGACTGTGGGAGCCACTGGTGTTCCCCTCTGGCAGCAGGCTGTGTTCAGGTAATTTTTCAGAGCCACACCCACAAGTCCCCTTCCCACCTTCAAAAAAAGTTGCCCACTCTGACACTTCTGCATCTTGAGGCTGGCTGGGTCAGCAGAGCCATGGCCCTCCCCAGGCTGGGCTCCAGGGGGCTGCCCTCTACGCTACCAAGCGTCACAACAGAGGAGAGATGGTGAGCAACACAAAGTGGTGAGAAACAAAGACCAACTCTGCCCAGAGATCCCAAGGTGGCTTTACCTCACTGCTGCTGCATTGCTAGAGCAGCAGCTCTGCTCCACCTCCTGGGACATGCTCCCATCACTTCCTTGTTTTTAAAGCATATCTTCACCGCATACAAAGAGAAGCTAAAGCATTCAGCTCAGAAAAGATGCAAAACAGGGTAAAATCTTATGGTGCTTCTGCCATGATGCTGGTGGCCCCTTCAGTACCTTTAAGAGCCTTAAACACAACTACACTTTGCAGGGCTCCACACTCAGAAGGAAGCTGGAAACCACTGATGGTGATTTCTAGAACAGTAAGCACCATCAAATGGAAGCAGCTGCTTCGACTCAAGACTTCAGGGAGCATCACACTCACCTGTGCAGGCTCAGCTTAGGCTGCAACTTCTAAGGCAGCTGAGCAGTGACCGTAACAGGCTAAATGCTGAGGAGTAAGAACAGCTGCCAGGACCTGAGGTGGTATTTAGCCTCATTTAGCTCAAGTTAGGAACATACTTGTTGAAAATGTAGCTGAGGCAGAAACCTATCCCTGTGATCCAATCCAACATGCACCAGCACTGCACAGATGAAGAGACAACCGGTACAAATGGTCACAAAAATACAAGGGGGGAAGCAGCCCCAGCTAATTGTTACTGATCACAACTGGAAGGGAAGGAGAAGGCAGGAGAGTGAACTAACTGCTACAGTGCTACTGCAGATGTTTATCTGCAAGGCTTGCTCGACCCATCTAATCAGCTGAACTCCATCTGTTCTGTGTCACTCTCCTACCACTCATTAGGAAAAACAAACAAAACCCAGTTAGCAGCAGAGCTAATCTTAAAGAGAGAGCCAAGAAGAAAAGTATTGGGGAAGTCTTCACTTCCAGGAGCTGACCAGCAGCTCCACTTCTACCTCAAGTCCTCAACAGGTCTCAGGAGCCTTCATCATGTCTGTGTTCTGTGGGGGGTGAGTGAAATGCAGAGAAAGCCCCACAAGGGGCATTTTCAGTATACATAGGGGAGAGAGCACAATGTGGGGACCCTCCAGAAGCCCCCAGAGCATAGCTGTGAAGCGATTTCAGGAGGCAAGGCAGCACAGCCCCTCAGATGCTGTGAAGGGGCAGAGAGAAATCAGAGCAGTAAAACTGAAAGAGCAGAACTCGTAACTTCAGGCAGTTCTATATTAAAAATGAGCTCAACACCAACTGCAGGAAACCCTTACACCCTGAAAAAGTTACTAAAACCTTGATACCTTGGCCTACCACAACCTAATGGCACTCACTGCTTTCTGCCTGGAGAAACACACACATAAAACAGAGCAACATGGCAAGGAAGCCAAATATCAAAACGCAATCTGTGGGGATGGGGAAACACCAAGACGACAAATTTGCCTTTGCTAGAGAGCAGCAGGAAGCCCCTGGGGCTCTTTGCAGGTTGTTACTCACCGGCCGGGCCTGAGGACTCAAGTAGGGTTCAAAGTCATCATCATTTAACCCATCCTTCTGGTGCACAGATCCGTTTTGCACTGAGGAAGGGATGCAGAGCGTTAGAACAAACTCTGCTGATAAATTCGAACATTTGCTGCCTTAAAGTACTTCAGGACAAACCTTAGAACATAACTACTTGCTGGTTGCATTATACCACACTTAACCCAACAGAAAGACACTTTACCACCATACTAACACCCTGGAACTGCAAACTTTCCCCAGCCCTACCAGCCACAGCCCAGGGTTTGTTTTTCTCCCAGCCACTCTGCAGTGTAAAGGCGCAGAGACCCCCAGGACGTGCCCAGCAGATTTCGGAGGAGACTCTTCCCGTCCCTCCCCGCAGCATCCCCGTTCCCCAGTCGCTTCTCCACGGGATCCCCCATTTCCCAGCTCTCCTCCTCCTCCCAGCTCTCACCTTTGTTGCCTTGGCCTTTGGGTCTCTGGCGCAGCATGGAAAGAGAGAGGGAAAGCGGTGAGTCAGGGGGGCGAAGCGGCCCCGGCGCAGGCGGAGAGCCCGGCGAGGCGCGGCCCGGAGCGGGAAGGCCCGGCCCAGCCGGGGAAGGCTCTACCCGGCCGCGCCGCAGCACAATGGAGGCGCGGCCCTGGAAGAGGGACACCGGGGTGGCGGTAGGGGAAGGCCCCGGTCGCCGCCCGGCCCGGCCCGCGCGCGCGCCGCTAGGCCCTGAGCCTCGGCCTCGCTTAGCGGGCCGCGCTCGGCGCGGCTGGGGAGAACAGGCCGAGCGCTGCCGGCGAGTTTCCTACCTGCTCCAGAAGGCTGCTGGCCGACATGGCTCCGCGGCGGGGCTGCTGGCGGGGCGGGGCGGGGCAGGGCAGGGCGGGGCAGCGGGAGGCGGCGGCGGCTTTGTCCGGGCGCGGGTGCGGCTGCCTGGCGGACTCGGACTCGCCCGCGGCTGCCGGGGCGACGCTCTAGCCCAGCCCCTCTCGCCTCTCCTTCCGGCCCAGCGTCTATGGCCCAGGCCCGCCGCCTCGCGCCCACACACACATCCGCGCTCCCCGGGCGTCACGCGGCACCGCGCGCGCGCCCCGCGCTCCAGGCACAATGGCGGGGAAATGGGAGAGGAGGCGCGGTGCATGCCGGGCCGGTGGAGGACCGCGAGGGATCGGCATCCCCGCTCGGCCGGGCGCGGCAGCGCAGGCAGGGTTGAGGCTGGTGGTGGAGAGCCTGCTCTTAAAGGGCCAGGCGCCCCCATTGCCCGGCCTCGCTTTTATAGCCAAAACACGGCAAACAAGGCTGCAGCTCCCAGATCTCTGCTGTGTCGCATACCGATACTTGGGCTCCTCCCCTCCCCTGGGCACAGCCTCAATCCCAAGGCAGAGGAGGACCAAGGGCCATCACAGCCCTCCGAGACCCCCCCCAGACAAAGGGCTCCCTGAACACCAA
The DNA here is from genome assembly GCF_026170545.1 of Melanerpes formicivorus. NCBI lineage: Eukaryota > Metazoa > Chordata > Aves > Piciformes > Picidae > Melanerpes > Melanerpes formicivorus. The sequence goes on along the minus strand of NW_027142397.1, from coordinate 381,044 downwards.
CCCCGAAACCCGAGGGGAAAGCAGAGCCTGTCCAGCTCCTGCCCTTTTCCCGGTCAAGAAGTGCTCAGCTCAGGCAGGGATGGTGCAGAGAAGGGCCTGTAGTAAGCCCAGGCTGGGGAGGGTCTCCAAAAGGACCCTGGCCCTTCCGAGTCTAGGGGCTGCTTGCATGGGGCAGGCCAAAGAGGAACAGAAAGATGTCTGCTGGGCATGGAGTGATGGTTCCCTGACCCAAAATCCATGCAGTCTGGCTTCCATGGCTACTTGCCAACATCTGCACGAGGTGAGTCCAACTTGCTACAAGCTGCTGCCATGGGCCAGCTCTGCTCCACAGCTCCAACACGATCAGACTGCCAGTGGGACACCATCAGAACACTTCCCTGGCAAGGCAGGGGATCCAACCCTTCACAGCTGTGGACAGAGGGGTGCCTGCCTGGTCCAAGCTGCCTCTGCCACCTCCTTTCACCTCACAAATAAACCATTCAAGTGTAGATGGATTTTAACTTTTAATGCAAAAAAATAGCCAAACACATCCTCTGTCCCCCTCCCCATCCATCCTCCCCAGGTGTGTTTCCTTTGCCGTTGTTTTGCTCAATATTTCCAGCCAAGCAGCCCTCCCCAACCTCTAACGGCCCCTGCTGCTTCCCCCCTGCTATCTTCCCACCGTGGCCAAACCCAAGGCACCCCCAGCCACAGGGTGCAAACCACACCAAACCAAAAAGAGGGAAAGGCAGCAAACAACGGGGCAGGCATTTCGTCAACTTGCCAATTCTAATCCTGCCAAGAGATTACAGGAAGAAAGAAGAAATAAACCAAAACTGCAAAACTTAAACCACCAAGCAAGTAGCAACAAGCAGGGAGCAGCCCCAGCACACCGTGTAAACAGGAGCTGCCCCGATCCGGAGCACAGCTCTCCCGGACAGCAGCAGCACAACATGCTCTGTGCAGGCCCACGGTGCCCAGCCCCGGGGCAGCTGCTGGAGCTGCAGCTCCAGGAGAGGTTTTGCCTTTAAGCAAAAGGCTTGGGCGTGATCTTGGAGGCTCCAAGCCCAGGCTGCAGCACCGAGCCCGGCTGGGCGGGGAAAGGGATGGGGGAAAAGTGCCACGGGCAGAGATGGGATTGGGGTAGCACGACCCTGAGACTGGGCAGAGGAGTTCCAGGGCTTTGCAGCTGGGAAATCTGGGAAGGGTGAGAGCAAACAAATAATAATAATAAAAAAAATAGATATAAACCAAATCTGTGTGGGAGAACAGACACAGCGAGGACAGGGTCACTGCTGCCTTCCCCAAAACTAGAATAATCAGCATTAAAAAATCCTGGTTGAGCTGACAGCGGAGAGTCTGACAGAAGCCCCTCCCTGGGGGAAAACAACACAAGTGAGGTACCTGTTCCACCCCAAGCCATCACCCTCCCACAGTGACACCAAGGCTCCAGCCGCTGCTGACAGTCCCTCTGAAATCAGCCTTGGGGGGCCAGGGAAGGCAGAAGCACCGCGAGGACTCACGCTAGGAGCCCTCCTCCAGTTCCTCCCAGCTGGGCTGTTAGCAGAGATCCAATCTCCATGCCCCTGCCAACAGGTGGTATTGTTCAACGCTCCACAGAGCTGGAGCCTTTTCCAGGTCTCCCACGTTCCTCCAGCTTGCTTTGTTCAAACCCCAAAATTCTCTCTCTGTTCTGTGCAGTCCAATGAGAATATCCCAGGGCACAAAGGGAGGGCTGGAAAAGATGCTGAACAAAAGAGCCCAAAATAAAGTAACTTCCCAACTCTTCCCCAAACCGCTGCTTGCCTTCTCCACTAGTCCTCCAAGACCACAATCTCCACGTTATGGACCTGGTGCTGATGGTCCTCCACATCCCCCACCACTTTCTCCTCAGTCCTCAGCTCTGTCTCCAGGATCACAGCTTTGCCCTCTGCCTCGTCCGTGTCCACTTCGGGGTCCGGTGCAGGGTCGATCTCGATGATGGTCTGCCCGTCCTCTGAGGTGCCCTCCACAGCCTGGATGGTGGAAGTCAGGCCAGACTCCATGGCCACCAGTTCCACAGGGTTGACCACGGTGGCCACATTCGCCAGGGCACCGCTGTCCTGCATGGCTGCCGAGCTCAGCAGCGCCAGGCTGGAGGACGGGTGCAGGGTGACGGTGTCGGAGGAGCTGGTCTTGGAGGAGGACACCACCGTGGCATACCGGAAGAGCTGGGAGCCAGAGGGCAGGGTGTGAACAGTCACTGGGCTGGAGCCCTGGCTAATGGTTGCCACGGGGATGTTGCCCACGGAGAACTGCTGCCCGACAGGGGCGATGGCGATGGGGGAGATGACAGTGAACTGCGGCTGCTGGATGGGGGTGGAGGGGCTGAGGACGGTGGCGGAGGCCGGGCGCTGCAGGCGGGGGCGCTTGGGGGGCTTGGGGGCGCTGACTGGCATCAGCACCACATTCTGGATGGTTTGGGACTTTGCCTTCTGGTCCTTGGCCAGTTTCTTCTGCTCTTCCAGCTGCCGCTCCAGGTCTGCAAAGAGAAGTGCAGCAGCATGTTGGGCTGGGGCCAGCACGGGGCAGGAGCTCACGAGGACTCCATTCAACCCCAGGTTTGCAACAGGAGGGCTTCTCACCACTCCCTTGAGCATCACCTTAACATTTCACTCAAGGTCAAACTGCACTGAATGAAAAGGCTGGATTCTTACAGAGCCCACCCCAGCAGGGTGGGGCTGGAAGGGACCTCTGGAGCTCACCCAGTCCAATGCCCCCTGCTCCAGCAGGGCACCCACAGCAGCCTGCCCAGGATCACAATGGCCGGGGGGGTTGGAAGCTCTCCAGAGAAGCAGACTCCACAACCTCTCTGGGCAGCCAGCTCCAGGGCTCCAGCACCCTCACACCAAAGAAGTTTCTCCTCTCCTGCCACCCCCACAGACCTGATCCATATTCTACACCCACTCTGCCTGCTTTGTCTGGTTGTCAATGCAAGCATCAACAACAGGCAAGGTATTTCTGCTCCCCAAGCTAGACCCACCTACAAGGGAGAGTGGACAGCCCTCCCTGGGCAGTAGGAACTGCTTCCTGAGCTTGGATGGGTCCCCTTCCCAGGGGGGACAGGGTGCAGGACTTGCCCAGGTCAGTGGAACATGCCAGCAGCCAGGCGCAGCACAGTAGTCTCTGTTATCCAGGGCAGTAGGGGACTAGGACACCCCAGATAACAACAGGTCCTACAGGACACAGTGAGGAGGGAGACACATCCAGCCAGAGGCTCTGGGGAATCCAGGTCAGGTTCTTGGCCTCAGCACAGGAGGAGCCGTTCAAGACACCAGAAAGCTCCACAGCAAGGCAAGGAAAGAACTCAGCACCCCACACACGGAGCAGCTGCTCAGCTCGGGCACAGAAGGGCACTACCTGCAGCTTGGCTGACTGCAGCACAGCTCTGAGCTAGCAGCACTTATTTCCTGATGCACCCCCAGCACCCTGGCTGAAGCCAAGTGTTGCCTTTGAGCTGCTGAACGCTTCAAGCAACTGGTCACTGTGAGGCAAGGGAGGGGAGAAATTCCACAGAAGACCTGGGATGGAAAGGGACCAGGATGGCTTTGTTTTGGGGCAGGTGTATTGAACACTAACTCCAGTCTGGTTTGTGTGTTGAAGGAAAGTCACATCAGCTCCCAAGGGCAGCAGCAGCAGCATGAGAAGCCTTACCAGGGGCTGACTGTACCTGCCAGTGTGTAAAGAAACTGCTCCTCTCCTTGCTCTGTCTGGTTTTTCCTGTTGTCCAGAACCTTCTTGACTGTATCCATCAGGCCAAAAGTGTGGGCAACGTTGTTCAAGACTGCAGCATCTGCAAGGAAAGCACACGGGGCTGAGGGCCTTGTCCCTCGGGTGGGAGCTCAGGTGCTCCTGTGACACCAAACATTTCTGTGGCTTTCGGTAAAACTGCCTGCAGGCTGCCCATGGCTGAATCCCCATCCCTGGAGGGGTTTAAAAGGGGCAGAGCTGTGGTGCTGAGGGCCATGGGTTAGCCCCACCCTTGGTGGAGTTAGAGAATGGTTGCATCTTAAATGGTTCTGTGATTCTTTCTCAGCTCTTTCACAAGGGCTGGCTGACAAGGGCAGACCCAGCTCCTGCACCCTTCTGACATCCAAGGATAAAATGATCCCATTCACAAGAGAAAGGAAAAGAGAGCTGTGTCAAACTGCTGCAGATGAGAGCATCATCTGCAGTCAGAGATAGCAACAAGCTCTCCACCTACAAATCATCTCCTCCTGCTGCTGACAGTGGCATTAACCTGCCAGCTCCACTGAGAGCTGTGCAGAATGCCTGTTCTAATGCACTGACTTCAGTCACAGCTTCCAAAAGCTGCCACCTACCAGAGAGAAAGATTCATCAGCCCCAAGGCAAACTGGAAAAGAATCCAACATAGAGATCCTGGGGAAAATGGAGGCTTTGGCTGCAAGGATGCTCTCGCTGCAAGAGGTGCTCTCAAACCCTGTGCTCACCAGGGCATGTGCTAAACTGGATTAAGGAACTGATCCAAGTTAAAAATAGCCCTGAAGAGTTATTTTTAACCCAGATTAGTTCCCCCAGATGGTCCAGCCCCCAAAACAGGTTTTCTGGCACTAGTGAAGACAGGAGATGTGAGGGGGGCAGAACCTTTGGGAGCCTGCACTATCACAGAGGAAAGTGTTTGGCTAAGTCTGGTCTGAGGAGTGAAACTGGGCAGGCCTCCACACGGGCTGGGAGCTGAGGAGAGTCACCCAATGGTCTCAGCAAGCTGCCAGGGTCCCTTTGTTCAGGGCACAGGGTGGCATGTTGAGTCCTTGTGTCTTGAAGCAAAAGCACTTCACAGCTGGGCAGGGTGAGTCACACCCAGCCTCAGCTAATGAGCAGCAACTCGCTCACCATCCTGACTCACCAGCTTTAAAGGCTGGGATGGATCCTTGTCACTTCTGCCTGCAGCTACTCTTCTGAGCATCCTTCCCACCACAAAGCCAGAGGCTGTGGCTCACCACCTACCTGTCATCTGGAAAGGAGACTGACCCAGCCTCTGCTGGACACCTCTTAGGACCTCTTCAATCTCCTTCTGGATGTTGCACACCACCTCTTCCATCAGCCCCACATCAGCTATTCCTTTCCAGAACATCAGTGTGTCCTCTGGCACCAGAGAGGGAAGGAGAAGTCACCACCACACACAAGCATTTGGCATCTTCCCCACAAGGCTATCTTCAGCCTTTCAGGAAGGAGATGCTGTGCAAGATGCAAAGGAGAGGGGAAGAAAACAGCCAGGAAGCAGCCTAAGCTCACCTGAGATCTCCTCTGTGTCCTTCTTCATGCCCTCCTCAGTGGCCATGGTGACCGCAGCCGTCAGGGCCGAGTTCCACTCGATGCCCTCCTCCATGCTCTCCTCTGACAGCGCGATCTGGGTGATGCTCCCTGCCAGAGAGGCAACCTCAGCTCCCTCTGTGGCACTCAGAGTGCCAGCCCAGTATCCCTGTTGTGCTTTCCTTCCCAGGCTCTTTTTAACCCTCTTGTGGTCAGGTTGTGTCTGGCTTCTCACGGCAAACATTGCTGCTCCTCACCAGAGCTGTGACTATGGGAAGCTCTGGGGCTTCTGGATGGAAAACCTTCAGCAAGCAGCCTGGGGTCTTGGCACAAAAGGCAGCAGCAGCAGGGAGCTCTACACCCCAGAGATGCCCAAATCTCTCAGGAAATGACAGGGCCAAGGTCCCAGCTGGTTTGTAGAGGGGAAGTGGATCTGACTTGATCCTAAGTTTCTGGGTCAGATCTGGGATGAAGCCAAGCTGCAGGCACTGTAAGGTTTGCTCATATGCTTTCCTGGAGTCTCCTCAAGCTGTGGACAGCCCTGGCACCTCAGCCACCTGGGCCTCAGGGCAATGTACCTGCCCAGGGGAAAAATGCAGTTTGGCTGGGAGAAGTCTTGCCACTGGACTTCAGCAGAGAGGTCACTTTCTGCACAACATTCCCTGAGAATTTGCAGCTGGAGTGGCAATCAGACTGTCTCCAGCCACCCTACCCTGCTCATGGCTGCCCAGCTGACATTGAGCAGGCTGCTCCAGAGGAGGCTGGCATCCCTAAATCCATTCCTGAGCATCAGCCCATCTCCTGCCTTTGGAATCGACCCTCCAATAGAAGAGAGATGAGTTCTCTCAGGTGTTTTCTCCCACGATGACCCCAGCACAGGGATCCCTTCAAGGTGAGCCTGCCCCAGCTCCTAGGAGCTGTTCTCAATCATGGCTGCTTTCCAGCTTTCATGTTACTGTGGAGCAGAGCTCCCTGACCAGAGCTGCTGAGACCCCTCTGAGCGAGAAGCATTTTAGCATTTTCCTTTCCAGAAGCCAGAGTGGCCTCCAACAGTGGCACTGCAGGCTGGAAGCCCTCTGCTGTGAGGCCTGGTTGAGAGAGTTGGGGCTGTTCAGCCTGGAGAAGAGAAGGCTCCAGGGACACCATCTGGTGGCCTCCCAGTGCTTCAAGGGCTGATCAGAAAGTTGAGGAGAGACTTCTGAGCAGGGCCTGTTCTGACAGGACAAAGGGGAATGGTCTGAACTGAAAGAGGGAGATTGAGACTGGAAAGAAGGGAGAAATGTTTGACACTGAGGGTGGGGAGAGCCTGGTCCAGGCTGCCCAGAGAGGTGGGAGCTGCCCCATGGCTGGCACCATCGCAGGTCAGGTTGTTTGGGACTCTGAGCACTCTGCTCTGGTTGGGGCTGTCCCTGCTGCCTGCAGGGCGTTAGGCTGGATGAGATTTGGAGGTCCCTTCCCACCCAAACTATCCTGTGATCCCCTCACTGCCCCTGGCAGGAGGTGCAAGGTGTGTGTGGAGCTGCTCACGTCTGGTCAGCCCAGGGAGGGGAGGTCAGTGCCAGAGGGAAGCTCCCTTGGCATTGCCACCCTGGGTTCCTACCATCAGCAGATGTAGGAGTCTGCACCACGCTCTGCTGGCCTGGCACCGGTGCCCTGGCACTGCTGATGAGGAGATCAAACTTGGTGCTTCTGCAGGTGTTGGTGCAGACCTTGTCGTGCTGGTAGAAGTCGATTTGCCCTGAGTCCATCATCTTCCTGTGCAGGGAGTGGGGAGAGAACCAGGCTCAGCTCAAATCAGCCTGGAGACAAAAGGCAGTGTTCCAGATGGGGCTGCTACAGCCATGGGAGGGGTGGAGAAAGGGAGAACCAGCACTGCTCTGCACACAAAACATCTCCTGCAGGGCTTCCAAATGGTAAATACGCCCCCAGCCTCACACACAGCCCTGTTCCACCCACACCCAGCAGCAGGTCCCCCATGCAAGGCCAGAATGAGGAATTTTGCCCCTCAGATCTCTGCAGGCTGCTGGCCAGGTGACTTGAACTCCCAGGAGGTCCCCTGGGGACCACAAAGCAGAGGAAGCTGGGGACCCTGCAGCCCCGAAGCCGGACACAGCAGGAGGCAAGACGAGTACCTCAGCATGATTCCTCCCAGGCGAATGGCTCTCTTCCAGTCCTTCAGGGTAGACTTCCCAGCCAGGTGAACAAAATGCTTGGGGCTGATCAGTTGGTCATTGAACTGACAAGGAGATGAAGAAGGGCTCAGCAAACACAGGCTAACATCCAGGCTGTCAGGGGCATGCAACACAGCCTGTCCACAGCTCAGCTAAGCCCCTACTTCTACCCAGAGAGGGGAGCTGCTTCCCAAATCCTGAACAGCTTTGAATCCCTCAGCAAGGCTTCTCACTCCAGGGTGGATCTGCCTACAGGGATGACCTGACAGCCACCAGCACCCAAAGCACACAGCTCCAGCCAGGAGCAGCCCTGAAGGCTTTTGTACAATGCATGACCCAAATTAGCTCCCTCTCTGAACACCAACAGTCATCTTGGAGACCCTAGGCCATACTCCTGTGCCACCAAACAGCCACCAAACAGCTAGCTGACACAGGCATTCACTTGGGCATCTGCCCTGCTCCAGTGATCAAGGCAGCTCCTGCTGAGGGGCAGCAGGAATGCAGCAGCACAAGTGGCTCAGCCTCAGCACATCCACTGGTTCATGAACACTGCCAAGTGGAAAACATGACAGCAAGATTTCTCTTCTCAGTGCAGCCTGCTCACTGAGGAGGTGACAGCAGCAGAGCATCAGGATATCACGGTAAAGAGACAAGGAAGAAAAACTCTAGCAGATCTCAGTCCACATCCCCTGCCTGCCCTCAGCTCCACATGCCAAACTTGACTCTGAGCAGTAATAAAGAGCAGTGCTGAAATCTAAAAGGGGTGATAGAACTTCAGTCCTAACCCACTCCTCCCCTGCTCCTCCCCATGCCAAAATCAGCTGCAGCATCAACAATCCAGCACACTGCAAAGGCAAAGTCACTCAGCTCCAGGACAAGGCTCAGATGAAAAGCAAAAAGAAAGTCCCGTGAAGGTCAAGCACCAGACCTTGAGAGCAGAGGAGGAATCAGCTGTGAAAATCCCCTCACCTTTACACACTTGACATTAATTCCTGGACAGACAAACTTCTTCCAGAGCAGGATGGCTTTGCTCTCCCCACAGGTGATGGGATAGGCGATCTCGATCTCCTCGCTCGTTTCAATGGTGCTGGGGTCTGAGGGAGGAATGGCTGAAAATGAAACTTTCACCCAGGAAGCTCAGATCCCACAAGGTGGGAGCTGGAAGCTCACAGGTTGTGAGACCTACATTCAGGAAACCAAAAGAAGGGCCATTCCCGGCTCAGGATCAGTCTTCTCTTGATCTTCTGCAATTGCTAGCTCTGACAGCAAGTGGCATTTGCTTTTTCATAGAGCAACACTCAAGAGCAAGCTCATCTATGAGAAATGGGATCAGAAACCCACCAGAGACGCAGGGGGGCAGTGAGAACAACCTCTGTGGAAAGCACGGAGAGCTCTCAGATTCCTTGGAGCTCTGGCAGCTCTTTAGCAGCACTATCAGATATTTACTGATAACCTCTGATAAGAAGGGTATCAGAGTTTCTCTGGTACTGCCAGAAGACCCACACCCACTCGGGAGGAAGAACGCCAGTGACCACCTAATGACAGCACCCAAGGACAGGAGCCTGTTCCCACACACTCCTCAGGATGGCAGGAAGCACACAGAGCTCTGCTGGGTTCTCCTGAACATCCAACCCCAACTGCCTGGCTGTTTGTTCAACAGACTCAGAGTCAGATGCCTCAGCCAGCAGAGACACAACCACATCCTCATCACCCTCACTCCTGCCTGCTGGCATCGCACAGCATGACCAGGGTGAAGCCTTGGCTCCCCTGCACCCCGGGGGAGCCCTTACCAGTGACTGCAGGAGAGCCAGGATCTCAGTTCCAGCACTTTGGGCCCAAGCAGTACCAGCAGACTCTTATTCCAGAGTATGCCCAGACCCTGCACCCACATCCATGCCTGGGAAACAGCATCTGCAGGGGCAGAGCCAGAAGGAAGCCCAGCGAAGGGGAGAGCCCAGCGCAGCAGTGCCCAGCCCTGCAGAGGGGACCCTGCCCATGCCAGCAGGAACTCACCCAGCCCTTCCTCCAGCTTGTGCAGGGTGTGGGCCTCAACAGCCACCACAGCAGCCCCGGCCTCCGAGCCCTCCTGGTAAATCCTGTTGGGAAAGTGGCCACCCATGAGCGAACCACAGGGATCACCGCACGGGGGTACAGCTTTGGGCTGTTTCTCTCGCTGGCCCCCAGCAGCCTGGGGCTTCTCTGAGAGCCTCAATCAAAGGCTTTTTTTTTTTTGGCACATGGCATAGAGAATCATTCAGGTTGGAAAAGACTTTAAAGATTGAATCCATCCACGAAGCCAGCACTGCCGGGGCACCATCAACCCACAGTGCTCATCACCACATCTCCACAGCTCTGAAACCCCTCCAGGGATGGGGATTCCACCACTGCTCTGAGCAGCCTGGGCCAGGCCTTGACAACCCTCAAGAGGAAGAAATTGTTCCTCATGTCCAACCTTAACCTTCCCTGGGGAAACTTCAGGCCATTTCCTCTTGTCCTGTTGCTTGTTACTAGGGAGAAGAGACCAACCCCCACCTGGCCCCAGCCTCCTCTCAGGGAGCTGCAGAGAGCAATGAGGTCTCCCTCAGCCTCCTCTGCTCCAGGTTGAACATCCCCAGCTCCTTCAGCTGCTCCTCCCCAGCCCTGTTCTCCAGACCCCTCCCCAGCTTCCTTGCCCTTCTCTGGCCCTGCTCCAGCCCATCAATGTCCTTCTTGGAGTGAGAGGCCCAAAACTGAACCCAGTGTTTGAGGTGTGGCCTCAACACTGCTGAATGGAGGGGCACAATCCCTGCCCTGGTCCCACTGGCCACACTCTTGCTGATCCAAGCCAAGATGCTGTTGGCCTTCTTGGCCACCTGGGCACAGGCTGGCTCACATTCAACTGCTGTTGACCAAAGAGATTACAACTCCCAAGGGGCAGAGGCATTCCCAGTCCTGTCACTCTGCCCCCCACGTGGGCAGTTCCAAGGAAGCTGCTCTGCAGTGTGCTTCCCTAGGCCTTCTCCTCTGGTTTCTGACAGTTACTGACCACCACAGGAAGCAGAGCTCAGTGTCCCAGGATTTCCCTTCCAGCCCTGTGTGACACTGCAGTGCTCAGGGAAGAGTTGCTGACAGGCCTGCAGCCACCCTGCTCTGTGAATATGATCAAACTGGAGCCAGCAGAGCACCTGATCCAGAGTGGAGATGAAGTGCCTGGTGGCAGCCAGTTATGTGCAGCGGCTGCCAGTGCTGCCACAAAATTGCCTCTGAAATCCCAGCTTCATTTTGCTTTACAGCAGGGTTATTTTAGGGGAATACTGGCACACAGGCACAGACCACCACCCACAGCAGCTGCAGTGTGACAAAATCCCACCCCGGCCCATGGAGGGAAGAGGGAGAGTGGGAGGATGCGTGGTTGGGGCAGCACCACAACCACCTTGCTGCTTCCCCACTGACACAGCCCTTGTGGTCCAGAGACAGCACCGCGTGGACACGTCCCCACAGGGCAGTTTCAGTCCTCGGAGGCCCCACGACAGGCACACACAAAAGCCTTTTTGCCTTGTGTTTTTCTCCCCACCGTGTGTGGCACAGAATGGATGCACACCTGGAACGTGCAGCGGCGCTCAGCCCCCGCACCACAGAAACCCACGGGGACACCCCCACAGCCCCCAGTCCCACCCCACATCCCCCACACCCCCAGCACCATCCAACTCACCCCTGCTGCACCGGCTGGAGCTGCAAGATCACTTGGGTTTTGGTATCCTCCGGGTTCTCCCCTTCATTGCCGTCACTTGGTACAACCACCACATCGCCCACAGGGACGCTCACCTCGGCGTTCGCCATCTCTCACATGAGGCCCGGCGCCGGCCGTGCCGCGGTGCTGCAGAGGGCAACGAGGAGGCAGGTCTGTGCCGCGGCTGCACCGCTGCCTGTGCGGGCAGAGGGACAGCGGCAGGCTGAGCGGCATCGCCCGGAGCCGCCGCAGCACAGGCCGGGCCAGCCAGCGCCGCGGGGCCGGCAGAGCAAAGCCCCAGCCCCGAAGCGGGGAGCAAGCCTTTCAAATTCACCCCCGGAGACGGCAAGAGCCTACCAACACACACGGGGGCTTCTCCTCCACTGCTGATCACAAGAGCTAGGAAAATCTTATCTGATGACACAAACCCAACAGAGGCAGAGCCCCCCAGTGCCATCCCACTCCTAACTTCCCTGGATCCACAGCTCTCGAGCCCCACAAAGCCTCACGGCGGGTTTTGTCCAGAGCATTTCCCAGAGAGCTTCTGCCCAGGGCTGGCAGCACCTCCAGCTGCCCTGGGGATGCTCTAATCCCTTGCTACCAGGCTCATGCCTGGGACTGACCCTTCCCACCACGCAGGGGTGCAGAGCAGCTGGCACTTGTGGTGGCAGAGCAGCTGTGCCAGAGCTGACCTGAGCAGGGGTCAGGGGGCTGTGCCTGCTGCTGTGCAGGGAGGCACCCAGGTGGCTCTGTTACTGCTGTGGGCCAGGATCCCCTCCACGGGGATGAAATCTTCTGGGAAAGCTCTCGTGTCAGGAAGACCCCAGGGCAGGTGACAGCAGGGGCAGCGGCCCAGGGCTAGGACGCAGTGGCACAAATGAGGAGAGGCAGTGGCACACGGGGGGCCAGGCCACGCACCCCCGGGAGTCACCTCTCACCTCGGCCGTGTTCTGCACGGCTCAGGGCTTCTGACACCCCGGGCAGGCCAGACCCGGCCGGGGGCAGCGCTCCCCGGTGCCGCTCCCCCAGGACCCGGCCGCGGGGTGGCAGGACCGCGGCTTCCTCAGGATTTCCGGCAGGGGTGGATGGAGGAACCCCAACAGGACCGGCTCCGGGCGCAGCGGAGCCCAGGCTGCTGAGCGGAGCAGGGTGAGGGGCCGGCGGGACCCCCGGAGGGTCTCCCCTCCACCCCAGGAACCCCGGGGACCCGGAGGGAGCCGCGGCCCCTCGCGAGGCCTCCGGGAGAGAGCGATCCCCGCGGCAGGCAGCGCCGAGCGCGGCTCGGGGGACACGCGAAGCCGAAGGGTCAGAGGCCACCGCCGCCCCCCTCGGGGGTCGGGGGTCAAGGGCGGGGGGACGGCGGCGGGGCCCCCCAGGCGGCGCGCGGCGGCGGGGCGGGGCTGCCAGGGGGAGGGGTGTGGCCCCCCCGCTCCCCCCTTCCCCCCCCGCGGCGCGCGACGTCCGCCCTCGCGGCGGCGGCACGTACGGCGACGCGCGCTGGGGCGCCCCCTCCCCTCCCCTTCCCTTCCCGGCGGGCCGGGCCAGGCCGGGCTGGGCCCCCTCCCGCCCCGCCCCGCCCCGCCGCGCCGCGCCGCCGCCGCCTGGCCCCTCCCGGCTCCCGTAGCGCGGCGCCCGCCGGCACTTACCGTCGCCGAGCGGCAGAGTCCGCGGGTTGGGAGAAGGGGGAGGAGGAGGAGGGGAGGAGGGGGGGGAGGGGAAGCGGGCCGGGCAGCAATGAGCATGCGCAGTAACCGCCGCGGCCTCTGCCGCCAGCACTTCCGGCCGCCGCCTGCTTTGAGGGGCCGGTGGCGCTCTGCTGCCTCCTGGCGGCGCCCGGGGGCACAGCCCCGTCAGGCCAGCTCACGAATGACGGCGGCGGCGGCGGGGAGGGTGCAGAGTGGTGGAATCGGTTTGGTTGGAAAAGAACTGCAAGATCGTTGAGTCCGAACATTCTCTAACTCTGCCAAGGCTGGCGCTAAATCATGGCCCTCAGCACCACATCTCTGCTTCTTTGAAACACCTCCAGGGATATGGATTCAGGCTTTGAGAGCCCTTTCAGTCAAGAAGTTTCTTCTGAATTCCAACCTAAACCTGTCCTGGGGCAACTTGAGGCCATTTCCTCTGTCCCTTGTTCCTAGGGAGCAGAGCCCAACCCCCGCCTGGCTCCAGCCTCCTCTCAGGGAGCTGCAGAGAGCAATGAGCTCTCCCTCAGCCTCCTCTGCTCCAGGCTGAATACCCCCAGCCCCCTCATCTGCTCCTCCCCAGCCCTGCTCTCCAGACCTGTCACCTGGCCCTTCTCTGGCCCTACTGCAGCCCTCAATGTGCTTCTTGCATTGAGGAGCCCAAATCTGACCCCGGGATTCGAGGTGTGGCTTCAGCAGTGCCCAGCACGGGGGACAATCCCTGCCTTGGTCATGGTGGGGGTTGCCCTCACACCCCCATCCCCATGGAGTATCTGGGGCGTCCGCAGCCCGGCCCTGGGGATCCTTGCCCCGCAGCCCAGAGCGCGGACGACCCCTAGCGGTGGCCTGAAGCTCACACGTACCCCCCGAGCCCGCCGCTGCCTGCTGTGCCGTCTAACTGACAGCAAGGTGGCCCAATGGCGACGCGAGGCCGGGCAGCGGTAGCAAATGGGCGCGGCGGGGTGGCACGGGGGCGGGCGCGGGGCGGTGGGAGCGGCGGGGGCCGCGGCGGGGCCGGTGACGGCGACGGCGGCGGCGGCGGCGGCGGGATGCGGACAGGCGGCGGGGCGGCGCGGTGGGCGCTGGTATTGGCGCTACTCCGCCGCTGCTTTCTGATGGCCTCGCTGGGGCTGCGCCCGGCCGGCGGACAGGACGGTGAGTGTGTGTTGCGGGGCACCGGGAGACGACACCAGGATCTCCGCTCCCACCGACACCCCAGGGGCTCCACTTCCTTTGCTGGAATGGGCCGTGAGCCGCGCACGGAACTCAGACCGAGACTGGGTCTAGGACCGGGATGGAGACCGACACCGGTTCCGAGACTGGGGCCGGGACTGGGACTGTGTCTGGGATGGGGACCGTGACAGGTTCAGGGACTGCGACTGAGTACGAGTTGGGGACCGAACAGGGACCGAGAGCAGGACTGGGTCCCAGATGGGGACCGGGACAGGGAGAAGGATCAGAGAGGATTCTCCCTGTCCCGCTACCGATCTGGGATGGGCATCCCGGTTCCGAGCCGGGACGGACTCCTCACTGTGCCTGGCCTGGGATTAGACCAGGATTGGCTTTCCGGTAGCCAGACGGGACCGGTCCCCGCAGACGCCACACCGGGACGGAGCTCTCGCGATCCGTCTGTCCTAGTACTGATGCAGGACGGGGCTCCCGCCGTCCCGAGATCGGGACCACACCACAAGGGGGACCTGGCGGTCCGCCTATCCCGGTATCGATCCGGGACGCAGTCTTAGGCATCTCTCTGCTCCGGTACCGGACGGGACGAGCCGCCCGCTACCTCCACCACTCCCACATCTCCTCAGTGCCGCATCCGCCTGGTCTCCTCGCAGCTCCCGCCCCCGCTGCCTCTGTCCCGCTCTGCTCCCGACGCCGAGGTGCAGCCTGCCCCGGCAGCCCTGGATGGGCTCCATCCTTCCTGCAGGGGTTTCTTCGGGAACCGCTAATCCCGACGTCCCCGGTTCTGCCCCAGTTTAAGAGTATCTGACAGTAACGACCGGGAGAGCCGTGCAGCGGGCTCCGTCCCGGGGGGTGTCGCAGTCCCCGGTAGCGTTGCTCTGGAGACATTTGTATCTGCCGGGGGCCGGGAAAGCCCCTCGGGGACGTTGAGCCCAACCTCATTGCGAAGGCACCGGGCGCAAGAACGAGAAGTGAAGAGACAAGAACGAGGACGTCCTGAGCATCGCCCCCAGCGTGGGATCACCGGGAGCAACCCCCTCTGTCTTCCCCACGCGGAATTTGGGAAAACTTCCCACAGAGAGTTTCAGCGGATCCCAAACCAGCCTGGGGACGCAGGGAGCTCTCCCGGGGCCGGCAGCGTGCCGGGCTCTTCCCGGAGCATCGCCCTGTTGTGTCTTCCCCGCATCCTGTGAGAAAACAAACAAATCCCTGGCAGGGATGACGCGGCCATCACCTCACCCTCGGAAATGCCACTTGCCCCCAGTTTCCCCCACTTGCCCCCACCTGCCCCCAGCTGTCCCCAGTTTTTCCTTTTTATTCTTTATTTTTTCTTTCTTTCTTTTTTTCTGTCTTTTTTTTTTTAATTGATCTTTATTTTTTTCCCTTGGGGGGAGGGGTGTGGCATAGCCACAGCTGCCTCCTGCCCCCACCGTGGGATCTGCTTTTGCCATTCCCAGCCTTCTCAGTATCTTCCTCAGAGTCAGATCCCTGCATATGCCTGCAGCTATTCCCTTATCTCTGCCATGTGCTCGCCACGCTTGGGATGCTTTTCCCAAGAGTTTCCTTTCCTGGGATGGGTGTCCACAGCCCCTCTGCCCCCTGGTGTGGGGTTGGAGCGGGCAGGGTCTACCCAAGACCCCCAGCTTGGGCACAGGCACCAGGCTGTCCTGGCCAAGAGAGTTTTCCATGTACATCCCAATGACTCCAACTTTCCTTGCCAGAAACTCCCTCCAAATACCCCAAATTTATCTCCCCACCTCCGGGAGCTGCTTTCCTGACACCCCAGGGTCCCTCGTGCTGTTATCCCTATCCAGCCTGCCCCTGGTGACCCCCACTGCCCCAGATCCTTCCATAATGGAAGACACTGCCCAGCCAGGGTTTCCCCCAGTCCTGCATCCCTGCCCAGGGGATGTTCACAGGATGAACCCCCTTCGTTTGGCCACCAGCCCTTCCTGCAGTCCTCTGGGGGGGGTTGGCATCTTCCACCTCCGGCTCCCCTTCCTTTTTTTTCATCCCTGCAGGATTTTTCCTGGCCGGCGCTTTGTGCTGTCTCCCGGCGACAGCGAGGGGAGCCAAGGCAGGGGCGAGGCCGTGCCTGCCATCACTTGTGTGGGATGATGCTTGGCTGCAGCAGCTTTCTGGGGATGGGGTTGTTGTAATGACAGAGCCCCACATCTCCCCAGCCCGTGTGGAGGGGCTGAGCAGTGCTTCCCCCCAAATCCCTGCCAGCCCTTGCACCCCAATCCTGCCCAGAGATCCTGTTTGATCCCTGACACTCCAATTTCCAGGATATTCCCTTGTTCCCAGGGGTGATGAGCCTGGAGAAAAGCCCCTTCTGAGGTGGGTGCTGGCATGAGGAGATGGGGGTGTAGCTGGCTCCCGGGGCGTTTTCTCCTTGCATCCTTTTGTATCATCCAAAATTGGAGTGCTCCTGGCCTGGAGAATGGAGAGGAGCTGGAGGTGACAGTCTGTGCAGGGTCAGGGGAAACTGAGGCACCTTCATCCCTTCATCCTCCTCGGGACTGTCCTCGATGTGGGGAGTGGCCAAAGCTCCCCCCCCTCCCCAATAACGATGTTTCAGATGAAGGAAACGTTTGAAGGGGTTGAAGGTGCCTTAGGAGTGTCCCCCGGGGCTATGTCAAGTGAGGAATCTGAAGCAGGGAGCAGCCTGGCTGATGCCCCCCCGCTCCCTGGTCTCTCTGCAGGGGACGGCTGTGGCCACACGCTGCTGACACCCCACAGTGGCACCCTCAGCTCCAAGAACTACCCGGGCACGTATCCCAACCACACCGCCTGCCGCTGGTGGCTGCGGGCCCCCCCCGGCACCTCCCTGCTCCTGGCCTTTGGGGACGTGGATCTGGAGCCCTCGGAGCACTGTGCCCGCAGCTCCCTTCTGCTTGCTGACCCCCAGGCTGGCACTGCCTATGGTAAGTGCGGGGGTCCTGAAGGGAAGCTGTTGGACGTGGTGGGGGGCTTCGGGAGGTGGCTGGACACCCAAAAGGGCCGTGCGTGCTGGCGGGCGGGAGGTGGCCGTGGCCCAGCCGGGGTCCCGCGGCTGACGCCGGCCCTTGAGCAGTCCCAGATGTTTGTCGGGAAGCGGCCGGAGCAGGCGGAGGTTGTGGGCTCTGTCCTGCTGACTCAGCCCCGGGCTCTGGCATCCAGCCTCATCCTGCCTGGGGTCCCTGCAGGGGTGGCAGCCTCCGGCTCCTGGCTTGGCCAAGGGGTCTCCGACATCCAGGGGCGTTCCAGAGCCCCCAGCTGGGTGGGCACAGTGTCAGGCATGGCAGCGTCTGCCGGGTGTCGCCTGCAGCTTGTCTGCGTGGCGTTGTGCACCGTGCAGAGCTCCTATCCCATCGCTCTGCCGATCCTGTGACATCCCGGCACAACACACTCGGCCCCTCACTTGCCCAGGCAAGGCACAGGTGCCCTG
Source organism: Melanerpes formicivorus (assembly GCF_026170545.1). NCBI lineage: Eukaryota > Metazoa > Chordata > Aves > Piciformes > Picidae > Melanerpes > Melanerpes formicivorus. The sequence continues at coordinate 363,575 of NW_027142397.1, read as the reverse complement.
GATGGGGAGAGAGGCACAGCCTGACCCCTTGGGGGCTTTTGCTATGGGGACACAGAGGCAGCTCCTTGTCCCCGGGCAGTGATGCCTCTGCTCAAAGCATCTCTGGGCACCCTGACACCCCAGTGGTGGCCGTGAAGCAGAGCAGAGAGATGGGGCAGGGGTCTGTCGGTGATGGCAGCCCAGGGACTGGGGCCACCTCTTGTTCCCGTTTGGGACTAGAGATGTCCCCAGGGAACCTGCCTGCCTGCTAAGCTGGTTTTAGTCACAAAGATGGAGACTGCAAATTAGTTTAGATTCAAGAGGGAGGATTTAAGAGGCAGCCTCAGCAGTGCTGTGAAAGGGGAGCTGAGGGAAGCCTCTGTTTTGGGGTCCTGTGGGGCCGTGCCATGTGTGACTGTCCTGGCAGCAGGAGACATGGTGGCACATGCCCAATCGGGGCTGGTGGCCACTGGCATCATCCCAGCTGGTGTGGAATGAAGAGGCCCTGGATCGAAGGGTTTCTGGGAAGTGGTGGGGGGGTTCCCTGCCCAACCAGCACCCTGCCTGTCTCCACCTGGGGAGGTGAGGACATCTCAGGGTGCCCTCTGGGAGCCTGGTTCAGGTCCTCTTCCTGTGCCTGGGGGCTGCATCTCCCCTGGTGCTGCTCATGACTGTGGAGGGCAGAGGTGGGGGACTGGGGACAGGGTGAACTGCAGGCAACTGTGCCCCTGGTCATGATGTAACTGCTCTGGGAATGGAGCCATCCTGGGCATGGAGCCATCCTGGGGCTGAGACCATCCTGGGCTTGCAGCCACTCTGACATGGGGCTATCCTGAGATGAGGTTACCCTGGGGTTAGACCACCCTGAGGTTGGGACCACCTTGGCATGAGACCATTCTGGGGCTAGTACCACCCTAAGTACAGTACAAATGCCTGAGCCTCTCTGGTCCTGTCAAGGGCTAAGCCAAGGCAGGTGACATTGCAGGGTTGGGGTGCCTCTGTCCCTTGGGACCCCCAGTTGTATCCATGAGCCCATCCCTGCCATCAGGGCCCTACTGCAAGAACGCTGTCCCTGCCACCCCACTCCTGGTGACAAACTCCAGCTCCGTCACCGTCCTGTTCAACAGCAGCAGCCACCGCTCGGGACGAGGCCTCCTCCTGTCCTACGCCACCTCGCAGCATCCAGGTAGTGGGGACCATCCCCTAGGGACACCCCTGTGCCTCAGGTGGGGGGGGGCGTGGCTGGGGGTGGGGGAAGCTCCTTGCTGACCCCAGGGTGGGCTTCTGTTGCCCAAAGCTCTCTAAAGACCCAAGTTTTCCCTGGGTTGGGGGAACAATGTGGGAGACCTCCAGGTTACCTGGAACCCCTCCCAGCACCTTGGGGCAGTGCTGGTGGCATGGGACCGATGGCAGCAGGGACCAAGGGGCCATCCCTGGGGCGTCCTGGGAAGACGTGGGTGCTTGGGGCTGGTGAGGATTCCTCACTCTGGGGTGTTCCTGCCTTGCAGACCTGGTCTCTTGCCTGGTTCGAGGCACCCACTACACCCAGGAGCACATCAGGTGAGTGGTCAGGGGATGTGAGTGGTCCCTGCTTTGGTGTCCCCTACCCTGGCATTGCTGCTGGTCCCTGTCAGCCCTGCTTTCTCCTCATCCCACTCCTGGATCCTCCCTATGTGCTTGCCCTGGGCCTCTTGGGGTGCAGCTGTGCTGTGGTGGGGAGCAAAGGAGGTACACAGAGGGGACTGGGGCAGGAGCAAGCCCCGAGCCCCCTGCTGCGTGTTTCAGTGTGTACTGTCCCGCGGGTTGCAAGGACATCGAGGGGGACATCTGGGGCAACCCAAGCCAGGGCTACCGCGACGTAAGTGCAGAGCACAGCTCACCCCATGGGAGCGCCCCCTGGGAACGCTCCCCAGCAGCGGCTGCTGCTTGTCCCTTCCCAGTTGAGTGCAGGGGCTGGGTCTAGCCACGCGGTGCCCCGTGGGGTGCAAGCCCCCGCAGGGGCCTGCTCTCAGCCCTGCCCTGCTGCCTGCAGACCTCGGTGCTGTGCAAGGCGGCCGTGCATGCCGGGGTGGTCGCAGACGAGCTGGGGGGGCAGGTCAGCCTGTCCCGGGAGAAGGGCATCACGCTCTACGAGTCAGCCTTTGCCAATGGGCTGCACTCCAAAAGGTAGGTGAGGGGGGCACTGGGGACCCCGCGTGCACCCCCCACCCGGCTGTGCAACCGCTCCAGGCTGACACTGGGGACCTGCCACCCTTCCGTTGCAGGGACCCCACCTGATGCTCTCCCTTCTTTCCTCCTCTCAGGGGATCCCTCTCTGAGAAGCGGCTTTTATTCCACAGAGGTACTTTTTGTCTTGGGTCCCCTGAAAGTAAGCCCTGATTCTGGCTGCCAGACCTGGTGCCGTCCCCCATGCCATGCCTGGCTGGAGGCTGTGGGCTTCCAGCCTGCCATCTCCCATTGCCAGCCTGTGGCGACACACTGGAGGTGGCTGCCTTCAATGCCTCATCGTGGTGGCATGAAGTGGATGCGCTGGGCCAGGACCGAGCCTGGGTGGCTGAGCGGGCAGCGCTGGGCAGCGCTGGCCACTCCTGGGCAGCTGACCCTAGCTCTGAAGCCGCCTGGCTGGAGCTGGACCTGGGCACCCGCAGGAACATCACAGGTGAGTGTTGGTCGTTCAAGGGGGAACAACAGCTGCCCTTGGCCCAGTGCCACTCTGACTGCTGTCCTCCTCCGTACGGTGATGCGTGCCAGCCTCACTGACCCCTAAAACAACTGTCCAGGGCAGGCTCCTCAGAGCAACTTGGGCCACGGTTTTACTGGTGCAAGCTGGCATGCAGACAGCACCAACCCCCATGGCTGTCCCTTCCCCCTGCCTCACCCGCTGCCGTTCCTGGGCCGGATAAGTTCATGTCGCGCTCCTGCCTCTGGTGCCAGCCAGCAGCTTTTGTTCGGCCAGAGCCTGCCCAAAGCAGAGGCTTTGTGCGGCAGCGGCTGGCGACCGCGGCCAGGAAAATGGAGACATTGTGCAGAGGGAGGCTGGAGGAGGGAGGAATGTGAGGCTGGCATCTGGGGCCAGAGCTTATCGGCTCCTGGGGGGAGAGTGGGGGGTCCAGCACTTGAATCTGCCACCCCAACCTCCTCCCAGGGCTGCGAGGTTCCCAGCGGGGTGACAAGTCCTGTGCCCGATCACCTCCCAGCAGGGCTCTGGGTATCCCAGAGTTGTAGGTTATTCCAGCTGGTAAAGCTCTAGGAGGCATGCCGGGGCCCAGGGCGCACCTCAAGCCCTTTCCCAGACCCACACCCCCCCAACTGACAGCAAGGCCCCCCCCGCTTCCACCCCGGGCTTGCTCCTGCTCCCCCAGGCATCATCACCAAGGGCTCCTCTGAGCACAACTACTACGTGAGGTCCTACCGGGTGTCCTCCAGCCGCGACGGGAAGAACTGGAAACCCTACAGAGGCAGCAGTGGCCAGGAGGACAAGGTGGGCATGGGGAGGGGACCATGGGAGGGGCTGCAGACCCCCCGCCCACGGGCATTCAGCCATCAGCTCCCTCCTCACCCTCTCGGGCAGGTCTTTGAAGGAAACTCTGACAGCCACGGGGAGGTTTTCAATGCCTTCATCCCCTCCATGGCCGCCCGCTACGTCCGTGTCACGCCCCAAAGCTGGCACCAGCGTGTGGCCTTGAAGCTGGCCCTGGTGGGCTGCCAGCTGGCACGGGTCCGTGCACCCCGGCCCTACGGTGAGGCCTCTCACCCCACACCCACTGATGTCCCAAATGTCCCCTGAGGACCTCCACTTACCTGTGGTTGTCTCACAGTCCATGTTCCATCCCACAGTGCCCAGCGTCCCCGAGGAGGTCCCTGTCCCCACCAGCCACCCGGCCAGCCGTACACCCATCCCTGGCGTTGCCCTGGACCCACAGCAGGCCGGTGGGTGCCATGAGGGGGCTGTTCCAGGGGTGCAGCATTGTCTTGTGGGTGCTACAGGCACCAGTAGACCCACTCGGACTTTAAGAGTCCACTTTAATTTTCCTTCTTTGGTGGCCTGAGTGGGCTCCTGGCACCCATGGGTGCAGAGGGGTGGGACAGGGCACACAGCGGGGCTGATGCTGCCATCACTCCCCAGGCTCCATGCTGCTGGTGATGCTGCTCATTGGTGGCTTTGTCCTCCTCTGCTCCAGCCTCCTGCTGCTGGCTTTCCTCTGCCACAGGAAGAGGTGGGTCCCATCCTGCACCCTGCTTCACCCCTAGCACCATCTCCCCAAAGCCTGGCAGCTCTGTTTGGCTGCTCCCTGGGTACTGAGGGGTGCAAACCCCTTTGCAGTGGGTGCAAGAAGGTGGGGGGTGGTGGGAACAGAGTGGCTGGGACCCTTCACCCCCATCTTGCTCTCCCCATGGCAGGAAGCTGGCGGCAGAGCTGAACTGTGGGGTCATGAAAGGTAAAGGGTCCCCAACCCCTCCCTGGGGGTGCTGCTGGCCTTCAGGAGGGGTGCAGATGGTTCAGAGGGTGCTGCTGCTGAGCCCTGAGCTGTCCCACCCCCAGGGACACCAGTCTGTCCTCAAGGGACCTCCTGTGACAATGGGGGGATTCTGTTCTCACTCAGGGTACCCCAAAGTGGAGTCGAGCCAGGTGTGCTCCCTGCAGAGCCTGCAGCCCCCTGGCTCCATGCTCACCTCCTTCCCCACCCCACCCATGCTGGGGGACCTTGGCCAGACCCATTCACCAGGTAAGGCCATGGGGGTGTGAACACTGCACCATGTTGCTGCCCATTGCCCCCATCTCCAGCACCAGTCTGGTCCAACCCCTGTCCTGCACCATGGTCCTGTGCAAAAGGGAGCCCCTGGCATGGCCAGTAATAATATTTGATTATTATAATCATTATTTTGTTATTCCACCTTAAGCCCAGGGTTGGGCATCGGAAGGTTGCTGGAGGGCAGCAAGAGCCCCGCTCCGTGCTGGAGCAGAGGGATGTGTCCATCCCCGTGGGTGGTTGTCCTGCCCTGGATGACTTTGGCACGCACCTGCCCACTGTTTCCCAGCCCAGAGCATCCAGACGTGCTCGGGTTTTGCACCCACGGGTGCCCCCAACCCACCTACACGTGGAATGGCACCGCGGCTGCCGCCCTGCTGTCCCTCCAGCTCACAGCTCGGTGTTCCCATTCCAGAGTATGCCGAGCCAGACCTGCTGCAGGTGAGCCCCAGCAGCCAGCCAGGGCCATCCACCTTCAAGCCCTTCCCAGACGAGGGCTACACGCTGCCACTGGTCGTGAGCCATTACGATGTACCGGGGAAACGCCACGAGTACGCCGAGCCGCTGCCGCCCGAGCCCGAGTACGCCACGCCGTTCTGCGAGCCCGAGGCCGCCGGTACCCACCGCAGCCCCTGCCCGGCCGGGCTGCCCGGCTGCCCCGCGCTGCGCTACGATGCGCCCACCCTGCGGCCTGCCGAGCTGCCCGGTGGCGGCCGGACCGCCGGTCCCGGCGGCGTCGAAACTCGCTCAGCGGAAGGCTCGCCGGGGCACTGTCCCCTCTCGCACGTTTACCACGAAGCCTTGTGAGGGCCGGAGGAACTGAGCGGCGCGGGGGAGCCCGGCGACGGTGGCCCGGGAGGTGCCGCGCTCAGGGTGCGGGGCCCTGGGGAGGTTTTTTAAGAACAGTTCTATTTAAATACAGATCTTTAACACAGCCGTGCCCCGCTCTGTGCCGCCCCAGCCGCCGCCCCAGCTGCTGCCCCAGCCCCGCTCTGTGCCGCCCCAGCTGCTGCCCCAGCTGCTGCCCCAGCCCCGCTCTGTGCCGCCCCAGCTGCTGCCCCAGCCCCGCTCTGTGCCGCCCCAGCCCCGCTCTGTGCCGCCCCAGCCGCTGCCCCAGCCCCGCTCTGTGCGGCCTCAGGCCCTGCCCCGCCGCCCTATGGGCTCCGGGCCACGGCCAGGCGCCAGCCCCACCTCACTACCGTTAACCGCCTGCGCTCGGGGCGCCGGAACAGGCGATTACCGGCGCCCCCCCATACAAAAATTGTGCTTCCGAAATCTCTTGATGTCGATTCCGCGGAGGCGGCCGCGCGACCGCCCCCGTGCCACGCACGGCAGAAACCCTTTTTAAAACGGCACTACTCCCCCGTCAGCAGGGGAAACCGACAGAGCTCTATTTAGAGTACGGCGATCTGTCCTTCCGTTTGTTTCCCCCCCCAGTGGCACGCAGTCCTGTTCCTCTCCGGTTTAACCGCCGTTTCATCCATTCTTACACATCTTCGCCATTCCTCCCCACCCCAGACGCTATTTCTCGACCTCGCTGTCCCCACGTATATGCAAATCGCGCAGAGCATGCTGGGTCATCACTACCGCACCATGGAGGGTGAGGAGGGGAGGTGCCTGCGGTGGGCGGGGCGGTGCGCACGCGCAGCCAGACTCCCCTTGTGACTGGCTGGCGCCGCGGGCCGCTTCCGGGTGGCGGCAGGTGGTGCCCCGGAAGGGCTCGGGAGCTGCGCCGCGCAGGGTGCGCAGCTTCGGTCCGCCTGCGGGTCATGGGGAGGTACGGGACGGTGGAGGGGCAGGGTGGGGATCGAGGGAGTCCTTTCCCCGATGGTGGAAGGCTCCAGATCCTTTACAGCAGTTTCTACAGCCTGAAACAGGGAGGGAGCGCGGGGGTGGGTGCGGCAGGCCGTGTCCCGCCGCTCACCGGAACGAGCCGGGCCTGGCGCCGGTATTCAAACCTCCTGTGTGGACGTCACGAGATCGGGAGCGAGGTCCTGGGGTCGGAGGGGTGACCCCGCAGCCTTGACAGGCGGGGTGTGGTCGGATGCGAGGCGAGTTCGGTGACTTTGATTGTTCCCGACGGCTTCGACCCCGGCAGCCGGCGGAGACTTTGCACGGGGAATGCTTCGTTCAGTCCTATAATGCGTTCCCCGTGGGCAGGCGTGGGGCTGGTGACCTCTCTAAACTGGTGTCTGGGAAGATGCTGGATCAAAACCTCAGCAAGTGCAGAGCCGTGGCCTCCCCAGGTGCCAGGTGTCAGTGTTTTAGGGGTAAAATGAGTGAGGAGGTTTGAGTTATCCATCAACATCTGACAGCAGCCCCGGGGGACAAAAAGAACTTCTTGATTTGTTCCCTTTTAGCTGGGGAGCTCATGGATAAGTGCTGGGGACAGACCCTTCACTGGGCAGCGTAAGGGAATGCTTTACCTCACAGTTTTAATAACTAAAGCATAAAACAACAACTTCCCCCATTTTCTCTAAAAATAAAGGGACACCCAGACTGTGCATCTAAATAACGGCAAAAATTGTTATGCCTTGAGGGAAGAGGGAGCCTTGGAGTCTTGCAGCCCTCCAGAGAATACGCCGAAGGTTTGGCTGGCCGTGACACAGGTTTTAATTCCATTGGTGACCCTGTGCAGTGGTGCCAGTGCTTCGTGAGGTACAGCAGTGCTGATTGCAGCGGGCACTCCTGACACTGCCACAGAGGGAAGCTGAGGGAAAGGTCCAGGCTCATCTGCACATCACTGCTGACAGCAGATCCCAAGATACTTTGTTTTCTGACAGAAGAGTGGAATTTGGCCAAATTTCTGCTCCCATTTCAGTTCTAGACATTGGGAAAAAATTCTTTATAGTGAAGGTGGTGAGAGACTCTGGTAGGTTGCCCAGGGAGGCTGTGGCTGCCTCCTCCCTGGAGATGTCCAAGGCCAGGCTGGATGAGGCCTTGAGCAGCCTGGGCTGGTGGAGCTGTCCCTGCCCACGGCAGGGGGTTGGAATTGGATGAGCTTTAAGGTCCCTTCCAACCCAATGCATTCTGTGAGTCCTCATCCCCTGCAGCAGTGATTCTGTGCTACCTTCTGATAAGTGAACCCTCTGGTGCTGCTGTGCTGGAGTGGGTGGGTGAGACCTGTCTGGTGTTCCTGTAGGAGTGAGAGTTGTGTGGAAGAGGCGGAAGCGAGAGCAGGGCTCTGCTGCCTGCTGCCCTGGGAAGGTTTGGAGGCCATGGCCGCGGCGTTCGCTGGCCCCACAGCGGTCACTGCTGTGATTAACGAGCTAGACACTCAGATAGCTGTAAGTAAAGCACGGCGCTGGCATGTGGGATCCTCACGGCCCCTGGATTCCTGTGTGGGGATCTTAACAGCACTTGAAGAGTGCAATAAGATCCCCAAGTCAGTCAAATGACTTTGTGCTGCTCAAGTGCTTCCTGCCCAAGGATTTCAGGGCTCTCTCCCTTGCATGGTGGATAAGAATTCCTGCTTTCTGGGTTTGTGAACAGCCTGAGAGCTAAAATCAAGACTGTAAAGTCCCTCTTGATCTTGTGCTGAGCTTCTGGTCTGGAGTTACCATCTGAGGAGTTTGTGGGTGTGAGTGTAACAGTTTTCCATCATTAATTCAGTTCAAATGGAGCTAGAAACTTGCTGAGGGCTCTGCAGAAGTGTCCTGGGTCTGAATAGTCCTGAAAGGGCTCTGTGTGGGTGGGTGTGGCAGTGCATGAGTGTGCTGTGGAGTCCTAAAGCAGCCACTTGCAAGTGCTCCTCGGTGATGCCTCCTTTGTGTTTGGTGTGAATTAATCCAAGCTAACCAGGTGTGCCCTGATAAGGGGCAGCCTCTGTAGCTCGGGGAGCAGATTCCAGACTCCTCTTCTAGAGCAGTAAGGACAGAGCAAACTTCCAGCCATGACAGAGTAGCTGCCAGTCAGTCTGTGTGGCAGCCAGTGGCCAGTAACCTGGGTAATTTCAGGCATTGAAGGCCTGAGTAACCACTGAGCTGCCACAAACCACCTCTGGTCTAGCACTAATAGCTCAGAAGATCTTGCACCTTGGCTGTAGCTCTGGCATTACCTCTGAGCACCCAGCAGTGGAAACAAACCCTGTGTTGCTGAGCCTGCACTGAGGGATTGCTGCAGGCTGGGCTTGCAGTGGGGTGTTGCTGAGAAGGAAACTTCCACCTGCATACTCCCAGCCTGAACCCCAGCCCCTTCTCAGGAGATGAGGATTCAGACACTGTCTGTTGCTGCCCTGCTGTGCTGCTGCGGGAGTGAGCTCTGTCCTTTAGTTAGCTCTTTGCATGATCTCGTCCTCAAAGCTGTTTGTGATCCAGGTGCAGTGGATTCAGAAGGCCTTGGCTGGGGTCTGAGGGGTGGTCCCCAAGGTGGGATTCACCCCCAGAGCAAGCAGGTCAGCACCACTGCAGAGCTGCTGCCTCTTTGTCAGCTCGTTGCTCCTCATGGAGAGCTTCATATTCCATGCACCAGGGAACGTTTTATCCTCTTCTGACCTTTGCTTCTCTCCTTGCTGCACCCAGAGAGACCAGATCTTCTGTAAAGCTCTGGGATCCTCTGTAAAGCTCTGGGACTCCTCAGGACCCTCCTGTTTACCCTGGGAACAGGCAGGACCAGCCTGTAGGATTCTATTTGCTAACTCTGCCTTTCTTTTCTTTTGGCAGTTGATTGGTTTGGGTTCCCACAACCCCAAGAAGAAACAGGACCTGGATAAGCTTTATGATCTCAGAGCTAAAGCCCAACAGATTATGAACCAGTTTGGCCCTTCTACCTTGATCAACCTCTCCAACTTCTCCTCCATAAAACCAGAGCCAGCCAGCACTCCCCCGCAGAGCTCCATGGCCAACAGCACTGCGGTGGCGAAGGTGCCCGGGACGCCCGGTGGAGGAGGTCGGCTCAGCCCTGAGAGCAACCAGGTACCTCCCTCTCTAACCTCAGGACAATGAGGGAGGCCTTCAGACCTGCCTGGGGCTTAATTCCCTGCTTAGCCTGCCTCAGGTTGCCCAGAGATGGGGAGCAGATTCCAGGCCAGGTTGTTTTGGACTCTGAGCAACCTGCTTCAGTTGCAGATGTCCCTGCTGAGTGCCTGGAGCTGGACTCAGATGAACTGTAAAGGTTCCTTCCAAACCATTCTATGATTTTATGAGTTTCCCGTGGGGGGTGGTGGGGAGGAGGTCTGTTGTGCCTGTGTTGCATAGGCAGCTGCCAAAGCTGGAGAAGTAAATCCTTCCCCTTCCCCTTCTCTTTCTCCTCCATGCTCAGGTTTTAACCAAGAAGAAGTTGCAGGACCTGGTGCGTGAGGTGGATCCAAATGAGCAGCTGGATGAAGATGTGGAAGAAGTAGGTACCAACCCATGTCAGGGGCTGCAAAAAGAGCTCATCTAGGGTTTTTTAGGGACCAGTGGCCCTGTGTGTGAGGGAGGGAGGCTGGGTTGGTTCATTTTGCTCCTCTGGAGTCTCCTGCTCCCTGCAGCCTTCAGCCATCTGTGTCTGCTGCTGCATCTTGGTGTCTGATAGGGTTTTAAACAGCAATGAGCAGCTTTGAAACACCAGCTCCTGTGGGCTTTTTTCATACTTACCACATAATGTGAGCTGCCTGGTGCTGATGAGCCAGGTGGTTGTCCTTGCCCTGCCCCAGATGCTGCTGCAGATCGCCGATGATTTCATCGAGAGTGTGGTGACCGCAGCCTGCCAGCTCGCACGGCACCGCAAGTCCAACACCCTGGAGGTCAAAGATGTGCAGCTGCACCTTGGTGAGTGCTTCCCTCTTCCCCTCAGCTTGAGTCAAGACGTGGCCCTGGTGTCAGGGTGGAAACCTGTGAGTAGCTGCAGCCTTGTTGCCACTTAATAACAGCAAGGGGATGATGTAGGTTTCTGCCTCTAACCATCCCCTCTTCAGATCACAGAATCACAGGTGGGAGGGGTTGGAAGTGACCTCCAGAGATCAGCCAGTCCAACCCCTTGCCAGAGCAGGGTCACCCAGGGCAGGTCACACAGGAGCACATCCAGATGTGGCTTGAAAGTCTCTGGAGAAGGAGGCTCCACAACCTCTCTGGGCAGCCTGCTCCAGGCCTCCAGCACCAGTTTGTGTCCATTGCCCCTTGTGCTGTAGCTGGGCAGCACAGACAAGAGGTTGGCACCTTCCTGACACCCACCCTTCATCTGTGCAGTTTGTAGCCTGTCTTGGAAGCTCCCCAGCACAGGGGCTACGTCTTCCCCATTTTTCCTGCTGTGCAGCCCTCCACTGCTCTGCTTGTGGGAAGCTTTTCTAGCTGGTGTGTGGATCCAGCTCCAGACAGGCTGCTGCCAGTGGTGACAAGGACGCTGCTGTGAGGGGTGGCTGGGGCAGGGCTGCTGACCTGTGCTCCCTTCCAGAGCGTCAGTGGAACATGTGGATCCCAGGCTTTGGTTCTGAAGAGATCAGGCCCTACAAAAAAGCCTGCACTACAGAAGCTCACAAACAGGTAAGGAGCCCTAAGGGGATGGTCTTTGACTCCTGGCACTGTGAATTTGTTGCCTCTTCCACGTGGTTTGAACTTGAAATAACTTCAGAGTCTCCACACTGGTTTGTGCAGAGAGGACTTAGTTGGGGACAGGCTTGTGAGCAGGGCCTGTTGTGACAGGATAAGGGGGGATGGTTTGGACTGAGAGAGGGAGGGTCAGACTGGAGAGAAGGAAAAACTTTTGATGCTGAGAGTGGTGAGATCCTGTCTCAGGTTGACCAGGGAGTGGGAGTTGCCCCATGCCTGGCACCATTGCAGGTCAGGTTGTTTGGGGCTCTGAGCAGCCTGCTCTTGGTTGCAGCTGTCGCTGTCACCAGCAGTGGCCTTTGGAGTGGGTGGTTAGAGCTAGATCTGTGCACTGTCTTTGGGGTTCCACCCCTCGGGGGGAAGAGACCAGGCCCTTGCTTTCCCTCTGCCTTCAGCTTGAGACCCCATTAAGATTCAAACAGACCTGAAAGTCCTGTGTGGGAACAAGTCAGTCGTGTCCTGGAGAACACAAGACACTTTGTAGCTGCACAGTGACAGGTTTGTTCTGCTCTAACTTTCTCTGAGCTGCTCAGCCTCCTGTGTTCTCTTTCCTCCCGCAGAGGATGGCTCTGATCCGCAAAACTACCAAGAAATAGCCGCTGGGAGGAGCCGGGAGCGGACCCAGCACGTCTGGGGCAGCTGCAGCCTCCACCACCATCCGTGGGATGCTTTTTTAATGCTTTACAGAGAAGCATATATTTTTTATGAATGGTGCAGCAATATCTTGACTTTATGAGGAGATCTGCCAAATACATTCTCCACCCATTTCCTCCTCCCCAGCAGGGGTGCAGTGTGTCTCAGCCCAGAGACCTTTCCTTTGTGACTTGAAAGTGGTTTCTCGTATCAGTGGTTACCCAAGGGACAGAGCCTTTGTGTGGGACAGTATTAGAAGTGTCTGTAGAGGTTTTTGTTTCCTCCCTCCTGCCCCTACCTGCTCCAGTACTTTGTAATGTCAGTGTTTATACAAATACTTGCCTTTGTTTTACATGAATAAAGAAGTTATTGCTTTAAGGCCATGGCACAGCCTCGTGCTCTTCAGGCAGCCCCCACACTGCTACTCTCTCTGGGTGGCGTCCTGGGAAGGCCTCTGCCCTGGGCTTTGGAGGCAGTGGGAGGCTTTCTCCAGGCTCTGCTGTGCTGGCGGGGCTGGGCAGGTGGTGACTGAGGCCAGGGCATCGAGGTGATGCTGCTTGCCTGGCACAGGAGAGAGGCCATGCCATGTGCCCATCCCTGCCTGCTCTGCACAGCCTTCACCAGAGAAGCCCCAGGTGTGTTTGGTGGTGAGGAGGTAGGTGGCAGCTCTGAACTCCTGCACACCAGGGAGGGCCTGTACGGCCTCCTGCCTGCTTTGCTGCTGGGCCCTGGGCCTCCCAGTGTCTGTAGGGAGGAGAAGCTGCCCAGGCTGAAATCAATCAGCACCAGGGCAGGCTTCCCTCTGCTGCTGAGGAGCCCTGGCAGTGGGGACAACAGCAGGCTGGTGGCTGCTCGGGCAGAGCTGCTCCTGCACAACTCACAGGGATGTGGAGTTCCCTGACTGCTCTTCAACCCCTCCTGAGCGTGGAGGAGAGCAGCTCTGGATGAGAAGGTTGGGTTATAGAGGGGAGTTCAGATCATCGTGGACCTGTGGCACTGGGAGCGGCTGTGCTGCTACGTCAGAGGCTAGGGACAGCCTTGTAGAAAGTGATGTGCAAAGAGAAGTGGGGGGAGTGGGGGATGACACCCACCCCTGCAGACCACTGCCCCATCCTGCCTAGGACTACCCTTCCCATGAGCAGCCTTGGCACCAGCTGCTTCCCCTTCCCCAGGAAAACACAGGCAGGCATTGCAGTGAGCAAAGGGTGTTTAATGTGCCCTTGCCCACTGCTCCTGCTGCACCTCAGCTGCTCCATCCCCACCTCACCTCCTGTGCATTGCAGTGGGCAGAGCCCAGCAAGTCCCAGTGTCCCCAGCTCTAGCAGGAGCATCTCTTCCTCTTTTCTTCCTTCTCAGGCACCTGTGCCCTGTGCAGTGCCGGCAGTGGGACGCTGCTCCTCACCCCCTCCCATGCCTCGCCGGGCACCAGCCGCCCTGCCTGCAGTGCCTGGTAGATGCCTAGGGTCAGCATCTGGAAGGCCTGTGCCACGTTGCTGGCATCCTTGGCCGAGGTCTCCACGTACTGCACCCCCAGTGAGGCTGCCAGCTTCTCTGCCTCCTTCCTGCCCACCTGCCGCTGCCCGGCCAGGTCACTCTTGTGCCCCACCAGCAGGAGGACGATGCGGGAGGGCTGCAGGGTGTCCGTCACCTCGCGGTGCCAGCGCCGCACGCTCTCGAAGGACGCGCGGTTGGTGAGGTCGAAGAGCAGCATCCCCCCGGCCGAGCTCCGGTAGTAGGAGCGAGTCACAGACCTGGGTGCAGAGAGGGACAGGGACGGCGTCAGCAGCCCCGGGGCTGCCCAGGCTCACCTCAGGGAGCATCTTCCCTGCCCGAAGGGCAGCCTCAGCCATGTCCTGCCCTCTTGCTCCCAAGACCCTACAAGAGTGAGGAGCCCTGGCCACTTCTGCTCTACCAGCAAGGGCTCCAGGCAGCTGTGGCCCTGCACAGCGATCCAAGCTCCCCCACCCCCTGCAGCCACATCCCTGGAGCTATCCAGTGCCCTGCAGTCATGTCCTGGAGCTCCCACATCTCCTGAAGACACATCTTGGAGCTCCCTCATCTCCTATAGCTGTGCCCCTCAAGCTCTCCTGTCCCCTGCAGCCATGTCCTTCAAACTGGCCCATCCTCTCTAGCCACAGGCCTGCCATTGTCCTGTCCTCTGCTGCCACATGTCTTGAGCTCCCCTGTTGCCAGCAGCCAGCCCAGCTGGTGGAAGGCAGCCCCAGCAGTGAGCTCTGGAGGCTTCTAGTAGCTGAGCTGGGCAAACCACTTCATCTAGCTCCCTGGGGGCTCCCAGCCTCTTCCCCATCACTGTGCAGCTGGTGGGGCAGAGGTGTGCTTGGAGTGTGTGTGTGGGGTGCCCTGTACCTGCTCTGGAGCTGGAACCAGGGCTTGCAAGACAATCCCAAGGGCTCCTTTCTCTGGGCCACCCTTGCCTTTGGTTCAGCAGGGCCCCTGCAGCCTGCCTGGTGCTGGGCATTGTGGTTCCTCACCCACAGGGCTCCCCCAGCAAGGGGGACATGGCTGTATCCAGGCCCTCCCCTGGATTGGGATCAATATCCCACCAGCAGTCCAAACCCAGGGGAACACCCACCTGAACCGCTCCTGCCCGGCCGTGTCCCAGAACTGCAGCTTCACCCTCAGCCCTGGCTCCAGCTCCACGAACTGCACGTGGAAGTCCACCCCCACGGTCTGGTTGATGGCATCCAGGAAGACGCCCTCGGTGTAGCGCCGCAGCAGGGAGGACTTGCCCACTGTGGAGTCCCCCAGCATGATGACCCTGAACTGGTACTGCCACCGCGGCTCCATTGGCACTGCTGCGCTCCGCTGGCCCCTGTGCCAGGAGCGTGCCCAGGCAGGCAGCACCGGGGCCTCTGCTCCTCCACCCAGGAGGCGTTCCCAACGCCATGGGTGCTGGGTAGCTCCTGCGCAGCCTCCTCGCTCCCTTTATCTTGGTTCTGTCCAAGTGGAAGCACCCAGGACAGGCCTGGTCCCATTTTCCCAGGGGGTGGCCCTGAAACAGGACCATCAAGTGATGTGGCCACACCACCGACGACTCTGCAAATGTGTCACAGAACCGTTTGGGTTGAAGAAGACCTTGAAGATCATCCAGTCCAACCATGAACCCAACACCTTCAGCACCACAGCCCCAGGGCTCCCTCCAAACCTCCCTCCCCAGGGCCCAGTGCTCGGCTCAGCATTAACTTGGTGTGGAAATGCCTCAGATTTATTCAAACCACCCCTGCAGGGGAGTGTCAGGTTTTCAGAGCCCCCAAATTAAGGCTTGAAATAACCCAGGATGGGAGCTGCAGCCCTGCACATCACCCAGAGGGGGGAGACTGCAGGGTGCTGGGGCAGGAGAGAAGCAGCCCCATGGGTGGAGGGCCCCCATCAGCACTGGCAGCGCTCCTGGGGCCCACCCTGTGCCAGGGTCTGGTGGTGTCTCTGGTTGGAGATGAGCCTAATACCACCACAGCCACTGTGCGGGGTGAGCCCCTCCTGCTCCCCCAGAGCTTGCTGGATGCCTCCTGCCAGCATCTGGAAGGCCAGCTCCACATTGAGGTTGGTGTGGGCTGAGGTCTCCACGAAGGTCATGCCCAGGGTAGCAGCCAGGTGCTGGGCTTCCTCCGCCGACACTGCGCGCTTGGCCACCAGGTCACTCTTGTGCCCCACCAGGACGAAGTGGGGGGGCCTGTCCCCGGCCGCTTCCCAGTACCAGTCAGGGATGTGCTCGAAGGACGCACGGTTGGTGAGGTCAAAGACCAGCAGCACCCCTGCTGCACTCCGGTAGAAGGACCTGGTGATGGACCTGGGCACACCGTGGGGAGTTTGGGGGGGAACCTTGGTGCCCCCCATATCTAAATCCATAGGACAGGGCACGGGGGGATTGCTGGGTCCCAGATGGGACCTCGGGATTAGGAAGGGGAGACTTGCCTGGGCAATTTGCACCCTCCCTTTTCCGCTCAGCATCCCCCCAACCCGACTGGAGGGAAAGTCTAAAGGAGGCTTGGGGTCTTTGCAGGATCCCTCCACCCCCTCCATGTCAACCCAAGCCACAGTGGGCAGGGTCAACACCCATGGGTGGGGTCGATGGGCCTCAGCACTAGGCAGAAATGGAGCACGCCCAGATCAGTCCCAGGGCTCCCAAAAGACTCCCAGGTATGGAGGCAGTGCTGGACCCCTCCAGCCACAGCCTTCATATCTTCAGCCCTTCACACCCCATTTGAACCTCGTTCATGCTCTCAGGAGCTCCTGGCTCCAGTCTGATCCAATCAGGAAGGAAATCCAGCCCTCCAAGCCCCCAGGACTTGCAGGGAGCTCTGCCCTCTTGGCCACCCCCCCAAAATCAGCTCCAGCTTCGCTCCAAGCTCAGCGCAAAGCTTCATTAGGCCCGAAAGCGTCAGCGGCTGTCGCTGTCGGTCCCCACACGCCCATCCCAGCGCGGGGGAAAAGGGTCAGCTGAGTGCTGGGGTCCCACGTGGGGGCTGTGTCCCCATCCCCATCTCACCTGAACCGCTCCTGGCCAGCAGTGTCCCATAGCTGCAGCTTGGCCTTGCCGGCGGGCAGCAGCGACACCGTGCGGCTGTAGAACTCAACGCCGATGGTGGGGCCGGGGGATGCCCTCCCCACGGTCCTCTCTCCTGGACCCTCGGCAAAGCAGCGCAGCAGCGACGACTTCCCCACTGCTGCATCCCCCAGCACGATGACACGGAACTGGTAGTGTCCCTCAGGGTCAGGATCCTGGGGGCGACCTCTCATTGTCCCCATCTTGGTCGCTATGCCCGGGGTAGTTCGATTCACCAGCTCCAGGCTGGCCAGGTCCCGGCCCAGCGAGGTTGTGCTGTGCTGATGGTACTGGCGACAGGTCTCCACCCCTGCCCCACCCTGCAGCGCCTTCCCTGGGGACAGTGCTGGCCTCACAGGCACCCAGGCAGACAAACAAAGTGTCCCAGGGACGAGAAAGAAACCGCTGGCTCCGTCCTCATTCTGCCGTCCCCAGGATGTTTGCCACTGTTCCACTGCCCGGCTTTGGAGGCAGGGACAGCCAGGCTGTGTTGTCCCCAAAAAGGTGCCAGAGCCATCAAGGAAGCCAGAATCCTTGGGGGAGCCGAGAGGGCTGAGCTCTGCGGGAAAGGGGCTCCCAAGTCCCCACGAGGAGACAGAAAGAGGGGTCAGAGGCACTGGCTCGGAGGACCCAGGACAAAGGTGCTCTCTGCAAACAGCCCGGGGCAGCCGCAGGGGCATGGGGACTTTGCCACCGGCCGGCCCTGCCCCCCACGATAGCTGTGCAGACAGAAACAACACAAAAGCTGCAGCGGCTCCAGAGCAGCTTCCACCGCACTCGGTCCCTACGTGAGAAAATGGGCAACGACTCACCAGGGCAACATGACTGCCCCTGGGCAGGAGCTGGGGAGCTCCATGCACCTCTGAGACCCTCCTGCACACACAGGGACCCACCACCCAGGGGCCCTAGGAAGAACCACCAGTAGTGGATGCTGCCCCAGCTCCCGTATCTGAAATGAAAGAGCAGTTCAAGGTCAGCCCAGCTCTGGAGTGCGAAGGGATCCTCTTCAGCTCCCTCGGGTGGCAGCTCGACGCTATGGGGAGCACGACCTTTGCAGAGCAGTGAGACAAAACCACATCTGAGCATGCACCAGCTACCTGGAGCCCCAGCCCGTGGTACAGCTACGGCAGAACTGACAGAACCCACCTGGCAGGATCCATGACCTCTGGCAGAAGCGGTAGCTGCTCAGATTTCAGTTGTCTCCTCCCCAGCACTCAGGACACCAGCTAGGACTCCCCACCACCCCCCACCCAGCGGTCCCAGCCCTGGCTCAGCAGTCAGGTGCCATCCCACCCCAACACCTGCAGCAGACACAGTGAGAATTCCACAGGTAGAGTTTATTCAAGATATTTCACATCTGGACCCTTCCCTAAACTCTTCAGAGAAACCTCCACAGGGACTCAGCATTCAAATGGGACCTCGAGCAGCACCTGGAGCCAAACCAGTTCCGTCTCCCCGTGAGGCAGGTGAACAGAGCCCAGGGTCAGCTGTTCTACCACCCAGGAAGTTCATGGCTTGGGAAGGGGCTGGATCTGGCTACACCAAGGTCCCACTTCTGGAGGAGAGATGGAGAAAAACCAAGTCCTGTTCTGCAGCACTGAAGCTCTTTGGGACCAGCTTACCTAAGGTCCACATGCTGCAGAGACCTGGAGGGGGGCATAAAGAAATAATGCAGAGCGAGTAAGAGCAGCTGAGCCCACCTGAACCTCCCTGCCACTCCCTCTCTTCTCCCACACCATGAGGAGGGTTCGGTTAGATTTTGCCTGGCCTCAGCCCCATATCCGCAGGACTCATCCAGCAGTCTCCAAAGGAAGGGAATCATCACTGACCAGGCTGCTGTGGTGTGACCATCTCGTGGGCACTGCCCTGCAGGGAGCAGGCTGCCCAGTTAAAAACTGGTCATCATGGAGTGGTTTCACTGGGGACTTTTAAGGCTCCTCTAGCCCATCCCCTCTGCAGTCAGCAAGGACATCTGCAACTAGAGCAGGTTGCTCAGAGCCCAAACCAGCCTGACCTGGAATGGTTCCAGGGATAAATGTAAGTCCATCGTCTCCACCAGCACAGCCCAGACTAAAGACTGGCTGCTTTCCAGCATGGGTGCAGCTGGCTAGATCTGTTCTTTGTCCTCCAGGACCAGCAGGATCCCACTCCAAACCCCAGCACCTGGTTATAGCCCACGAAGGACACTCACATGGCTCCACATCACAGCTGTCCCAACTTAGGCCCTTGGGAAAGCAAGCCCAGTCCCTTCCCTGGGACAGGGCATCACATGCTCCTGGCCTTTTCCATGTAGCCATTCCTGAAAGCAGCGCCAGACATGAGGACCTGCAGCCAACAGATCACCGTGCTCAGGGAATGGAGACATCAGATCCAGCCCCAGCCTGGTAACTCAACAGCAAGCCACTCTCCACCCAGCTCAACACTCATCCTTCTCCTTGACCAAGGGGTTCAGTCCCACCCCAGCCCTCCCACAAGAGCAACATCAACACAAAATGTCTTCCCACTGGCCCCTCTCAGAGCTGGACACCACCAGCACAGAGCCCAAGACCAGTCTGAACTTTGTTTTTCCTCCTTTTTTGACCATAAGATCGGTATTCAGATCTGATGGGAAAGGGATCTGGAGGGACAGGCTGCAGAGCTCGGGACAGGGCACCATGTTCTCACCCTGGGTCTATCCTGCAGGCTCACCATCATCTCAGCTAGCTCCTCGGCACCAAGAAAGCCTGGAAGACACCAAAACATCCCCCAGAACTTCATCATCAGCAAGCACGTTATGGACTCCCCCACTCAGAAACCACCAACTCCCTGCAGGACAGCACACCCCAATTCCTGAGGTGTCGGAGGGGTGAGTGACAGCGGCGGGCAGAAGAGGCCCAGCAGCAGTCAAAGACCTTCCCGTTGCTCTTGCACGTCATTGGAGAGCTGGAGCTACTGCACGGAGCTGCAGCTCTTGGATTAACGTGCCTGGAGCTCGCCCAGCAGTGGCTCTTACAGCTTCGGATGGTGCTTGGGCAGCTCTGGATCAGATCAGATTCCCAGCTCTGCCATTGGCCAGCAGTGGAAGTCCACCTGTCCCACCCATACATGACCTCGACAGAACAAGACATAAGGGGGAGCCCGTAGAGGGCTTTTAAAGTTCCTCTAATCCACAGAGGAGCCACAGCGCCCTGGATAAACACCACACTGAAAGGATCTGCGAGCAGAGAACCAGGATCTGCTGCTCCAGCCACGAAGGCAACCAAATCCCCAGCGGGCAGGGAGATTGCACAGCCCGGACCACAGGTCTCACCTGCCCAACGCTGCCGACGTGGCTGCCACCACACCCCGGGGTTGCCTCCATGCTGCGATGCTGCTGGGGAAGAAGAGAGTCTTGAGCCTCGGGGACATGACAAAGTATCTTGAACAATCCTCCCGCCTCTCCCCACACCAGTCCGGACCCCAGAAGCAGGAACTTGGGGACTTGGGGTAGTGCTTCCCTCCCCAGACACCACCTCGACCCCCAGCCAGGGTCCCCCCCCCCAGCCTCTCGCTCCCCGAGTTTTGTATTTTCCCGAGATGTTGCCGGACAGTTACGAAAGTTCAAACTGAGCGGCGACCGTCGAGGAAAATCTCTTCGCTCTCGGCTCCTGTTTGACTGCATCAGCCACAGCACCGAGGCAGACGCAGCTTCGATAGGGCCGGGCAGACTTGCGGGGCTCCCCAGCCCGACAGCCGCCTTTCCTGGGTGGGTTTTGGCTCAGCCCACGGCGGAGACCGTCACTCACCCGTGCCAGGCCCGGTTACGGAGGGACAGAGGGAGGAAGGCGCTGCCGCAGCCGCGCAGCCCTTTTCGGCTCATGGGAGCGGCCCGCAGAGCAGAGCCTGGACAAAAAGAACGATGCAGTGGGGCCGAGCGGCGGCAGAGCCCCAGGCAGGGAGGATGGCAGCGGATTGTCCTTACCCCGCAAGACCACTACCACCACAGCCGCCATCACGGAAAAAGGAGGAGCACCGCCCGCGTTCGCCCTTTATACAGGACAGCGCGGGTGTTGATTGGCTGTGGGGCCGGGCCCTGCCGCGGAGCCTCCTGGGAGGTGTAGTGCGCCCAGCCCCGCCCAGCCCGCAACGCCCGCGAATCCCCACGGCCCCGCCAGCCCACTTCAAGGAACCACTGAATCCTTTTGGTTGGAAAAGCACTTTAGGATGCTCCAGTCCAACCATTATCTAACTCTACCAAGGCTTGAGGCCATTTCCTTTTGTCCTGTTGCTTGTTCCTTGTAGAGAGCTTCCTTTTCTACAGCCTCAACACCCCCAGCTCCCTCAGCTGCTTTTCCCCAGCCCCATTCTCCAGACCCTTCCCCAGCTTTGTTGCCCTTCTCTGGACCTGCTCCAGCCTTCAATGCCCTTCTTGGAGTCAGGGCCCCAAAACTGAACCCAGTATTCAAGGTGTGGCTTCACCAGTGCCCAGTACAGGGAAACAATCCTTGCCCTGGCCCTGATTGTCACACTATTCCTGATCCAAGCCAGGATACCACTGGCCTTCCTGTCCACCTGGGCACACTGCTGGCTCATATTCAGCTGCTGCTGATCAACAACCAGTCCTCAATGCCATGGCCTTGTTGGGTTGTGCCACCCCCACCCCACGCTGTGCCACATCTGTGCTGTGCCACCCCAGTCGACACCATACCTTCTCATGCCACTGCATTCCACGCCTTGCACTGCCCACAAGATAAACACACCCTGCTCCTTTGTCAGCCATGGGGGAGGCCAGGGCAATCTGACCCCTCAAGCAGCAAGACCACCATCAACAACCCCCTGACTTGCACTGCGGGTGAGCTGCGCTCCCAGCCCTGCCTCCACCACTCTCCAGTCTGGTGGCATAAAGACAATTTCTCTCTCTTCCTCCCCACAAAATCAGGGTTGCTCTTCCAACCACAGTGCTCCCCCTCTGTTCTGCCATTTGGAAGGCAGAGGAGGGAACACCCCACCCTCAGGGAATGGAAGGGAAGTTTCTTGGAAACAGAAGTCACTCTGCCAAAACTACTCCTCTGTCAGGCTCTGTCACCCAGAAGCAGCAGGAGGGATTACTGACAGTTCTGGGGGTACTGATGGTGAAGTCACCATGAGACATCAGGTTGAAAAGCATGAGACTGCTTCCTGCCCTGGTGAAAGTGCAAAAGGATGAGGGAGAACAGTAGTGACTTTACAATCTGTTCTGAGCAAAACTCAGTATTCAGTATCACTAAGGTTGGAAGAGACCTCAAAGATCATCAAGTCCAACCTGTCACCACAGACCTCACGATTAGAGTAGGGAGGACACTACTGCCCACTGCAGGCTTGAACTCACGACCTTCCCATTAAGGGTCTGATGTGCTACCAACTGAGCCACGACTGCCCCCCAAGATATCTGGATATTCCCCTTATGCATTTCTGTTCCTGTCTCTGCTGTGTTCCTCTCCTCTCCTCTCCTCACAGATAAAAAAACCACAGTGCTGTGTTAGTGTTTAGGCTCGATGATCTCAAAGATCTTTCCCAACCTAGATGATTCTGTGATGCTCTGACTCATCCTTTCAAGCTGGTAGCCTCATCACAAACATGCCAGATGACCAACAAAACAAGCCTGATACCCCATTACAAGCAGAAGAAAGTCTGGAAGTGAGCCCCAAACCTTGTGTGACCAAAGCTCTTCTAAAAACAGCTCCTGTCAAAGCTGGCGGGGACAGTTTACAGGAGGCTGGACCTGTCCTCTACCTCCTCCACGTCTCTTGTAGCTGCTCTGCTGAGTCACAAGGCATTCCCTGGGCAGCCGGAGTGCTCCCTGGCACAGCCATGTATGCAGAGCGAACCTAGAGACCTCCCTGCCTGCTCTGAGGGCAGGACAGAAACTAGCAGCTCACTGTAGCAAGCCCCCCCAAAACAAACAACACCCCAAAAATTCAACCCTTTGTAAAGACCAAGTTTTTGGGATGAGAATCTTCCAACTGCTAAAAGGGAAGAATCCCAGACAGCAAAACAACGGATGCTCAGGAGACAAGAAGATGGATGGAGATCCACAGAGAAGCAGGGAAAATCCCACTGCATGTCTGTGGTACTTGACCACAAGGTCCCTGAAGCTCTGAGGAAACTTCCTGGCACAGCTGGGGGCCTCACATAACCTCCTCTGTAGCACAGGGTGGGGAGCCAGCAGAGGGAATAGGAGCTAGTGCTGGAAGAGGCTGCAGTTGTCACCACCAGACAGGCAGGAGCAGACAATCCACAGGGAAGTGCCCAGGGAAAAGCTCACTACCAGTGAGGGAAAGCAGGCAGGGACCGGGGATCCAGACAAGTTGCTGTGCCAGTGGCTCCTCAGGGACCCTGTCTGCTGAGGGGACACAAGCAGCCTGGGCCACATACAGCTCTCCACCACCTAACTGAGCTGTCTACCATGGTTTTAGTCCTGGAAATTCTCCAGTAGGAGCAGCAGAATCCCAGCATGGTGAGGGTTGGAAGGAACCTCTGAGGATCATTGAGTCCAACCCCTCTGCTAGAGCAGTATCACCTAGAGTCACACAAAAACATGTTCAGGTGGGTTTGGAATGCCTCCAGAGAAGGAGACTCCACAGCCTCTCCAGGCAGCCTACTCCAGGGCTCCAGCACCCTCACACCAAAGAAGTTTCTTCTATTCAGATGGAAACTACTGGGCTCCAGTTTGTGTCCATTGCCCCTTGTCCTGTTACTGGATACTACTGAGAGGAGTCTGTCTCCATCCTCCTGACACCTGCCCTTTAAGCATTAATAGTAATTAATGTAATTAAAGAATTAATGAGATCCTTCCCCAGTCTCCTCTTCTATTGGCTGAGGAAACAGGAGCGTGTTTCAAGCAGCACCCCCAAACCCTTCTCACTGCATTCAGCAAAAGCACTGTGCCTGGGAGTAACTGGGAAGGAAGAAGAGCAGAATAACTGGAAAAGCAAAAGGGATTTCCTGAGGAAATACTCCAGCCAAGCCCAAAGTGAAAGCAAGCTGTGTCAAGTGCCATGTCCTGAGCTGGCTCTGCCCATCTCTACCTAGAGCTGTCACACTCAGCATTCAAACCCTCTCCTGCCACCGAATTCACTTCATGGCTAAGCAAATCCCAAGTGAAACCCAGGAACTGGTGTATCCAGAAAGCTTCGGAAGATGTGCTGGGAGATAGCAAAGCTGGAGAGTAAAAACTCCTCTCAGATCTTGTTCAGCATAAGCTGGGGATTAGGAAGCAGGTAACCAGAGATGCAAGATCAGAGGCAAACATCTCTGTTCCTCAAAGGGATTCAGGGAAATACCTCAGGGGTTTTGGTACCTCTTGGTGTGCAGCACAGAAACCTGTCTGCTGAAATCAGCCCAAGTAACAGGAATTTAACACACAGAAAACATCATTGTCATGTCCCTTGACTCTGCTATTGCCCCACATCTGCTAGAGGAAAGGTTTTGGCCTCTCCATCCTGCTGGGAGCCAGCTGGAGTTTCTCCTTGGCCACCCCCATGCTTACTGTCAAGCTTTTAATTAACCACCCATTAATGGCAAGGGGCCACCAGCTTAGGCTGTGGAAACCACCAATTCATGCCCAGCACCCATGTCCTTCCAGCTCTCCAGCTGGCAAAGCTTTTTCAGTCTCTGTGACACAAACAACAATCCCAGAGTCCCTGCAGTTCAGAGTAACCCAAGCTGGACCATCACCACATCTTCACCCTCACAGGAAGGACGCTGGAATAATTTCTGCAGGTACCACAAACACAGTAGACTCAGAACCAGGAAGCTGTGGAGCTGGCTGCAATTTTCCAGGCTTAGGCCAGGCTGGCGAGCTGCGGTACCGCCTGTCTTGGGCCTCTTGCCTTCAGCACCTGAAGAGAAAAGCAGATTTAACCTTGCCAGGTGGAGTCCTCAGCTTTCATCTTCTCTTACATGGTAATTAAGCAGGGTTATTCCTGTAGCTGTCCATGAGAAAAAGGATCCCACACTTTGTTTAACTTGGATTCCAAAACACAAGCCCTGTACAATCCAGGGGACAGCTGTTTTGTAGCTCCACATGAAAGTCTCCTCTCTGCTTCAGGTGCTGCAATACTGGCCAGGAGCTGAAAACAAACACGAAGATGAGTAAGTGACAGACAGGGACTAACAGCTCCAAAGAACATTGGTTCAGATTCTCACAGACAACCCCAGAACAGTGGCTCACACATTGAGGGGACGTGGCCCAAAGCCTCACACCTACCTCTCTCCTAAAAGGCAACGTGTGGGCATTTTGAGCCCTGCAGCACCAGTAAAGAATTCAGGGAACTGTTTGGCTGGACAAGCCCTCCAACACCACTGAGTCCAACCATCAGCCCAACACCACCATGGCCACTAAACCATGGACCCAAGTGCCATGGCCACAGGTTTCTTGAACACCTCCAGGAATGGGGACTCCCTGGGCAGCCTGTTCCAATCCCTGACCACTCCTCCAGCAAAGACATCTTCCCTAATCTTCAACCTAGCCCCCCCGTCACAATTTCAGGCCACTTCCTCTCCTCCTATCACCTGATACTAGGGAGAAGAGACCACCCCACCTCACTCCAACCTCCTTGCAGGATACCTCACCGGTCTAGGCTGAAGTTAAACAATCTCTCACATCACTCAAGAAACCACAGTTTGTACTTTCAAAGCAGCTCCTGGACTTCTCCCCTCCTTATGAGGGTAACAACATACCAGCTATCCCCTAGGACTTTACCTCTCAGCTTTACCTTCCTGAAGTTTGGCCCCAGGAAACAGGCTTGGCACCCATGAACTGAGTTTGGTGGGGAAACTTTGCTGGCCTTCATGCCCTCAAATTCCTCCCCACTAAGGGCCCAAGGCTCTCATTTCCTTAAATTCAGAGTAACTGAGGGTTAGGAGACTGCTACCAGCCCACAGCACAGACAGGTGCACAGCAGGAGGGAGAAAATCACAGACAGGAATGCAGAGGCCCAGCAGTCCCCTAGATCCACTCATTCAGAAATCACAGAACCAGAGAACAGTCTCACAGAATCCTTAGGGTTGGAAAAGACCTCCAAGACCACCAAGTTCAACATTTAACCCAGCACTGCCAGGGCACCACCAAAGAATGGCCCTCAGCACCACCTCTCCATGGCTTTGAAACCCCAGTAGGGAATGGGGATTCCACCACTGCCCTGGGCAGCCTGGACTAGGGCTTGACAACCCTTTGGAGAAAGAAATTGTTCTTTGTGCTCAACCTAAACCTCCCTTGGGGCAACTTGGGGCTGTTTCTTCTTGTCCTATCATTTGTTCCTTGGGAGAAGAGACCTCACTCCAACCTGGCTCCAGCCTCTTTTCAGGGAGTTGTAGAGAGACAGAAGATCTCTCCTCAGCCTCCTCTTCTCCAGGCTGGAAAAAGCCCAGTTTCCTCAGCCCCTCCTCACCAGAGCTGTGCTCTAGACCACACAGAGCCAACACTAAGTCCAGGATATGCCACCACTCCCCTCAGGCCGATGGAGCGCTTCCTGTTGCAGTTGGTGGAACACCACAGACTGTCAGAGGCTGTAATTAGGGACACAGAGGTGTAACAGAAGGCTTTATGAAAGTATTTCAATCTTGTGGCGAATGTCCGCATCTGCATGGGCAGGGAGGCAAGGAAATGCTTAGCAGCAGCAGCTTCAGTTCCCAAACTACTCCTTGGATAGACATTTGTAACAGGTAGTTTTTATCTGCTCTTTCTCCAAGAGTTTAAGGCACAAAAGCCTGAGAAGGGCTCAGAACAGGTACAGAAGTGCTATTATTTTTGCTTTCACCTCTAACACAACATAATATCAGCTTAATTGTATTGCTTGTCCATCCACAGGAAACTGCCAGGGCAGCAGCGATTTGTTGCACCATTATCTCAACTAGATCACTCTGTCCTGGTTCTGCTGCCACATCTTCAGCTCCACTACAGTCACTGACAGGACAGTGGAAGATGCTATGAAATCTTAACATCCCAATGAGATGTTAAAAGCAGCAGTGTGTGTCCATGATGAGAAGAAAGGCATGATAATGATAATCTGAACTGATGGGGAATTATTTCCTCACAGGTGGAGATCACCAGGCAGAAGGCATCAGTCTGCAGCAGTTTTACAATGCTCCTTTTTGTCTTTACTCTCCAAAATGCTCTTTAGATAGACTGCTGAAGAACACAGAGCTATCAGCTTGCTAGATCATGATCACAGCTTATCTTAAAGAGAACATCAGCTTCCATCTACATAGCTCTTCCCCAGGCTCAGGTCAACCTCACACAGTCACTAGAAAGCTTTTGAGACGCTTTAGTGGCATCCAACAGTGATTTTCTTAGAAGCTGAGGTTCATGAGAGTTGGATTGAAGGACTGAAGACAGTGAATGGGCAGCAAAGCAGAAAACTGGGCAGGAACCAGAATGCCAAGGGTCATTTTACTGAAAAGACCAACTTCTTTATTGTATGTTGGAGCAGAGTCTTTGCCCTGTGCCAGCTGGTTGGAAGTTTATAAATTACAATTCCCAACAAGTAGTAAGAGTTCATTTCAAGACAAAGGGACTAAAACTGTTGCAGTTCTAGTTTTTCACCATGAATAAAGGTTACCATGATGCTCCTATGATACTCATTCCGTACAGGGAAGGCCACAGCCCTCCTGTACCTCGAGTACCAGATCTGGGTGGAGAAAGGGCCACCCCTGACCACTGCAGGATCTGGGTGCAGCGGCAGAGTCCGGAGCGTGCTGCAGGCTCCTCAGACAGACACAGCGCCTCAGCCACGAGGCTATAGCACGGCTGGGATCTCTGAGGAGACAGTGTCCAAAGGCTGCCAATGACAGTCCATCAAGGCATCATAGAGCTCTTCACTCTGCTCCATAAACTGCTTATTTGCTTCGTGGACGTCTAACTGAGGTGTGGGATCTACAGGGGGAAAGACAGACAAAGAGGTTGCACACCAAAGGTGTTAGGAAAAACCCCACAGCCCATAAATCACAGAATGGTTTGGGTTAGAAGGAACCTTGAATATCATCCACTTCCAACCTCCTGCCACGGGCAGGGTCACCTCCCACTAGCTCAGGTTGCTCAGAGCCTCATCCAGCCTGGTCTTAAAAGAAGATGAAAATCTCACTGCTGCTAGAGTCAGTTTCAGTCTTGACAAGGTTCAGAGCAGAAACAGCAATGGTAAAATAGGGCTGCAGCTGTGTTAGGTGACAGTGACCAATAGCTCCTCTCAGAACTCATATACTGACAGATAAAGGGGGTGTCACACATGGAAATGAAGGGCCAGCTTGAGAGACACTCTCTAATCAGTGCATAACAGACAGCTTCAGCAGAGCATGAGAAACCTACCTTCCAGTGCATCCTCACCAACCTCTTCATATGTCTGCAAGGAAAAACAAAGCCCTTAGGACAGCAGATATTGATCTGGCCTTTTACAAGCAACACCTTGGACTCCTGCTGTCCCAGACAGACTACAGAACTCTACACACGTGAGCCCTGTGTTCCACGCCCAGCAGACTCCACAGGAGAGATCCCACACTAAGCTTCTGAATCTCCTGTGGTGAAGCTGGGTGGCTGTGCTGATCGCAGGAGGCAATGTCTCCATAGAATCATGGAATAGTTTGGGTGGGAAGGGGCCTTTCCAGTCTGAACCCTCTGCAGTCAGCAGGGACATCTGCAACTAGAGCAGGCTGCTCAGAGCCCCAAACAACCTGACCTGGAAAAGTTCCCGGGATGGGGCATTTCCCACCTCTCTGGACCACCTGGGCCAGGGGCTCCAGAGCTGGCAGCCCCCCATGCCTGTCAGCAGGCCACAGTCTCCACGCTGCTGCCTACCTGCATGGTGCTCTGCGTGTAGCCGTACTGCGGGTAGCTGTAGCTGTAGCTGCCGGTGTTCTGGTCGTATCCCCACTGCGCGTAGTAGCTGTGGTACTGCTGGTAGTACTGGTTGTAGCTGTAGCTGTACAGCTGGCTGTACTCCAGTGACTTCACACGATTGCTTGAAAAGAACAGAGCAGGAGTAAGTCTGAAACAGTGCAGAACAAGTGGGAAAGCAAGCACTGAGACAGCTTAAGGTGCAGCATGCAAACTGCAGTCTTTCAAACCAGGCTGTTTCCTGCAGCAGGGTTTATCATTTGCATACACTCACAGAGAGAAAGAAGTGGTCGAAATGAAACAGCCTCTCCTGCACTCATAGTGATCTTCACTAATTAACATTGCTGTCATTCCGGGGTTAATTCAGTCTCACCTCCTGGCTTTGGGAGGGGAAAAGTTCAGGACTATGACCCTCAAGTTTAAAACAATCCTGAACCATGATCCAGATTCTCAGGTGTCTTTTTCCTTCTGAAAAATGGGAAGCTTCCTGAGACAAGATACTGAGTTGTGCTTTACATGAGGAGTTCAAGACTTGAAGCCTTGTAAAGAAACTGGGGTTTTATCGCTAAGACTGACAAACCCCTCTCCCTTCCGTCACTGTCACAAAGCCTGAGCTTGCTGCCCCCGCGCCCGCTGAGCCGCGCAGAGCTGGAAGAGCCTGTGGACTAATGAGGACAACAAGCAATACAAAAATAAAGTTCAGTACCCTGTAAGCTGACTACAGCTCCCTTTGCCAAGGAACTAGGAACCCCACCTGCTCACTGAGGTTTGAATTAATGAGATGACAAATATTGTTTGACAATGAAAATGTCACACATAAAGCTGCGGCCAGTGATGGAAATAGGGGGGAGAGGGAAACGTCAGTCTTCTCACCATGGCACTCCCCCCTTGGGCTGCTTTTCTCTTCCTTATCCCCCCAAGACTTTTGAGGTCACTGAAAATCTCAATAGTATTCAAACAGGGAGCAATTACTATGATTCATATTACCCTAGTGCTACGAGCCCCAAGTCAGACCAGGATCTCACTGTATCAGGTTCTGAACAAACACAGAAAAAAAAGTTAATCCCTGCCCCAAAAGACTCAGATTTAGTAGACATCACAACAGAATTAGCAAGGTAATTGTGCTTTGCCATCCAGAAATCAATAAGCAGATTCAGACCATTTCATTTCAATGCAACAAACACAGACATCAAAAAGAATTCTGTCTAAAGCCAGCGTGGGGCCTCTGGCTGTCGACAACAATTCAACGCTCTCTCTTGATCCAGTCTTAGAACCCTTTGGATTCCCTTTGCATTCTGCTACTCCATCTACGTACTACATTCCTCCAATTTGTGATGGAAACATCCAGATGTACCAAAGCACTAAGAGACATCTGAAAGCAGAGCTGATCTCCCACCTGGCTGCTCTCATACTCACGCTTTGGGTATAGCCACACTCAAGCGCACAGGCTTGGAGCCCAAGCCCACAGCTCCCTGGCACTCTGTCAGGGCTCTTTTCTGTTCCAGTTCATCTGTGAATTTCACAAACCCGTAACCTCTGTGGAGATACAGAAGAGCTCACATCAAACACACAGAAGAGCACCTCCACTCCACTGTTCAAATATCTATGGTGAAGGCAGAACTTGTTCTGACCCCCGCCAATACTTTGGCTGGGGCTGGCCCTGCTCTGAGCAGAGATCTAGTGACAGCAAATTCTGTCCCCAGCTTTCTGCTCATCCTTGAAGCACTGCAAGGCCACCAGAAGGTGTCCCTGGAACCTTCTCTTCTCCAGGCTGAACAACCCCAACTCTCTCAGCCTGGCCTCACAGCAGAGGGCTTCCAGCCCTGCCAGCATTGCTGTGGCTTCCTCTGGCCCTGATCCAACAAGTCCCTGTCTGCACTGAGGACTCCAGAGCTGCCCCAGCACGGCAGGGGGGGGTCTCAGCAGAGCACAGCAGAGGGGCAGAATCTCCTCCCTGCCCCTGCTGCCCACACTGCTGGGGATCAGCCCAGGATAGGCTGGGGCTGGGCTGGCAGCGCTCGGTGACAGCTCATGTCCGATTTTTCACCCACCAGCACCCCAACTCCTTCTCCAGAGGGCCGCTTTCCAGCCCTTCATCCCCCAGACTGGAGTGTACTGGGGGTTGCCCCAACCCATGTCCACCACCTTGTCCTCGTCCTTGTTGAACCTCATGAGGTCCACATGAGCCCATTTCTTGTGCTTGTCCAGGTCCCTCTGGAAGATCCTGTGCCTCAGGCACGCCAACCACCCCACTCAGCTTGATGCCATCTGCAAACTTGCTGAGGGTGCACTGCAGATAATCCAATCAGTTGTGAGTCAGCACAGGACTGGCAGGCTGTGGGCACTGCCCCCCTCTGAAGGACAGCATCGCTCTGCTGTAGGAGTGCCTGGGGTGCACCTTCCCATCGAGTCCTATTCTTGAGAGGAAAATATTCAGCCAGGCTTTCTGCCACTCCTAAAAAGGGACCAGCCCAGCAGCATCCTCAACAGTGGGCCTGAAATCAAGCTCTTAACTTCAAGGTGCTAAAACTTGCCCTGACAGCACAACTGGAAGAGGGCAAGCACGAAGCAGCCCCCCCTGGGCTCTGCAGCAATCCTCTGCTGTGCTGCTGGCAGCACTGGACAACAGCCAGACAGCAACCATGGACTCCCCTCCAGCCCCAGCAGTCCTCTGCGTGGGATTCTGATGCTGTAGTGAAGCCATGCAACAACATCCAGGAGGCCAGTGCCAAGAGCCCATGATGGGACAGGCTGCCTCATGCAACAGAAAGATCAAAGACTTCGGTGTGGAAGGTTAAGGAAGAACCCATCAGGGTGGAGGAAAGGATCTGGTAGGGTAACAGCTTGTCCACCTGGGGACAAGAACCAGCCCTAAGCAAGGGGTGTCAATTCACAGCACATCAGCTGCTCTGTGGGAACTTCTAAGCGCCAAGTCACACACATGCTGGAAAGTGGCATCACTTAGTTCTTGTAATAGGGCCACACTGGAGCCTGTTCCAGAGCAGTGCTGCCCCATAAGACCCAGCGCCTGGCACAAGGAGCTTTGCATCCAAACCCAAACATCTGCTTCACACCAAAGGTAAAATCAAAGCTGGGCCTTATTTATAAGCAATCAAACCCAAAACTCTGTATGGGGACACAATGAGGTTTGTGAAAAGACCACGGCAAATGAAACCATTCCCAGTCCTGACCTGATGATCTTGGACTTGATGATCTTAAAGGCCTCTTCCAACCAAAATGATTCTATGGTTCTAAGTCAAATTTTAAGTGGGTTTAATTCAGTTTTAGGTGTTTGCAGCCTTCCAAATGGGAGCAGCCTTTCAGGAATATTGGTGGCTCCAAACCAGAGGTGGACAGCTAAGATTTGGATGAGATGTACAGGAAGAGATGCAGACAGGAGTGCTCCTGACTTTTCAAGGTGCTTCGTTGTTTCAAACCAAGAAATCATTTTTCCATGGTCAGCACCTCCCCAGCAGAATTCTGTCCTGGCGCTGCAGCCATAAGCCCCCAAGCCTGCACCCTTAGCAGAAAGGAAAGCAGCAGGCATAGCACTATGGCATCAGAGTTCCAGCTCCTCTCTAGCCTGAACAAGAGGTGGTGGGAGGAGGAAGCTTTCCTGATCTGCCAGCCCTAGCTGGAAGGGCCAAGCCTTCACCAGGCACATCCACAAGCCCCAGGTTCCTCTCTCACTTCACACCAACACTTGCAGTTGCCTCAGCTTTTGAGTAACTGCACAAGTCACAACAAAATCCCTGGCAGCAACAGCCTGGCACTGCACCCAGAGCCCACCTCAGCAGTGCCAGTCCCAGGTGAGGTGGCAGCTACAGCGTGAGTCCTTAACAGCCAGAGGCTCACTGAGCAGCTCTGCAAGAGGCTGAGGTGGCACATGAAGAACTTCATCACCAGGGAGGTAGTGCAGCTCGGGAACAGGCTACCTAGACAGGTTGAATCATCTCCATCCTGGGGAGCTTTTCCAGGCTACACAACTCATGGCTGACTGGACCTAGTGCAGCAGTAGTCCTGCTCAGAGGGAAGCTGGACTTGAAGACTTCCAGAGGTTCCTTCAAAACAGCAAGTCTAAGGCTGAGAAATCTTATGTGAGAAAGAGGGGAGATCTACAGCCACCTTTAAAGTCTTATCCCAACATTCTCATAGGTGTTCCATCAGAATACTGCCTCTCGCTGAAGCCATGCTCTGTTTAGAACACAAAGATGCTCACCAGGGGGTCCCTCTTCTAGGCAAAGAGTTTCATTTTCTGCCCAGAAGATGTTTCAATAACATCAACAAATTCAACTTTTGGACATCTTTTTTGACAAAACTTCTGCAGTAAAGATGAAGAAGGTGGCTACTAAGCACCTGCCAGTGACTCACTGTATTGTTTGCCCTACCCTATCCGAAACAAAACACAGGAAAATAGACTCAGCATCCTCACGAGTGCAAGAGCCCAAACTCACCTGAGAGTCTTGCAAAATGCAGTTTATAGATTCCTTAGAGCTTTTTCAGCATTTCAGAAGTACACTAACACTTGAAGGGAAAGAAAAGAATGTGAAAGAGATGACTTACTTGGATACTCCTGCCTGGTCCAAAACAACTTTTCCACCTCTGCAGGATGGATAAACTTTGACAAAGAATTCGTACAACATGCCATCATCCACATCAGGGGTCAGGTCTCCCACGAAGAGAGAATATTCTGGGCTGAAGAAATCAGAAGAAAACTCTTTAAGCACAAACACACAACCCAAGAGGCATGCTGAGTGACAGGTAACATTCAGCCTAAATCACAGTATCACAGTATAACCACGGTTGGAAGAGACCTCGAGGATCATCGAGTCCAACCTATCAACACAGACCCCATGACTAGACCATGGCACCAAGTGCCACATCCAATCCCCTCTTGAACGCCTCCAGGGATGGTGACTCCACCACCTCCCTGGGCAGCTCATTCCAATGATGAACGACTCTCTCGGTGAAGAACTTTCTCCTCACCTCGAGTCTAAACCTCCCCTGGCGCAGCTTGAGACTGTGATGTTTGGTTTCAGAGGAGTGACTTTAAAAGAGCATTTCATGGATACTTTAAAATGTCACCAGTTGTGTAGATGACAAATTTTCAGTGACACTCTCCTCCAAGTTAGTCCAGCAGCACAACTTGCTTGACACTACTCTTGAATTAAACATTTTATTCAAGATCATTTCATTGCTTAGTTCACAGATTCACAGACTGCATTGGGTTGGAAAGGATCCTCCAAGGTCATCTTGTCCAACCTCCCTGCAGGTGGCAGGGACATCTCCATCTAGAGCAGACCACCCAGGGCTACATCAAGTCTGGTCTTGAAATGTCTCAGGGTCAGGGCCTCAACCACCTCCGCTCAGGGGCAGCCTGTTCTAGTGTCTCTCCACCCTCACTGTGCAGAACCTCCTCCTGATGTCCAGCCTAAATCTGCCCTGCTCCAGTTTCAAACGAC
Source organism: Melanerpes formicivorus (assembly GCF_026170545.1). Taxonomy (NCBI): domain Eukaryota; kingdom Metazoa; phylum Chordata; class Aves; order Piciformes; family Picidae; genus Melanerpes; species Melanerpes formicivorus. Next base: position 329,832 of record NW_027142397.1, on the reverse strand, counting down.
TGCCCCTCATCCTATCCCCACAGGTCCTTCTGAACAGCCCCTCCCCAGCTTTCCTGTAGCCCCCTTCAGGCACTGAAATGCAGCTCTAAGATCCCCTCAGATCTTGTAGGATATCTCCAGATTTCTAACATGGCAAGAAAATGTTGATGCCTTATTTATAGATTTGGCATTTTCAGTGCTTTGAACTTAACTTACACTGCAAGATGAGGTGCTGGGAAGCCGTGAAGTTTAAATCCCTTACGAAGCCACTCCTGACAAACCCACTCTGTCCCACAAAAGGCAAAGCACAAAGCTGACAGTTATCCTCCTCTCTGCTAACAACGGGCACTGCTCAGCTTGTGGCTTTATGTGTTTTGAACGCTCTTTGCAGGGCAGTTGATCAGGAGCTGAAGCAGCAAAGCTGCTCTGTGGCTCAGGAGCATTTACCTGTTGTCTGGCTGCTTCCCGTACGTTGCATAATTCAACTTAAATCGCTTTGCCTGAAACGAGGCAAAAATGAATCCAAATATCAAATGTTTTTGTGAAGAAAAGACAATAAGCTGATTTCACACAAGCTTCTCAATACTGACAGACACCCAGTGCTGTTTTGGAAACTGGATAATCACCTTCAACAAGCAGTCAACAAATTTCTGTTTCCTTCCCTTACTCTTGCAGGGAGAAGCTGGCCCAAGGCGAGTGGCTGCTGCTGCCAATTTCATGGAAAGGTTTTTGACTGCACAAACAACTTCAGGTTTTATCTCTTTCAGACTACCTCAGCCAAGCACAGCCTTCCTCCTCTCCCTCCCTTCACGTCCATCCTATCAGCATTCAGTGACTTGTGCCCAACTCACACCTAAGTCCAGGCCAAGATGTAAGTGGCAGCTGACCTTCTGCCTCCCAGCCCCAAGGGTCTCGATCCCAGAGGCATTCCTACACAATGCCTGGCACGGAATGACCCAAGCAGGCTTGCTGCAGTGCTGTTTCTTTCTGAAACATGTCTGTCAGAGGAGCAAGCACAGGGTTGCACTCCTTCACCAGAACACTAGTGTCCTAACTCACCCAGCTCCAGACAATGCTCCAGACAATGCTGGAGGTCCCCTTCTCAGCCAGAGGGGATGAAAAATAATCTCCCAACAGGCTTCCACAGCAGATCTCACTCTGCACTCCACAGGGGCAGAGAGAATCCAAGGGGAATTTGGGCAAAACTAGCAGCCTATGCTGAGCTCCTAACCTACAGATCAGGACATCTGGCAGTGTAGTGGAGAGCCCAGTGTGCTCCTGTACCTGCTGAGGTGTTTCACTGGGAAACAGAGCAAAGGCTTCACTCCAGGCTATGGTCTTGTTGCTTGCACACTTGCACTCACAGGTGCACAGGGGAAACAAATCTCTCTGTGGACTACTTACAAGTTAACCAAACATTTAGATTCCACTTTGAAGACTTTTATCATTTGCTCTTCATTGCACTAACTTGGATTTAAAGGCAATGAGACCTGCAAGGGCTTCCACTCAGATGGGAGCTGGGGACACTGGTTCTGTAACAGAGACAGCACAGCACTGTGGCTGCTGTCCCTGTGGCTGATTCAGCATTTAAAAATAAAGAGAAGGGTGAGCCACACTCACTTTGCTGTAAACAAGAGAAAAAGTCTCTAAATGCAAGAGAAGAGCTGAACAGTTGCCTTCTGAGTGCACTGATTTAGGCTGCCTATGCTGGAGCTGTTTGACGTGTAATTCTCTCCATGTGCTCTGTAAATATCCCCTCAGCACAACACCCTCTTCTGAGCTGAGCTGTAAGGATGGGTGATCCCCAAACCAAACTCAAATCATTCCATCCCTCCTTGCAGGAGCTGCTCTTGTCTCTTTAGTGACTGTAGAAAGCATCTAAGAAGATGAGCTTCTCTTAACCACGGGTTCTGATTTGCATATTAAAGAGGACAGGTGAAACAGGCACCTCCAGGCCTCTCACCTATCCCTTTTGACGGGGGACATGACCCTTTTAATAAGATTGACCAAAGAGTTCATAGATTCATAGAATGGGTTGGGTTGGAAGGGACCTTAAAGATCATCCAGTTCCAACCCCCTGCCATGGACAGGGATACCTCCCACCAGCCCAGGTTGCTCAAGGCCTCATCCAACCTGGCATTGAGCACCTCCAGGGAGGGGGCATCCACAGCCTCCCTGGGCAACCTGCTCCAGTGTCTCCCCACCCTCACTGTCAATAATTTGTTCCTAATCTCCACTTTCAATTTCCCCTCAGGTTTCAATCCACTCCCTCTCATCCTGTCCTTGTCAAAAGACCCTCCTGAGCTTTCTTGTAGCCCCTTTCAGGTACTGGAAGGCTGCTCTAAGGCCTCCCTGAAGCCTTCTCTTCTCCAGGCTGAACAGCCCCAACTCTCATCCTGGCCCCATAAGGGAGGGTCTCCAGCCCTCAAAGCATCTTAGTGGCCTCCTCTGGACTCCAGCAGTTCAGCCGAAATTTCCCAGCTTCCTCCTCGGGGCATTAAGGACACTAAAACAGGCATTGATTCATCTGACTGCAACAGAGGTGATTCTGGAGCTGCTTTGTGAACCAGGTCACCACAGCTGCTGCAGCCAGCTTCTGGGGTACACCGACAGCTGTTAGCCGACTCGCTTTTAATCCACTACACACTCGAGTTAACAGCCTAAAATTAGCCTCCAGGACTACTCCTCCTCTTCTTCCTACCTACCTCACCTTGAGATACCCGAGGTGTTTGCTGTGTATTGCAACTACACAGTTGTTAGCTCCTTCTCCACTGTAAATAGCTTCGAGTGACTTCTGTGTGCTAAGGGCCAGCATATGCAAGGCTTCCAACTCTGTTTCTCTTGCAAATTCAAGTTACCCAGAGCTCGGTGTGAACCTGCAGGGTCACCCTGTACATCTGTAACAACACACACCTTGTAATGAATTAATACAGAGCAGATATGGAGAGGGACAGGAGCGCAGGAGAAAACATGGTCACTTTCTCCGTGCTGTTCTCTGCTTTCTCAATAGTCCAACTTTGGAAATAGGCTCAGGAATAAAACTCACTCCACAGCATTTCTGCACCTGGACTTTATCCAGATACTCGCAGAGACATCAGGGGGTTCCCAACAATTTTCTGAGCAACAACATTAACAGTCTTATGCTCATGCCTTTAAAGAGAGATAAACCTCACTTTGCTAACTGCAGAATTGGTCTGTAAGCACTGAAAGTATAGATTCTACACCATCTTTTCCTTCCCAGTTCTGGTCCCCAGCTGGTTGTTTTCATTTACTCACCGGTGTCGCACCAGGAAGTGGTTTCCCATTGATTTTGTGTAAACATTTCTCTGCAGTAGCTAGATCTGCAAATTCTACAAAGCAATAGCCTGCTGGAATTCTGAACACACGACACAGGAGAGGAGAGAAAGATTCCAGGTTTAAAACACGTTGGAGGAGGGGATATTACACTTTCAGACAACTGGTAGGAAATCTGCTAGAGTTGCAAGACTCAGAACAATTTGTTTTTCAAAGTACAAACGTGAGTTAGCACAAAGAAGCCACAAAGGAACCTCGGATCTCTAGCAAAGTGATAGCCCCTACTTACCAGTAAGTCAACATGAGCACACAGAGAACAGCTTTGCTCACAGTTAGTTATTAGTTTACTTCCTACTCTCATGGACCAGAAACATTCCCACCCAAGTTTAAACAATTACAAACTGAAATGAAACATTTACGGGAACACCAAACTGCTCTGCAGCTGCCTACAGTCCCTCCCACTCCTCTCAACTCCAGAGGCTCTCATACTGCTCTAAGTCAGGCTGCCCACCCCTGCCGGCAGTGCAACAAGTAACACAGACTAGTCACCAAAGCCCAGAGACCAGAGAATGCCATTCCCAGAGGGACTCTGTGGCATCTGTACACCACCCATACGCTGCGGTGTGAGACACGTTTGGGGCTGCACGGCACCCCTGTGCCACTCTGGGCGCGCGCTGAAGCACTGCAGGGTGAGGGCCGGCCCTTGGGCTGTTGATGGGAGCTCAAAGAGGCAGCAACTGTCCTCTCCACTGCTGCCATCAGTACGCTCCTGCTGTTGGCAGCAAGGGGGAAAGGCCGAAGGGTAAGCTCCCCCGGAGGTCGGCAGGAGCAGAGCAAGGCCATGCAGAGGGCAAAGGGGTCAATCCTAGGGTGCTGGTAGCACAAACTGAGAACAAGCAGAAACAGTTACCCTGTCAACCTGTTTCGAATGATTTTTACGCTCAGAACAAGCTCTCCCATGGTGGCAAAGGCTCTTGAAACAAAGTTTTCGTCCATATATGGCTCCAGCTACAAAAGCAAAACAAAAACGTTAGATCAGGGCATTTACAAAAAGGAGCATATAAGTGTCAATGTCACCCTAAGCAGTTAAAACATTATTGAGAAGTATTTTACCCTTACACTTCAAAAAGAAGACTCATTTAAGAGGGTCGATGCCACTCAAAACCAGCAGGCATGCATGAACCAGGCTCAACAGTCTGCAAAGTGGAACCCAAGAGACAGCATGAATTGAGAGAACAGGGAGCTTCACAGAAGGACAAAAGCCACTCAGAAACATACAGCAACAAACGGCAGCGCTCGCTACGGGGAGCAGGGGAGGAGCAGGGGCAGAACCCTGCTCTGCACGCCACGGGGCACAGAGGCACGGGGGGCTCCGCGGCGAACTCGCGCCAGGCAAGACGGCCCCCGGCCAGCCACGCCCGGGGACTGCGGTGCCGCCCCCACCTCCAGCCGCCGCGGGAGGGGGCAGCCCTGAGCGCGCCCCACGGGAGGGCTGGGACCGGCACCGCACACGGGGCACCGACTGCGTCCATGTCCTGGGTGAGTCAGGGGGTGCTGGGCGCCGTCTGGGTGGACGCTGCTGTGCCGTGTGAGGGAGTGAAAAGCATCAGACGGGGCTGAAGCTGCAGGCAGGTATCTGATGTCTGTGTATGCAGAGCGCAGGAGGGCACTCGCTGAAGTGAAGGCTTCGTGCAGTGCACAGTGCTGGGGAGGGCTGCACCTGGAGACTGCAACACAGCAAGTTCCAGCTCAACAGGGGGAGAAACTTTTTTTGTGGGAGGGTGCTGGTGCCCTGGAACAGGCTGGCCAGAGATGCTGTGGAGAGCTTCCAACCGCTCCTGGCCATCGTGATCCTGGGCAAGCTGCTGTGGGTGCCCTGCTGGAGCAGGGGGTTGGACTGGGCGAGCTCCAGAGGTCCAGTCCAACCTCTGGTGTTCTATGATTCTGTGTAGCAATTAGCATGGTTCTAAGGTGTGGGGGAAGCATAAATAGCTCCCTGTATACACACACCTGTGTGAGTGAGCCAGGTGGCCTGAGCTGAGTGTCACCCTCCCGTGCGTTGGTGTGTCAGGTACCAGTCAGCTCTGCCACTCGTGTGTGTGACAGAAGGTGCAGACTCCTGCAGTGGCTGACCGTATTGCACTTCCATGTGCAAAAGGTGACAGATGCCTCGTGGAGGCATGATGCAGAGCAGAAACAATCTCTGTTAGGCTGCCAGAAGCAGGAGGCAGCACTGCCCTGAACTGGCAGCACATAGAAGGTGAGCCAGGGGGTGCAGAGGGAAGCCAAGCTCCTGGAGGCAACAGGTGGCTGCTGCTCGGGTGTGTGTGGGTGTGTGGCCTGCTTGTGAGAGAGGTGTTTGAAAAAGAAGACGGTTTTATGGTGGAGAGGTGGTAGATAACCCTTTGTGCGGGTAAACGAAAACCACAGCAGGGTCTGTGGGGTCTGCCTGAACAAGTGTCAGGCACCCTGATGTGTCTGGATATATGCAATGGAACAGCAAACTCATGTGTGTGAGTGAGGGGCACCCAGTGGGACCATTGGCACACACACACCTGAGAGACTAAGGGAGAAAAGCCTCCATGAGCACTCAAGTCCAACCATCAACCCAATGCTACCGTGGCCATTAAACCACGTGCCCAAGTTTCTTGAACATCTCCAGGGATGGTGACTGCACCACCTCCCTGGGCAGCCTGTTCCAATGCCTGGCCACTCTTGCAGGACAGAAATTGTTCCTAATGTCCAACCTAAACCTCCACTGGGGAAACTTGAGGCTATTTCCTCTCATCCAGTCACTTGTTCCTTGGGAGAAGAGCCCAACCCCTACCTGGCTCCAGCCTCCTCTCAAGGAGCTATAGAGAGCAATGAGGTCACCTCTCAGCCTCCTTTACTACAGGCTGAACATCCCCAGGTCCCTCAGCTGCTCCTTCCCAGCCCTGTTCTCCAGACTCTTCCCCAGCTTTGTTGGCTTCTCTGGGCCTGCCCCAGCCCTCAATGTCCATGTAGTGAGAGGCCCCACTCTGTAGGTGCAGATGTGTGTGAGTGTGTGGTGGAGGCAAGGACACTGCGACAGAGCAGTGGGACTGCATCTGTGGTGGTGTCCAACTGGCAGGCAGTGAAGCACCACAGCACCATGCGAGCAGAGCCACAGGCATGGGGGTGGCAGAGCAATACACCACACTGGGTGTGAGTACCCACGTGAGTGAGTGTGTGTACAGGGGCAAGCAGTGAGGGACTGAGGTGCATGAGTGGGAGGGGTGTATGAAAGGTAGGCAAGGGATGTGTGTCACTGTGAGTGTGCCCACAGCAGTGAGAGACACCTGAGGGTGAAGAAGCAGCTGTGAGTGTGCTGCCGGTTGCATATGCAGGAATGAGGGAAACACTGGAGTGTGTAAGTGCTTAGGAGTGTGTGTGTGTGTGCATGTAGGAGACTGCAAATCCCGGTAGGAGTAGTGGGTTTGTGTGGGCAGGGGAGAGAGGGGTAAGGGGCATACAAGCATGAGTGCCTGCAAGTGAGCACAAGTGTGAGCCTAGCAGCAGCAGCATAAGTCCCTTAGAGAATACAGCTCTGAGCATGTGGGCACATCACCCAGCAAATAAACCCTGGGAGTGTGCAGGCTTGTGAGCATGTGAGTGTGTAAGTGCCTAACAGCACGAGCATGGAAGTGCCAGTGCCTGCAAGCGTGCAAGAGCGTGGGCAGCTCAGGACACTGCTTTAAGTGCCACCAGTGTGTGTGCGTGAACACTGGGCAGGCAGTGAGGGTGACCCTGGGGGGGCGTGTCTGTCAGTGAGCGTGTAGCTCCTCACACACGTGCCTGAGGGGCTGGGGTTAGCATCTGAGCATGTGTTTGTGTGTCAGCCTGTGCAGGGTGTATCAGACACACAGGGTGAGCCTGCCAGCGTGCACAGGAGCGTGCAGGAGTGCGCCCACCCGAGCGGGAGCTCCTCTCGGTGTCAGAGCACGCGAGGGGCCCTGAGGCCGTGACAGTGCCCGGGGGGGAGGGTGTCAGGCAGCAGCTGGTGTGAGGGTGGTAGTGTGTCGGAGCGGGGGTGCCAGTCAGGCCGTCAGTACAAGGGTGTCAGTCAGTCAGTCAACACTCGCCAGCCCGCGGTGGCCCCGGGGCCGGGCGCCCCACCGCTGCCCCCTACCCTCCCTCCGGCGCGGCCGCCCCGCCGCCCGCCTCACAAAGCCCCGCGCGAGTCCCGGCCGGACACTCACGTCCCCCATCCACAGGCTGGCGGCCATACTGCTCCCGCAGGCCCCGGAGCGAGTTCAGCCGGGACCAAGACTTTCACCTCCCGGGCTCGGCTGGGCTGCGCTCGGCCCCGCCGCCGCGGCCGGCGCCGCCTCACGCCGAGCCCGCGGCCCGCTCCGCGCTGCGCCGCCACCGCCTCCTCCGCGGCGCCCGGCGGGCGGACAGAACGCCACCGCCACCGGCACCCATCGCCGCGGCAGCGCCCCCTACCGGCGGGAGGAGCACCAGCGGCTCGGGGGCGCGCAGCGATGGAGGCGGGTGTAAGCGGGGGGAAGAGGGCTTCGAGGGCTTCTTGAGGAGGTTTTTGGAATGCTAGGAGATGGTTTGGGCAGCAGAGAGAGGTGGGAGGGTGGCGGGTGTGGCCGAGGGAGGAGGGGAAAGTGTGAGTAGAGGTCAATAAGTTGAGTGATCCAGGGAGATGAAGGGATGAAGGAGTGGATGGGTGGATGGATGGATGGATGGATGGGGCAAGAATAAGCGTCCAGTTGATCTTGCAGTTGTGAGAAGCTGGATGGGGATGCTGAAATTTCACATGGAAATCTCTGCTTCTCAGCTCTCCATTAGAGAGAGTTGGGGTTGTCCAGTCTGGAGAAGGCTCCAGGGAGACCTGGTGGCCTGTCAGGACATCAAGGGACCGATCAGAAAGCTGAGGACAGAGTTCGGAGCAGGGCCTGTTATGACAGGACTAGGGGGGGATGGTTTGAACTGGAAGAGGAAGATTTAGACTGGAGAGAAGGGAGAAATATTTGACACTGAAGGTGGGGAGAGCCTGTCCCAGGTTGCCTAGAGAGGCAGGAGATACTCCATGCCTGGAACCATTCCAGATCAGGTTGTTTGGGGCTCTGAGAAACCTGCTCTAGCTGGGGATGCTCCTGCTGACTGCAGTGGGTTGGACTGGGTGAGCTTTTAAGTGTCCCTTCCCACCCAAACCGATCTATGACGCTATGATTAGCCAGGTGAGAAAGGCAAGTCAAGCCTGGGTGAAGGCATGAGGGGATGGGATTTGGGGGCAGGAGCCCTTTGTCCACTTGTGGAAACACAGGCACGTAGCAGCGCCTGGCTGTGGTTGTGCAGTTGCTACAGCACGCCATAAATCCCGCCGATGAGAACAGGGACGCTCCAAACCTTCCGCACTGGCTGCTGGGGCTGGGTGAGCAGAGGCGCTGCTGCTCTGCCGATCGCAGCCCGCGAGAGGGCAGCACTGGGCTGTGTGGTTCGGGTGCTGAAATGGGGCAGGGGGAGAGGGCGCTGGGAGCAGCGCCAGGGACGGAGCCGATCCTCCTGCAGCAGCTGGTGAATGCTCACCCGAGTCTTGCTCCGGAGCACCCTTACTGCAGCGACTATAGTGCGAAACCGAGCAGGACAAGGGGAAGTTGCTTACTCTGCTTTTCCCTGCCGTTGAAAAGTGTAATGAACGTGGACCCTTTCTGCAGAGGACTGGGAATGCTCCTCTTCATCCTGGGCATCCTTCCTATTCATCCTGGACAGGCTCCGTGTCTGTCACTCTCATTCTCCGCAACCATGGACGTGCAAGAATCCCAAGAGTAATAACATGTTTACAGTTTATTTGTTTTCTTGTCTCTGAGTCCCTAGGGTACCTTCAAGCCATTTGCTGTTACAACATGGCAAAATCTCTCGTGAAATCCATACAGCCAGCACGACCCAAGGCTGGTAACTCTTCAATAAAGACATTCCCTTGTCAAGCAGCGCTTTTCACAGACTCGCAGAACAGCAGGGGTTGGAAGGGACCTCTGGAGATCATTGAGTCCAACCCCCCTGCCAAGGCAGAGTCACCTACAGAAGGTCACACAGGATCACATGGCTTGGTGGGTTTGGAAAGTCTCCAGAGATGGAGACTCCACCACTTCTCTGGGCGGCCTGCTTCAGTGCTTCAGCACCCTTAAATTAAAGAAGTTCCTCCTCATGTTTAGATGGAACTTCTGGTGTTTCAGTTTGTGTCTATCACCCCTTGTCCTGTTGCTCGGTACTACTGAAAAAAACCTGGTCCCATCCTCCTGACATCCACCCTTTAAGTATTGATCAGCACTGATCAGATTCCCCCGCAGGTTGCTCTTCTCCAGACTAAACAACCCAATTCTCTCAGCCTTTCCTCATCACAGAGATGTTCCAATCCCCTCAGCATCTTCGTAGCCCTTTGCTTTATCCTCTTCAGCAAGTCCCTCCCCTTCTTGAACCAGGGAGCCCAGAACTATACGCAGTATTCCAGATATGGCCTCACCAGGGCAGAGTACACAGGGTCATGTTGGATGGCATTGCCTCACTTTCACTGGCAACCTGGTCTTTTGCAAATTCACCCTCTTTGAAGTCTCTGCTGAGACTCCTTGCAGATGGCAGCTTTCAGGCAGGGGGTTTATTTTGTAGCATGGTAGCTCCTCCACTAACAGCACTGAGATCTGTTTGCTGAGCCCTCAAAGATGTCCCTCATTCTGTTGCTACCTTGCAACTACCCAAAGCCAGCACTTTGTTCTTTGTCATCTGAATAAAGTGAGTCCCACCATCTTTCATAACTCTCTTCTACTCTTCCTTCCAGCTGAGCTATGAAGAACTTGCTTTTCCTGGGATAATCCATAGAGATGGATGTTGGGCACTGACAATGCAAAAGGAAGCCAAGATTATGTGGCTGTGCTGGGCCAGGAGACTCTAAGTGCTATACTCAGTGCTGTATCTGAGGTGACTGCTGTTTATGCACCTAACCTTATGACAGAGCAAAAACACTGCCAGAGGAACATTAGTACCTGAAAAACTGATTATTCCCCCTTAAACATTTGTGAGCTGGCAAAGAGGCAGCAGGAAGATGTGGGGATTTCTCTGTCCTGGGTGTCTGCGTCTGTAGCCAGAACATCTTGTCACCTCTGCTGAGGCAGGAGTGATTTCTTGGTTTGGGATCTTGATCCTGAAAACTGCTGAGTAAATTCCATTTGGCATTTACCTGAAGCTACTGGAGGGGTGATCCCTGAGCCCCAAGCCCCTTGCAGGACTGGGTGGTGCTGGCAGGCTGTCCCTTAGCTGGTTGCTAGGAGCTCAGCCTGATCCCATGAGCTCTTGCAACTCGTAGGAACTTTCACTAGAGCTAAAGGTCACTCAATACCTCCCAGGAGGGGGCCCTGAGTGGTCTTAGCTTTGAAAATTAATGGGTTTGAGCATGAAAATCTGGCCTGGGAGAATTTAATTGGAATTTGCTATTTTTAACTTGAGCTTAAAACTGAGTCCAAGAGATTTTCTGCCTTCAGTACTGTGTGTTGCTGGGCTGGAGCCTTCCCCATTTTTGGTGTCAGCCCATCCTCTGTCTTAGCCAACTGTAGCCAATGGACTGAGATCAGGGCTGAATTTGGCCAGGGATAATTGAAATAACAAATAAAATAAGGATATATATATAAAAAGCAAAATTTTGAACTTGGAATTACTTCTGAGATTCTGAAAGCAATTGAAATAATCCAGGGGGAAACAGATGCTGGAATCTGCTTTCTACTACTGAACAAGAGGGCATCTTAAAATGCAATCAGAACCATTTCTTGTGTGATGGAGATAACACAGCTTAAAGTGATGTAGAGATCTGGGATCTTTTTCCATGTCATGTTTACAAATGATTCTAAGCTTGACATTCCCATTTATTTATTGAGGTTTGCCATTCTGATCTTGGTCTTGCAGCAAGTGAAATCAGTTTCTAATCTGTGATATTTTTTAAGGCAGTGGCGATAACAGTCTGTTATCAGTAGTCTGTGCCCACTGCTTTCTTATCCAGACCTAGTTTGCTGTAAATCAGCACAGAACAGTGGGAGAGCCCTGATGCCTTGTATTGACGAAGAGGCAACAGTGCTCAGTCCCAAGTTGGTATTTCTTTGGTACTGTGGGGTTTGTAAGATTCCTTGACAATGCCAGGATCCAACAGGTCAAGGACATTCCACTCCCGTTCCTTCAAAGGACTATCTTTCAAGCTTGAGTGGCTTCTGAGCTGAATGACTGTGAGGAATAACATCCAGAGTTCAGCGTGGAGGATACCCACGCACATCACTGAGCCGGCAGGACTGCAGGGATTTGTTCCCAGTGCTTGTCAGCTTTCCTGTCTGTGAACACACATGCTCCCTGTGCTGGCTTTGCTCTCCTATTCCCACACCATCTACTGGTCCCTGTTTCTCTGCAGTTTTTATCCACTTTCATATCTTCATTGAAGGATGTCCTTACTCACCTCTCTGAGGGAATTTCTTTAGAGGCCTCAGCTATCCTCACAGAGATCAAATAATAACAGACTGCTGTGACTCACCAAGCCAGGATTCACCAAGGGCCATCTCGGCTTGTGGATGTCATTTTCCAGGGATGGGGTCAAAAAAGAAGCAGCCTGTTTCGTATTTTTTTCCTTCATACTCCAAGGAATTCACCCTCAGAGAACTGAGGAAAATATGAGTAGGTCACCCCAGAGGGTTCCAGATGTTCTCAGCAATCATTCACCGGCTGGCAGGGCTCCTTTGCTTACATCCTCCACAAGGATCCCACAGGACAGGCTTAATCCTGGGCTTGCAGATTTGATTGAGAGTAGCTTTGGGGGTGTCTGCCAGGGTGGCTCTGGTCCACACAAAGCCAGCTGTGGCATGTTATGCCAATGATGTTTTAAGGTGAAATAAATAAATGGGTACCTATGTGGGGGGGTCTGTGATGAATCTCTGTTCCCATGAGAATCTGGGAAGCCCCCTGGGCTGGATGTTTAAGGGTGAGATACTGTGAGACAAGATAGGAACCACCTGTGCTAGTTTAATGAGTAGTAGATGAGATAGGAGTCAGCTGTACTAGCTTAATGAGTATCACTAGCCAGTAAGAGTCTTAAGGAAAGCCTCGTTAACCAGTCCCATGCAGCCACACTAAGAGCAGAGATACAAATACGAGTTGCCCGAGGGGAGCCTTTGGTCTCCTGGTCTGGCCTCTTCCTCTATACTCTGCTTGCATTTTATCTTTGTTGCTGTGGTTGCACCATGAACCATACAGCAACAAAGGGTGACCCCGGTGTGATCCAGGAAGTGAGGTGAGCCCAGTGTAGCTTTGGTCCAGAACTTTGACACCTGCCTGGGTGAGGCAGGTGAGCCACTGGGATGGAGCCCAGTGTAGCTGAGAGCAGTGGAGATACTGCCTTTTGGTCCAGAACCTGAGTTGCTTGAGGGGAGTCTTTGGTCTCTTGGTCTTGGTCTCCTGGTCTGGGCTCTCCCTCTATACTCTGCTTGCATTTTCTCTTCATTGCTGTGATCACAGCCTGAGCCATACAGCAGCACCTGTGTAACTCCAAAAGCAGTTCAGCCAATGATGCAAATGCTCCTGTGTTGCAGAAGCCTTTGCTCTGCCCCACCTAGAATGGGCAGAGTTTAAAACTATATCTATTTAATCCTGTTTTGGCTTGTTCCCACAGAGGAATAGGTAACACAAAGTCCTGCTGTAGCACCCAGACTGCACCTGAGTAGAGCAGGATTCTCTTTACCACCATAGCCTGGCATAATTAAAGTGGTGCTGAAAAGCCACAGGTTAACATCAGTGCTTGTGATGCATACCAAGGAATGTTAGGATTTTTGAGGAGTGTTGCTTTTCTGCAGTAAGGACAACAGGATTTGATTCAGAGTTCTTTAGTTTGGAAAGCATTCTGAGGTTTGCTCAAGGTGCCATGTTCAGTCATCAAAACAACAAACTGAATACAGAAGTGTATTTATAGCAAGGGTGATGGAGATTCAGGAGTACCCAGAGCTGCAGTGCTCCCAGCCTAGGACTGCAGTATTGAACAGGGTTATTTAATGTTTGGCTTCTCAAAAGAGAGAGGAAAAAACCCCCATCCAAACCCAGAAGAATAATGAAAACCAAATCCTTTCCTCTGGTGAAAAGCCAAACCTGTGTTCTGAAAATGAAATGTTTTTTTGGGTTAAGTACTGGGAAAAAAAAAAATAAAAAAGGGGACTTGATCTTTGCAACAGCTTGGATTTATTATTGGAATCAGTTGGTTGTACCATAAAGGAGAGGAATTTTCTGGTAATTAGAGGAGGAATCTGGGAGTCAGAAGCAGTAGGGTTTCTTTCTGGCTCGGGCACTAGCACACTATGTAGCCTTGGGAAATGTGCTGCCTCATTTGGACCTAGGCTTTTCCCAGCTATAAAATGGGGCTGAGGAAATAATTCAGCCTCACAAACTGCCTGCAGTAATTAAAGAACACTTCCACAACACCTGAAGGGCTTTGCTGCTTGAGGATGGACTTTTACCAGCATGTGCTTCAAACCTGCTTCTTCCCACACCCAATTGCCCAGATTCCTGAGTCCAGGTGTGGCCATCTAATTGAAAAGGGGCTGAGCTTCAGAAGTTTGTCTGCTGAGGAGAGGAGATTCTGCCCCTCTGCTCTGGTGAGGCCTCAGTTGCAGCGCTGCGTCCAGCTACGTGGCTCCCAACACAAGAGAGACATGAACCTGCTGGAGAGGATCCAGAGGAGGATCACAAAGATGATCAGAGGGCTGGAGAACCTCTCTGTGTGGATGGATTGAGGGAGCTGGGGCTGTTCAGCCTGGAGAAGAGAAGGCTCTGGGCTTATAGTAACATTTCATTATCTGAGGGGGACATACAGGAAGGCTGGGCAGGGGCTGTTCCTGAGGACTTGTGGTGATAGGATGAGGGACAATGGTTTGAAACTGGAGCAGGGCAGATTTAGGTTGGACATCAGGAAGTCCTTCACAGTGAGAGTGGTGAGGCACTGGAACAGGTTGCCCAGGGATGTGGTTGAGGCTCCATCCCTGGAGACATTCAAGATCAGATCAGATTGGATGTGCCCCTGGGCAGCCTGCTCTAGCTGGAGGTGTCCCTGCTGCCTGCAGGGGGTTGGACAAGATGCCCTTGGAAGGTCCCTTCCAACTTGATGCAATCTGTGAAAAACAAAATGCTGGGGAGCATTTCTTTGCTGGACTGTGAAAGTAGGGATCATAGGGTTCCTCAGCTGGGATCCTTTCCTTCAGCTTGTCTGGTTTCACAGCCCCCCTGCTCCCCAGCAGGATTGGGTGGGCAACCCTTGCAGACTTCTCATTGTAGTGCTCCAAGAGGCAGCTGGGCAATGCTCAGCTCCGTTCCTATGTGCAAGGGGTGGTCTTTGGGGGTGTAGAATTGCTCCTTGCCTTGCTGGACACAGCTCCTTGGGAAAGCAGCAGTCAGGACTGATATGAGGAATGGCTTCACATTCCTACTGGAGTTACCACCAGCATCCCTGAGGCTCTGTATCTGATTTGGCTTGGGTCTCCCAGAGGTTTCCTTTCTAAATCCCCATCCATGGAAGAGCAGCTTGGCCACCCTCTCCCTCATATGGTGCTCTGCTGGGGCAGTCCAAGGAATGCTGCTGGCCTCAGCCACCACCCCTCCCTGAAGCAGAGTAAACTGTGCTGACAGGGTAGGAAATTCTCCTGAACCACAAGGACCTGGAGCTTGCCTCTTGCCTTCCTGTGGGCCTTAACCCAGCTTCAGCCTGGGTGTTTAAAGATTATTAATAGCAATAGTTGAATCAATGGGTTTGTGTTTTTCTTCTTCTGCCAACTGAGTTGTTTCTTCAGCTGAGAATTTTTGGTTGTTTTTATTCAAAGGAGGCAGAGATGGTCCCAAGGATGTGGTGGTGTTGCAGCACAATAATTCCTCTGACCTAACGGGCAGCCAGGCAGGGATTTCACTTTATGGAAGGCTCTCAGTCAGAAGTGGGCAATCTTCAGTGCAAAATAGCTCCAAACTGCAATGGGCTTAGCGCAGTGAAGGGTTTTAGTTCACAAGTATTTCTCTTCAGCAGCTGCAGCACACATAGAATCACAAGCCAGGAGCGTGTGCAGAGCCAGAGCAGGAGCCAGCATCCCTGAACAGTGTGAACAAACCTGAGGTGGCTTTCTTGGTCCCTTTACTGGGTGCCTGGACTGCGAGCTTGCTTTACTCATCCTCCACTCTGCTGTGTGGAGTGGCCCAGGAGGCAGAGATCAGAGACATTCTTTTCCTGTGACCAGGCTCAATCTCAATTTTTTTTTGTTGTTGATTCCATAATGCCTGGGAGAGCAGCTGCAGCTTCCTCTTGGGACCACACTCAACCCATAACAAGGCTTCCTTTCTGCTGATGTCTCTGCTGACCCTCATTTCACTCTTAAGTGCTGCATCAACTTGACAGCCCTGCAGTGTGCCCTGACCTTGCAGTGTGGCTGCAGAAGTTGGTAAAATTGTCTGGGGAGGCTGCCGGTAGTAAATTGGCAGCACCAAAGCCAGGAGCAAGTGAGAGGCAAAATTTTGTGTCCAGCTGTTGGTTACTTAGCCCAAATCAGTATCAGCTAAGGTCCAACCCAGTGTGCCAAGGCTTAGAGTTGGGGCTGGACTGGATGATCTCTGGAGGTCCCTTCCAGCCCCTGCTCTTTGGCGACCCTGTGATCTGTGGCAGGGGAACCTCCTTCCTCCATCGTGCCGAAGGTGGGCAGGTGGCTCCAGCACTGGGTGCTGGGTTTGTCTGGCATGCTGGCTCGGGACAGCAACCCCCTGCCGCCCAGCTCGACAGATGGGTGACATCTTCTGTCAGATCTCAGGCTTCCTTTTGGCAGCTGGCTCCAGGGAGAAAGGAACGTCCTCCTGCAGATCCTGGCCTTACAAAGCAGTCTATGTGGGATGGAAGGTCCCTGCTTTCTGGTTCCACAGAGCATGTGGGGGCTGTGTGGAGGGAAGTGCTCCTGGCATGCAGTGAACTTGTCCAAATAAACAAAAGGCTAAAAGCAGCCCATCCTCAGTCCCTTGAGAAACCCCACAGCAGATGTTGCCAGCAACTGTAGGCCCTTGTTGGGAATCCCATGGATAACCACTGACAGCAGGGAAGCACATGGCAGCGGAGGGCTCTGAGATGGCCCCTTTGTTCTTTGGGAGCAGTGCAGTGTCTGTCTGCAGTGCTGGGTGAAGCCTATAGCAGGGGGTGAGCAGAGCTGCCTCCTGCTCTTAGCTCACCTCAGCCTTACTGTGTGGCCTCAGCAGGTCACCCCTCTGCTCTGCACCAGAGATCCTCCTGTTGTGCCCTGAGTTCAAGGATAGGAAGCTGCTTCCTTGGGGATTTGTAGCCAAGCCTTTAAATTTTGCAAGGTGATTTGTGGCTGGAAGGGACTGTGTTCAGAATAGACAAATGTTTGGTGTTAATATTATTTACATGTGATTTGAAAGATGAGAGGGGGCTGAGAAGCTCAGCTGAAAGGTCAGAGTCAAATAATCATTTTGGTTGGTGTGGTGGGTTAATGCCCATTCTGAAAACAAAAAACAAAGCAGGGGGGAGGGCTTGTGGGTGCTTTGCCCTCCCTGCAGGGCATTTTCCCCCTGGGAAACTGAGTCTGTTCCACTCCCCACTCCCTGCCCAGCTAGGGTATAAAAAGCAGGGTGTTGCAGCTATTAGGTCTCCTTTTGGCTCCTGCCTCTCCTGGATGAGAGCTACTACGGCTGCCTTCCTGCTCCTCTGCCACACGGTCGGGCCTGATCCTTCTTCCTGCTGCCTCCATGCCTCTTCAGAGAGACTGGTTTTGTATTCTTCTTCTTTGTCCCACTCCCGTCCATCCTTGTTCCTTGCCCTTGTGAACCTTGCCTGTTATTGTTATATGTATATGGCTCAAAGAAAACTCTTTACCTCTCTACTTCCAGGCCAACTCCAAATTATTGCTTGGTGGATTTGCTCCTTCCCTTTCCCTTTTTTTTCTTCCCTCCATTGGGAGGGAGGAGGGGGGTGGGAAACAGGGGAGAGATTCTCAGCCTTGCCCCCATCTGAGCTCTTAACTCCCATTTAAGGCTCAAACCACCACAGTTGGATAGTGCTGGTCACAAATCTGGAGACCTGGTGTCAGTGCAGCAGGAGCTGGGCACCTCAAGCAGTGGAATGTCAAACAGCTGCTGCTTTTCTGCAGGGGAAGAAAATTTGTACTCTCAGGCACTGGAAAAGCTTCTTAAGAAACCCTGTGATGGTGTAAAACTTGCCAGAGGATATCCAAAGAGAAAATAATCAGTCAGTCTGAAATTAGCTCTCCTTTGGGCTGTAAGGTTTAAAATGCCCCAGTCTTAAAGGCAAGGGAAATACAGGGGAGCCACTAGAAAGAACAATTTTCTTCCTTGTTTTATCACACAAGTTTTTATTGGTCTCAGAATTATAGGATCTCAGACTGGTTGGTGTTGGAAGGGACCTTTAAAACTAACCTGCAAAGCCCATCCAATCCAACCTCCTGCAGTCAGCAGGGACATCCCCACCTAGAGCAGGCTGCTCAAAGCCCCAGACAACCTGACTGAAATGGGACATCTCCCAACTCTCTGGACAAGCTGGGACAGGGTCTCACCACCCTCAGTGTAAGAAATTTATGATTTTATTGATGAGGTCTGAATGACTTCATTGGTGCAAATAGGCTCCTGCATCACTTTGCAGAAAGCTTCGCCTGTGCTGCTTTGATGCTTTTCATGCAAGCTGCCTTTGCAACCAGCCCCTTCCACCTCTCCCACTGCACAGATTTTCCTCTCGTATAAGAGGAATAGGAACTGAGTCTTTCTTAATGTGCTTTGCCCAGGTAACACCACAGACCTGTCTGTTCAAGGCAATTATTCCTTCTTTGCCCTGACTACAAGGTGGATTGGCCTAAAAAAATCTGGAATAGACACTGGATTTCCTGCTGTTTTGGTAATCCCAGGGATGGGTCAGAACCTTCTGCAGTGGGGCATTTGGGAGGAGAGACATCCCTCCAATACAAACCATGTTTCAAAACCTCTTGGCTCCTGATTGCCCAGGAAGGTTATAAATACTGTTCCCAGGACAAACATTCTCCATGTCAGAGATAATGAGCCAAACAGCTGCTCCCAGGCTGTCCACTCTAACACCAGTAAACACTGAACCATGTGAGAAAGATTTTACATGCCCAGACACTCCAAGAGAGAAGATTGTACACTGATGTCTAAACCACAGCTTTCTTGCCGCATCCATTTTGCACTTTCAGAGGAAAAAGTTCTATAGTGACTCTGTTGGACACCTGTATCTGAAGGACAAGACCAGTACAGGCCATAACCTCTCTGAGCCTGGTGCAGAACGCACCCTGTTTACAGAGGGGAGAGAGTAGAAAGGGTCACAAACATCTCCTAGGAAGGAGAAGCTGTTTTTGTAAGAAACCTGTGTGCCACGTACAGCCACTGGCAACCTCTGGCTGGCTGAGCAGCTTCAGGTCCACAGCAGCAGTAAATCCACTTGGACTGGCTGACCAAACTGGGCTGATGGCTGCGCTACAGGACAATGAGAGGTGTCCTGGCTCAGGCTGCCTTGTCTCATATGAAGTACAAAAGAATTTGTAAACAGGATCTGAGAAGCATTTGAAGAATCACAGAACTTTGTCTGTAAATTTGTACCAACGCAAATGTCCACAACAGACTTCAGAAGTGACATCAGCTGGAGTCTGTGTGTCAAACCCCAACTGGGCAGAAAAAGACTGCAGGTGGTCTTGCAGTTGTGAGAAGATGGATGGGGATGCAGTGATTTTTGCATAGAAATCTCTGCTTCTGAGCCCTTCTTTGGAGAGAGTTGGGGTGGTTCAGCCTGGAGGTGAGAAGGCTGCAGGAAGATGTTCTGGTGGCCTCTCAGTGCTTCAAGAGCTCAGCAGAAAGATGGGGACACATTTCTGAGCAGGTTCTGCTGTGACAGGACAAGGGGTGATGGTTTGAACTGAAAGAGGGAGATTCAGACTGGAGAGAAGGGAGATTTATTTACTTATTTATTTTACAGTGATGGTAGTGAGAGCCTATGCCAGGTTGCCCAGAGAGGTGGGAGATGCCCCATCCCTGGAATCATTGCAGGTTGTTTGGGGCTCTGCCGACTGCAGGGGGGTTGGAGTGGATGAGCTTTGAAAGTCCCTTCCAAACCAAACCACTCTGTGATTCTATAATTAGGATCACAAGGCCTTTCTCCCAAGACTTTTTCCCATCCAGCACTCCTCAGACCCAAAACTCTAACCTGGGTTACAACTAGCCCACTGAAACCCACTTAAAATGCAACTGCAACTAATTGTACAGAGCCAGGAGAGAGAAAGCTGTGTAATTGGGTGGACCTCAAAAATAAGAGAGATCCTGCAGAAGCTGCACACATCTAGAATCACAGAATGGTCTGAGTTCAAAGGGACCTTTGAAGCTCATCCAGTCCAAAGCCCCTACAGCCAGCAGGGACATCCCCAACTAGAACAGGTTGCTCAGAGCCCCAAACAAGCTGACCTGGATTGGTGCAGGGATGGGGCAAAAGGTGCTTTGGTTCTTCCTGGCTTCTTGGCACTTCTGAGAGCAGAAGCAGTTGTATTGAAGGGCACCAGTTCATCATCTGGGGCTGTGGGAACCATTCTCTTCGCCTGATGCATGACTCATGTTGGCTTATACCCAAATGACCCCATTCAGGCAATGTCAAGGCACAGTTGTGAGCAGGACCTTTTCATTCATGTTCTCAGTAGGCATGAATCTGCTTAAAAAAAAAAGAAAGGTCAGTTAAGCACAGTAAATAGTTTTGTCTCTTGTTTTGGGCTTTAAAGATGTCCCAGTTGCTTAAGTGAAAATTGCTGTGACTTAGAGAAATGTGTCCCAAGGCCCTTTTCTGTTGTGTCTGTTGCTAATCACTGTAGAAGTCTTCCTCTAAGAAGTGCGGTTGGCCACTTTGCTGTTGCTAGCTCAGGGTTGGATGCTGATCTTAGTTTCTCAGCTTGCATCTGGCACTGGACTGTTGAAGTAAGAGGAGTGACTGAAGATTTATGGCTGTGTAAATGGGAGCAGAGGTGATCATCTCAAGTTCAGTTCTTCAGCATCTGGAGATCATCATAAATTCATTAAAAACTACTCAAGCAAATACTGAGTGATAACTGCTCTCTGACATCCCAGTCATGACATTGTCCCAGGCAGGGAGACAGGACAAGGGTGGGAAGAGAACCGGAGCAGTGGGTGGTAAGGGGATTTGGGAATCTAGCCTTCGCATGCACACAGAAATGGACAGGGCACACTCTTTGTTCTGGCTTCTCCCTGCTCCTAGCCTCTTGGATTCACTGGAATTACTCCTGATTTACATTCCTTCAAGTGAATCAGGATCGCTCCCCTTTCCCTCAGCAAAACAAACATTTGCTCCTTGGAAAGACAAACAGAGAAGACTTCAAATCTGACCCACAGCTGAGCGGAAATTCTCAGTAATGCAAGAATTTGGGTTTCTTTAGTTTGCAAACAAAGCAGGAGTCCTTGGAGGGAGCATGGTGATTATGTTGTCAGGGGCTACAGAGGGACAGGTCATGCTGCCACTGCTACAGCTGTTCCAGGTAGATGGCATGGAATGTGGAGGAATAGGATGCTCTGAGAGAGGAGGGTTGAGCTCTGGGGATGCTGACAGCAGCTGCTCTGCTGGCTCTGAGCCCTCAGGCAGGCACAAACCTCGTTGAAAACAACCCCAACTGCCTGAAGAAATTGAGATCCAGACCTCACCTGCGGGTAGTTGAGTGTCTACAGATCCAGAGAAAGGATTAGAATGATTTCCAAAAGTCCCTGAGCAGTCTGAGTGTCAAAAGGCCAAAGGGAACTGAGTTCAGAAGCTCTATTGGTATCAACTGGTGTGACTTCTCCCAGGCTCTGCCTCTAATCAATAAGTTTTTGCCCTCACCAGATCTCAGGTTCCCATAGCTCTCATGAAGAAACTCCATGTTAACTGGCAATGGATGGTTTTGCCTTCCTTCCCTTCCTCAGACACACCAGGACTGGTTTCAAATGCCAAGTTAGCCTCAGCCGAGCTGAAGAGCTCCCTGGCTCAGGAGCGGACAGTCAGGTAGGGAGCACCCAGAGCAGCTTCCCTCCAGCGAGGGAGAAGAAACACAGATGGACATCCCTGGGCATGCTGCTTGCTTAGCACGGTCCATTAAACTCAGCATGAACCCTGGGCCCAGCCTAACCCATGATATTTATGGAGTGAATATCTTCCTGCAAAGGCTGTGGAATGATAA
The DNA here is from genome assembly GCF_026170545.1 of Melanerpes formicivorus. Taxonomy (NCBI): domain Eukaryota; kingdom Metazoa; phylum Chordata; class Aves; order Piciformes; family Picidae; genus Melanerpes; species Melanerpes formicivorus. The sequence goes on along the minus strand of NW_027142397.1, from coordinate 308,302 downwards.
TACCACCGCTGCAGAGCCCCCAGCCCCCTCTCACACAATCATAGCTCATACAGAGCATTTTAAGACTATTTCATTTATCTGGAGCTGGAATAGCAGGGTCAGGTCCTGGCTGCTTCTCCATTCAGCATTGGAAAGGAAAGGACAGGAAAAATGATGTGTGAACCTCATGAGGTTCCACAGGGACAACAGCAAGGTGCTGCGCACGGGTCAGTGCAGCCCTAGGTATCAACACAGGCTGGGGATGAGAACTGAAGAGCAGCCCTGAGGAGAAGGACTTGGAGGTGCTAGTGGGGGAAGAGTCAGACATGAGCTGGCACCGAGCACTGCCAGCCCAGAGCCAACCTTCCTGCTGAGATCCCCCCTGCAGTGCTGGGGCCAGCTCTGGAGGCAGGAACCTGTTGGAGCAGGGCCAGGGGAGGCCAACGGGATGCAATCTGTGAATGCATCTGAGATGGGCAGAGCAGAGAAGGAACTTTGCCAGTCCAGAGGACTTGGGTATGGAGAGTGTGAGTTCTGCTGTTGTAGGGCACAGGCAACGGCAGTGGTGAGTGTGCAGCAGGTTTGATACACCCCACATGGAACAGCAGGCACATGCTGAGCTCTAACAGTTGATGCCACAGTCCAGAGCATTTCTGTGGGTTTTGGAGGTGTTGATTGCAAAATGGCCAAGAGGTGCCCTGACAAGAAAAGCTTCTTTCCCCACATATCCTTGAAACTGAGCCAGGCTGCAGAGTTTTCCTTTCTCCTACCCCCTTTATTGAGGTCAGGATACCTTGGGCTCAAAACTGTAATAATCTGAGGATCCCAAATAACTGTTTTTTAACAAAGCTTTGCGAGCTGAGAGGTTGGCCTCTCTCTGCCAGGTCATTAATTTCCAGTCTACTGCACAAGGGAGAACATTGTGAGTGCAGAAAGAGGCAGCAGAGTAAAGATGATTTGGGGCTATTTGCCTGACAAAGAATCTGAACCAGCCACAACTTTTCCTTTACCTGACTCAAGGCTGTATTGCAGAAGAAAAACAAGTGATTATTATTCACCTGAAGTTTGCTTTCCACCCCATCTCTTTGTACTTCTGCTGCCAAATGAGATCATGCTTCTGAGGGTGGAATGACTTAAACTATAGAGGTGAGAATTAGGGGTGCAAAAACCTTCCTTCAAACAGTGACAACAACAGACTGAGGATGTGTAGAACAGTCTTGAGAAGCTCTGGTGCTGTAACTCTGGGGAAAAATGGCCCAAAGCTTTGGCAGCCTGGCAGTGATTGTTTCACCAGCAGAAAAGGAAAAAACAGGCTGAAACATCCCCGACTTGTTCAGCCTGGCCTCACAGTAGAGGGCATCCAGCACTCCCAGCATTGCTGTGGCCTCCTCTGGCCCCTCTCCAACAGGTCCCTGTCTGTGCTGTACTGAGGACTCCAGAGCTGCCCCAGCACTGCAGGGAGGGTATCAGTGGAGCGCAGCAGAGGGGCAGAATCTTCTCCCTCTAACTGCTGGCTACAAAGAAGGCAAAGTGATGGACTGAGTTCCTTCCTGGCCCCAAATCTGGCAGTCAGCTTAGCATGTGAGCAGGATGCATCAAGCAGGCATCAGGGTTTGGGTAATGAACAACAAAATGGAATTCTGTGTTTCAGAACATCTCACTGGATGAACCTCACCATCTCTGCTGGCCCATGTTAGAGTGGCTGCCTGTGATCTGCTCCAGCCATGACTTACCAGCTGTGATAATGGAAACCTCCCAATGAGGAGCAGTCCTGAGAGGCACCAGCATGTCCTAGGGGCAGCTGAGCAGCTTTGAGTCCAGGCACAGCACTGAAGCCTTTGAGATCTGGGTGGACAAGATTCACTCTGCCATGCTGCTTGTACCAGCTTCTTGTTTTGGCTTCTGCAGGCAGAGTGTGAGTGGCAGAGATCAGCATGAGCCTCCAGTCTCCCTGTGTGCTTGCCTTCATTTCACCCTTTGGCCAAATGTGATTTTCAGCAATTAGATAAATGTCTGCCTTCACTTCCTACAGACTCAGGAGTGCTGCTGTTTGGGCAGTGAGTGAGCCCAGAAGGTGGCATCAAGGTGAATTAGATGCTCATTGTTCTTTGCTCAGGGGAGATTTTAAGCAAGGCTGACATCTTCATCCCTTCATTTGAGGCAGCTTGGGCAAAAAGAGGTGAAAATTAGTGTTAACTTGGGTGTTTCCTCCCTTTGATCATTCCGAGTCACTCAACCTTCACATTTTCATCCTGCTTCTTGGCAAGTGGCACATCCACTGGGGGGAACAGTTCAGCTGCAAGCACCAGGGGTAGGTTTTACTAACTGAGTGCCCTAGGAATATCTTGGGCCATTGTGTGTAGGGAGTGCCCAAAAGCTGAAGCTCTCCAGCTGATGCTGTCTTTCATGTCCTGATGCTCCTCTGCCTTTTTCTCCAGCTTACATTAAACTGTGCCTTTGTGGCAGACTTGCTCCAGGAGGAAAATTTGGCTCCTCTGTCCCCCACAGCCCTCATCTGGAGGGCTCCTAGTGCTTTGCAGTGAAGAGACTGGTGCAAGGGGTTCTACAATCCAGAGGTTATCCAGGAGCTAGCTATCCAGGTTCTGCTCTCCAGCAGCTAGAGTGGATACAGAGGCTCCTCTTTTAGCAAGGCAGAGGAGAAAGCTGCCTGGCTATGGCAGAGCTAAGGGGGCTTGGAGTATGACAGGATTGCAGTGGGGACATTCTGCTTATGCTGCTTTTCTGGGAAGATGAAGGCTTTGAAATTTAGTATCAGCCCTTCAGTGCTGGGTTGAGGGTTGGACTGGATGACCATTGAGGTCTCTTCCAGCCAGATGTATTCTGTGAGTCAGTGTCTTGATGATTATAGAATCACAGAATAGCTTGAGTTGCAAGGAACCTTAAAGATCATCCAGTTCCCACCCTCTAGTATTCTGTTCTATTCTATTCTCTGCCATGGGCAGAGACAATTCCCACCAGCCCAGGCTGCTCAAGGCCTCATCCAGCCTGGCCTTGAACACTTCCAGGGATGAGGAGTCCACAGCTTCTTTGGGCACCCCGTTCCAGTGTCTCACCACCCTCATAGTAAAGAACTTCTCCCTAAAGTCCAATCTAAATCCACCCTGCTCCAGCTCAAAGCCATTAGCCCTCATCCTGTCACTGCAAGCCCTTGTCAAAAGTCCCTCCCCAGCTCTCCTGTAGCTCCTTCAGGTACTGGAAGACTGCTCTAAGGTCTTCCTGGAGCCCTCTGCAGGCTGAACAGGCTCAACTCTCTCAGCCTGCCCAGGTGAGGGAGTGTTCTGCTCCCGGCTGAAGAGTTCATTTGAGGTCAGGCAGCAGATGAAAAGAAATTCTGAAAGCACAATTTGGAAAATCTTGGCTCAAGGTGCAGCTGCTGCTTCTTGGGCCAAGGAGCAATGCATGAATCAAGCTACACATTATGCACTAAAAAGGCACGAAAAAACCACCTTCAGATGTCCCACAGGGCTTGGAATTAATCTGTGTTTCATATTCTTGCTGTGTGAGAACATGAGAGCAGAGGTGTGTAGCCCTTTATCCCTGTCTTATTTATGAGCAGTGGGAGAACATCCTGTGAAATGTGAGCAGCTAATTTTAGGTGACAACATCGTTGAAGGTGCCAAGGAATGAACATCCAGCCAGACTGCCTGCAGCTCCCAGCTGCTCCAGGGCATGGGATGTTTGTGCCACCTCCAGTACATTAAATCTTTGGTATGGAGACTTAATCCTTCATTGTGACCTTAGCAGAAGTGGTTGTTTTGGATAGGGGTGTGACATCCCTCATCTTATGGAAAAAGGAAGAAGTGCATCTGAGGCAGTTTGCACCCTGCTACTGCTCTCCAGCCCTGGATCCCAAGGGGCTTTCCAAGTGCTAATTAGTTGAGTTGGTGCTGCCTGCTTCCAGCAATGGGCAAACAGCAGCACAGGGAGTGTGGAGGCTGAGCTGGTGTTGCACAGGGACCTGAGAAACATGCAGGGCTTGATTCCTGGTATAAATGCCCTACACTTGGAGGCAGGAAGGAAAGGAAGCTGAATTTAAATGACCTACTCCCTATATTTTTCTTATTCTTCTGTCCTACTTCCCAGCACACTATGCTTGGGTGTGATAGGGGCTGTATGGCACAGCATATCCTCTGTGTGTGTGTTCCTCCTGCTCCTTGCTTCATGTTGGCTCAAAGTCAGCACAGGGATCTTGCACTGCTTCTGCCCTGGAGAAGACACTGAATCCATCTTTTGAAGGCACAAAAGATTCTGTCCAGTACCCAAACTGCTGTCACACTCCAGGGCAGTGAGGACTAAGAGTGCCCTCTGCTGCACTCCTCCTTATTTTCCATGGCAGCATTCCCCTTGTTGTTTGGGAATAAACAAAATAGCTCCTTAATACACAAACAATTTAATATTTTAAAGCTCTTTTTGTGCAGAAGCCAGGGTCTGGATTTCAGCAGAAAAAAAGAAAGGATCATCCCCTGAGATAGGAAGCTGTGATATCCTGCATCAATCCCAAAGCACAAATAAAGCACCACAGAATCAGAGAATCACTGGATTCCAGTATGGTGAGGTTGGAAGGGACCTCTGGGAATAGAATAGAATAGAATAGAATAGAATAGAATAGAATAGAATAGAATAGAATAGAATAGAATAGAATAGAATAGAATATTCACCCAGTCCAACCCCCCTGCTCCAGCAGGGCACCCACAGCAGCTTGCCCAGGATCACAATGGCCAGGGGGATTGGAAGCTCTCCAGAGAGGGAGACTCTACAGCTTTGCTCCAGGCCTCCAGCAGCCTCACACCAAAGAAGTTTCTCCTCCTGTTCAGATGGAACCTCCTGGGTTCTAGTTTGTGCCCCTTGCCCCTTGTCTTGTCCCTGGGCACCACTGAGCAGAATGTGGTTCCGTCATCTTGCCCCCCACCCTTTAGCCCTTGCTGAGCACTGATTAGATGAGGATGCTCCAGGCCTCTCAGCATCTTTGCAGCCTCCACTGGACTCTTTCCAATAGTTCCCTGTCTCTCTTGAACAGGGGAGACATACCCCAATGCTGTCCTTTACCAATCACCTTTACTCTTCATTGCCTCATCTAACAAGCAACTCTTCATTGCAGGAGCCTTTATAGGCATGAAAATTCCACTCAGAGCTGGCAGCAGCAAGTGATGGTGGTGCATGGTCTGTTTTGTACCAACCAGTGCTGACCTTCCCATCTCTGCCTCCTTTTCAGATGGGAAACACTGAGCACCACAAAGCTCTGCTCAGTTAAATTCTCAGCTCTTGCAGCTAAACAGGAATGGATGGGGGTGTGTGTTACGTCGAGTAAACAGTCTCAGCTTTGGACTGTTGGAGTTAAAACGAAGAAAAATGTCAAAAATAATAATCCTGCTTTTACTAGGATTTGATTTATACACGTGGGAAATGACCGAGCTGCAGCCTGCGCCGGCAGCCCTGTAACCGCTGGGGCCGCCGGAATCTGCTCGTGTTCCCTGGAATTTGGGCATTCTTTGTTGCACCCATCTCATCCGAGTTCCAGATCGTCACTCGGGCGGGACACGCCCCCTCCGGGAGGCTGTTTAACGAGGAGCTGGTGTGCGGCGCTCCGCCAAGAGAGCGGAGGAGCTCCGCAGGAGGGGGCGTGGGTCGGCCAGCAGCTGGAACTCCCTCTTCTCCCTCTACTCGGGATGTCTGGCAAGCGGGGGACAGTATCCTGGACCCTGTTCCTCCTCCTCGTTCCAGCCTGGGTACGTATTGCACTGCAGCAGCTCCCTTTGCTGCCAGGCACCGCAGCTTTTTGCTTTGCTGGATGTGAGAGCTTTGGGCTAACTCCCGCAGCTGCCACCTGCCTCCGAAAGGGTCCCGATTCCGGCTGCGAGCGGAGCGCTGCCAGCGCTCGGTGGAACGAAATCAATCTGGGAGCTGTGCCCCGTGCAGTGCTGTCACTTGTGGAGCTCAGAGTTCTTCCAAACGGGAATGGATTTTGTTGCGGGAGGAGAAGAGAATGGAGAGGAGTGGAATTACTGAGTTTATGGCACTGCAAAGAATAAAAGTCCTGCATCCCAGTTCCTCACCATCAACAATCCTTCTCCTGCTGCCATTGTTCCCTGAGAACGGCGATTTCAAGGTGGGAATTAGACAGCAGCCTCTCCAGAGCAGGATTTGTGGCTGGGTTTGGGTTGATCCCAGTTCTTGACAGAGCAGCTGAGTCTGCTCAGGACTTTGCTGTGTTTCCTACAGCGCCAGCAAGACCAGGGGTGCTGGTGCAGTCGGGAGTGTTCCTCACTGCAGGAAGTGACTTTGCGATCAGTGCAGAAGTCAGTTTCACAGAGCCTCTATCAGCAAATTGCTCTGACAGATGCCATAAACTCCTGGCTAATAAGGTCTGTTTGATCACTGCTGGCAGGATCCAGTGTGTGCCAGCCCCTTTCCTGCCAGTGTCCTGTGCACATAACACTGCTGTGATCTAAGGGGAGATTTTGGGGGTTGGGATGATCCTCTTGTTCCTTGCACTGAACCCACTGTGGCCCTTTATTATCACTCTGAGATGACATCACTTGACTTAAACCTCCTGACTGCCTCCCAAATGTGAGTTTTGACTTTCTTTAAGCTCTGAGAGTGATTTTCAGCAGATTGAGCAAGGAAGCAGATTGAGCAGGTGAGAGTAGAACCAGCTGAGCTCCACCAGGCTCAGCCTGGGCATGTCTCTATGTCTCTGTTCCCTCTGTGAAACGGGGGTACTGGTTCTTGGCTCTCACAATAACAATCAGTAACCTTCTCTGGCAACTTGGGGAAGATGCCTTGAGAGTCTGTGATGGATGCAGAGCAAATATTTTCCAGGATGGCTCAGTGCTGGAAGTACATGGACAGCTGCAGCAGGTATAATGGAATGAAGCTGGAGGTGGGGAGATTCAGGCTGGATGTGAGAAGGAAGTTCTTCACCATGAGAGTGCTGAGGCCCTGGAATGGGTTGTCTAGGGAGGTGGTTGGGGTGCCATCCCTGGAGGTGTTTAAGCCCAGGCTGGATGAGGTTCTGGCCAGCCTGATCTAGTGTGGGGTGTCTCTGCCTGTGGCAGGGGGGTTGGAACTAGATGATCCTTGTGGTCCCTTCCAACCCTGACTGATACTATGATACTATTTTCCAGGATATCCCAGTGTTAGGAGTATGTGGATAGCTGTGTTTTGATAGCTTTATCTACTGCCACTCCTGGAGCTCAAAAAAGAACCAGTTCCATCTTTCTTACATCACTTCTCCTTTGCAGTTCCCAAAGCACTTTGCAGACACCTAGCCCAGCTTCAGAATGCACTTTTCCCAGTACTTTGGATGCAATAATGAGACCAAACACATATTAAATATCCTCTTTGTTTTGGCCTTCTTGGCTGGTGCCCTGGGCTCATATGGACATTGACTGGTCAGGAGTGAGAAGTCCTAATGATGCCCCAGAACTGCTGCAGTGGTGTGAGCTCATGTCCTTCCCAAGAGTGCAGGGAAAAGGTTTTGTGCGAATATGAAGCAGGAAGAACATTCTCCCTCTTCCCCCTCAGATAACTGGGTTTGGTGCTGGGAGGAAGCTTGTTCTAGCTTGTCAGCCAAGCAGATGGGACCTGGGTGTCAGTGGTGGAAAAGATGAATGGGCACAGGCAAAGGACTCCCCAAGTCAGGTTGTTTGCACTGCTGCTGTGGCTTGGACATCACTCAGGGATCCTGGGACATGGTGTTTGTGATTGATACAAGAGCTGCCAGCAAAGCCAGGAGTGGGGAGTGCTGATATTCTAGGCTTTAGCACTTTCTTTTACCTATAGCCATGACCTCCAACATTGCTTCTGTTCTGCTGCTCTCAAAATTCCCACTGCTAACCCCGACAGAAAGAAGGTCAGGGCTGTTGTGATCTTGAAGTTAGGATCCTGCTCAGTGAAGGTAAAAGCATAGTTCCCTTCTGCAGAGGGAAGAAAATGAAACATTCTCTAAGCCAAATCCCTCTGTACCCAGGTTGGTGGCATCTTAGGTGGAAATGTTGGTCTTTTGTATGGGTCTGGAGCAAAGAGTGAGTCCTTGCAGTTCTTTGGCATGGTTTGAGCAGGTTCTATGCTTCACTGAAGCAACTCGTTCACAGTATTGCAGGGTGGCTGCTCTGTGCAAGTGCAATGCAACCTGTCCTTTAACCTCTTTAAAACTACTGTGAAGACAAATTAAGAACTGGAGGAAGTTGGTTCAATGTCGCCATTTTACCAGCCGTTCTCAGCTCCAGATATTCCCTTCGCCAGCCCATTATTCACTGCTCACTCTTGGATATGCATGAATCAAAAAATATTTCAACTCACCTCCTGAGCCCATGAGGGGAGCAGGAGGTATAGATAGCACAAGCTGCCTCTGCTCAATAATAAACCAAACAGGAGCCCCAGCACACCCCAGGGCCAGGGGGATGGGGTGGTGGAGACATGTATGAGCTGACTGATGGGAACATCACCAAGGCTTGGAGAGCCCAGTGAGTATGGATGAATTTGGCTTTTTAAGCTGCTCATGGGTAGGAGTGAATGAGGCACAGCAGAGGCAGGGGCACAGAGTCACCCAGCAGGTCTGCAATACATTGAAGGTCTGAATCCAGGTGTTTTTGTGCTGAAAAGCAGCTGCACCATAGTGAGGAAGTGAAGCTGATTGAGAGCAGAAGGTAAAATTGGGTGGTCTGGTTTCTTTGGGTGAATTATTAAAGGAAATAAACAGCTCCAGCAGTGATCAATGGAGGTGAGGAAGAAAACTTGCTTGGTTTAGTTCTATTACATTCTCTGTTACCCAGGAAGAGGCTGCTTTGGTTTGTTTTCCAATAAAGAGCTATTTTGAGAGTTTTTCTTTATATGGCCTGTGGCTGACACTGCATTGGAAAATGCTTGTTGTCATTATATTTCTTAAGCACATGGATTTCATCTTAATATAGGCCGTGTGTTGGGAGTGCTTTGCCTCCTATGATCTCACGTCCCCCCACCCACTCATCCCTGGTCGAATAACATCTTCTTTTGGTAGCCACAGCATGAACAACAACAGAACCAGTAGGAAAGGGTTTCTGTATTTTTTTGTATCTTTTAATGCACTTCAGCAGGCAGTGAGAGATCCCTGAGACATGGCAGCTCCCAGCGAGGGATTCAGCCATGAGGCAGCTGGGCTACAGGCAGCAGAGGCTCATTCCAAATGGCTTTGTGCTGGGAATTTTCAAGCAGAGTGATGCTGATTCCTGCTGAGCAGGGTGAGACTCAGAGGATGTGTGAGTTAAGATTGAGGCTGATCCCTGTCCTACACCATGCTGTTCTGACTGCTACAGAAGGACAAAGCAGTTGGCATCTTCTGTCCCCATGTGAGCCAGAGCAGATGTTTTGAGCAATAGTCAAAACAGCCTGAAAAGTTTTACAGCTGTTATTGGTGACAAACCCAACATCCAAGGAAGCTGTTTCACAAGCTGGGGCTGGATGGGATGCAGCAAGTGCAAACAGCAGCAGAGTTTGTTTGTTTTAATCTCCGTTCTAGATGTCCTCCCCTCCCACCTGCCCCCAAGCTCCAGCTGCTGCAGCCCCTCTCACTGGGTGGCAGTGACCTGGACACGGAGCTGTGAGGGGTCTGCCCTGTCCAGTGCTTTCCTCTTCACCCAGCTCACAGCAATACAGGAGCCAAAAATGTTCTACTGGTTTCAGGGCTGAGACCCCCCTCTGCGGAGCTGGAGCCAGCTCTCTAGCCCTCAGCATAGCACAGACAGGGACTTGTTGGAGCAGGGCCAGAGGACGCCACAGCAATACTGGGAGGGCTGAAAGCCCTCTGCTGTGAGGCCTGTCCCAGGTTGCCCAGAGAGGTGGGAGATACCCTGTCCCTGGAACCATCCCAGGTCAGGTTGTTTGGGGCTCTGAGCAACCTGCTGTAGTTGAGAATGTCCCTGCTGACTGCAGGCAGGTTGGACTGGGTGAGCTTTACAGGTCCCTTCGCACCCAAACCATTCCACGATTCTGTGATCTGCATTCAAGGGTTGCGTCAGCCCTGCAGCAGCAGCTGCCTCTGGAGTGGGGGCTGAGCCATGTCCAGCAGCTCTGTAGTAGTGCTTTGGCACCCCTCCAAAACACCTGGACAATTTCATTTGGCAGAAATTGACAAAAATGCAGGCTAGAGTTGATGCACCAATGTTTCTGGGGAGGTGGAAGAGGATCTTTAGAGACCACACACTCTGCACCTTACACAGTCGTGGTTTTACACCTGGCTGTGTCCAGAGCTGAGTCCACCTGTGCCAAGCTCAATCAGGAGAAGGCTGACACAGACTGAGTTAAGGGAGTGCCTGCAGCATTCTGGTTTTCACAGAGAAAGTGACCTTCCTTCAGACATGGCTTGATCTCTATTTAGCATCTGAAGAGGGCTAAAACCCAAGACTGAGTTCAAGAGGTGGCCAACACTTCTGAAATGCCACCAAACAGGCAGCTGTAGGGTCAGAAGGTCCCACAGAGGGCTGCTTATGCTACATTCCCTGGAAAGCAAAGAGGAGAGGGCACACACCTTTGTGGCTTCATCTCTGACAATTCCTACACCTCTGGGAATTACAAAAGAAATAAGAGATTTGGGGATCAAAATGGGATCCAGGAACTGTTGGGTCAGTGCTTGGGGCTGTCTGACTTTGGGCTAGTCCTCTTGCTGTGTCTTGAGTTTTCCATCTTCAGGCTGGGGCGGCTGCTGCTGCTGCAGAGCACTGGGATGTTTTCTCCTGAGCAGAGCTGAGTGAGGGTTGAGAGCTGCTCACTGTTCATCACAACTCTGCTGTTGCTTGCAGGGAAGCAAGGGGCTGAGCTGTGTGTGGGACTCCAAATTCCTTGTAATGTTTGGTTTGGCCCTGCTTGCCAGAGGTGGCTTTTTGTTCCTTCATGCTTCAGAGGAGTTAGAGATGGGGGTGTGGGGGGGAATCTCAGGAGCCCTTGGAAGCTGCATGCATGTCCTTAGGCAGCAGGGCTCTGAGGTGGAGGGTGGAGCTGATCTCTCTGTTTGGTGGGGTGTCTGTGCTTGAAGCAAGTTGTGGTTGTATTTTTCTGCCTTGCTAGCTTGCAGGAAACATTTTCTCCACGGTGTTTGTCCTCCAGGTAGAAGCACAGGCCTGCACGTATCCATGCCAGTGTCCCTCCCAGCCTCTGCAGTGCCCTGCTGGCACCAGCCATGTGTTGGATGCCTGTGGTTGCTGCAAGGTGTGTGCCAGGCAGCTGGGTGAGCTCTGCTCCCTGCAGAAACCCTGTGACCATCACAAGGGACTCTACTGTGACTTCTCCAAAATCCACAGAGGCAGTGGGATCTGCTTAGGTGAGAGCTCTGTGTTCTGTTGCGTGGTTTTCTCATGGCCCCTTCTGCTTGCAGACCTCCCAGAATCCCCCCAGCATTGACCAAATTGCCTTCAGGGCTTGGAGCTTCATCCAGCAGCATGGTGAGAGCTGTGCCAGCTCTATGAGTCAACCCTTTCACTGCTACTGACACAACCAGCTTCCTCCTGCAAGGAAGGATATTTCTGAAGGCACAGGTTGGGGTTCAGGACTCTGTTCCTGTGACATAGAATCATAGAATAGAATTGCAAAATTGTTTTGGTTGGAAGAGAGCTTCAAGGTCATCAACCTGCCCCAGAGAGATGGGAGCTGCCCCATCCCTGGAGCCATCCAAGGTCAGGTTGTTTGGGGCTCTGAGCAACCTGCCCTAGTTGCAGATGTCTCTGCTCACTGCAGGAGGTTGGACTAGATTACCTTTAAAGGTCCCTTCCAACCCAAACCATTCTGTGATTCAATGTTTCTCTGATTCATCCCTACCTGCAGAGATCTTTGGATACCAGAAAAGCAGAGATGATCCTGTAGTTACTCTAGAGTAGGAGAGCCTGAGGGTGGTGGGGTGGCTTGGGTGGGTGCAGGGAGCTGGCACAGCTGCAGGATTGGAGCAGCTCTCTTGAGCTCTATCGTGTTCCCTGTAGAAAAGGGCAAAAGTCTCCTTGGCTGGATCTGGTGGCCAGAGGTGGGAGGTGGCAGTGGTGTCAGGCAGAGCTGGTAAATAAAGAACCAGCTTGGGCTGCTGGCACAATATGTCTGGGTGCTTGAGTTGGATCTGATCAATGGGAAAGGGAGGTCACGGTGGGATAGTGAAGGACCTGAGAGAATGATTGAGGTTTGAAAACATCATAAAGCCCTGAGCTGGATGGGGAGGAGTGGTGCTGAGGGAACAGCATGAGCAGTTCATTGGGATGGGCTGAACACAGCACAAGAGGGTCTAAAAATAAGTCTGAATGGTTGTGTGAGGGAATGCAGATGTCGTCCACTTGGGTGGAAAAAGTGAGGATTTTGAAAGCTCCAAGTGGGAGCACAGAAGTATTTTTATACCCGTGGCACTGAAAAGAGTTGCAAGTTGAGATCCAGCTCTTGTTAGGAACAAGGCAGCAGCAGCCCAGAAGGATCTGCATTCCCTCAAGGACTAGGTGGGACAGAAAGAGGCTCTCATGTGTTGTTTGGTCCAAACATTTTCTGCCTGGGACAATGTTCCACAGGTGAGCAGGAGTAAGGGGAAAGTAGATCAAGTTTCACAGTGAGCCTCCACAAGCAGACAAGAATCCTCCATTCTGGTGACTTCCCAAAGAGATTTGCATGGATTATTTTGGTTTTCAAGGATCAGGCTTGCTGAAAGCAGTAGCTGAGACAAGAACTGTCCAAAAGCAGGACTGCTGTTCTGGGAACCACTTGGGAATCTCAAAAGTAAGGCATCGCAACTGGTTGGAAAAAACCAAACCAGAAAAACCCTCTCAGAACTTCCCGGGAGCTCCTTTGAATACTCGCTGGGCTGTGTCAAAACTTCCAAAATGCTTCATCTTGATCTTTATGGTATCAAAATAACTGTCCAAGCTGAATGCTCCCTTCCATGGATCCTGTCCAACAAGTATTTTGGTTGAGCTATTGTAGGAGCATGAAGGAAATCTTTGATATCTGACTGAAATGCTTCCGTTCCTCACTGAAAACATTTCTGACACTGACCCCTGCCTGCAGAACTCTTCATCAAATTAGAGCTTTCTGCTGGAAACCTCTTGGTGGAAACACTTTAGCTCACACAGCTGTTAGGGACTGAAGATTGCTCTTGTGTATCAGATATTGTTGAGGTTCCTTTTTTTTTTTGCTCACACAGGTTTTATCAGGAGGGAGTGAAAGACTTGTAGGGGGCCGGAGATGAGAGATCTGGAGATCAGAACAGGGAGAAATAGAAACAGTTGGGGCTGAATGGAAGAAGAGATTCACATGTCTCATCTATCACTGAAGAGCTAAAAATGTCAAACCCCCAAAATGTTATTTTTCTTTTGTAGGTACCTTTAGATATCACAGTATCACAGTATCACAGTATCACTTAGGTTGGAAAGGACCTCGAGGATCATCGAGTCCAACCTGACACCGCAGACCCCATGACTAGACCATGGCACCAAGTGCCACGTCCAATCTCCCCTTGAACGTCTCCAGGGTCGATGACTCAACCACCTCCCTGGGCAACCCATTCCAATGCCGAATGACTCGCTCGGTGAAGAACTTCCTCCTCACCTCGAGTCTGAACCTCCCTTGGCGCAGCTTGAGACTGTGTCCCCTTGTTCTGGTGCTGGTTGCCTGGGAGAAGAGGCCAACTCCCTCCTGGCTACAACCACCCTTCAGGTAGTTGTAGAGGGCAATAAGGTCACCCCTGAGCCTCCTCTTCTCCAGGCTAAACAATCCCAGCTCCCTCAGCCTCTCCTCATAGGGCTTGTGTTCAAGGCCTCTCACCAGCCTTGTTGCCCTTCTCTGGACACGCTCAAGTGTCTCAATGTCCTTCTTAAACTGAGGAGCCCAGAACTGGACACAGTACTCAAGGTGCGGCCTAACCAGAGCAGAGTACAGGGGCAATATGTGGGGAACCAACTTAGATAAGGTGCTTCTTAGAAGAGTGTTGCCTTTTGGCCTTCCAGCAGTGATGAGAAGTAAAGCTGCTGGCTGATGTGTGGTGTGAGGAATGGATCTTGCACAGCACCACTGACTGGGGCACCCTCTGAGAGGGCAGGGAAGATCTCTGGCTTGAGAAGGGCTGTTGGCAGACTATGACAAAGTCCCCTTTTGTAGCTCATCCAGGTGGAAAAGAGATTTTCCAGAGAACTTTGGGAGGTCTGGCAGAGATGGACAGCTGGAGCCAGCCTCCATGTCAGGAATAGCCTTGGGTCTAGAGAGACAACTATTAACTGTACCATCTTCTGCTACATCCTGCATTGGCAGCTCAGGGGACACTTGTCCACCAGCAGGAGCCTTGTGATGCCCTGAGTCAGGGGCCATGCTGCCAGACCCCTGCCATCTCTTCAGCTTCTCCTCTTCCCTGCTTCCCACAGCTCATGAAGGTGCCACTTGTGACTTGCTGGGCAGGATCTACCACAATGGGGAGAACTTCCAGCCCACCTGCAAGCTGCAGTGCATCTGCATGGACGGAGCCATCGGCTGCATCCCCCTCTGCTCCGAGGACCTGCGGCTGCCGTCCCCTGAGTGTCCCAACCCTCAGCGGGTGAAGGTCCATGATAAGTGCTGTGAAGAGTGGGTCTGCAAGGAGGGCAATGAGGAAGCCCCCTTGGAAACACCCATGTCGGGTGAGCAGGGGGCTGGCAGCTCTTTGGGTGACAGGGCTGGATCCAAATTGTCTTTGACCTGCAGTCCTGAGTAGCATCTGTTTTGGAGCTGGCGACTGCTCGCTTTGTGCACTGTGGTGAACAAGTGTTCAGCTTGGTTGAAGGTGGCTCAACTCCAGAGCCATTAAGGGGAGATCTTAGTGATGCTGGGATGAATCTCACAGATCCTCTGACATTGCAGGAGAACTGAGCTGAGGTGGGAAACGGCCCTATGCTTGCCTGTGCTCTCCATGCTGAGGCACTGAGAGCTCATGGGATGGATCAGACCTTTGCTACTGTCCGCAGGAGTCACACCAAGTTGGGAGTGGCTACAGAGCTGCCATGCTTTGTTGCAGGCCCTGAATCATGGAGTGGTTTGGGTTGAAAAGGACTTTTTAAGGTCCTTCAGTCCAACCCCTGCAATCAGTGGGGACACCCCCAGCTAGAGCAGATTGCTCAGAGTCACAAACAACCTCACCTGGGATGGTGCCATGGATGGGGCATCTCCCTCCTCTTTAGGGAACCTGCAAAAGGGTCTCAGCATCCTCAGTGTCAAACATTTCTCCCTTCTCTCCAGTCTGATCCTTCCTTTTTCAGTTCAAACCATCACCCTTTGTCCTGTCACAACAGGCCCTGCTCAAAAGTCCATTCCCAGCATTCTGATTGTCCCCTTTCAGCACTGAGAGGCCACCATAAGGTCTCCCCGGAGCCTTCTCTTCAACAGGCTGAACAACCCCAACTCTCTCAGCCTGACCATACAGCAGAGGGCCTCCAGCCCTCCCAGTATTGCTGTGGCTTCCTCTGGCCCCACTCCAACAGGTCCCTGTCTTTTCTTGCAAACTTCCCTTGTGTCTTTTCTGTGTGACTTAGTTTTCAGGGAGGATCCAGCACAGAAGCCAGAACTGAATAACCTACAGGAGAACTGCTTGGTGCAGACCACCGAGTGGAGTGCCTGCTCCAAGAGCTGTGGCATGGGCATCTCTGCCCGAGTGACCAACGACAACCCCCAGTGCCGCCTGGAGAAAGAGACTCGGCTCTGCATGGTCCGGCCCTGCAACTTCGCCATGGAGAAAACCAAGGTACCGGGTTCGGGGGGAGGGGGCACAACACTGAGTGCCTGAGACAGCCCAGTTAGGCACTTGCCAGGTGTGAGCCTATCTCACAGGGTATGCTCTGTGCTACACTTTGTGTGTACTGTTGCCGAGTGATGGAGACAGAGCACAGGCCCAGGTGGACCTTCTGTCTGATTGCCATCTCCTCATCTGGTCTCTCCCTAGAAGGGGAAGAAGTGCGTGCGGACCCCAAAGCCACGGCAGAGCCTCCGCTTTGAGCTCTCAGGCTGCACCAGTGCCCGCTCCTACCGGCCCAAGTTCTGCGGCAGCTGCACGGACGGACGCTGCTGCACCCCCTATGCCACCAGCACCCTGGAGGTGGATTTCCGCTGCCCTGAGGGGGACTTCTTCCAGCGCAAGATGATGTTCATCAAGATGTGCTCCTGCCACTATGACTGCCCCCGAGACAACGACATCTTCCTGGCCATGCATCGCAGGAGGATGGTTGGAGACCATGTCAAGACTGAGAGGCTGTAGCCCTCTCCATGCCAGATCCACAGGCCACAGTGTCAAGAGAGCTCTGCAGTGCTTTTGTGGCTGTGTCCCAGGACAATGCAGCCTCTTCCCCCTCTGTGAGGGGTTGTGCTCTTCAGAACAGCACCATTCCTCACCAGTAGTCCCAGTGGCCTTCTGAGGTGTGTGTGGGAGCAGCTCCATTTGCTCCAGGCTCCTGGCCTTTACTCATGGTGGTACAGAGATCAGTGAAGGAACCACAAACAGGCTTGAGCTGCAAACTTGATCCCTGTACCCACTGACCAGATGGGAGAGTGGATCAAAGGCACCTGGCTCCAGCTGAGAGCACAGCGCTGTTGACTCCCCATGGGCACTGACTACCAAAGCCTGTGGAAAACCCAGAACACAGGATGGGGGAAGCTCAGGAGGCCTGAGCTAAGGCCAAGCTCTGCAGCTGCTTCCCAGCAGAGTGGGGCTCTGCTGTGCATTGCTGCAGAGCTGCTTGGTGAGCAGCTTCTTGGGTCCTGGCCCCATGCTCAGCTCCTCCAGAGCTTTTCTATTATTTTTAGCTAATTGGAGCCAACAGGCTGGAAAATGCTCTTCCCCATCCTCATGTCCACCTTTCACCATCCCACATGCATCCCTGTCAGCAGCTTTGTTCTGGATCAATTTGCTCCTAGAGAGGCTGGGTCATCTGCTGGGTGACCCCTTCCCTGGGTAGCTCCAGGGTGTATGTGTGTGTCTTTTCCCTGTTTAATTACTTCAACCTTGAGTGTCAGCAAAGGTGGCAGCTAGGAGAAGGAAAGAGCAAGTTATGTGGTGTCACTGCAGGAGACAGAGCATGGCTCAGGGTGTCCTCCAGATGACCTGAGCCCAGGAAGGGGTTTCTTCACAGCAGAAGGCATCTGGCCAAGCAGTAGCTTTGCCTCCAGTGATGTCCTAAACCTGAGGAGCTATTCCACTGTGCAGTGAGCATGAGCCAGGCTGAAACATGTCCCCCGTGGATGTGGCTCCCCGGCAGCTTTTAGTACCGGGATGACCACGTGTCTCTTTTCCTTAACCTCTTTCAGAAATGGCTGCAAGATGGGAGAGGGGATGGACCTTTCCATTTCACACACCCAAAACTGAACTGCAGCTACAATTCAGCTCCAGAGTCTGAATGGTAGGTGATAAGTTGGAGGATCACTGTTCAGCTTGGGTGTCCCTGGGGAGGTCAAGATGTGGGTGAGAAAATCACTGGTGTTTGTAAATGAAGCAGGTCCCTGCTGGAGCTACTGGGACCAGGGACATGGAGAGTGGTGTGGAGCTGGCTCTCCAGCAGTGGGATTCCCTTCTTGTCAGGCCTGTGCAGTCTCTCTGATATTAAGGATATGCTGATTGCTGGCCTGTAGCTCCAGGAGAGGCCACCTCAGCAAGTCCACAGTGTCTCTGAAATCTTACTAGCTGTGTTCAGACTGCTAATTTTTAGGAGAAACATCCCAGCAATGGTAAATCTTCCCAGTCTTTCACTACTGGGGATTGGGATGAATACCTGTCCCAGATGGGTGGGAACAGGGGATTCACCCTACCACATGTCCCACCCCAAAGCAGAACCTGCTGCTGGAGGATGATCCCAGCCATCACCAAATGCTACCCTGCAGCCCCTAGCACTGCTGAGATGCCAGCTCAGGACCTGTGTCTACTCCTGGTCCCTCTCCTCTTGCTCTCCCAGCCTGCAGAAGCTCATGAGCCTTCAGCCTCCTGTAATCAATTGGAACTGTAAATAATTTATCTGATGATGTTGCTGTTTTTAGTCAAGGCCTTCGTGGAGTTCTTGTGTCCTTTTGTCACAGCCTTGCTGGGACTGTGCCTCCCATTGCCCTCCAGGTCTGCCCTGAGCTTTTCTCCTGTCCTTAACTCATCTCTCTGGGGTGTCAATCCAAGCTAAGACTGCGCTTTAGCCAATGCTAATAAATTGCTTTTATTTTTTACAGCCCTGGTAGCATCCCTCTGTACAAGGCTCCTGCCTGGTTTCCCCTCCAGCCTTTTTCCAGCAACACCAGGCTGCTGGGACCCTTTTCAAAGCTGATAGCTGGGTGCAGAGGCAAGAGGGATCCCTGAGAGGTCCTGTCCCCTCTCCAAACAGCAGCAGAAGTGGTGTTTGTGTCTGATGGGCACCTTTGCATCCCAAAAGCTCTGGCTTCTGCTTTGCTGGGGACAAACAGTGCATCCCTCCCCTTCTGCTGAAGGTCCCAGCAGCCCTTAATTCCTGGTTAAAAATACCCCTGAGAGCAGATGTGAGCAGAAATCAGTGATAATGGGGACAGAATGTGAGGGGCTTTGCTGTGGCTTAACAGCTTATGGATTCATCCCTCTCCCTGCTCTCCTCCCCCCTGGCACTGAGGTGAGGGTGAGAGGCTCTTTCTCCTCCCCTGGCGAAGGCTGGGGGCTCCCTGAAGAGAGGCAGTTGATGTTGGAACAGAATCATTAAGGGTCTGACCCTGGAGCAGGATCTGTCGTGTTGCTCCCTGGACACTGCAGGGGTCTTCACCTGGTGCTGGGTGAGTAGCGCTGCCCAGTGCTCTGGGGGTGGCAGCAGGAGGGGACACAGTCCTTGCCAATGTCCCTAGGGTGGTGGCCATTAGGTGGCACCAGGCACCTCCCCAGGGAACATGCTGTCTCCAAGGCAGTGTGCCGTGGGGCCTGGGAGAGCTGAGTGGGTGCTGAACACACTCCACTGCTGAGTATGGCTGCAGGGCAGCATCCACCTCCTGCAGCCCAGCCCTGGGCACGCAATGTCACCACCATAGCCACCAGGCAACCATCATGGCCAGGCTGGGGAGAGGGCAGTGAGGTCCTCGATGCTGCTGAGGGGCCAAACTCCTGCTTGCTGCCACCTTGGGGGCCATCCCAGTCACTGCATTATCACCCACAGCCACCTCCTGCACAGCACCGATTAGCTGGGCATGTCCTCAAGATAAGGCTGAGCTTTTGGGGTGTGTGGTGATGTAGCCCTGCCTTTGCTCCTTATCAGCCTCAGCCATGCCACAACCTCTCCAAGGCAGGATGGGGCTTCCCTGGCTCCTTCAGCCCTCCAGGACAGGATGGGGCTGTCCCCGTCCCCAGGGCAGGGGTGGACAGTTGTCCCCCAGTCTTCCTTGGCCCCTGGGACACGATGGGGATCCCCAGACTTCTCCATCCGCTACGGAGCAGGCTGTTTTTTTACCTTAAAGGTGAAAAAAGGGCACTGGTGCCACTGAACAAAAAATTCTCCGCAAGCCCCGACCCTGCTGGTTTTGGAGCGGGGTAGGGCGCTCGGGGCAGCCCCATGACAGCGGAAGCCCTAGCCGTGCCCAGGGGCTGCCACCCGCCCTGGACGTCCCGGCTAGCGACTTTTCTCCTTACGTGGGTCGGTGACGCCACAGGACATGGTGCGGGGCCTACAGAGAGGCGTGGTCTGCTGATCACGCCCCCACGGTTACACCGCCCCCTGATGGCCCCGCCCACTGCAGAGCCGCGTCGCAGCTGGCCCGGCCCTCGTCGCGCCGCTTGACGGGCGGCGGCGGCGGTAGCCAATGGGTGGCAGGTAGAGGCGCGGAGGGGGCGGTGCGCGCCCTGACGTCAGCGGGGGGGTGAGGCCTGTGGTGCAGGTGGAGGCAGTGCGGCGCGGAGCGGAGTGGCCCCGGGCCGGGTGAGCTGGAGGTGCCGGGGGGTACAGCAGGGCCCAGGGGAACCCATAGAGGGATTAGGCCGGTAGTGGGGTTGAGGGGGTCATAAAGGGACCTGTGGTGCTCAGGGGGGTCATGGTGGGGTCGGGTGGCTTATGGGGCGGTGGGTTATAGGAGGTCTGGAAGCATGCGGAGCGGGGTCAGGTAGGTTATGGGTTGGGGAGATTTGGGTCTCACTGAGAGCCTGTGATGGGTCAAACTGTTTTTGGGATGTGGGGTTGCGGGAGCATTCGGGATGCTTTGGGAGCGCATGGGGAGTCAAGCTGGTTATGGAGCCACGGGGTTATGAGGGAAGATGGAGTGCGGTGGGGTGTGGGGAGCCACAGTGTAGTCAGACTGGGTGTGGGGTGATTTGGATTGGGGGCACCCGTAGAGGTCATGGTAGATCTCACGTGCGTTAGGGTACTGGATGGGAGGTCAGACTGCATGTGGGGGACCCACGGTGAGTGAGGTGTGTGGCAAGGGGATTGTGCAGAAACGGGGGTGTTTTCTGCCTGGGGGAGACCAGAGACCTGCAGTGGGGTCATGAAGCGTGGGGGACAGAAGGGGGGATGTGGGGTGCTCTGCAGGGGAGCGAAGGGGGACCAATGGGGTCAGGCTGAGTGCAGAGTGACTGTGGGGAGAATGGGGTGCAGTGGGGCTGTAGCAGGGACCCTGAGTTTGGCTGTGTGGGAGGGCTGGGGTGTTCTTGTGGGGCCGTGGTGGAGACTCGCAGCAGACTCAGGCTCTAGAGGTGGATGGGGTGCAGGGGCCCTGCCCCGGGACTGGGCTGTTTTCCCCCCCATAGTGTTGTTCCTACTGGTGCAGCCCTGATGAGTCGGGTCCTCCCTGTGCCCCGTGGTCACGGCAGCTCCTGTGTTGGCATCTGAGTCCGGCTTTGGTTTCCTGGTGGTGTTTGGTGCTTGTGGGGTTACACCTGAGCCCCGGGGTTTTGGCGTGCGTGGCCACACTGTACCTTCTCCAAGACACCATCTGCACCCTCTGAGACACTTCTCAGAGCCGGTGACCTTCGCCTGCCGTCGATACCTGCCCTGGTGCGGATCGATGCCGCGCTCAACTGGGCAGATCTCAAACCTCGCCGTCGGCCTTTCTGCGCGGCTGCGGTAGCCGAGCGTCCTCTTGCCATGCCCCCTTGCAGACGGGGCTGCTTTGCGCTGTTGCTGCAACCAGAGGAGTGTGCGGTGGGA
Organism: Melanerpes formicivorus; assembly: GCF_026170545.1. Taxonomy (NCBI): domain Eukaryota; kingdom Metazoa; phylum Chordata; class Aves; order Piciformes; family Picidae; genus Melanerpes; species Melanerpes formicivorus. The sequence continues at coordinate 287,219 of NW_027142397.1, read as the reverse complement.
TGAATTGCATGTTCCTGCAACTGTAGAGGAATGAGGGCTTGGTGAACCTTCTTATGCTGGGGGCTCTGCTGGGGGCTTCTGCCTTCCCCACTTCCCGGTGGCTCAGGGTGTGAGCCGCTGGTCAGAGTCACTGGGGACAGTGGCTATCTTTAGGACTGTGTTGCAACGAGGGGCGTGCCTTGGCTAGGCACTGCCAGCAGCCGCCTGCTCGCCTGAGGATTGACTTACACCGAGGCTCCCGCGTGGGAAAAAAAATCAACATTTGCTGCGCGGGTCGCGGGAGCAGGAGTTGGGGTGCACTGGCCTCTCTGGGGCCCACAGCCAGGCTGTGGGGCTGAAGCCTGGGGTTGGGTAGTGTTGCCATTTGCTGCAGCAGGGTCACTGCCATGGTTGCTGTACGGCCCTGCCAGCACGGGTGGGTGGTGGGCAGGGGCTGACGTCAGGCAACATCTGCTCTGTGCCAGGTCAGACTGGGCAAAGGTGCACAGACATGAGGTTCTGTGTGGGATGCACCAACGGCCTCTTGGCACTATCACACATACTCTGCCACTGCCTAGCAGTGGGAGAAGGAAGATGGGGGAAGCTGAGGGTGTGATAATTCACTGCTCCTGTGGGAGAGGAGCTGCTCTGGGGCACAGGAACAAGTTAGGTTCACCCCAAGCACTCCACTGCTCCCTTCCAAAGGCTTTACTAAAGGTTTGGGCGTGACTCCAGGACAGCCAGAGTCAGGGCTACTGGTGGCAGTGTGGACTCTCCCCTCCGTGTTCTCAGCCTGCCAGAGTCACCTGGTTAGGTGTGGGAGTAATGTGCACCTGTGCCAGAGCTTCGTGTGCTTCCCTTTTCTGCCTTGGCAGTCGTTGACCTGCTTATGCCAAACGTGCCCCGGAGTGACACAACTTGGCTGTGCCTGTCCCTGAGAGGAGGTGGTGAAAACTTGTGGAGCAGTTTGTGTCCCCCCAGGGGTGTGGCTCCCCTTGAGTGCCAGCGTGTATGCAGACATGGGTCTCCCAAGCTTGTCATGGCACTGGCAGGTCCTCTTGTTCCTTGCCCAAAGCTTCCCTGTGCTTATGCTTGAGCCATTGTGTGGATGGTGGGGGCCTCCCCCATCCCTTCACTTGGCTTTGCCTTATGCTCAGGAGAAACTTCAGGCCTCCTCAAGAGGATTTGAAGCCCTGCTGAAGAGAGAAAGTGCCTGCTCATCGGTGGTGGAGCTGCTCTCCTCCTGGCAGCCTCCGGAATCGCTGGCAGCTGCATCTCTCTCCACCGTGTCCCTCCTGCCCCGAGGCTGGCATGATTGTTTCGGAGCTGCCTGATGGGTGAAGATCACTTGGAGGGTAAAAAAATGTCACTTGTTCTCTGAACTGGGGCCCGAGGGTATGTCACTGAATTAATATGTAACAGAGCTTTTGCTGAGCTCCATCGGCACCAGATGACAGCAGGCAGCAGACAGTCCCTGCCCAGCAGGGCAGATCCCCTCCCTTTGTGCCCAGTGCTGTTTTGCCTCTGTGCCTGTTCCCAGCTGCGGGAAGAAGCTCAAGACTGTGGTGCCTGGAAGTCTGGGGTCAGCTCTGGCTCCTGGCCATGCTGGATGCTGTGGGGTGGAGATGTGGGAGCTGTCTGAGGTGTGGTTCAGGTGGCAGGGACTCACCCACCATCAGCTTGGAGATCTCCTGGTGAGCAGCCTGGGAAGGATTTGGAGATTTTGATTGTCCCTTTTATGGATTTTTTTTTTTCTTCTAGTGATTTATGCAAGGCTGAGTCAGGCTTTGCTGGGAGGTGCTGGAGCCAGATAGTTCTCCATGCTTAGCCCAGGACCAGCACTGTGGGACCACGGCTGGTGGTGGGAATGGCCCCTTGGAGCAGCCTCACATGCTGGATCACAGAACCATAGAACTGTCTGGAATGGAAAAAAACTTTAAGATGGTTAGGTCCAACTGCTAGCCCAAGCCCATGCTCTACCAAGGGTATGGGGTTTGGGTAGTGTCTGTCAGGGTCCCTTTGCTGCACCAGGTTGAGCCACCCCCAGCTGAATTTATGGGGACAGCCAGGGTGGGCTGCTGGGCTGTGTGTCCCAGAGCTGCTGGGGTTCATGCAAAGTGGCCACCGGTCTTTGTGCTTCTCCCCACTAGAGGCTGCTGATGAACAGGGATTTCTCTTTCCCTGGCTCTGATAGAGGAGCAGGGACTTGAACTGGAAGTGCTGAGCATCCCGGCCTGAGCTTTTCCTGCTGATTCACCTCGGAGACAGCAGTGGGCTCCCCCCAGCAGTGGCTGGGTTCAGGGGGCACATCTGCTCCCTTGTCAGCCCCACAATGGAGCTCCCCACTTCATTAGCTCTTAATTAGGCAAATGCACCAGGACTCTGTGCAAGGTCACTGCCATGGGACCTGTCATGCTCAGAGCAGGGCCCCAGGAGTGCTGGCTCCCATCCCACCTGCCTGGGGGCTTTTCCAGCTGGGTGCTGAGTGCAGAGTGAGCTCAGGCTCTTGCATTGTGTTCCTGGAGGATCTGTGTGCAGCAATAACTGCTTTGCCCCTCCAGCGTATCCCGACTGGCAGAAAATCCAGGGATTAGTTCAGAGATAGAAGAGATCCTTCACCACTGGGCACAGCAAAGCCACCCTGTAGACACAAAGACTCTGCAAGGGCAGATGGTTTCATACTGAGCCACCTGGGCAGGGTGAGTGTTTGGAAAACACACCCAGACCCTGGGGAGATGAGTAATCACACAACAATTAGGCATACCACAACTCCCTGAGAGAAGCGAAGGTGGGTGTTGGTCTCTTTTCTCTAGTAACAAATGGTAGGATGAAAGGAAATGCCACAAGGTGCACCAGGAGAGATTTAGGCTGGATATTAGGGAAGATTTCTTTCCTACCAGAGTGGTCAGGCGTTGGAACAGCTTCCCAGGGAGGTGTTCAAGAAACCTGTGGCCGTGGCACCTGGGGACATGCTTTAATGGCTGTAGTGGTGGTGGGTTGACAGTTGGACTTGATGACCTTAGAGGGCTTATCCAATTCTATGAGAAACAGCTGCTTCTGCATAGTGACAGCCACAGCAGAAGGTGCCTGGGAACGAGTCTGTAGTGTTGCACAAGACCCTGCTGCCCTGGCTAGGTACGGCCCCTCTGGGAGAGCAGCATGGTGCCAGCTGGCTCTGTCATGGAGTGGCAACACAGCAGCTTCCCCAACAATGGCAGAGCAGAGCTTTACATAATCTGGGACTTGCAAAACAAGCTGGAAGGTCTGGAAAATCCTCCAGCTATTGCTGGTGCTCAAAGCTTGCTGAATTTCCTGGTTTGATCTGACGGGCTTGGGTTTTGTTTTGGGACCACGATGGAGGGAAATGCACTTAGCACAGATCAAAGAGAAGGGGGCTTGTGGCCTCTAATCCATGCATGCTTCTTAGACCAAACTACTTTTTGTGGTTCACAAGAGGTTTTGAGCAGCTGATTGCAGCTTTGAAGGGCTGTGGAGGCCTCTTAATCTATCAAATTAACATAGTTTGTCTCCTGTGTCCTCCTGATGCTTCCTGAGAAAATCCTGAGCTGTCAGCAGGGCAAACCTGGGGCGCCCTGAGCCATGCTCACCCCAGCACCAGTTGGGCTCCTGCTGCAGGGTCTGCTATAGGACAGAGAGCACTGGGTCAAAATGGCTTTGTGTTGCCTAAGCTGTGGGGAGGCTCCAAAGCTGCCTCTGGCTCATGGATTTTAGGACAGGCTGGAAGGGAACTTAGGTGTCTCTTTTGCTTTGCCTCTTGGTTTTCACGTAAACATGAAGGAAAACTTCTTTGGTGTGAGGGTGCTGGAGCCCTGGAGCAGGCTGCCCAGAGAGGTTGTGGAGTCTCCTTCTCTGGAGAGCTTCCAACCTCCCCTGCCTATGATGATCCTGGGCAAGCTGCTGTGTGTGCCCTGCTGGAGCAGGGGGCTTGGACTGGGTGATCTTCAGGGGTCCTTACAACTCCCACCGTGCAGGGATTCTGTGGAGGTGATTGTGGCCGCTTCCAGCAGCTTGGTGACTCAGAGGCAGCTGGGAGGGTGCTGAGGTTGTCAGGACCCCCCCGGCCCTGCACCAGTCTGGGGTCTCAACAGCAGTGTGTTGTCTGACCTAAGGAAGTATTTTGGTGTCTTGGCTTACCTATGCTCCTCCATTTGTTCACCCCAAAGCCTTTTGCCAATGCAACCAAAGCCACTGATGCCCTCTGCACTACTCAATTAAATGAGTGAATCCTGTTAATGTTCTCCACTCCTGCTCATAAATAGGTGACTGAAAAAATCTGTCTTTTCCTGCCACTCCTGGCATAGACATGTTTAGAAGCAAGGAATGAGGTTAAGTTCTTGCTGGTATGCTTAATGTGAGCAAGTTTTGGCACCATGGGAAGCAGCAAAAGAGGAGGAGGAAACCTGGCCTGACAGCATAAATACATCTTCTTATTAGAGGCAGCTTCCAGCTCCTTTCATGTAGGTAATTATATCTGGCCATGGTTGACCTGAGCTGGCTTTGAGCAAGGGGGTGTGAGGCTTGGCGTGTGCTGGGAGGCTGCAGAGTGCCCAGCCTTGAACTGCAGTGGAGTTAAAGCAATCTTGTAGGTGTTGCAAGCAAGCCAGTGTGATACAGTGGTGTGGTGGTAGATGCTGGGAATCTCTGGACTTGCATACAGCATGGAGAGCCTGATGTTGGTGCTGAGCACTGCTTGGCATGGCTGGGAGTTGGGATGGACCAATACCTTGAAGCATGACGGTAGCCAGGGCCAAGTTTTGGGTCCAGCACATGGTGGAAACAACCCCCTGCAATGCTTCAGGCTTGGGGCAGAGTGGCTGGAAACTGCCTGGTGGAAAAGGTTGACAACCAGCTGAAGATAAGCCAGTGTGTGCCCAGGTGGCCAAGAAGGCCAACAGCAACCTGGCCTGGGTGAGCAATAGTGTGACCAGCAGTACCAGGAAAGGGTGAGCACTGGTGAGGCCACACCTCAAATACTGGGGTCAGGTTTGAGCCCCTCACTCCAAGAAGGACATTGAGGGGCTGGAGCAGGGCCAGAGGAGGTCAGCAAAGCTGAGGAAGGGTCTGGAGAACAGGGCTGGTGAGGAGCAGCTGAGGGGACTGGGGTTGTTCAGCCTGGAGAAGAGGAGGCTGGAGGGAGACCTTCTGGTCTCCCATCTCAGCATGCAGATGGCTCATGTTGATGCTGCAGCTCTGCTTGGTCTGTCTGAACTGCCTGGTGGTGGGAATACAGAAGATGTCCAAGTGCAGAACTGTCCAGGCTGTTTCCTGGTGCTGCTGTTTTGCTTTTTCCAGCTGTAGCAGGAGGCAGATGTAGTTCCAGCAGCTGCCTGGCTCTGACAGTTTATGTCTTGCCTCCACTATGAGCTGCTTTCAGACTGTCCTGGTCGATAGGAGGCTGTTATCTGAGCTCAGCAAACTGTAATGATCGCATCCAAGCGCTGCATCTCAAGCCACCTGGCAGCCCTGGGCTGGATGAAGCAGCTCATTTGCACGGGGTGGTTAATTCTCTGCATGTTTTAATCTTCTGTGACCATCTGTGTTCTTCCCCAGCCTGGGGAAACAGGAGCTCATGGGATTTATTCCAGGAGGTGAACATAGAGAGGACTTTATTCTGTGCGTGATGAAAACTGCCCTGGGTCAGAGCAGGGCAGCCTCGTTAGCTCTGGGAGCAGTGTTCCTGCATCTTCAGGCAAGGAGGCCTTGACAATCTCAGCCCTGTCCTGAAGGCACATCCCAAAAAGCTGCAGGGAGGGAGCAGGGGTAAAAGGCACTTACAGAAAATGGAGACCTCTAATTGCTTTCCATCATCCACCCCCAAACCTGTCTGTGGTGGGCTTGCCTGGTACCTTGGAGGGCTGAGGGCTGAGGGCTGAGGTGAGGTAGTGTGCTAAAGCACCCTAAAAGCCCTGCTCCAGGTTGTGGCAGCCTCTAGGGTATGAGCCTGCCCCACCAGTAGTTTCTGCAGTGTCTGCCGTCCTGAAAGCTGTGGCTGGAGTTTGAATTTGAACTTCAGAAGCTGCTGATGGAACTGAGGTCCTCACAACACTTGAGTCAGGGGGACAGCACCTGTAGAAGGGCTACAGTAGCATTTCCATAGAGACCTGCGCAGGCTGCTGCTGGCAGAGAAAAGCTTTTCTGCAGGCAATACCTTGAAGTCTTAGTAGGTTTGGGTTCTCACCTTTGTGAGCAGCTCTGCAGCTCCTCACACAGCCAGGATCCTGCTCACCACAGGCTCCGCATGTGGCACAGGCTCAGGCAGCACCTGCTGAGGGCTCTGTTGGGGAACATCCATCCCACGGGGGCCGAAGCTGCTACTGACAACCCAGCCCAGAGGGAATGGTCCCTGCCCTGTAATTAGGCTCTCCTCTGCTCCTCTTCACCATACTGAGTAGTCTCATGGATATGCTTCTTGCTCTGGATCCTCCTGTGTGGCTTAAAAGCTAGAGATGCTTTCCCAAGAAAAGAGCCACTCACAAAGGAGAATCCCAATTCTCCATCCCTGTCTTACTGGAGTGAAAAGCAGGGGACCTTTGTGAAGGCTTTTCCCTGACTGCACCCCATGTGCTGTAAATTTGTTTGCCACCCTACACCCTGACCTTGTAAGTGAGGAAACCACTTCCAGACATTTATGCCAGCAGGGCTGGGTGAGATGTTTTACTAGCTGTTGACTGAAGGACTGAGACTGCCTCTTGAAAGGAGAGCTCTCCTTCACCTGCTTGCCAGGCTCTTTACATCAGTGTTTAATAACACTTAAAACCAACCATTGCTCCAACTCAATCCTCTCCTGGGTCAGCAGTTGGGTGGTACATCCCAAAGGATGCCTGTGGGCTTGTTCCCATCTCTGTGATGTGGCAGGTGGCTGCAGAAGAGGAGTGTAGTTCTGTGCTCAGTGCAGTAGCATCATGCTGGAGCTGAGGGATCTAGCGTTCAGCCTGGAGAAAAGGAGGCTGAGGACAGACCTCATTGCTCTCGCCAGCTCCCTGAGAGAAGGCTGGGACGAGTGGGGGTTGGGCTCTTCTTCTAGGAAACATAGGATGAGAGGATCCGGCTGGATTTTGGGCCCTGGTGTGTGGCTTCTGGGTTTCACAGCTGGCATCACTGTGGCTCAGGGCACCGCTGCTCCCTTGAATCTCTTCATTTCCTTAATGATCCTTTTTTTGAGAGGATTAGGGTTTAGAGGCCTCTGGCACAGTGTTAATTAAATTAAGTCTCTGGGTGTTTTGTTGAGGTTTTCAAGCCCACTAGAGGGCTCAGTTGGACCCTGTGGAGCTAGGGCTGGAGGCTCTGGGCTGTGGCCATCCCCTCCCGAAGTTTGCAGAAGTTACGTGAGGCTGGAGGAGTAGGTCTGCCACAGCAGCAGAAGGGACCGGGCTGCAGCCGGCTCCACTCGCTGCTCTCGCCGGCTCCAGAGGCTGTGCCGGCTGGCAGGCACAGGGCGCCTGCGTCACTGCTTGCCGTTATCAGTGGGCGGTGATGTCAGGCTGATGGTTGTTGGCTTTTTTCCCCCCTTTCCTGCTTGGTGTTTACACTTCTAAGAAGTGGCTCAACGTGAACGTCTGGTTCCACCGTCGCTTCTGGGAAGGGTCAGTCACCGAGGCTCGCTTGGGTGAGCTCGACTTGCAATGCTCATGTAGGACTCAAATGTGAGCAGGGGTTTTTGTTGGGGCTTTCATGTTCAGCTGGAGCTGATTATTAACCAGAGTCTCTTCTCCTTTCTCTTCTATATCCCCATGATGGATTTTGGTGGCTAACCTGTGTGGTTCACCTGACTGGCTCATCGCTGGGTAAGTGTCTGCTCCGTTAGCCTGGGGAGAGGAAAGCTGAGACCTTTGCTTGGACTTAAATAATGAACTGACTTGTTTATTCTGCCTTAAGCTCTGGAGCATTGTTTGTTACCAAACAGCAGGATTTATTTTGTATATGTGTGTGTGTGTGAAGAGTTTAGATACTGAAAAGCACTTAATATAGCAATTGCCAGGCCAAGTTTATAAGATAAAAAGCCCCCAGCAACACAACAGTTTCTCTTGCCACCCTGGGCTGCAGAGCACTGACCCAGCAATAAAAGCACATTAAGTGCCAGTGAGTGAACAAGTGGAAGTGAAAATAGCAGAAAGCAATACTTCCCATGTCTCCCCAGATGCCTTCTGACAGCTGTTGATAGGAAATCAGGGCTGTGGTTGTGTAAGGGACTCTCTGAAGGCTGGAGTACAGCACTGGGTTGACTTCTGCTCTGCCAGGGGCTTTGTGGGGCATGGAGAGGAGCCTGAGGTCCTTCTGGCAGGACAGGAGGGGAAGTGTTTGTTGAGCTTGGCTTGGAGAAATGCAGCAGCACTTATGTTTCCAGCTTGTGTTCATGGAGATCCTGCTTTGCACTGCGGGGATATTGTCCTGGTGGGGTGGATTCTCATGGTTTGCCAGCAGAAGTTTGGTGCCTGACTGCGAGATGCTGTTTGTGTTTTGTAAAGGCTGTCCAATAAGGGGGGTGTGTGTGCGCTCAGGGAGCAGCAAAGGAAGGAGTCTCTTCTTGGTAAAGCTGGGTACAGAGGTGCCTTTGCATAGAGGCTGCTATCTCTGGGAACTTCAGAAGTTTTTGACTTTTTTGTCAAATTCCAACTATCCTTCTGCTTAAGCTTTCCCCTTCCCTGTCCATCTCTCCCACTTCCCCAGTAATATCCTCCTCTCCCAGTAATGAGGAGGACTGACCATATTTGGAGCTGCTCTGCTCCATGCCCTGAGTGTTCAGTGTGCCTCCAGTCCCTGATGAAAGACTTGAAGGGAAGGCAGAGGAAGGTGCTGGGAACAGATTGCTTTATTCTGAAACTCAGCGTTGCCTCACACAGGAGGGCAGGAGGCAGGAATCACATCTGATCATAAACCTGTTGTTCTTAGACAGAAGTGAAGCACTGTATTTGGAAGCTGAGCAGCTGTTTCCTGTTCTGAACGAGCTGTTATTTGCTACCAAGTTTCTCAAGGAAGGATCATTAACTAACCAGAGAACCTTCCCTGAGTGGAGGTGCTGAGCGCCCAACACCACACCCCCCAGTCATTTGAATACAGAAGGGGTAGGTGCAGGAAACTCTGGCTGGCAGTGTGCTGGCCAGGATCGTGTTTGGAGCAAAAGGCAAATGCTCACTCACAGGATTGTTGGAGCGAGTTAGCGAGAGGCACAGGCAGCAGCTGTAACTGTCAGGCTGGCCAGGGTGAGCAGGAACCAGATCTTCCACCATCATGCTTGAGTGCTTTAGGACATGCTTTAGGACACGCTTTAGGACACAGTCACCCCTCGGGTTGTTGCTGCATGACAAGTCTCTGGTCAAGGGTGAATTTTCTTCTTGAAGGAGGCTGGTCCCCTGAACAATGTCTGGTTTGCTATTCCCAGAGCAAGCTCGCTGTGGCTTCTCTGTGTGTGAATGCTCTCTTGTCTTTCAGGTACTACACAGAGGGTAGAAACTTGCATTTTAATCCTCCTTCTTTTGGGGGTTTGATCACAGAGTCCCAGAATCCCACCATGGTGAGTGGGTGGAATTGACCTCTGGGAATCATCCAGTCTACCCCCCCTGCTCCAGCAGGGCATCCACAGCAGTTTACCCAGGTCATGATGGCTGGGGGGGGTTGGAAGCTCTCCAGAGAAGGAGACTCCACAGCCTCTCTGGGCAGCCTGCTCCAGGGTTCCAGCACCCTCCCATCAAAAAAATTTCTTCTTCTGGCCAGATGGAACCTCCTGGGTTCCAGTTTGTGCCCATGGCCCCTTGTCGTGTCCCTGGGCACTACTGAGCAAAGTGTGGCCCCATCCTCTTGCTGAGGATTAATCAGATCCCCTCCAGGGCTGCTCTTCTCCAGGCTCCACAGCCCCAGGGTTCTCAGCCTTTGCCCCTCACAAAGATGTTCCAGTAGCCTCTATTGGACTCTCTCCAGTAGTTCCCTGCCTCCCTTGAACAGGGAACTACTCAAGATCCTGATATGAGATAAAATTTGCTGCTTGCTGTATACTTGGTATTAATCTGGGTCAGCAGAAAGGACAGCTCAGCCAAACCTTGTTAGCAATGGTAAGATAAAGTTGGTAAGTTGTGTGGTACAGTTTCAGTGGATCAGGGACAGCCCTGACCTTCACTCAGCAGAGAAATCAGCAGGCTCAGGTTGCCTTTCCATCTTTAAGCCTGGCTTATCTCTTAGGTAACCATAAAATACATAATAGGAGCTGTAGTAAGTGAATCTCTTCTGGCCCGATAAGAGAGTTGGGCATCTGTCCTGAAAGTAACACACCAGCAGCCCTGTGGAGGGATGTGCTGCCAGAAGCTGAGGGGAGAAGCCATGAAGGAAAATGCTGAAGATGCAAGTGGAGCAAGGGGAGCCTGTGATGTTTGGGACTGTGCTCTTGACCTTTGAGATAGCGTTCCTATATGCTGCCATTATTTGAAGCATGTCAAGAAATCCAAGGTGAGGCTGTGTGTGCTGTCTGGCTTTGTGCAGAGGAGGTGGCAGGCACGGCGTGTCTGATGATGGGCTGCTGTGGGCTGCATCTTTCCCTGCACTGGTGATGGCGGGAGCCAAGTGGCATAGTCTACGAGTTCACCTGTGCCCAAAATAGTTTCTTTCTGTCCTGTAGTTTGTGGGTCACCCAGAAGGGCTTCGCCTTGTGAAGCTGTCGAGCAGCAGTTGTGGTTTGAACTTGGGTGTCCCCTTGATTCTTATTCACAGAATCAGAGAATCACAGCATGGTAAGGGTTGGAAGGGACCTCTGGAGATCATCAAGTCCAATTCCCCTGCGAAGCAGGATCACCTAAAGTAAATCATGCAGGAACACATCCAGGTGGGTTTTGAATGCCTCAGAGGCTGACTCCCCAACCTCTCTGGGCAGCCTAGTCTAGTGCTCTGCCGCCCTCAGTGTGAAAAAGTTTTTCCTTATGTTTCTGTGGAACCTCCTGTGTTCCAGTTTGTTTATTCACATGTAGCTCAAAGAGGAAGAACAAATGTCTCCTGCTTTTCTACTTTTCAGTGAGATTTTTTGCTTTTAACCTCTCCTAGAAATGCAGTAGCAGGGTGTTTCTCGTGCTCATCCCATCCCTTAGGAGGAGACCATCAGGATTTGACAGGGTGTCAAGTTCTGGGGCTTGCTTAGCTGAATGTTTCACTTCAGCTCTTTGTAAGGCAGTGAAATGCTTCTCATTGTGGTGTTTAAAATAGCAGTGCTGCCTTCTGAATTACCATCTAATTAAACGAAAGCAAAAACTCAAAAGCAAGTGAGCTTTCTGCGTCTCTTGTTGCACAAGAAAAGCTGTTTTAGTTGACCTAAAAAGCACCACTGAAAGCCAGGCTGAGGAGAGATGCCTTCCTCTGGGCTCCGCCAGCAGGAGCAGTAGTTGCTACTGTTCTTGGAGGGGCATTCACGTGGAGACAGCTGCAAGCACTCTTCAAAACAACCCTTTCTTTGAACCTGCTTGCCTTTGGCTGGGTGGTTGGAGGAACTCTGCTGTGAAGACAAATAATGAGAAGTACAGGATGGCAGCTTAATGATTATTAGCTGCTTGCTGACGCTGTCCTTGGTGAAGGGCCGAGGTGAGATCTGTCCAGCGTGCATCTCATGGCTGTTGCTGCAGCTCCTGCTCAGGAGATTGCCTGTGCAGACCACGAGGACTTGCATCCTCTGTGGACCTGTGGAGTGCATCAAACTCACAGTTACGTTATTTCAGTAACAAATATTTTTCAGAGAGGGTGATTCTTAGCAGTTAACTGGCAATGGCAGTTTGGGTGAAGCTTCCTACCCTCCCTGTCCCTCCATCCATCCCCACAGCTTCCTGTTACAACTGCTGGTTTCCCCCACTCCCTTCCCTGAGTTCTTGTCTATAAATCTGAACTGCTTTGGGTTTTCTTTACGAGCATGGAAATATATAACCTGAAAGAAAGCCTCAAAATACTTTATTTTGTAAAGCTCCAGAAAAGCTGGCAGCAACATGATGCTTTCTTCCAGGATTGTGTCCTATGGATATTAATATTTTTGAAGCTGGTATTCATGAGTGCTGGTTTCAGAGGTTAGTATACTGCAGTTCAACCCACCTGAGAGGCCTTCTTTGTTTTAAATGTCTGATATAGAAATGCACACCAATTAATCTCTGAACACCTGCAGAAATGCTGCTCACAGCAGACTGTGATTGTGCTGCATTAGGTGGTGGGTTTATCTGGAGAAAGGACTCGGGGTGTTGAGTCTGATGCAGTTCATACTTTAAGACATACTCTGCAAGGCCCAAGCAAGTGGCAATATGGGAAACCACATGGAACAATGTGGTGCAGAGCTTCAGCTCTGAGTTCTGGAAGGAAGGAGGTAGCTCATGCTCTGGTTAGAAGTTGTATTCACTCTTTGTAGAAAACTAATTAAATAAATGTTGGGTCTGGACAGTTGTCACTCTCAGATGTGCAGGTCTGGCTGGGACTCTCACACAGAATCCCAGCATGGTAGGGGCTGGAAGAAGCCTCTGGAACTTAACTGGTCCAAGCCCTCTGCTCAGGCAGCTTGCCCAGGATCACAGTGGCCAGGTGGGGTTGGAAGCTCCCCAGAGGACACTCCACAACCTCTGCCTCCTCCAGGGCCCTGGCACTCTGACATCAAAGAAGCCTTTCCTTGTTTGGGTAGAACTTCTTGTGTTCCAGTTTGAGCCCATTGTCCCTTGTCTTGTTGCTGGGCACCTCTGAAAAGAATCTGCCCCCATCCTCTTGTCCCCCACTCTTTAGATGTTGATCAGACTCTGGTCTTAAAACTTCCCTTTCCTGAACCAGAGAGCTCTGAACATTTTGCAGCCACAGGATGCTCTTTGATCAGATCAAGAGCCTAATAGCATGGAGTCAGATCTGTGCTTGAACAGTCTCTTGTGAAAGCTTCACATAACTGGTGCTTTACTGGTGAGAAGCTGCAGTTCAAAACCCACCTCCCTGGTCTTATTTAAATAGACCAGAGCCTGTCTTCTCTGCAGTTTGGCTCCTCATCCATGTGAGGAGAAAATCAGCCACTGACATCCTTTGTTTGTGGTCTGGCTCTTCTGCCTCCCTGCCCTAACGCTGGTCCCTAGGTGGCACTAACTGCTATTTTTGGGTTGATTGAACAAAGGCTGCAGAGCTAAGCTTGTCCCCTGCTGAAGTGGTAGCTATGTCTCTGCCCAAGCTGGCTGTTCATGTTTGGTTTAGGAGGCTGGTGCAAGGGCTTGAGCTTCCTCCTGATGCCCAAAGGGAGAGGTTTCCAGCAGCATCTCCTGGAATTCATGAATGAAAGGCAGACAGTCGGGCTCTCTCCATGAGCACATGCCTCGGTTTGTAGTTGTGTCTTCATTACACCAAGGGTGCTGTGGAATGAAAAACTGGGAAATGCTTGAAGTGAGAGAGCGCTCATGACTCTTGGCTGGTTATCTCTCTTCTGAGGCCTCGTTGCTCGGTTCAGTCCATCTCTCAAGCTGTTTCTGGAGCTCAGGCTCACGCCACAATGATTTTGCCTCTTGCAGAGCCCGTACCACTTGCATTCACTGCATCACTGTGTTTTCCAGGCTTGTTTAAGGACTTTCTAGATCCTTTAAGTGCAGCCACTTGTATATTTAATACTTCCTACCCATACTCAAGGGGAAGAGTATTTATCTCTCAGTGTAGAAACACTCCCCGTGTCAACACTGGGTCCTGCAGTCTGAAGCTGACCTCCTCGAATCTTTAAATGGTGCATCTTGGCAGAGATGTGCTTCACGCCCTGTTTCTGAGCCCTGGAACAATGCTGACTTTCCAGGGAGCTGTTCTTCCCTGTGCTGGCATGCATCCTGCAGAGCCAATGCACCTCTTCATCTATTTTATTCTTGGAGCCAGTCTGCTGTACTGCAGGACACCGAGTCAAGTGAACATCAGCTTTATGCAAATGAAGAAAACCCACAGTGGGGGCTTTTTTACATAAATTTATTGAGGTTTTGTGGTGATAATTCCTGGTGTAGAGGCTTAGTTGCCCAGCTATCCCCTCTACCTTTCCATTTCTTTTCCAGTATCAAAAGGCTTGAAGATGGGATTCTTCTACCCGTGGGAAAGAATGTGTAGTTTTACTTTGGCAATAATGGCCCTTAAAGGGCACAACTTCTGCTGTTAAAACAACTAACAAAGGAAAACTTCCCAGTAAGAAACCACATCATAGAATCACAGAATGGCTTAGGTTGGAAGGGACCTCAGGGGTCCCTTGCCATGGGACACCTCTCAACTAGACTTCGTTGCTCAAGGCCTCATCCAACCTGGCCTTGAACACCCCCAGACAGGAGGCATCCACAGCCTCCTTGGGAAACCCATTCCAGAGTCTCACCACCCGGGTACTGAAGAACTTCTTCCTCAGCTCCAGTCTAACCCTGCTTTCCCTCAGCTTCAAACCATTCCCCCTTGTCCTGTCTTTTTACACCCACATGGAAAGTCCCTCTCCAGCCTTCCTATAGCATCCCTTCAGGAATTGGAAGACAGCTCTAAGGTCTCCTTGGAGTCTTCTCCAGCATGAGTGACCTCAGCTCCCTCAGCCTGTCCTCATAGGAGAGGTGTTTCCCTTGTGGAGAAGCAGCTTGCATTTGGCAGAACCTGAAGCTAAACTGGCCATGAGGCTGTGATTACAGCAGCACAGTCTCTTGGTCTGTTTAACTATGGAGGGAGCTGCTTGTCACTTTAATAACTGCTCCACAATGAATCAGTTGTTGGTTTTGGAGAGTGCTATGATGGGCTGGTCTGCAGGTGTAGTCTTTGGTTAAATACTTGACACTGAGCCAGCTGAGTGTGGATGTGCCACTGCACACACACAGATCCACGGAACTTTTGGGCTGGAAGAGACCTTTAGGATCATCAGAACCTGGCATTGACAAGTCCAGTGCTACACCATGTCCCTCAGCACCACATATACACAGCTTTTCAATCCCTCAGGGATTGGGACTCCACCACTGCCCTGGGCAGCCTGTGCTAGGCCTTAACAACCCTTTGAGGGAAGAAATTGTTCCTCATGTCCAGCCTAAACCTTCCCTGACACAACTTAAGGCTGTTTCCACTTGTTCTGTTGCCAGTTCCTTTGGAGAAGAGATCAACCCCACCTGCCTGCAACCTTCTTCTGGCGAGTTGTAGAGAACCAGAAGGTCTCCTCTCAGCTTTCTTTTCTGCACCTAAACATCCCCAGGTCCTGCAGCTGCTCCTCCCCAGCCCTGTTCTCCAGACCCTTCACCAGCTTTGTTGCCCTCCTCTGGGCCTGCTCCAGCCCCTCAGTGTCCTTCCTGCAGTGATGCAGTGCAGCATGTTCTAGTTCTTCATGAAAATACCTTGAGCTGGCAGTTCAGCCTCTCAGAGGCTCTTCCTTGGCAGCAAGTGCTGCTGTGCCTGCTGCTTCCTGGGCTAAGTGAAGGGGTGAGTATGGGAGAAGTGCAGCTTTGGCTGGAGTACTCCTTCCTTCTAGGTAAATCATTTACCTGAAGGATCTTTGTTCTGGATCAGTGTTTTACAGTAAAATGATGCTTGTGAAGTCAGAGGGCGATTTCCTTTACACCTTATTCTGGCCGCCTGCTCTCATCCAAATCAGCACTGCTGATGCTGACAGGAACTTTGGGAAGAGGAGCCAAGGGCAGAGGGCCAGGAGCTGGAAAACTGAGCCACCTGCTCTCCTCCCACCTTGTTTGCTCTTGTGAAATGGCTGCTGCTGCTCCAGAGGCTGTCACACCTTAGCCAAGCATGTGAACATGGCATGTAATTGCCTGTGCCCATTGTATGTGCACATATATGTGTGTGAGATAGACACAACCAGCTTATGGAGACAGCAGTGGATAAATGACTGAATTGACCGGCTTAATTTCTTTGTTTTCCTAGAACTTGGCATAATCCTATTTCTCTTCACCTTAAATCCTGCTTGCTTTGGGGGAGGGATCACTGATACCAATGTGATGCACAATTCCTTTGCTTAAACTGGGAATTCCTCACATAGAGAAGCTTCCTGGGGTGAAGAGAGCTCTGTTCAGTTTATTGTGTGTCAGTAATGCTTTTAGGCACAGCATTCACCCGCACTGGTGTAAACTGTGAGCTTTGTTTTCCAACAGGTCCTACCAGCAGTGTATATCCTGTGAGGCTTGCAGAGCACTGGACCACATTATAAAGGATTTTTTAAATGAAGAATTCACTTGAGCTGGATTTCATCTACTGTCTAGATGCTCTTAAGATGCTAGAATGTGTATGTCTGAGCCTCTTGCTGGCTGTGTGCACATTTAATGGGCAGACGGTAGGGTCTGGTGGTGTTCCCTGTGACCTGCTTGGTTTGCCCTGGCTGCGTCCATCAGGCTCTGAGCAGTTGCCAAGTGGCCTTTCAGCTCTCAAGGAGAAACTTCTGCCTTGGAGACTACAAACACAACTGCAAACTGGTTTTATAGTGAAGAATGTAAGAAATTTCCATTGCTTCCTATGGGATTTCAGAGGTCACTTGGGGGCTGTGTAGGAAGGAAAAGGTTAGAAGCTAAGCCAGTGATTTACAGCAGAGGTGTGGTGGTGTGGTTGGTTGTAGGGACAGGATGAGGGGTAATGGCTTCTAATTGGAATAAGATACATTTAGATTAGGAATTCTTCCCTGTGAGGGTGGTGAGGCACTGGAGCAGGTTGCCCAGAAAACTTGTGGAGGCTTACAGCCTGGAAGTGTTCAAAGCCAGGCTGGTTGGGGTCTTGAGCAACCTGGGCTAGTGGAAGGTGTCTTTGTGCATGGTAGGAAGTTGGAAGTGGATTATCTTTAATGTCTTTTCCAACCCAAACCAGTTGATGCTTCTGTGATTTCCATGTGCAGAAGAGTGTTGTGTGTTATTTATTTATTTATTTTTATATATATTGGTTTTTTTTCTTCTTACAAAGGATTGCTTTGGGCTAGGTTTAAACTTCCCTGCCTTAGAAGGGCATTTTCAAGGCACTCTCATGGCACAGACCATGTCTGGTGACTCTACTGCTCTTTTTTTCCTGCCGTTTGAGCTCTCCATGGTTTGTTTGGTGTTTGAAGAGTAATAGTGCCCTTTTCATGCATGTAGAGCAGCTTGGACAGGTGCTCCCTGTGGATAAATGCTTCACCTAGGAAATAATGACTCAAAATACTCTGCGCTGGCAGATGGGACTGGGGATCATCTGGTGATCTGAGCAGGGTGGGTGACATGCTGCATGGTGTTAAATCAGTGTTTTGATGTGAAGGTTTTGTTGCCCTGGTCTCTTTTCCATGTAATCTGCAGTCTGCCTGGTCAGTGTGTGTTTGTGTTGCAATGAAGCAGTGTGGTTTTGTTTGCTTGTTTGACCTATCTGCAAGAAGCTGTTGCCAACCCTTGCATTCAAAAATTGTGGCTTCTTTGCTCAGCGGTTTTGTCCTCAAAGGCCTTTGGATTCTCTTATGACAGTCTCTTTCCAGCCCATCTGCGGGTAAGCAGCAGCAAAGGCAGCACTTATTGTAGTGGGTCAGCATCAAACAGCTGAGCCTCCTCCAGTTCACAGCCTGGGCTATTAAAATGTGTTAATTTAATGCCGTGGGGAGTGAAGCCAGAGTGCTGTGGGAGCTGCCTGTCTCTGGTGTAGGAGCAGTGACTTCAAGCCACCAGCTTGTGTCTTTGAATCAAATGTGCTCATCTGAGTCCAAGGAGATCACCAGACAGTCCAGATTTTAGGTGAAAATACTTCTCTTTACTCCCATTAAGGAGCTTTTTGTGAGTGATCTCAAGACTGAAACAAGGAGGGAGTCGCTCCATTCACAACTGAGTATCATAGGCATACAGAGGAGAAAAGCTGTGGGATGCATGTTAATTTTTCTGTAAGATGGGGTTTGTTTGGATGACATTTAGCACAAATGTCCTTAGTGTGTGAGTGGCCATTGCTATGTCAGTACTAGTGAGGGCAGGATGAAGTCATCCCATCCAGGCTGCCCATCAGCCCAGGGTATTAGCTGCTGCTGAAGGATGGTCACTCTTAAAGCGAGCAGAATAATGTGCCTGAGAACTTAATTCTCCTTGGGAGGCAAACAGAGAAGCTTCAGTGCTGTATCTTTTGGGGCTGTGTATATATTTGGGAGGGATTTAGTACACCTTCCCACCCTGCAAGATGGTCAGGCTGTAGCATCAAGGAAGGGCTGACAAGCTGGGGAGCATTTTGCTCTGGTGTATGTAGCTGGACAGCTCTGCTTGACAAGATAACTCGTTATAATCGGGCTGTAGGTGAAGAGAAGCCAGTCCATGCTGTTTCAGCATGGGGGGGCAGGTTGATCTATTGGGGGTGTGTGCTGGTGCGCCTCTTGCACCTTCGCCAGTACGGATGTGTGGGGTTCTTGCTGACCAAGCGCCTACCATCTGGATAACAACACGAAACTCTGTGTGGTTGTCACATCATCTGAGTCAGCCCCTAGACGGCTGATGATGCCCTTGCGTTCAAAAAAGTATGAAGAGAACACCACCACCCCTGCCCTGGGTCCTCCCTTCGGGGCTGGGCCACAACTTTCTCCGGGCAACAGCGACCCGTATTGAAAATCTAGGTCACGGTGGGAGGAGAGCGCGGCCGCTGCATCTCGCCGTGACCTGCGGGCAGGGCCTCTCCTGCCCTCTTTGCACCGCATCCGGGCCGCACCGAGTAACTCCGGCCCCTTCGTTTCCCCCCTCAACATCGATTAAGCGGTGGGGAGAGGGGGACGCCAGTAATCCTGTCCGTTCAGATCTCCTCGCTCGCTCCCGGGTGTTTTTCTGCCGGGCTGGGGGAAGGGCCGCGGTCTCCTAGGGCCGGGGTTCGGCGCCCGCGGGCAGCCCTGGGGGAGGGAGCAGAGAGGGAGGGGGCGGGAAGTGCTGAGGGGGCGCGCGCTCACGCTCCCCCCCCCTCCCCCCACTACTCCAGCCGCCGTTTCCCCTCCACCAATAGAGAAGCAGCTCTGGCGCCCCGCCCTCTGCTCTCAGCCAATAGGAGCTTACTACAGTGTTGTGGGCGGGGGCGGCACTGGGCTTCGCGGCGCGCGGTGGGCAGAGCGGCGGCGGGCGGAGGGGAGAGGGGTGGGCTCAGAGGGCGCGGAGCGGAGCCAAGCGGATCCGAGCCGGCTGGGCGCAGGAGAGGAGCTGCACGACCCCGAGAGTGCTATCTCGGGGAGGGGGAGAGCGGCTCAACGCGTCCCGGCGAGTGGGCGGCGGGCACCGGGAGCGGAGGAGGCCTCGAGCGCGCTCTTGGCGGCGGGTAAATGCTAGCGGGCGCGGGTGTGCGTGCATCGGGTGTGCGTGCATCGGGTGTGCGTGTGTGTGCACCGTCTGTCCACTGTGTGTGCACCCGGTGCGTGTGTTTGAGTGCGCGGCGTTATCTGCGCGCACGGTCCTTGCTCGGTGTGTGCGTGTGTGCAGCCGGCGTTATCGGGCAGCCTGGGCATCTGTAGGGGTGTGTATGCACGGGGTCTTTGCACCCTCTGTGTGCACCTTACGTCCGCACGCACGGGCTGCGTGTGTTCATGTGTGCACAGTGTGTGCACGCACATGTGTGTGCTTATGTGTGCATGGTCTCTGTGCATATTGTCTGTGCACATGCTTGTGTTCACGTGTACAAGGTGTATCTGCATGCACACGTGCGTTCACATACGCGTAGTCTGTGCAAGGTTTATCTGCATGCATATGCATGTGTTCCTGTGCACAATGTGTCTGTGCACGTGCATGTGTTCACATGTGCATGGCCTGCACACACGTGTTCATACATAGTGTGTGCATGGTGTTCATCTGTACAGTCTGTGCATGATGTGTTCATATATGTGGTCTGGTTTGTGCACACGCTTGCACGTGTGCCCAGTCTGTGTGTTCATAGTCTGCACAGTGTGTCTGCACTCATGCATGTGTTCACGTGTACATGGTCTGCACAGTGAGTGCACACACATGTTTGTGTGTACATAGTCTGTGCATAGTATGTCTGTACACACATGCTACATGTCTTCCTGTGTGCATGCAAAGGGTGTGAGTGTACGTGTGTGGTCTGCACATACACTGTGTGTTGTGTATCTGGGGTGCATGGTGTGTGTGACATATTTGGGGTACATGATGTGTGTGGTGTATTGGGGCTGCATGGTGTGTTCCATATGTACTCTCTGCATGCATGCAGTCTGTGTTTGTTCACAGGGTGTGCGAGCTCTCCGTGGTGGTGGCATGGAGAGCTAGAAGCTGAAAGGCTGAGGATTGGCTGGAGACAGGTTGTGGAGAAGGCGAGAAACACAAGGGGACAGCAGGATGGGGCACACAACAACAGGGAGTTGGCACTTGGTGTTCCCTCCTTGCTGAGGCTGTAGGTGCCCAGGGCTGCCAGTGGCGGAATTAGGATTCTGCACGGAGTCCATTGTGCAGGAGGAGAATGAAGGAGATATGACAGGGAAGAGCTCTGGGCTTGGTAAAACACTGGGACTGCACTTGCCCTCTCATGAGTGTGGTGCTGTGGTTGGGTGAAGGTTCTTCTGGCCATTCTTCTGCTTCCCTCCGAATTTCAGCTGAAGAGAGATCCCAGTTAAAGGCGTTTGCCACCAAGCCCTATTTTTATTTTGTATCCAGCGAGGCAGCTGGATACAAAAAGGAATTAAAATTGCATCTTGAGCCATCTGTGAGCATCCACAAGCCAGAGTGTTGTCCCTTGAGTGTTTCTTGGGGAGGAGGAACTGCTCCCTCTTTGTGCTCTGAGGCGACTGTGTGGGGTTGGGGGAGGCTGATTTTGGGCTCTTCCAGCTCTGGGTGTGTGAGTGTTTAAGTGTTGCATGCCCAGCTGTAGAAGGACAATTTCTCTGACACTCCAATTTCTGAGGCAGGTGTGGTACTGGAAATGATGGCTCAGTTATAATTCAATTCCCTGTGTTATAAATTAATTAAAATATGGAGAAACAACCCAAAATCTTATTTCTGAGCAACAGCAGAAATCAAATTTTTGCTTTACTTTGCTCTTTATATTTGGAAGGCTTTCCAAATGTGCTGGGGTTTGTTTGCCTAACTTGGATAGATCTGGAGGGATGGTCTTCTGATGAGCTGATTCTGATTTCACAGTGAGTTGTTGGAGGGAAAAATAACCCCGTGAGGTATTGGGAGGAGGCGGTGTGTGGATGGAAGGGCTCTGAGCCCGTTGCTGTTGCTCCTAGCGCAGTTCCTTTCCTAATTAGCTGATGTACAGTGTCGCTGCCCTATGAGCTGCTCCTTTGGCTGGAGAGGTTGCTTTGTGGAGGTGCAGTGGAAGGTTGGGTTTTTGGTAATGGCTGACAAAAGTGTATCCTAGTTCAATGAAGAGGGTTCTTCTGCAGTGTTGCTGTTGATGAGGATGTGATGGTTGTTAATGGAACTGTGGGGTCATTGGTGGGGGTGTTCTGCTTTCGGTGCATGTCCTGTGGACATCTTGTTTGTGGACTTGGTGTTTGTTTTTCCATGTTGTGATGCCAGCCTCTGGCATCTTTAATTCCCTTTTGGTGACAATTTGGAGTGTTGGGTGTGATGTAAAAGGTAGTAGGGCCCTTTGAGTATCTCCGCTGACATCGCCTTAATAAAGAAGGATTTTCTGGGATTCCTGTGGACAAACATAATCTGCTGCAGAAGCTAAACATCAAGGATAAACATAGTGCTCCTTGCCTTTAAAACTCAAGTAGACCGTGGTGGGTCCTCCCCCCCCAAATGACATGAATTGTGTCAGATCAGAGGAACGGGAATTGCCTGTGTTCTGCTCTGATGGCCTCGATGCAATTTGAAGCAAACCCTTCTCAGGGGAGCATTTGTTTGGAAGGCAGCAGCAGACTCCTGGGCACTGCTAGCTGGAGCAAGGGGAGGAAGGACTCTGCACAGCCTGTTCCAACACACCGTCTGCTCCCAGAGCCCGGCAGTGCTTTAGACCAGTGATGCTCCAAATGCACAGCTTCTGTCTCCGGTAGTGAGCTGCCAGCTCCCCGCCGCTCTGCCTGAGCAGCTGCGATGTTTTCACTTGACAGCGCTTGATTTTTTGGGACGTGGCAAAACAGATCTCTTCTGACACCCCATTTACTGCTTGTTGAGCAAATATTGGGATTGATGTGAAGCAGTCTGGTGGATGTGTTGCTTCTCTAGTACGCAACCGCGTTTGCAAATTCATTCATTAAGCGATCAAAGCCTTGCTGTGCCAGGGTAGCTTGCAGGCTTCCAGCCACGGGATGTTGGGATGCTCTGAAAGCTTTGATGTGTTGATGCCGGGAAGGTGACGTGTAACATGGTGGGAGAGAACTGTACATGAAAACGGGAGGCAGTGGCTGTGTACTGGGTATTCATCAGGAGTTATTTAGCATCTCAAAAGAATCTTGGATTTTTGGGGTCAGTGAGTAAACCTTCAGCTCTTCATTCTCAGGGCAGTTCATGGAGGTGTTGGGTGTGTGTCCACAGCACCTGGCCGGGAGTTGATGTGTCAAATACCTTTCTTTGATGAGTTCTTTAAGGAGGGGTATCTGATGAGAGCCTCTTCCTTTGGGGAGGGACCTTGACAGTACCCCTTCTGTGACAGAATGGGGTTTTCTTCAGCCTCTTACTGCCACAAGGTATCATTTCTGGGAAAAAGCTGGAGAAGTTAGTGCAGCTCAGAGGTGCTGGTGAGCTCTGGGCTCTCTCCAGGTGTCCAGGCCAGGGATCACCTGGAACAGAGAAACCTGGCCAGATGGGAAGCAGAGCAAGTTCTTCCCACCCCACTGTGTAAGTCCACAGATGAGGAGCTCAGGCTGGGCTGCATTTGTGTGCTCCAGTGGGTCTGTCTGGACTTGCTCTGCTTGCTGAAGCTGCTTTTACATTCATGGTAATGAGCTGTCATGAATCAGAGGTGTTGCTTTAATAAGGTTGAGGGGCCTGCAGCAGGCCTATGGATGCAAATAATTTCCTATCATAAACCTTGTTTTGAGCTTTTAAACTCCATTGCAAATCTCCTGGCTTCTTCGTAATCATGGTTCAGCTCCCTGCAACTTTTCTGGAGCATTAAGAAATGGCAGATACTCAAACTGCTCAGGCTCAGAGCTGTGTTTTGCTGCTGTCATGCATCTCTCTGGGGAAGCTCAGTGTGAAGCTTTGCATCTCAAGTGGAAACTGTACTCTGGGCTTGGCGATGTTTTGCAATGGTTGTTCTGCTTTTGGGGTGCTTGGTTTCCGCTGTAATCTTGCATAGATTAAGCAGGCAGCTGTACATAAAGATTTCACCTGATACTTCTCATTTGCTCTGCTGTTTTGATCAGTGCTGTGATTCCTTAAATTGCAGAGAACTGTAGGATGTGGCATAGCAGGGATTTATCTTTGATGGATTAGGTTAGAATGTTCATGGCTTGTACTTAATCCAGATTAATATTATTAGTTTCTTTACGCGGGCTCTGTTGTTTACGTGTGTTTGCTATTGCTGTGAATTTTTGCTTGTGTAATGCTGCTAACCTTCTGTACCAAAAGCAGACACTTCTAACTCAACTCTGTAGACAGAGCAAATCTGTTTTTTAATGAAGCAGTTCCACAGAGCAGAAAACAGCGGGGGCTTGGGGTGTGTTTGAAGCCATTGTGCCCTTCCAGTGCACCCTTCTCCAGACCCCACTGTATTCCTGATAAGGGCTTTTCAACCAAATGCCCACACCAGCTGGCTTTAGCTGCTCCACCCAGAGCAAACGTCTGCAGCAGTGCTAGCCATGTATAATTTATGAAGCTGCACAGCACGTGGACGCTGGTGAGTTTGGGAGGAGACCAAGCCTCTTCATCTCCCTGCTGTCGATGCAGAGTTAGGAGGGTGTAGGAGGAGGAGCAACTCTGGGAGGGTGTTTCTGTTGGTGAGTGAGCTCCGTGGCTCATTTTGTGGCCATGGTCATTGTGTTGTGTTCTTCCCTTCCACGGGGGTGCTTTTGAGGAGTGCTTTATCTACGTCCAGCTGGCGGCCAGTCTCTCGTGGAGTCCCCCAGGGATCAGTGCTGGGCCCCATCCTGTTCAATATCTTTACTGATGATCTGGATGAGAGGATTGAGTCCATCATCAGTAAATTTGCAGATGACACCAAGCTGGGGGCAGGACTTGATCTGTTAGAGGGTAGGAGAGCTCTGCAGAGGGACCTTGCCAGGTTGGACAGATGGGCAGAGTCCAAGGGCATGAGATTTAACACAGCTAAGTGCAGGGTTCTACAAATTGGCCACAACAACCCCAGGCAGTGCTACAGCTGGGGTCAGAGTGGCTGGAGAGCGGCCAGGCAGAGAGGGACCTGGGGGTGCTGGTCAGTGGTAGGCTGAACATGAGCCTGCAGTGTGGCCAGGTGGCCAAGAGGGCCAATGGCATCCTGGGCTGCATCAGGAACAGGGTGGCCAGCAGGAGCAGGGAGGTCATTCTGCCCTGCACTCAGCACTGGTTAGGCTGCACCTTGAGTGCTGAGTCCAGTTCTGGGCCCCTCAGTTTAGGAAAGATGTTGAGTTGCTGGAAGGTGTCCAGAGATGGGCAACAAAGCTGGGGAGGGGTCTGGAGCACAGCCCTGTGAGGAGAGGCTGAGGGAGCTGGGGTTGCTTAGCCTGGAGAAGAGGAGGCTCAGGGGAGACCTTCTTGCTCTCTACAACTACCTGAAGGGAGGTTGTAGCCAGGTGGGGGTTGATCTCTTCTCCCAGGCAGGCAGTACCAGAACAAGAGGACACAGTCTCAAGCTGTGCCAGGGGAGGTTTAGGCTGGAGGTTAGGAAGAAGTTCTATACAGAAAGAGTGATTGCCCATTGGAATGGGCTGCCTGGGGAGGTGGTGGAGTCACCATTGCTGGAGGTGTTTAGGAAGAGACTGAATGAGGCAATTGGTACCATGATTTAGTCGATTAGATGGTGTTGGGTGAGAAGTTGGACTTGATGTTCTCGAAGGTCTTTTCCAACCTGGCCTGGTCTATTCCCATTCCCATTCCCATTCCCATTCCCATTCCCATTCCCATTCCCATTCCCATTCCCATTCCCATTCCTATTCTATTCTATTCTATTCTATTCTATTCTATTCTATTCTATTCTATTCTATTCTATTCTATTCATCTCTTGGTGAGGATGAGTGCTGTGGGATGTCAGCCAAACATTCCAGTGGGTTCCCACCATCAGGTAATATCCCAAGAAAACCTGCAACCCAGAGTTGGGGAGGAGCCTTTTCTCTGCCCAAACCGATGTCCTCCTCACAGTGATCACTTGAGTTGTACTCACAGGGAAGCATGCCCTGGATGGAGCCCTGCCAATGGGAGCACGGTCTGGAAGCAGCAGGAGGAGACTGGGGCTAGTTAGCTGTTTCTGTGAAAAGCACAATTGCTTTGAACCTGTGGGTCACTGCTCTTAGGCTGATTATTTGCCCTTCCCCACCCCACACAGTGCCTGTGTGAGAGAGATAATTAAAAGCTTTTAGTTAAATAATTAGCTCAGTGGCTCTCACGGCTCCCTGGTAGAATTGTGGACTCAAACACTTGGAGGTAGAAGATGGCATGTGGCTGCTGCTGGTCCCGCAGCATCTCCTCCATCTCCTTCTGCAAGCACAGACCAGCCTGGTCTTGGGGTGTGATTGCAGATAGGCTTTTCCCCCCAGGGCTGGCAGGAGAAAGCCTCTCACTAAGTGGGAGCAGCCCTGTCCCGCTGTGTGTAGGACCCCGGGCTGGAGTTATTCTCTGCTAGTTGAACTCTGCTCTGAAGACAGGATTAGTAATTCCTGCCAGGGCTTGCAGTTCACATGGAATCCAAGCATGGTGAGGGTTGAAAGGATCTCTGAAGATCATCGAGTCCAACCCTGGAGTACTGTGTCCAGTTCTGGAGCCCCTATTACAAGAGGGATGTGGAGGTGCTGGAACGTGTCCAGAGAAGGGCCACAAGGATGATCAGAGGGCTGGAGCTGCTCTGCTGTGAGGACAGACTGAAGGAGTTGGGGCTGTTCAGTCTGCAGAAGAGAAGGCTCTGAGGTGACCTAATTGTGGCCTTCCAGTATCTGAAGGGGGCCTACAGGAAGGCTGGGGAAGGACTTCTCAGGATCTCAGGTAGTGATAGGACTAGGGGGAATGGAATGAAGCTGGAGGCGGGGAGATTCAGGCTGGATGTGAGGAGGAGGTTCTTCACCATGAGAGTGGTGAGACGCTGGAATGGGTTGTCCAGGGAGGTGGTCGAGGCCCCATCCCTGGGGGTGTTTAGAATAAACCTTTATTAGGATAAACCAAACCAGGTTGGAAGAGACCTTCAAGATCATGGTGTCCAACCCATCAACCAATCCAACCCACCCAAACAGCTAACCCATGGCACCAAGCACCCCATCAAGTCTCCTTCTGAACACCTCCAATGACGGCGACTCCACCACCTCCCCGGGCAACCCATTCCAATGGGCAATCACTCTTTCTGTATAGAACTTCTTCCTAACATCCAACCTGAACCTCCCCTGGCACAGCCTGAGACTGTGTCTTCTTGTTCTGGTACTGAGTGCCTGGGAGAAGAGACCATCATCTGCCTGTCTACAACCTCCCTTCAGGTAGTTGTAGAGAGTGATAAGGTCACCCCTGAGTCTCCTCTTCTCCAGGCTGAGCAGCCCCAGCTCCCTCAGCCTCTCCTCACAGGGCTTGTGTTCCAAGCCCCTTACCAACTTTGTTGCTCTTCTCTGGACACGCTCCAGCAAGTCAACATCCTTCCTAAACTGAGGGGCCCAGAACTGGACACAGTACTCGAGGTGTGGCCTAACCAGTGCAGTGTACAGGGGCAGAATGACCTCCCTGCTCCTGCTGGCCACACTGTTCTTGATGCAGGCCAGGATGCCATTGGCCCTCCTGGCTGCCTGGGCACGCTGCAGGCTCATGTTCATCTTGCCATCAACCAGTACCCCCAGGTCCCTCTCTGCCTTGCTGCTCTCAGCCACTCTGACCCCAGCCTGTAGCACTGCATGGGGTTGTTGTGGCCGATGTGCAGAACCCAGCACTTGGATGTGTTCAATCTCATGCCATTGGATTCTGCCCATCTGTCCAGCCTGTCGAGGTCCCTCTGCAGAGCCTCTCTACCCTCCAGCAGATCAACTCCTGCCCCCAGCTTGGTGTCGTCAGCAAATTTACTGATGATGGACTCAATGCCCTCATCCAGATCATCAATAAAGATGTTAAAGAGCACAGGGCCCAGCACTGATCCTTGGGGCACACCACTAGTGACTGGCTGCCAGCTGGATGTGGCACCATTCACCACCACTCTCTGGGCTCAGCCATCCAGCCAGTTCCTAACCCATCGCAGTGTGCTCCCGTCCAAGCCATGGGCTGACAGCTTGGCCAGGAGTTTGCTATGGGGGACGGTGTCAAAGGCCTTGCTGAGGTCCAGGTAGACCACATCAACAGGCTTCCCCACATCCACCAGGCGGGTCACCTGATCATAGAAGGAGATCAGGTTGGTGAGGCAGGACCTGCCCTTCCTAAATCCATGCTGGCTAGGCCTGATTAAGGCCTGATGCTGGCTAGGCCTGATTAAGAGCAGGCTGGATGAGGCTCTGTCCAGCCTGATCTAGTGTGGGGTGTCCCTGCCTATGGCAGGGGGGTTGGAACTAGATGATCCTTGCGGTCCCTTCCAACCCTGAATGAAACTATGAAACTATGAAACCCCACTACCAAAGCAGGATCACTTAGAGTCAATCACACAGGCACATGTCCAGGTGGAATGCCTCCAGAGAAGGAGACTCCACAGCCTCTCTGGGCAGCCTGCTCCAGTGCACCAGCACCCTCACAGTGAAAGAGTTTTTTGTTCTGTTGGTGTTGAACCTCCTGACTTCCAGTTTAAGTCTGTTGCTCCTTGTCCTGGCACTGAGAGGAGTCCGGCCCTATCCTTCTGACACTTACATATATATAAGCATTAATGAATTCTCCCCTCAGTGTCCTCTTCCAAATACTGGATTCTATATGCAGGTAGTTTTGCAGCCCTGCTTCCAAACAGGCAGATCCCAATGGCATCACCTTGAGGTGCACATCAGCCATTAGGGACAAGAGCTGGTGGGACTCCACAGGGACACAGCCCTTGTGTGCACAGGGGAAAAGAACATTGGTGAGCTGTAACCCTCCCTGGCTGACAGAGCTTTCTTGTTCTTCATGTAGACAAAAACAAAGCTGCTAATTCTGTCTGAAAAGTCATAAAATCCAGGATTGGGCCAAAATTCCCTTTCTTAGGTACCTGTTTTACAACTGTTTGCCTGGCAGTGATTGATGTGCAAGATAGAAATTGTGTGTTGAACTCTTGTGGGGAGTTGGTGTGAAGTCAAGAGAAATGTCACCTCACTGACATCTCCCTTTCTCCTGCATGAGTGTGTCCAGGTGTCCAGAGGCAGTGCAAAGCCGTAATGTAAATGTGCCCTGACAGAGGCAGAGGATGTGTTCCCAGGCTTCTTTCAGGAGGAAGGGCTCAGAACCTGCAGATGAAAGCAGCACTTTTAGGGTCCTCAGTAGCAAATACTGGGATTTGAGCAGTGAGAAACTGGGTGGGGTGAGGACTGGCACTGCTCTTGCTATCCCTCCATTCCTGCTTGGGATGTACCCTTCCAAGGATATCCCTCCGTTCATGCCTTCCTCCTGGGCAATGTCCTCCATCCCTCTTAGGGATGCATCATCCCGGGGCAATCATAGAATGGATTGGGTTGGAAGGGACCTTGAATATCATCCAGTTCCAACCCCTGCCATGGGCAGGGACACCTCCCACTAGATGAAGTTGCTCAAGGCCTCATCCAACCTGGCCTTGAATATCTCCAAGGAGGAGGCATCCACAGCCTTCCTGGGCAACCTATTCCAGTGTCTCCCGACCCCCATTGTACAGAATGTTTTCCTTTAATATCCAGTCTACAGCTTTCTTCTTCCTCTATCCCTCCTGGGGATTTACCCATTGGAATGGGCTGCCTGGGGAGGTGGTGGAGTTGCCATCACTGGAGGTGTTTAGGAGGAAACTTGATGGGGTGCTTGGTGCCATGGTTTAGTTGATTAGATGGTGTTGGATGGTGGGTTGGACATGATGATCTCGAAGGTCTCTTTCAACCTGGTCCTATTCTATTCTCTATTCTATTCTCTATTCTATTCTCTATTCTATTCTCTATTCTCTATTCTCTATTCTCTATTCTCTATTCTATTCTATTCTATTCTATTCTATTCTATTCTATTCTATTCTATTCTATTCTATTCTATTCTCCTAAGAACATCCCTCCAGGGGGATGTACCTTCCCAAAGACGTCTTTCCATCCCTCCCTCTTGGAGTGCACCACTGTCCCTCCATGCCTTCTGGAGTTTGTGCTGAGGGCCAGTGTAGTATTGTTGCCTCTTATCTTCAACTGTGAAGTTGAAAGTGAGTGTGTGTGGTGAGGAGCTGGTGAGGCTTGGTCCATAAGCACCTGAAGAGCTGTACTGCAAGATGGGAGTTCAGGCTACCTGGTCCAGCTGCTGGAAGAACTTTAGGCACAAGTTGGCACTGTTGGGGCCTTGGGGAGGAAACCAGCTGCAGAGAAGATGACTGTTCTCAGCTGTATGTTGTATGCTGCTCTAGTCAGAAGGGTTTAAGGACCTTTCCCTCGTCCCCTGCTTCCTTCCCTGCCCCCCCCCCCCCGCCCCCCCTTTCATGGGGAGGGGGAACAGCAAGGAAGAGAAACAGCTTTAGGGGGGGAAAAGCAGGCTCAATAGATGTTGTTTTTCCCTTGTTTTTCATGTGCAGCTAGGCCTCCTAGGGGGTTCAAACACGATGGAAAAGAGCTCTTGCAGATGCCTGGGTTTGCTGAGTCAGTTGCACACGTTGGCTGACTGTTCCTCAAGGAGCTTCTGAGAAACAATTTCAGGTTGCAGAGGCAGGGTGCAGGAGGGACCCTGCAGAAGGGGTTTATCTGTGGTGGAGCTGGGAGGAGCAATGATTGCCTCAACATGGGGAGGGTGTGTGGCCGATAGCATGGGGACGTGGTCATGTGCAGAGCTCCTCTGACTTCAGCAGCCGCTGATACTGAGTTTATTGGAGGAAATGGTGTAGGCTGCTCCTTGAGGCTTTGTCATCGTTCTTGTAACTGCTGCTTCTGTTATTTCCCTTCTGTCTGCTTGATGTCCTCTTCAAAAAACACTTGATGTGTTTGTGGGTGGCAGTAGCTGGGCTGCTTGCTCCTGCTTGGTTCTGTGCTGCCCTTCCCTCCCTCAGGAAATGGTGGAAAAACAGTCAGAGTTGGGTGGTGCTCTATCACATGGGGGTTGGACTAGATGATCCTCAGAGGTCCTTTCCAGCCCATACCATTCTGTGATTCTATTGTGAGATCAGAGCAGCGTTGCACTTTGTCCTGCTGCAGGACTTGTGTCCCTGACCCTTTCTGCAGTGTGGGTTGGGGTGCTTCACCCACACACTGGGAATGAGAACCCAAAGAACTGGTAGTGTCCAACTGTGTTCATCTCTAAGAGTGACCTTTAAAGGAAAAACCTTTGGTGTGAAGTTGCTGGAGCCCTAGAGCAGGCTGTCCCGAGAGGTTGTGGAGTCTACTTCTCTGGGGAGGCTTCCAACTTCCCCTGGCCATTGTGGTCACAGGATGTCAGGGGTTGGAAGGGACTTCTGGAGATCATCAGGTCCAACCCCCCTGCCAGAGCAGGATCATAGAATCCAGCTCAGGTCGCACAGGAACACATCCAGATGGGTCTTGAAATTTCGTCTCCAGAGGAGACTCCACAACCTCTCTGGGCAGCCTGCTCCAGGGCTCTGGGACCCTTACAGTAAAGAAGTTCTTTCTCATGTTGAAGTGGAACTTCCTGTGCTGTATTTTCCATCCATTGCCCCTTGTCCTGTCACGGGGCACAAGTGAGGAGAGGCGTTCCCTTCCTTGCTTTCACCCATCCCTCAGATATTTATAAACATTTGTTAAATCCCCTCTCAGTCTTCTCCTTTCCAGACTAAAAGGCCCCAGGTCAGGGGGCTCGACTGGATGATCTTCAGAGATGTCTTCTAACCCCCACCATACTTTTCCCACCCTGTTTGCATGCTGGAAGAAGTTTTTGTCCTATTTTATTTTGAAGAAATTAGATGCTTGGGGTACCTGGTGTCTCCCCTCAGCTTTGGGGACGCAGAAAATACTCGTTGGTGTCATTGTGGTACACTTGATCTCTCCCTTCAAATGCTGAATGGCATCTGAGATACTGCTGGGGAAACCACCGTGAGCAGTGTTACTGGCTTTGTGTTTGGCAGGTGCTGCTGTTGGCTTACTTAAAACTGAGAACTGGCTCTCTTCACTTGGCCCGACGAGGGCAAAGGGCGATGGCCCTTTTGTGGAGGGGTGGTTTATTAAAGAAAGACTTCCTACCACATGAAGAATAGAGAGGAAGAGCTCAGGGAAGCTGAATCTATTAGTGTGATGAGCCTGTGTGCCTCCGGAGACAGGAGTAGGACTAGATAATGAACATGGCTTCAGCAAAGCAAGGCTTGCAATTACAGGGAAATTTGGTGCTTCTCTGTGGTGTTTTTCTTGCACCCTTCCCAATGCATGAGCATTGTCCAGGGGTTGTCCTGGTGGGGCGGTTCAGGTTGGGCTTGATCCATGCAGTGCTAGTCACAGGACAGTTAGGAGATTTAGTCATGCAAATACGGCAGGCTTAATTTTTTTTTCTCCTTTTTCTGAGGTAGATGCACATCTGCACCTCTGCCAGTGGTTAGATTTGTTGCAGAGACAGTGCTGGGAGGCCCAGGAGCAGCTTGTACCCAGAGATCAATCATGCACCAGTCCAGCAGGTGGGAAGGTTTGCAGAGAGCTCATGGCTGCCTTGGCGAGGTCTGAGCCTGCCTGCGGGGTTAGCTTTGTCTGCTGGGCTGATGCTACTGGTGGAAGTGGTTGCACATTATCTGTTTCTCCTGTTTTCTTACCACAAACAGTTGTAAATCGCTGAGGCAGAAGGGACAGATGAAAACAACCCCCAGCCCTGGCTTTGCTGTGACACTTTCCAACTCCTGCCAGGGTCTTTTAGATTGAAAGCAGAACAAGGAAACAAAGAACTGTGCCCTTTTGATGCATTAACTTAAAAATGGACTGCAAATTGCCTATAGATTGTGCTTTATTTGGAGACAGTTCCACCTTCTGAAACTTCTGACTGGCAGAAAAACAAGTGGTGATTAGCTATACTGACATGAAAGCTGGGTTAATTGTAGCACTTCAGCTTTACCACTAGAAAAACATCTTGGCGTAGGTGAAGACATGTGGTTTTGAGCTAGAGTCACCGTGGAATGGAGAGGACACAGGCTGAAGTTGCAGCTTCGAAAGTATGAGGTTTGTGGGTGAGTTGTTCAAGGTTTTGCTTGTTTCTCCCCCTGTGCTGAGTACCTGGATGTGTTTCAGCAGAAACACTCCCTGAGAAAGCATTCTGAGATGTTTCTTTAAAGCGAAAGCACGAGTGGAGCAAAGCCCAAGCCTCTCTGGATTGCTGCAGTTGGAAAACATCAGCAGAGCCTTTCTAATAGAGCAGGTTATGAACGCAGTGCAAAAATGCAGCCAGCTGCATCCTGCAAAGCCGAACATCATCTCAACATCCCAGTATAAGTCAAGCCCAGCAGTTGCTCGGTTCTTGTTCTCTGGAGGAAGCTGCAGCTGGGGAATGTGCTATGTTTTCCCACCCATTTACTGTGTTTTTGCCTAGTCACAGGGTGTTTCATGGGTGCAGCCAGGTTGGGTGCTGCCGGTCAGAGATGTTTGGGAATGAGTCAGTAGAGCTCAGGATGCACGTTTCTTGAAAGCAACCCAGGAGATCCGCAGGCTTTGCACAAGCTTAAAGGCTGACACCAAGACAAAAAGATCAGACCTCCTGGTGATGGAAGCTCTGAGCTCTTGTGCTGGTGCTTTGGCAAATAATGCTTGAAATTTCTTGCTGTCTTCTAAAGAAAAATCTGTCTTTGCTGCTCCAAGCAATGAATTACAGTTGTTTTTAAATGCAAATGGCAAAAAATCCTCAGCTTGGAGCAGTGCAGCTATTTGATTTTTAAGTTGCTAGTTTGTCTCGCAGGTAATGAGCCAGCGTGGTATCCAGATTGGTCCCCTATGGCTATGTGGGATTGCAGCGGTCATCTGTGTGCTCTGTATTTACTGTGAGGACAAAAGAATGTGGCACTTGCCTTTTAGCAAAGGGACTGGCTTTTTCAGTTGGATCACTGGAGATGGGGATGTGTTTGAGATCTCAGATTCCCCCTCTCACTTATTAAAGAAGAGTACTTGGTTTATGCCACCTGCAGTTAAAGCCCACACAGCTATTGCCTAATTTCTCATGGCAAGAGCATGGTTATGTTTTTGTAGCATCTTCCTTTTTGAAGCCATGCTGGAAGTTGGCTTTGCTGCTTGAAATTAAGTCCTCTTGTAAACCAGAGGCTCACTGAGTGATTTATTAATTTAATTGCTGCTTCTAATAGTAAACACATTGTGGATTAGAGAGACACGTCCTGCTGCCCTAGAGGACTTGGGCAAAGTGGTCACAGAATCCCTGAATCCCAGTATGATGGAGGTTGGAAGGGTCTTCGGAGCTCACCCAGTCCAACCCCTCTGCTTAAGCAGGGTCACCCAGAGCAGCATGGCTGGGGTGGGGTTGGAATCTCTCCAGAGGAGGAGACTGCTCAACCTCTCTGGGCATCCTGCTCCAGGGCTCCAGCACCCTCACAGCAAAGAAGTTTCTTGTCCTGTTTTGTATCATCAGCAAACTGGCTGAGAGTCCATTCCGTTTCATCACCCAGGTCATTGATAAAGGCATTGAGTAAGGTCCCAGATATGTGAGTCATCCATGTTGTTCATGTCCCTGTGCAGGCACACCCCTGATGTGAGGGCTTAGTGTCCCCTGCTCTTGTTCCAGCAGGGTCTCCAAGCCCTGCTGCTGAGCAAAGCGGTGACGAGATGGATTTTTTCTCAAAACGCTGGGAGCAGAAATGAAGCACAGAGAAGAGCTATTCACCTTGTCATTGTGCTTTATGTCTGGGAGATGCCTAGCAGTGACCTTCCCTGCTGTGGTCAAGAATGAGTTTTGCAGAGCTGTTCATGACACCCCTTGAAAGCTCACCGCCCCATGTGAAGAGAAACACAGATTGGGAGGAAAAAGAAAAAGTAATACTCGGTTAAGAAATGAGCAGGCAGCTGTGCTAAAGTGGCATTTTCCCCTGGCACACAGCTGTTTCACACAAGTGGCACTGCAGCAGCCCGTTGTGTAATAGACAGCTGTTTGTAGAAAGGGACAAGGGACCAAGGCAGGTGGAATCCCTTCTCAAAATCTGCCAGAAGGATGTTTTGCAGCAGGGTGAATGTTAAATTTGAGCAGTGTGAGTTGCTCGATAACTTCTTGTGTTCCTGCCTGCAGATGCCAGCATGGTTGTGAAGGCTTCAGGAGCTGCAAACATTCCTAGATTGGATATTGGAGAAAATTTCTTTACCATAAGAGTGGTCAGGAATTGAAACAGGCTGCCCAGGGAGGTGGTGGAGTCACCCTCCTTGGAGGTGTTCAACAAACATGGGGGCGTGGTACCTGGGGATATGGCTTAGTGTCCTTGGTGGTCGTGGGTTGATGGTTGGACTGGATGATCTTGGAGGTCTTTTTCAACCAAAGCAATTCTGTGATTCTATGCTGAGGTCCATTCTGTGCCATTCCTGAAGACTATTGCTGGGCAGCTCTTCCCAGAGGAGCTGCTGGTCCTGGATGCCAGCAGGTTTGAAACTTACATTGCTGTGCAGTGCAGCCGGCAGCAGCCTCATGCACAGGGAATTCTGTAATTAATATCGGCTTGAGTGCTGAGTAATTTGGAGCAGTAATTGGATGGTAGCTTAAGAGCAGGAGCATGGTTAAATAAATCAAACAGGCTTTGTGGTCATAACGTCAGCAGGTGAAACACCTGGGAAATGGCAAATCCACATGGCAGTGCTGCGTGCTGTGAGCCAGGTGGGTGCTTCAAAGCACACCCAGCCAAACCCCAATGTGCAGAACAGGGGCAGGTCCTCTCCTTCCC
Source organism: Melanerpes formicivorus (assembly GCF_026170545.1). Classification (NCBI taxonomy): domain Eukaryota; kingdom Metazoa; phylum Chordata; class Aves; order Piciformes; family Picidae; genus Melanerpes; species Melanerpes formicivorus. Next base: position 252,308 of record NW_027142397.1, on the reverse strand, counting down.
CAGGTGCTGAGGGAGCAACACCTTCTTAGGCAGATTGATTTTAAAGAATTAGGCAATGAAATGTTCTTGCTGTGGAGTTGTTTGCAGCTTGTTTGGTCTGGGGAACTGCAACAAGCGTGGGCTGCTGAGTGTGTGTGCACTGATGTCCTTCCAAAGTAGGAGATCAGCTCGTTGTGTTTGTTTCTGGTTTTGCTTTTTACTCTTAAACCATACTTCTTGCTGTAAACCCTACTTTGCTTTCTGGAGCTGGTGTGGCTTTTCTCTGCTCTCTTTTTTCACGGTGCTCTGCTAACAGCTTACATTGGTGAGGAGATGTCTAGGAGCCAGCTGAACCTGGTTAGACCTTGTTTGCATATGTTCATTATTTTCATCTCCAGAGGAACAGACAGCCATCTATCTTCAGCCTGTGTATAGATAATAAGAACCTAAAGGAAATGTGATGGATGTGGTTTGAGAATATCTTTTTTGGAGGCGCAGAGGGGGTTTGACGTGAGCTTCCTGTCAGGGAAGCCTGGGTGAGCTCACTGATGCTTTTTGCTCTCTCCACTCTTTCACCCTGGCCTCATTTGAAGGGTCTTCTCATGGCAGTTTTAGCCTGAACAATGATACCAACAGAGCTTGCAGAAAAGAGGATTTGTCTGGCCTTTTATGCTCTTGTGCTTCGTGAATGTGGATTTCAGCAATATTGTTGTGTGGCTCCTGCTGTCAGCAGCTTGTTGAAAAGGGGAGCTCACTCGTCTGGTATTGCAGCTCTCGACTCGCAGCCCTTTTGCCCCATAATTTGAGCTGGGACTCTCCATTCAGCCTTCAGTACTGGGTGCCAGGCAAAACCCAGTAGGTTTTGAGTCCAAACCACTGAGAGTAAACCAGTTTATTTTTCATTTTCTGTTGGGTTTTGGTGCTTGATAAATAGCCAAGCTGCCCTGAGTCCTCATGAGTCTGCGGAGCTTTCAGCTGGCTGAGGTGGTGTTGGGCTCAGTGAGGCTTCACCTGTGCATGAGGTGGTTGCACAACCGGCATTGAAGTGGAATAGAGGAGAAAACAAGCAAAGCTTCTCCCAAACCCCATGCAGTTATTTGTGCTGCCTTTGTATTGTTGGGGAGGGGGTACTCACATGTGCCCACTTTGAATAGAGTAAGGATTATTCTGAGACCTAACTTGCAAAATGTGAGTCTTGGGGTGCTGGGTTATGGGCACGAGAGCAGCAGCTCACCCAGAAAGCAGCTCCAGCTCCTGGTCATTGTAACAGGGAGATATTTAAACCAGATGCTTTCTCTTTTCTGCACATGCTTTGTCCTTACTAGAGGGAATAGTTTGTCTTGCAGGGCTCTTCATTTGAGTTTTTGGTTTATTTTTGACACTGCAGTGTCAAGAAAAAGCTGGTAGCTGTTTGCTGTTGCCTTCTCATCAGGAGCATGACTGGCAGCATGCTGGCAGTGATGTGGTGGTGGGTATCAGCACTCATGGTGGGTATTGGCACCTATGGTTGTGTGTCAACACCACTGGTGGGTGTCAGTGCTGGTGGAAGTGAAGAAAGCTGATTACAATGTCAAAGCAGTGCCTCTATTCTCTGTCCTCTCCCTGCCTGCCCTTACAGATGGGTCCTCTTTAATGACTTTGAGAATGTTAATCTTCTCTCAGCGCTGCCAGGGGCAGATGTGAGCAGGCTGGGAAAGAGGGACCCGAGTTACCTGCAGGAGCAAGAAGGTAGGAGAGGATCAGTGGTGGGGAGAGCACAGGTCTAGCACAGATGAACAGGAGGGTGGGAGAGATTCCTTTAGTGTGGACTCCTGAGCAAAGCAATGTTTAATTAATTCAGGATTAATTGTGGCTGGAGAGGAGGGTGCTGTGGTGTGTTGCACAGAAAGTGATCAAGGAGCACCGGTATGATGATTAGCACTAAGTTGTCCTTATAGGTACTGGATGGGAAAGGTGAGAGTTGTAAAAGTGAAAAATACCTCTTGAGAACTGCTCAAGGTGCCAGTGTGTGTTCAGTTTTTAAACCTGCGAAGCCTCTTCCTGTCCCAGCCCATCAAGTGCAGAGAGGAAGACAGCAACTGAAAATAGAAGCAAACAGCCCCTGTAATGTGGGGGCAAAGAGTGTTTCTGGCCGTCTCCTTGGATCACAGCTTCCTTTTCCTTTCTGTAGGTTGAGGAAGGCACCATTTGTGCACATTTCCTCCTGGGTGCAAATGACTGCACTAACCAATGAACAAGAGGGTTAAGGCAGGACTTGAGCAGAGGGGACCAACAAGGACACTCACTTGGGTCTCCAGCAGCAGAAAATAACTCATGGTGCCATGTTATCTTCCTTCCCATTTTTAAATCAATGCTCTTCCTTCCCCCCAGGATGATCTTCAATATCCTGCTCACTGTTTCCCATCATGATAGGACAGGCTGTGCACCGGAGCTCAGCTGCTGTGTCCTGGTGAGCCATTAGTGCCTCAGGGTGGAGTCTGGGGTGGTGTTCAAAGGCAGAGTGGACACAGACACCCTGTGGAGTAAAACTGATGGCTTGGTGGGCAGGCAGGAGGTGACAGTGCTGTTATTTGGGCTGGGAAGCTGCAGTGGTGGTAAGAAAGTGCTCACTGCGTGTTTGCTGTCCCAGAGCATCAAAGGGATTGCTGACAGCTGAGCAACTGCACTAAACAACAGAGCTACCGAAGGTGATATGCCAAAAGCACCAGGTTAGGCACTGGAATGTTGTCCCTGCAGCCCGTAAGTATTGAGAGTGTCGCCTGAAACTGTAACGTTTTAAATGCCGGCTTTTACTGGGAGCTCGCACTCTGCTGCTACACGCAGGTGCCAAGGGCTGCTCAGTGCTCGTGCTGAAATCCTGCCAAAGAAAAGGTGATAAGAGTCACAGAATCATGGAATGGTTTGGGTGGGAAGGGACCTGTAAAGGTCATCTAGTCCAACCCCCCTGCACTCAGCAGGGACATCCCCAACTAGAGCAGTTTGCTCAGAGCCCCAGACAAGCTGACCTGGGATGGTTCCAGGGATGGGGCATCTCTCACTTCTCTGGGCAGCCTGGGCCAGGGTCTCACAATCCTCAGAGTCAAAAAACCTCTTCCTTTTCTCTAATCTGAATCTCCCTATTTTGGTTCAAACCGGTCCTCCTTGTCCTGTCACAAGAGGCCCTGCTCAGGTCTGCCCCCAGATTTCTTTTCAGCCTGTTTAAGTCCTGAAAGGCCACCAGAAGGTCACTCTTCTCTATTATTGAATGAAAATCACTTGTCTGGGCTGTGTGTGAGATAAAGCACCCAGGAAGCCAGGCTGGCACCCAGCAAGCTGGGTTGTGTCTCCTTGCTGTTGGAGGTGCAGTGCAGGCAGTGTGGGGAAGTCGGCAATTTTGATTCCAAGCCATCTTCAGTGAAAATGGCTGTTTGTAAATGTGTTACATCAGATGTGTCAATGGGTGTAATTAAGGAATGAAGACTGCTTCACACCCCTAATTAAGGGGATTAAAAAATGAAAGCTGCCTGATTTCACTGCTGGGTGGAAAAACCAAACAGGCAGACTGGTGGAAAGTGCTGGGAGGCCAAGGTGGTTCTGCTGCAGCCCCATCAGAATAGAATAGAATAGAATTAAGCAGGCTGGAAAAGACCTTCGAGATCATCAAGTCCAACCTATCACCCAACACCATCTCATCAACTAAACCGTGGCACCAAGTGCCCCATCCAGGCTCTTCTTAAACACCTCCAGTGATGGTGACTCCACCACCTCCCTGGGCAGCACATCCCAATGGCCAATCACTCTGTGAAGAAGCACCAAGAGGAGCAGCTCTGGGGAAGTGACAGCACTGATCCCTTCCCTAATTGGTGCATAATTAACTGCTGAGCATAGAAGACAGTGTTTGATCACTGGTTCAAGCTTTCTCCAATTTGATTTTGGTTTCTGGTGGGGATGGGAGGCTTTCCATGGGGATGCAGCTTTGAGGAGCTCACAGTTGTGTCATCCCATGATGGGCTGGTATCTCCTTACCATCTCAGTACCCATCACCCACTGTTGAGGATGGTGAGGTGGGGTCTTGTTGCATAGAAGCAGATGTGAGATGGATGTGTGGGGTGCTGGACACAGGGCAGGACCTTCAAGCATCCATGAAGTGCTTTTGTGTGCATGTAGTGGGCAGTGCCATGCCAAATCTGGGACAGTGAACGTGGGGTAATGGAAATATGAGGAAGCTGTGCCCAACATGGGCTCCTCTGCCTTGCTGAGAGTAGAACTGCTTTGTGGTGGGATGGAGACTGCTGTGAGAGGATCCTGACACAATGATCTCCCGTGATTTGTTTGACTCCAGGCAGGGGTCACATACCATGCAGGTGCAGGGGCCCAGAATGGCTGCCACTGGAGCACCCTCCACTCCTGCTGTGATTTTCCAGGAGCCATTTCCTTTGCTCTCCAGCTTGTGAAGCCGGCCCTGGGGAAACTTTAGGGTCACTGAGCATCGTCAGCAGGAAAGATAGGAAGAAAAACATCCTTGTGGAAGTGGTGTTAAGCATCCAATAGAATAGAATAGAATTAACCAGGTTGGAAAAGACCTTTGAGATCATCAAGCCCAACCCATCACCCAACACCATCTAATCAACTAAACCATGGCACCAAGTGCCTCATCCAGGCTCTTTTTAACACTTCCAGTGATGGTGACTGCACTACCTCCCTGGGCAGCACATTCCAATGGCCAATCTCTCTGTGAAGAACTTCTTCCTAACCTCCAGCCTAAACCTTCCCTGGCACAGCTTGAGACTGTGTCCTCTTGTTCTGGTGCTGCTTGCCTGGGAGAAGAGACCAACCCCCACCTGGCTACAACCTCCCTTCAGGGAGTTGTACAGAGCAATAAGGTCTCCTCTCGGCCTCTTCTTCTCCAGGCTGAACACCCCCAGCTCCCTCAGCCCCAAGTGTATGCCTGGGACACATAATGCTCTTCTGTAGCATGTGGTGCTGCATTTGTCAGGGCGGTGTTCTTCTGGGGCTCTGCTGGCATTTGAGTTTGTCCCACTGAAACTGCGTCGGTCCCTGAGGCTTTACAGACAGCATTTGGCTTGTGGGTATGAGTGCTCAGGAAAACATCTGAGTGACTGGTTTGCCTGTGGATTCCCTGTGGACCAGGTCTGGTTGAGACTGTGGTTGCACTCAGGCTTTAAACGGTGCTGTGTTTGCCTGGTGCCCTTAGACCCAGACAGGAACCTGGAGTGGGTCAGAGTCTGAACTATTTTAAAAAGGGACTTTCTGGAGCAGGTGTCTCCTCAACTTCTTGTGTTTATGGTGCCAGCAGAAGATGCTTTGCTCTTCCTAGTCTTGGGGCATGGTCAGCATCTGTCTGGGAGTCTGCATCTTCCATTTCTCATTGCTCTGTGCCTTGGGGAGGTGCAGCCACCTGAGAGGGGGCTTCCGTTTCTGCAGGCAGGGGATGGGGCCTGTTAAGAGCTTTTAGCATTGAACATCCTCTCTACTCTGCTCCCATGAGACCCCACCTGCAGTACTGCATCCAGTTCTGGTACCCCCAACCCAAGAAGGATGTGGCACTGTTGGAGCAGGTCTAGAGGAGTCCACAAGGTTGGTCAGAGGGCTGGAGAACCTCCCCTGTGGAGACAAGCTGAGAGAGTTGGGGCTGTTCAGCCCAGGGAGGAGAAGGCTCCTTAGAGCAGGGCAGTTGGAACTGAATGGTCTTTAAGGTCCCTTCCATCCCAGCCCATTCTCTGATTCCTGGCTGTCAGTGCTGCAGTGGTGGGTGCTTGGCAGGTGCCAGACTCTGTGTGTGTGCAGGGCTGTGTTTATCCAGCAGGCAGCTCTTTATCAAAGAGCCTGCTGGTCCCTCTGGGTTCTAATTATAGCTTCAGTTTGGAAACAGCCGAAGGGAGAATGACAAAAGCAAAAAGTGCTTTTACCCCTGTGCTTGAAAAACTGTAAGGAAGGAAAATGAGCGCTCTTATGTTAAACCTTGAGTGTAAATGAGGCGCAGTGTGAGTAAACACATCTGTGTTCAGGCAGGAAAAAAAAACCAACCAAAGCCTCATGAATAATGCATGGCAAAAAATCCTCCTGTTTGGTGGCTGGAGATCTATTGCTTATTGCTCTTGAACTGTTGCTGTAGAAAGCAGCATGCAGCTGGAGGAAGCAGGCTGTTGTCATCTCTGGCATCTCTGTTTTGCTGTCATCACCACCCTTGGTATTCCTTCAGAGCAAAGTCAGGAGGGTGGTGATGGAGTGACCTGCTGGGATGGAGCCTGTGCACCCTTGGCATTACTCACTCGCTGTGCTGCTGTGGCTGCAGCGCTCCTGCTGCTGGTCCTGGCGCAGATTTGTTGTGCCTGCCTCCTTCTGTGCCTGCCGGGCTACCCTTGCTTCCTGCCTCCACAGGTGGCTGGTGGACTGAGCCTCCCGGGGATGCTGTCTGCAGAGTGCAGGAGCCGGAGCTGTCGGTGGGGCGGCGATGGGTGCTGGGGGTCCCTCTTTCCTCTGCGAGACTGGGCAGATACCAGCTCCTGCAGAGGAGGGTTTCAGAGTGAGTGTACCAGCGAGGCTGAGCTCAGGAGGGAGGGTTTGATGTGGTTGAGTGGTTTGGAGACTTGTTTCTGGGGAAGGAAAGTTTCAGCAGGCACTGGGCAACTGAGTGAAGAGTTGTTTCTGCCCCAGCCTTATCTGAAGCAGGGGAAGGGAACCCCAGGGATTGCTTCTGCAGCTCGCTATGGGATAGGAAGCAACACTTGAGCTAAACTGATGGTTTGCTTAGTGCTTTTGGCAAGGTACTGATCTGCTCCTGCATTGCAGCAGGAGAGGGGATCTCGGAGTAGCTTTGTTTTGCTGGCAGCCTAGGCATATGCCTTCCCCATGGCTCTGTTCTGGATCCAAGTTCAACTGAGTTTTCCTAACAGGTCCCACACGGGCAGCCTTTCCAAACCCATCACTGTAGAGAAGGCTCCAGTGACGAGTACATGTCCTCATTTAAATTTCAGCGCTTTGCTGATGAGCAGAGCCTATGAATTCCTGCCTGAGGAATTCTATAGCATCCAGGAGGATTTCTGAGGATAGATGGGAGGAGCTCCCAGCTCCCTTTGGTTGTAGTGCACTTACTGTTCTATGTAGTCAGGCCATTTTATAAGCCCAGTCTTGAATTTGACATAAATGATTTGCTTTCAGCAGATGGTGAGCTACTATTCTTGCCCTCATTTAAATAGGAAAGCTGTACGATACCAGGAGATGAAAGAGGGGCATGGTGCTGCTGGGTGTGCAGTAGATTACGAGGGCTGGTCTAGTGAGAATTAAATCTGAGTGGTTGTAATGTACCATCTGTGTTGTGTTGGGTGCTTTATTTTTCCCCCATTGGATGAGGCTCTTGAGCCTCTGGTTGCCCTCCGGGTGAGGCAGCGTTGCTGGCTGAGCAGCAGCAGCTCTTTTGTTCAGGATTCAAAGAACCAGCACAAGAAAACGGTGCATGTTCATCCTAACAGGGGTTATAAAATGCCAGCACTAATTATTCCTTGTATGCAATCCATTAAATCAATTCTGAAAGGTTCTGATGCTTTATTTTAAAGTTATCTGTATTTTTTATTTTACTGTGTTTGGATTCATAGAGCCACAGTATCATTTCAGTTGGAAAAAACACTTTAAGATCCTCCAGCCCAACCATTCTCTCCATGGCCCTCAGCACTGCATCTCTGCCTCTTGGGAACTCTTCCAGGGATGAAGATTCAGCCACCTCCCTGGGCAGCCTGTGCCAGGCTTTGAGAACCCTTCAAGTGAAGAATATTCTTCTAACGTCCAACCTAAACCTGCCCTGGTGCCACTCGAGGCTATTTCTTCTTCTCTTGTCATTTGTTCCTTGAGAGAAGAGACAAACCCCCACCTGGCTCCAGCCTCCTCTCGGGGGGTTGTAGAGAGCAATGAGGTCTCACCTCAACCTCCTCTTCTCCAGGCTGAACATCCCCAGCTCCCTCAGCTGCTCCTCCCCAGCCCTGCTCTCCAGACCCTTCCCCAGCTTCATTGTCCTCTGGACCTGCTCCATCCCCTCAATGCCCTTCTTGGAGTGAGGGACCCAAAACTGTATTCAAGGGGTGGTTTTACCAGTGCCCAGTACAGGGGACAATTTCATATTTTGCTTCCAACCCCCCAGCCAAAGCTCTCCCTGTGCTGTTTGTAGCTGTAGTAAAGATCTCGTGCAGGATATGCAGCTCAAGCACAGGCGTGGGGCGAGTCCTGCCTGCGGCAGTCGCAGTTTCCTCCTCTCCGACCCACAGACGCAGGTCTGCTGCATGTGTTCCAGGTTCTCTAGAAGCTGAGTTTCCAGCCTGTGCTCTTAGTTTCAGAACAGCTCTAGGTGTGGTTTCCCTGGTGAATTGTGTGCTTTTCACACACGTTATGAAACGGGAAGGACTGCAGTCAAAAACTCCATGCTGTTGCTGAAACTGATTTTTTGGGGCCTATTTTTAGCAGAAATTTCCCTCTTACTGTTTCCAGCTCTTGCTGGTGTTTCTCTGAGCTGTTGGAACTGGCCACAGAATCAGAGAACCATTAAGGCTGGAAAAGACCTTTAACATCATCGAGTCCCACTATAGCCTAAGCACCGTGACCATGAAACAACCCAAAGGAGCAGCATGGTTCTTCTCAGAGAACAAACTTCATGACTTCCCATGAGCTCAGGTGCAGGGAGCAAGCCTTCTGAGTCCTTCAGGCTCTGTGTGGATGTTGGGATCTGCTGAGCTGATTGAATGCTACGTTTTGGATAAATGGCTTTGTGGAACAGTGATAGGAGAAACTTTAAATAAAAACCTGCTTGTGGCTGGGCTCTGGGCAGAGCTTTCTCCAAACAATGAGCTGAAGAGCTTAGGCAGGAGCCTCTTTCCTTGTGTTGCCTCTGCCGTCGGCTGGGTTGGAAACAAACTTAGTAAGCATCTCTGTGCAGCAAAGGCGATTTTGTCACAATAACCCAGCCCCTCGGGTGTGTTGCTCACTCACAAATCTCCTTGCCTTTGGCTGAGAGCTTGGGAGGAGGCGATTTCTGAACATAAAGCTTCAAAGGGAGAGAACCAGCTGTGAAGCCACACAGTGCAGAAGCATGCTTGGGTCTGCACCCATTGAGTTCCTGGTGCTGGCTGCTGCTATGAAATGTTTATTGGGAAGAGCTGGGGAGGGAAGGGCTTGGATGTGCCCAGCCCTGCCAAGGGAATCTGACCAAACTGTGAGGTGGTTGCTGGGGATGCAGGAAAGACACAGAGATGTTTGCTCACCACCGATGAGACCCACCTTCCTGTGCCAGGAGAGGTCCCTGACTTTGACTTTGAAATCTAAGTAAACATTGCTTGTTCCAGAATTGTTGGTATTTGAAGAGAAAAAACTACCTCCAGAGGAAATGTTTGTTCGTGGCCTGTCCCTCCTGTTTACCAAGGCTGGTAAGAGCTTGTATCCTCCCTGAACTCCTCATCTCAGAAGCCTTGATTCTGCCTTCTTAGTTTTAAGAGGTTACAGTGTGGTGTGTTTTGATAATTATTCTTGCAAGTGTATTTATCCCAAACACTGGGAATACTACAGAGAATCTGTCCTGTATCATGGGCTTGGGGTGATGTGTGTTTGGCTGCATGTAGTTCACTGCTGTCTGCAGTGCCCTGAAGCATCTGTAGGGAGTTTCGTCGAATCGCAGACCAGTTTGGGTGGGAAGGGACCTTTGAATTTCACCCAGTCCAAGCCGATCGGCCGGGACATCCCCAGCTACAGCAAGTTGCTGAGAGCCCCAGACTAGCTGCCCTGGGTTGGGGCATCTCTCACTTCTCTGGGCAAACTGGAACAGGGTCTCACCACCCTCAGTGTTGCTCCTTTCTCTCTGAATCTCCCCCTTCCAGTTCAAACCATCCCCCCTTGTCCTGTCACAACAGGCCCTGCTTAACAGTCTGTCCCCAGCTTTCTTTTCAGCCTATTTAAGTCCTGAAAGGCCACCTGAAGGTTTCTCCCCTCTGTTACTGAATGAAAATTGCTTTTCTGGGCTGTGTGTGAGATAAAGCACCCAGGAAGCCAGGCTGGGGAACTGAGGTGACAAAATGCCCAGCTCTCAGCATTTTGGAGAGCTAACCTTGGGTGCTCTTGCTTTCTTGGTTGGACTCTGCCAAGAAGTTCTGTCTTCTCCTTGGAAAGTGCTGGAGGAGGAGAACCAGTGGGGTGTGGGTTTCTGCGCCTCTGTGACTCCATTTAGCCCAGAGCCCTGCCACATCTGGGTTTTGGCAGCATCTTTGCCTTGTGATGTCCCTGATTCATCAGGTGCCTGTGCAGGGAGGGTGTCTCTTTGATCCTTGTTTCCTCAGTGTGAGCAGAAAGCTGCTCTTCCAGTTGTCTCCACCTCTCTGTTGGCTTTGGAGAAACCTAGAACAGCTCACCAAGGAGAAGATCATGAGCAGGGCATAAGTCTGTAAAGCTGGCTGCTGCAGGAGACCAAGTTAAAAGAGGCCATGCAGCTCATCCCCAAAGCTAGCTTGTGGGGCTGAGCCCAAGTGAAGAGGTTTCGAAGAGTTCAGAGGGGCTGCCCCAAATCTGACACCTTTCCAGTGGGGGCACAGACCCTGGAGGTTACCATACCTGCTTTTCCCAGAATTACAGATTCCCAACATGGCAGGGGTTGGAAAGGACCTCTGAAGATCATCCAGTCCAACGTCCCTGCTCCAGCCGGGCACCCATGGCAGCTTGCCCAGGATCACAATGGCCAGGTGGGGTTGGAAGCTCTCCAGACAAGGAGACTCCACAGCCTGTCTGGGCAGGCCTGCTCCAGGGCTCCAGCACCCTCACACCAAAGAAGCTGTCAAAAGCCTTCCTTGCAGTAAACCTCCACGTCAAACCAAACCCAACTTTGTAAACTCAGGAAATTTGCCTTGCTGGAGAAATAAGTTCAGTGAAGGTCTCTAACACTGCTCTGTTTCAACCACAGCTTTAGGAATAACATTGAGCATTAAACGCAAGGGGTGAATGCGTTGGAAAGGGAGGAGAGCTTTTCTCTTTCAAGCACTCTGGTTATTTTGGCAGTCAGGATGACTTAAAATAGTTGAATGCAGCAGTATGTAGGAGGGTGACGTCTTGAAGTGTTTCCTGCTTTTGTGTTGTGGAGCAAACGTTTGCACACTGGGGCTCGAGAAGTGGATTGGATTATGAGCTCTTCGCTCTGTGTAAGCAGAGGCAATTTATTGCTGCAGATGCATGTGGTGCAGCGCAAAGATTAGTTCTATCCTCTCTAAAGCGTGATTATTTTGGGTCCTCTTATACCTTAAATAGATATTCTCATGTGATTTCCATCTTTCTGTGTCAACAGCCCAGGCTAAAGTTGAGATAAACATTGCGTCAGCTTAGTCGCGCAGGCTCTGAAGAAATCTCCTCGCTCTTGTGGAGATTGTTTGGAAGCTTTTTCATTTTGCATTTCTCCAGTGTGCAATGCAAAGGTCTCGGACCCTGACCCCTGCCTGGCTCTGCCGGACTTGTCTTGTGAAGGTCAATGTAACTGATCACCACCACTGAGTCCCATCTGGAGCAGAGGAGTACTGTAGTTCCTCATGCTTAAATATCCCCCTTTTTAGTTCATGTTAAGGGTCTGTGGCCTCTTCCAGGGACATTTAGAAGTGAGCAGCTGTTAAAATTTGTTGTGCCTGCAGTTTTTGACTTTCAGGGAGCAGGTTTCTCCTTCCAATTGCAGTGGTGGTGACTGTAACACTGCAAGCAGGTCATCTGGGGTTTTGGCATGGTGTGGTAGAAGGAAGGTTGGCTGGTCATGTGTATGTCCTTATGTGGCTGGACTGAATGATCTTAAAGATCTTTTCCAACCTAAATGATTCTCCTCTGCTCTACTCCTGCAGCCAGTGCTGCCAGAGGAAGATAGGGACTTGGAGGAAGAGGGGACCTTAGGACAGCCCTGCGGAGCAGGACCCTCTGTTATCTCCTCCCTTTTGCCTGTTTCTGTTTTTAAAGCATTTGCTCTTGTCAGGCTCTGGAGACCTGATGTCAGGGAATTCAGTAGTTTGGAGTGAGCATTGTCCAAATGGTGGAAGATGTGTGGGCAAACATCTACGGAGATGTTTCTGTCAAAGCAAACCTTTGCAAAATGAATGAGTTTGCTCCTAAGGACTTTGTAGGCTGGAGTTGGCAGGACAGGGCGGTGTGGCTGGTGAAAGTGGCGTGTCCGTGTTTGTGGCTGGGTTTGAGTAGCTTAACGCAGACTTGAATGTTGGAAAGCTCTTGACTGAGATCTCTTGACCTCTCTTACAGCATCATGACAACAGAGAAGAGTCTAGTGGCAGACACTGACAATTCAGAGCAGCAGCAAGCCACGGAGGAGGAGGGAGCTGCTGAAACCCCAAAGCAAGAGGCTTCTCTAGAGGAAGGGCCTCAGCAGACAGCGGAGGGGCAGCCTGCAGTGGAGCAGAAGCAGAAGGCCTCCAACGGTGAGACACCTGTGCACAAGGAGCAGAGCAAGAGGGAGCGCCGCACCTCTGAGGGCCACGGCCTCTCCCGCCTCTTCTCCTCCTTCCTCAGGAGACCCAAGTCTCACGTGTCTGAAGAGGACAAAGACACTGATGTTCCTAAAGAGGCAGGAGGTGACCAGAAGGAGCTGGGATTAGGAGCCAGCCCTGATGAAGACATCCTGGTGAAAGCTCCAATTGCAGCTCCTGAGCCCGAGCTCAAAACTGATCCATCGCTGGATCTCCATTCCTTGAGCAGTGCGGAGACACAGGTAAAACACACTGCTCCATGTGGGGTGCTCTGGAAGTGTGTCTTTTTAGCCAAAACTATAGAAATTTCATATCCTAGGGTGATAAACTTGATCAGGAAAACTCATATAAGATGTCAGCTCCCTGTGTTCCATTGTGTGCTTCCCACTCCTGCATTCCTGCATCGCACTGTCCTGTGGAGCACCTGCTGCTGGAATTGTGCTCACACTTCACAGCACAACCGAAATGCCTCGTGCTGACTCTCTACTCTGCTGAGGAATGGGGAAGTCACATCAGAACCAGGGTTTAGGTTCATAATTCACTTCAGAGCAGTTGCTCCTCAGAATGTCCCTGCTGTGTGCAGAATAAAGGCAGGCCGTGGTGTGAGGTGGAGATTGTAACAGGAGGTGGGTTTAGGAAAGAGTTTCTTTAGCTTCAAGGAGCAGAAACATGGCTCTTTAGGCCTTGTTGCCTGCTCAGGCTGGGCTGGTGCTGAGCCTGCCAAGTACAAATATTTTCTGCTTATGCATCATGTAGACAGGAATTTCTGCACAGCATGTGGCTAAGCCCAGGTCCTCGTAGCTGTCTGATGTCTGCTTTTTACAGCCGGGGGCAGGTTTTGTGCAGTTTTTAAAGCATGGTAGAAACAGAGGCAGAGGCACCCACCAGGAGACACTCATCTGCAGCTGGTTTATTATTTGGGGGTATTGGATCTCTTAGCCCTTGGGTAATTGCAACTCTGCTGTTACTAATGTTGTTGCCTGAAGCTGGAGAAAGTTTTGTCAGGCATGGGAACAGGGAGCTGGTGTAGTCAGTGTCCCTGCAGGTGTTCAAGTGCGGATGTGGCACTTGGGGACATGATTTAATGGTTGTGGTGATGTTAGGCTGAAGGTTGCACTGGATGATTTGAGAGTTCTAAGAACCTCTTCTTCGAGGTTCTATGATTCTGTGGAAGGGAGGTGCCCTTTCTCCTGAGGTAAGCATTCCTTACAGCCCAGCCAGCCTGTGTGTGTTGCTGGAGTCTCAGCACATCTGTGGTGAAATTGGGATTATTCAGCTGCTGCTTAAGGTTTGAAAGGGATCCAGAGAGGTGTTAGTGTCTACAAGCTCTGACATCTGGATCAATACTTCACCAGTTAGAGCATTGCTAGCTGTAGGCAGTAATTGTAAAGCTACCTCCTTAAAACTAAAAAAGAGCTGTGGGAAGGTTCTTTGTAACAGCTTGTTCTTTCTTTGTCCAAATTTTGGAGCCTGTGAAAACCACAGGATGGACTCTGCTGATGTTTCTGAGGGCTGGGATTAGCAGAATGGGGAGGGACTGGAAACTTTCATACAATTTCAGTCTAGAAATTATATATCCAGAGAGGGTCACAAAGATGATCGGGGGCTGGAGCACATGCCCTATAGGGATAGGCTGAGAGAGTTGAGCCTGGAGAAGAGAAGGCTCCAAGGAGACCTTAGAGCAGCCTTCCAGTACCTGAAAGGGGCTGCAAGAAAGCTGGGGAGAGACTTTTGACAAAGTCTTGGAGTGACAGGAAAGAGGGAATGGATTGAAACCTGAGGAGGGAAGATTGGAGATTAGGAAGAAATTCTTGACAGTGAGGATGGTCAGACACTGGAACAGGTTGCCCAGGGGGGCTGTGGATGCCCCCTCCCTGGAGGTGTTCAAGGCCAGGCTGGATGAGTGGGAGGGCAGGGAGTTGACACTGGATGATTTTTAAGGTCCCTTCCAACCCAAACCATCCCATGAATCTATGAATGAAATCCATTATTTGTTTGTTTAACTTTAATTTACAGCCTCTGAGCACACATGAGTGTGCACCTACAGCCTTCCTTCACCATGGGCTCTTTGCTTCATACGAAGCATTTGTGCTGGTTTCTAGGTTCTTTAGATCACTGTCTGTGGCTTTGTGAACTGTGATGCTCGGCAGATATTTCTGCTGTGAGAGCATTTGTGGGGTGCTGCCTCTTTGATAAATGCTGACCAACAGGCATTAGAAGCTTTGACTGATTCCCTGCTCCCGATTGTCCTAGCCCTGCTGGAGCAGAAGTCAGCAGCTTGCGGACATTATTGAGTTTTTAAATACCTCCCTGCAGTTGTGCCTGGGTATGATTTCATGAGATGTGATGGGCTGAAAGGACAGGGTTTTGCTCCTGCTGCATCAAGCCACTTCCAGCACTTGTCAGAGTCTGCCATGAACTCGTTTAACCTGCTGAAATGGCAGTGACAAAAAGCCAACCCAGCTTCCTTCCTCCAAACTGCATCTTCTCTTACTTGAGTGAATTAAACTGGATGGCAAACTGCTTCAGTAGGCAAAGGGAGAGCAGTGTGAGTGCTGCCTTCCCTTTCTAGTGGCAGAGAGCTGCTTGTTCAGCTCAGACAGGCCTGGAGTGTCAGCACTACCCCACCTTCTAATGCCACTGCTGCCATGCTAGGGGACAGCACACTGGGTGAAAGCTCATTGCCTGATGTGGCACTGGGAGCATGGGGCCCATTTGCTGGATGTCTGGCCTAGGAGGGGAAAAACTTAGTCCAAAAGGTGCTGTCATTAAGACTGGGAAGATTTGCATGATGGAATCTGCCTGGTTTCTCTAATCAACCCTTTTTTCTTTTTTATTATGTCCTTATTAGATGAGAATGACTTGAAGAGCTTTAAAAGTGAGTGTAGATTCATAGAATCACAGACTGGATTGTGTGCAAAGAGACCTTTAAAGGTCATCTTGTTCAACCCCCCTGCAGTCAGCAGGGATGTCCCCAACCAGAGCAGGTTGCTCAGAGCCCCAAACAAACTGACCTGGGATGGTTTCAGGGATGGGGCATCTCCCACCATTCTGGGCAGCCTGGCTAGGGTCTCACCACCCTCAGTGCCAAACATTTCTCCCTTCTCTCCTGTCTGAATCTCCCACTTTCAGTTCAAACCATCCCCCCTTGTCCTGTCACAACAGACTCTGCTCAAAAGTCTGTCCCCTTGAAGTCCTGAAAGGCCACCAGAAAGTCTGCCGGAAGCCTTTTCTTCTCCAGGCTGCACTTCATGACCTTTCTCACCCAAGCTGCTGCTCTAGGTCCCAGGTTACACATTTATGTTACTCCTGGGGCGAGAACCCAGCAATGCTTGTTTCACCTGATGGTTTTATTTTTTGCTTGAGTTAATCTAAACTTGGCTGACCTGGGGGTTTCAGCCTGCACAGGAGGAGAGGAGGGGCGACCAGGAGCCCGAGAGCAAAGACCTTGGAGGCAAGGAAGGAGGGGAAGCAAAGGAGGAGTGCACCAAGCCAAAGCTGAAACAGGAGACTCTGGAGACCAAAGCAGAGAAGGATTTGAAAGCTGCCCAGAAAACAGTAAAAAAACACAGAAACATGTACTGCAAAGTTGTCTTGCTGGATGATACCACTTTTGAGTGCTCCGTGGATGTAAGTACTTTTGGGATTTGTTTCTGCTTCTCCTTGTTTCCCTCTCCCTTCTCCTCCCCTTGAAAAAGCACCACAAACATGGCTTAATGGGGGCCTCATTTGCTGCCCATGAGTTACATGATAGGCTTTACTGCAGGACAATCTTGCTGTAAGCTGTAACAACTTCTTTTGTGTGTTGGAGAAGTCTCTGGGTGCTAGGAATACATTTTTTTATTGTTCTACAGTTTCCAGGGTACCTTGTTTTGTAAAGAGGGAGCAAGTTAAAAAAAATTAAGATATCTTGCTTGCTGTTCATCATCTCTCTCATTTGTATCCCAGGCTAGAGTTTAGGTTTTGGGACAGTCTAAAAATCTTTTGCCCCTTCCCTTTGAGTAAAATGAGTTGTCAGGTTGATTTGTGCTTTTCTATTCACCCAAGGTACCTTTGCCTATCAGCCTGCTGGCAAATGTAACTCCTGGAGCTGGGATGTAAAGAGGAACATACTGTGTTTAGCCTGCAGTTGGATATATTTGCAGTAAACAATTTAAAATTACTATGTTGACTTACAGCCCTGCAAACCCCTTCATCTGAGAGCTTTCATCTTCTGCATTCTCTCCCAGGGCTCTCTTGCTGGCAGGGCAATAAAAAGCTTGCAGAAATCCCCATTTCAGTATTGAAGGACTTGTTTGGAATATTAATAATCTGGTACTTACCATTTGAGCATACTCCCCTCAGCTTGTTTTTCCCCAGTCCTGCTGGCTAAGTGGGCCATGAGAGGGTTTCTGGGTACAGGGCTCCTTGTGAAAGCTGTTACCTTGGGTGATCCTGGGCAAGTAGGTCACTGCCAGCCGTTTGTGTAACGTGGCTACTGCCTGCCCCTTGCTGGGGGCTTTGTCTGCAGCCCCTCAAAGGGAACTGTTCCCGGGAATGCTTGATGTGGTGTGGAGTCTGAGTTTGCTGCAGCAGTGCCTGAAGATACTGGCAGGCTGCAGGGATGCTTTTGGTGGGAGAGCTGGTGGTGGTGCGGTTGGTCCTGACTGGAGCAGGCCGTTAGAAATTGGACATCTCATCTGGAAGAGAGGAGATTTAGGTGGAGATTAGGAAGAAATTGTTTACAGTGAGGGTGGTGAGACACTGGCACAGGTTGCCCAGGGAGGTTGTGGGCGGGAAGGGACCTTGAAGATCGTCTAGTTCCAACTTCCCTGCCATGGGCTGCACTCTTGGCTCAGCTGCTATGCAAATGTGCCTGCAAGGAGCAGCACAGGCACAAGCCCTGAATTAGTGAAGCTTCTTTGGCATTACCAGAGCCACGCTTCCTTTTGTGCAGAGGCTCCAACAGAATGAGCTGCTCCTACTTACTATAGTTCTGTGCCTCAGAGATGTTTTCTTTCATGCTTTTGGACTAAAAGGGTACCTGTTCTGAGGGCTGTTCACTTCTGCAGGATGTGGACAAGAAGAAGGCAGAGGTGTGTTTCTTGAGGCAAGAAGTTGTTTGCTCAGCAGCTTTCAATGTGTCAGACACCACTGGAGAAGCTGGGTTTCATCAGCAGATCAGGGTGATGAAAGGGTCACAGAAATTATAGTCTTTGTTTCTCAGATGCTGTTTCTTTAGTGACCCTGCTAAATCAGGTTGCCCCCAAAATGGGAGACTGTAGTAGTGGGTGGTAGCAGCAGTTTTATACCCTGTGCTGATCATCTCTGATTGCCTGTCAGCAAGATACTGGTGTGGTAGACATGGTTTGAGAGGGAAAGTTCATACAAATCCTTGGTGTTTATGGAGTCACGTTGAGGAGCTCAGCTTAGAAGGGCTTCAGCCATGGAGCTGGTGGTAGCCAAGGAGACCCACTACAGTTCCCCAGTTTGAATTTTGATGCCTGATGCTCTTTTTTGTAAGGGGTGGTTGATGAGAGCAGCCAGGAGATCTAATTTTGGGCTATTCAGGACTTTTCTCCCTTCTTGGCAATGCATGGTGTGGTTTGATGACATCTTCTTTCTCCTTTCTCCCATGGACTATGGCAAGCAAAAAGCGAGCAGCCTGTCCTACAGAATTTCTTCTGTCTGTTTGCAGAAACATGCCAAGGGACAGGATCTCCTTAAAAAAGTCTGTGACCACCTCAATCTCCTGGAAGAAGACTACTTTGGTTTGGCCATATGGGACACACCAACCTCCAGGGTAAGCAGCTGTTCTTGTCTGTGTTCTGCCCCTGAGTGGCTTCAGCTCTTTGAAGGATCATCTCCCTTGGGGAGGATGTGGTGCATAAGCTCCTCTTAAAACTCCTTTTAGTGTCATCTCAAAAAAAAGGAAAAAGACTAAGAGGGTCATCACAGAGGCACAAATAGTGAAGAAATGACTACAGGAGTGTGGGTTTTAGTAATAAAGTGACATGACCTTGGGTCTTCACCTGGAAAAAAGTCATTAGTTACAGTATCACAGTATAACTAAGGTTGGAAGAGACCTCGAGGGTCATCGAGTCCAACCTGTCACCACAGACCTCATGACTAGACCATGGCACCAAGTGCCACGTCCAATCTCCTCTTGAACACCTCCAGGGACGGTGACTCCACCACCTCCCTGGGCAGCACATCCCAATGACGAACGACTCTCTCGGTGAAGAACTTTCTTCTCACCTCGAGTCTAAACCTCCCCTGGCGCAGTTTGAGACTGTGTCCCCTTGTTCTGGTGCTGGTTGCCTGGGAGAAGAGACCAACCCCTTCCTGGCTACAACCACCTTTCAGGTAGTTGTAGAGGGCAATGAGGTCACCCCTGAGCCTCCTCTTCTCCAAGCTAAACAACCCCAGCTCCCTCAGCCTCTCCTCATATGGCTTGTGCTCAAGGCCTCTCCCCAGCCTTGTTGCCCTTCTCTGGACACGTTCAAGCGTCTCGATGCCCTTCTTAAACTGAGGGGCCCAGAACTGGACACAGTACTCAAGGTGCGGCCTAACCAATGCAGAGTACAGGGGCACAATGACCTCCCTGCTCCTGCTGGCCACACTATTCCTAATGCAGGCCAGGATGCTATTGGCCCTCTTGGCCACTTGGGCACACTGTTGGCTCATATTCAGGTGGCTGTCGATCAGCACCCCCAGGTCCCTCTCTGTTTGGGAGCTCTCCAGCCACCTCGACCCCAGCCTGTAGCACTGCATGGGATTGCCATAGCCAAAGTGCAGCACTCGGCACTTGGACTTGTTGAATGCCATCCCATTGGCCTCTGCCCATCTGTCCAGTCGGTTGAGCTCCCTCTGCAGAGCCTTGCTGCCCTCTAACTGACCAACATCTACTCCTAACTTGGTGTCATCCGCAAACTTGCTGGTGACTGACTCGACCCCCTCATCCAGATCATCAATGAAGATGTTAAAGAGGACAGGGCCCAGCACTGATCCCTGGGGCACACCACTAGTGACTGGCTGCCAGCTGGATGTGGCACCATTCACCACTACTCTCTGGGCTCAGCCCTCCAGCCAGTTCCTAACCCAGCACAGAGTGTAGTGGTCCAAGCCATGAGCTGACAGCTTAGACAGCAGTTTGCTGTGGTGGATGGTGTCAAAGGCCTTGCTGAAGTCCAGGCAGACCACATCCACAGGCCTCCCCACGTCCACCAGACGGGTCACCTGATCATAGAAGGAGATCAGGTTGGAGAGGCAGGACCTGCCCTTCCTAAATCCGTGTTGGCTGGACCTGAGCCCTTGGCCGTCCTTCAGGTGCACAGTTATTGCCGCCAGGATAATCTGCTCCATCACTTTCCCTGGCACTGAGGTCAGGCTGCCAGGCCTGGAGTTGACTACCAATTGATGCCATTGATTTGTAAAGCTACAGTTCAAGAGGTTAGGAGAAGAAAAGCAGCAGTTTTTTTAATGGGGATTTCAAGAAGAGGTTATCTGCCCTTGGGCTGTAGAAGATGAGGGGGATTTCACAGTCCTGGAGCCTGTGTTCACCAAACTGAGCAAGACTAAAAGCTGGCTGCCCTGGCTCTGGTGTCATTATCTGTAAGGTTTGGAGCCATCCAGAGCAGTTCTGAGTGGAGGCTTTACCCTGTGAAAGAACACACATGACTTTTCATACCAAAACTCAGAGTATCATAGTATCAGTCAGGGTTGGAAGGGACCACCAGGATCATCTAGTTCCAACCCCCCTGCCACGGGCAGGGACACCCCACACTAGATCAGGCTGGCCAGAGCCTCATCCAGCCTGGGCTTAAACACCTCCAGGGATGGGGCCTCAACCACCTCCCTGGACAACCCATTCCAGGGCTTCACCACTCTCCTGGTGAAGAACTTCCTCCTCACCTCCAGCCTGAATCTCCCCACCTCCAGCTTCATTCCATTCCCCCTAGTCCTATCACTACCTGATATCCTGAGAAGTCCTTCCCCAGCCTTCCTGTAGGCCCCCTTCAGATACTGGAAGGCCACAGTTAGGTCACCTCGGAGCCTTCTCTTCTGCAGACTGAACAGCCCCAACGCCTTCAGTCTGTCCTCACAGGAGAAGTGTTCCAGCCCTCTGATCATCCTTGTGGCCCTTCTCTGGACACCTTCCAGCATGTCCATATCCCTCTTGTAATAGGGGCTTCCAGAACTGGACGCAGTACTCCAGGTGGGGTCTCACCACAGCTGAGTAGAGGGGGAGGATCACCTTCCTTGACCTGCTGGCCACACTTCTTACTCATATGGTTTCAGTTTAAGGTCTTTTCTTGGTTAGACTCAAGTAGTGTCTCATCTTTTAAACCCCTGGTTGTGCTTGAACTCAATCCCAAGCTCTGTTTCATGAAGCTCTGTGCTAAATTGAAATCAAGAACCCTCTTAGGTCCTTTAGGCTAGGTGCCTTGGTCCACACTGTGACTATTCCTGTGCTTCACCTCCAGCAGTCACTTGTGGGCCAGGTAACTGTGGCTGTTTATTATTAAGTATTTAACTGTTGTTAAATACTTAATAATTGTAAAGTTAATTTTCAATACACAGGCAAAAGAACACCCTTTTGCTCGCTGAGGCAGGCAGAGCTCTGTCCTGGGTTTATTTTCATGTCTCTGGTGTCCTGCTGTTTCCTTGTATGTAAAATATGCTTCCGTGCAGAAAAGGAGGCTCCATAACCTCCCTGGGCAGCCTGTTCCAGTGCTCTTTCACCCTCACAACAAAGAAGTTTTTCCTCATGTTAAGGTGGGACTTCCTGGGTTCCTGTGCTCATAGAATTGCTTTGGCTGGAACAGACCTTTACAGTCATTGAGTCCAACCATTATATAGGGAATAAACCTTCCCGGGGACAGCCATTTTCCTGGGTGGGAACGGCAGACAGTTGGGGCAGGAGATGGTGACAGTGGATAGAGCAGCTGGTCAGCACTGAAGGAGGTTGATGCTCATGCTGTTCTGAAAGGGAGGATTGTTTCCCACTGATCCATCACACAGTGTGGATAAAAATGCTCTTAATTGCTGTGCCCTTCATTGTCCACTGGCTCAGGCTGGGTGTGTGCTGAGGATACAAAACTGCTCCCCCGAAAACCCAGTTCTCAGCTCTGCAGGAGTGAGCAGTCGTGGCATCAGCATGGGCATAATGATGCTCTGCTTAAACCAGTGGCCTTAAAAATGCAGGAAGCAGCATGGCCACCTTCCAATGGATTTTGTGTCCCAGTTTTATAGGTTAGAGGGACAACATATAGAAAGATAAGATTAAATGTGAACATGGCTCTCCCTGCCGCAATGTTACGTGTCCTTCTGGTCAAGAGAGATTAGTTTGGAGGATTCAGTGAGGTAATTCCTTCACCTCAGGAGACCTGGACATCCAAATCCTGTTCAGGGCTTGTGAAAATGAAGAAGGTGGTTTAATGTAGCCTCACCACAAGGGCTGTTAGCACTGTGCTGTCCCCTTCAGCAGGGCAGCCCCTGACCTTTGCAAAGGGAAAGGTTCAGACCTGACGTGCTGGGAGTTGCTCAGACTGTGCTGGCAAAGCAGGAGCTGTTTTAGATGCTTGTGTTGCACCATGGGGCTGTTCAGCCTGGAGAAAAGAAGGGCTCCAAGGAGACCTTAGAGCAGCCTTCCAGTACCTGAAAGGGGCAACCAGAGAGCTGGGGAAGGACTTTTGACAAGGGCTGGGAATGACAGGACAAGGGGCAATGGATTGAAGCTGGAAGAGGGGAGATTGAGACTGGAGATTAGGAAGAAATTCCTGACAGTGAGGGTGGTGAGACACTGGACCAGGTTTTCCAGGGAGTCTGTGGATGCCCCATCCCTGGAGGTGTTCAAGGCCAGGTTGGATAAGGCCTTCAGCTATCTGGGCTAGTGGGAGGTGTCCCTGCCCATGGCAGGGGGCCTGGGACTGGGTGATTTTTTCAGTCCCTTTCAACCCAACCATTGCATGAATCTATGAATCATCCCACAAATCCCCAAATTACAGAGGCAGGGAGGAAAAAGGATATATTTCTAAGTTTGTAGATGAGATGATTACTAGAAAATTGAGTCATGCTTAGGAGAGATGAAGATTGAGTCATATGTGGTGTAAAAGATTCCAGGTTTCCCCAGTGGTGGGATGTTTTTCCTTCTATCTCAGTGATTAGGTTGTTAAAACCCAGCACTAACAATAGTCCTGGCTAGGGTAAGTATGGAGACAGAGTGCCTAAAATGAAGGAATACATCTGATTTGCCTGGTTTTAAGGGTTCTGGAGGGAAAAAAAAAAGTGTTGCACAAGTGGCTTTCAGAGCTGCATGTGTGGCTATGACTACCTTCTGCTATGTGCTTGCAGCCCTAATACTCTGCTTTTTGTTTTCCTCCTGTTCTTCATGACTCCTCCATGAGTACCTGGTAGGCGAAGGGCTGGAAATTCATCCACTGAGACCACAGACTGGAATAAAAGTTGTGGAAAATTCCCTGTCTCTCCACTTTCTGTGGCTGTGTTTGTGTCTTTTTTGTCACATTTTTAACAATTTACAGTTTTCTGTGGTGTTTCTGGAAAATCTGTTAAACTGTGAATGTTTTTATCTTCTTACAGACGTGGCTGGATCCTGCCAAAGAAATAAAAAAACAGGTTCATGGTAAGTAGATAGAATTTATCAGGTGGGAGTGTGTGGTTTGTACCGCTTCCCTAAATAAGTGTGGCTTTGGTGCATGATCTGGGGGGGGGCAGGGATAGGTGAGAGCTCCTGCGAGGGTGTCTGGCAGGGATCAACGCAGGTTCCAAGCAGTCTGTGCATCCTTTCTCATCTTCTTGAGTACTTAGTGATGCTCTAGATTTAGGAGAAAACATCATTTCTTTGGAAAACACAGCTTGGGCTGTGTTCACCCTGAGCAGCCCCACACTGTTCTTGCTGCCATGCGATGCTGAAGTGGGAGATCTGCTCCCTGTTGGAGGATGGGACAATGGCTGTCAGTGGGAGCTGTTCAAATCTCAAAGCGTACTGGGAGAGGCCGAGCGAAACTGAATGGACGCTGAGGCTGCTTTGGGGTCCACGCAGAGGTACTGGAGTGATGAATGGCTCAGGTGCCATCAAGGTAAATACCAGATGCTCTTCAGAGTTGTGTTTTAAGGTCTGCTTGCATTGAGTAAGTTCAAGATGAGGGCAGTGTCAAAGTTAAATACGCTTGTATTTAGCACTTTTGTTTTCTCTCAGGAGCAAGTCTGGCTGCTTTGAAGATGCAGTGCAGCTTTGTGAAAGTCCAGTGCTGTTTCACATACTATTTTGATGGGGAGCACAGAAAAAAATGGGTCATTCACTACAAGTCAGGATAGAGGTGCTGCAGGGCTGTGGAGTAGGAAAAGCTCTGGCTCTTACCAGCTTCTGTTTGAATCAATAGCAGGATGTGTGGAAAGGGCATGAGCTGCTCCAGCATGCCTGGAAAATTCAGTTTGTAAGTGTAGTGAGCATCCTGCTGTGGTATCTGATCCCCTGAGATATGGGTTAAATGGCAAATTATTTGAGTTCACTTGTATGTGGCTATGTGGACACCAGTGTCTGCTGGTGTAGCTGTTCTCTTCTGCCTGAAGTGTCTGCTGGGCATGGCTTGTTTGGGGCTGTGTGTAATACACAACATGCCTCGTGTTTAATCCCAGTGATGGCATTGCATAAGAAGTAAATCCATGAATGCTGCATGTCCCCTCTTCCCTCTTGGAGATTGTGATAAACCTCTGAGCGAGTTAAGCTCGGGGAGAGCTTCTCTTTCTGAAGCAAATATTTATTCTGAACTGGGGTCAAAGGGCAGAGCAGGGAGGAGTTGCAACTATGGGGATTACTTTCAGCACTTGGTGGGTTAGCCAGGTCTATTTTCTGTGGGTAAACATGGTTATTTTCAAGAAAAAGAGGTGTTGACCCCTTCTGCTGTGTCACCCAGACTGTCCCTGCCACAGTTAATGCCAGTTCTAGGTGTGATTCTGTAGGTTCTCACTCTGTAGTGGTGCTGTACAAGGTTTGCACTGAGTCTTATTAAAGCGTTTAGGTCTGGACTTGTAAATCTCTTCCTGTCTCGGCGCTTGCTGATGTAATCCAGAGATTGTATCCAGACCTCAGAGCAATCTTTCAGTACCTGAAAGGGGCTACAAGAAAGCTGGGGAGGGACATTTGATAAGGGCTAGTAGCGACAGGATGAAAGGGAATGGTTTTAAGATGGAAGAGGGGAGTTTAGACTGGAGATTAGGAAGGAATTCTTTACAGTGAGGGTGGTGAGATACTGGCACAGGTTGCCCAGGGAGGTTGTGGATGTCCCCTGCCTGGAGGTGCTCAAGGCCAGGCTGAATGAGACCCTGAGCAACCCAGGCTGGTGGGAGGTGTCCCTGCTCATGGCAGGGGCTTGAAACTGGATGATCTTTAAGGTCCTTTTCAACTCAAACCATTCCCTGATTCTATGATCGATGCTTGTGTTGTGCTGAGTTTAGACTGTGGGTTGCCCACCTGACCGCAGTGTACCAGCTCCCCAGTGAACTGGCACACCTGCTTCTGACCAGAATGCTGGAAATTGGGTTGAGTGATGAACCAGCTCTAACTCATTAACTCAGAGCATGCTCCTGACCTCCTCATGAATCCTCCTTTGCAGTTAATGAAAAGAGATGTCAGTAATGGGGTCTCTTAGCAATGAATTAAATTATTTCCATAAGTTGTGGTTTATTCAGGTGTATTTTACCTGTCCTGCTTGGTTTTCTCCTGTTTGTATCTGGGCTCCTGTAAATGTAGTCACATCTTACACCCTCTGCTAAGCAGCAGCAAGCTGTGAGTGAGCAGCAGTAAAACTGGTGTCACGGCTGATCAGCTCAGATTGGATATTCCCAGTTGGGAATCAGATCAGATGGGATATTCCTGGCTTTTTTTTTTATAGCTACTGACCATCATGGAGCTTTCTGCTGTGTTTGTTTTCTCAACCTCTTTTATCATTGCAGGAGGCCCCTGGGATTTCACCTTCAATGTCAAGTTTTATCCACCAGACCCTGCGCAGCTGACAGAGGACATCACCAGGTGAGGTACCTGGGAATCTTGTTGCCAGAACAGGGAATATTTTGTCAGAGTTGTTAATGTCTGAGTGTTCTTCTGTCATTCGGTAAGGTATTTGTGGTTTGGAGGGAGTTTTGTTTCTGTGTTTTTGGTGGACATGTGGGATGTTCTTACTCTCTGCTAAAGTCTGCAGGTGTAAAGCAGAGTTGTTTATAAACTTGCCTTTAGAAAAGTAAATTTGTATTTCAAGCAAAGATTTTTCGATTGCAGTCGTTACCTGCTGCCTTAATTCCTCCTGTCCCCCCACAAATAAGAATACAGGTAGGAAACAGAACCAAACATCACGCTGCATTCATCAGTGGCATAAACCAAGAGATTCTGTTTGATCCTCAAGTTTCTTAAGGTTCTCTGTGCTCTCTGTAAATACTATTTAACTTTTTCCCCTCCCCAGGTATTATTTGTGTCTTCAGCTCAGACAAGACATCATCACGGGGCGGCTGCCCTGTTCCTTTGCCACTCTGGCTCTGCTGGGTTCCTACACAGTCCAGTCTGAGCTGGGAGACTACGATTCTGATCTACACGGCCCTGATTACATCAACGAATTTAAACTGGCCCCAAACCAGACAAAAGAGCTTGAGGAGAAAGTGGTGGAGCTTCATAAAACATACAGGTAAGGTGTGGCAGCTGGAGGCCTTGTTTGCACACAGCAGCCTGAAATAATGGAGGTGATGTGGCTTTCTGGTGCATTCCCCTCCTCTGCTATGTGCTTCTGGTTTCCTGCTGCACCGAGTTTTCTTTTTTATGTTGGCAGCAGTAGCTTTAGCAGTAAGGTGTGAACTTGCTACTGTGAACATCAGCAGTTTAAAAGAGATCTAATGCTTTAGAACAAAAGTCTTGCTAGAAGCTGGAATTCTTTTATCCTGCCTGAAGAAGAAACTGTGTTTTCAGAAAGCAGATGCAAAGTTGCAGTGTTCATTAACAGGTGCTCTTCCTCAACACTGCAGCTGTGAAAGTGGGGTTTATTTCATGTGAAAATGAAAAATTTGGCTGTTGTAAGCCTGCCTATTGTCTTTTTTTGTTCTTTTTTCTTTGGAGTCTATGCAATTTTTTTTGACTGGAATCTGCTTGGAGCAAATCTCATCTCTTTGTGTGTAGCCTGCAGCATGTTTGGGGTTTTCTGCTGCCACATTTAATAGGTAGCACTTTCTGATGTGGAAGTGTTCCAGGGGCTGCAGGAGTTACAGGTCTGCAGTTAGACTGTCCTTGTGCTTGCCAGCTTGGGCACCACTAGATGGATAAGGAACTGGCTTGATGGCCACCCCCAAAGAGTGGCTGTCCATGGGTCTATGTCCCAGTGGAGGCCAGGGACAAGCAGAGTCCCTCAGGGATCAGTCGTGGCACCAGGCTTGTTCAACATCTTTGTGGGTGCCATGGACAGTGGCATTGAGTGCACCCTCAGCAAGTTTGCTGATGACACTAAGCTGTGTGGTGCAGCAGACACACTGGAGGGAAGGGAGGCCATCCAGAGGGACCTTGACAGGCTGGAGAGGTGGGCACAAGCCAACCTCATGAGGTTCAGCAAGACCAAGTGCAGGGTCCTGCATCTGGGTTGAGGCAATCCCAGGCACAAATACAGGCTGGGCAGTGACTGGCTGGAAAGCAGCCCTGAGGAGAGAGACTTGTGGGTGCTGGTGGAGGAGAAGCTCGACATGAGCTCTCAATGTGCACTTGCAGCCCAGAAAGCCAATCAGATCCTGGGCTGCATCAAGAGAAGTGTGGCCAGCAGGTCAAGGGAGGTGATTCTCCCCCTCTACTCAGCTGTGGTGAGACCCCACCTGGAGTACTGCATCCAGTTCTGGAGCCCCTATTCCAAGAGGGACATGGACATGCTGGAAGGTGTCCAGAGAAGGGCCACGAGGATGATCAGAGGGCTGGAGCACCTCTCCTATGAGGACAGACTGAAGGAGTTGGGGCTGTTCAGTCTGGAGAAAAGAGGGTTCTGAGGTGACCTTATTGTGGCCTTCCAGTATCTGAAGGGGGCCTACAGGAAGGACTTCAGGGAGGCACTGGATGCCATTGAGCTGGAGATCAGGGACAATCGGGTTGAGTGCTTGTGGGTGAAAATTAGAGGGAAGACCATCAGGGCAGACATCCTGGTTGGAGTCTGTTATAGACCACCCAACCAGGAAGAAGATGTTGATGAAGCATTCTATAGGCAGCTTAGGGCTGTCTCAAGATCGCCAGGCCTTGTTCTCATGGGCGACTTCAACCTGCCTGATATCTGCTGGGACCTCAACACAGCAGAGGAGACCGTCTAGGAGGCTCTTGGAGTGCATGGAGGACGGCTTCTTATCCCAGGTGCTGCGCGAGCCTACCAGGGGTAAGGCTATGCCTAACCTCCTCTTCACCACTAGGGAAGGGCTGGTGGGTGATGTGGTGGTCAGAGGGTGTTTAGGGGCCATGACCACAAAATAATTGAATTTTCAGTATTTGGCCAAGCTAAGAGGGGTAGCAAGAAGACCTCCACTCTGGACTTCCGGAAGGCAGACTTCAGGCTGCTCAAGGAACTAACTCAGAGGGTTCCTTGGGATAAAGCCCTTAAAAACAAAGGGGTCCAGGAGAGCTGGACCTACTTCAAGGAAGAACTGTTGAAGGCTTAGAACAGGCTGTGCCAATGTGCCGGAAGATGAGCCACCGGGGCAGACGGCCTGGATGGGCAATGAGCTTCTAAAAGAACTAAGGGAAAAAAAGAGGGTGTATCACCTTTGGAAGAAAGGTGAGGCAACCCACGGAATGTTTAAGGATGTTGCCAAATCATGTAGGAAGAAAATTAGGGAGGCAAAAGCACACGTGGACCTTAGACTGGCCTCTACTGTGAAGGACAACAAAAAGTCCTTCTATAAATACATTAATAGCAAGAGGAAGGGCAAGGACAACCTCCACTCCTTGGTGGACACGGAGGGGAACGTTGTATCAAAGGATAAGGAAAAGGCAGAGGTACTTAACACCTTCTTTGCCTCAATTTTTACTAGAAGGACAGAACGTCTTCCTGACAGCTGGCCTGCAGAGCTGGCAGAAGGAGCCAGGGAGCTGCATAATTTCCCTGTGTTCCAGAAGCAGGTAGCTGGAGCTCTCCTCAGCCGCTTGGATCCCCACAGGTCCATGGGACCAGACGGGATCCATCCTAGGGTGCTGAGAGAGCTGGCAGATGAGCTGGCCAAGCCACTCTCCATCATTTTTCATCAGTCCTGGCTCACTGGGGAGGTCCCAGAAGACTGGAAGCTGCCAACGTGGTGCCTATCCACAAGAAGGGCCGGTTGGATGAGCCAGGGAATTCCAGGCCTGTCAGCCTGACCTCAGTGCCAGGCAAGATCATGGAACAGGTCATCTTGGGTGCAATCACACAGCACTTACAGGATGGCCAAGGGATCAGGCCCAGCCAGCATGGATTTAGGAAGGGCAGGTCCTGCCTCACCAACCTGATCTCCTTCTATGATCAGGTGACCTGCCTGGTGGATGTGGGGAGGCCTGTGGATGTAGGCTACCTGGACTTCAGCAAGGCCTTTGACACCGTCTCCCACAGCAAACTGCTGTCCAAGCTGTCAGCCCATGGCTTGGACAGCAGCTCTCTGAGCTGGGTTAGGAACTGGCTGGAGGCTGAGCCCAGAGAATGGTGGTGAATGGTGCCACATCCAGCTGGCAGCCAGTCACTAGTGGTGTGCCCCAAGGATCAGTGCTGGGCCCTGTCCTCTTTAACATCTTTATTGATGATCTGGATGAGGGCATTGAGTCCATCATCAGTAAATTTGTGGACAACACCAAGCTGGGGGCTGGAGTTGATCTGCTGGAGGGTAGAGAGGCTCTGCAGAGGGACCTCGACAGGCTGGACAGATGGGCAGAATCCAACGGCATGAGATTTAACACATCCAAGTGCTGGGTTCTGCACATCGGCCACAACAACCCCAGGCAGTGCTACAGGCTGGGGTCAGAGTGGCTGGAGAGCAGCCAGGCAGAGAGGGACCTGGGGGTGCTGGTCAGTGGTAGGCTGAACATGAGCCTGCAGTGTGGCCAGGTGGCCAAGAGGGCCAATGGCATCCTGGGCTGCATCAGGAACAGGGTGGCCAGCAGGAGCAGGGAGGTCATTCTGCCCTGCACTCAGCACTGGTTAGGCTGCACCTTGAGTGCTGAGTCCAGTTCTGGGCCCCTCAGTTTAGGAAAGATGTTGAGTTGCTGGAAGGTGTCCAGAGATGGGCAACAAAGCTGGGGAGGGGTCTGGAGCACAGCCCTGTGAGGAGAGGCTGAGGGAGCTGGGGTTGCTTAGCCTGGAGAAGAGGAGGCTCAGGGGAGACCTTCTTGCTCTCTACAACTACCTGAGGGCAGGTTGTAGACAGGCAGATGTTGGTCTCTTCTCCCAGGCACCCAGCAGCAGAACAAGAGGACACAGTCTCAAGCTGTGCCAGGGGAGGTTTAGGCTGGAAGTGAGGAAGAAGTTCTACACAGAGAGAGTGATTGCCCATTGGAATGGGCTGCCTGGGGAGGTGGTGGAGTCACCATTGCTGGAGGTGTCCAGGAGGAGACTTGATAGGGTGCTTGGTGGCATGGTTTAGTTGATTAGGTGATGTTGGATAATAGGTTGGACACGATGATCTTGAAGGTCTCTTCCAACCTCTTTTATTCTGTTTATTCTATTTAAGAAGGCTGGGGAGGGACTTCTCAGGATCTCAGGTAGTGATAGGACTAGGGGGAATGGAATGAAGCTGGAGGTGGGGAGATTCAGACTGGATGTGAGGAGGAAGTTCTTCACCAGGAGAGTGGTGAAGCCCTGGAATGGGTTGTGCAGGGAGGTGGTTGAGGCCCCATCCCTGGAGGTGTTTAAGCCCAGGCTGGATGAGGCTCTGGCCAGCCTGATCTAGTGTGGGGTGTCCCTGCCCGTGGCAGGGGGGTTGGAACTAGATGATCCTGGTGGTCCCTTCCAACCCTGACTGATACTATGATTCTACAATGCTATATCTTCTCGGGACAAGGGCGAAGGACTCCTGGTACCAGGTTAAAGGCTGACAGTCACCAAGCCTCTTCTTCCTCTTGTTTTCACAGGCTCACAGAATATCAGGGGTTGGAGAGAACCTCTGTCAATCAGTGAGTTCAACCTTCTTGCCACCTCTCTGGGCGGTCTGTCCCAGTGCTCCAGCACCCTTAAATTAAAGAAGTTCCTTCTGATGTTTAGGTGGAACTTGTGATGTTCCAGTTTGTGTCCAGTACTGATCAGCACTGATGAGATTCCCCCCTCAGCCTGCTCTTCTCCAGGCTAAACATCCCAAATTCTCTCAGCCTTTCCTCATCACAGAGTTACTCCAGACCCCTCAGCATCTTTGTAGCCCTTTGCTGTACCCCCTCCAACAGGCCCGTCCTTCTTGAACCAGGGAGCCCAGAACTGGACACAGTCATCCAGCTGTGGCCTCACCAGGGCAGAGTAGAGGAAGGAGGAGAGCCCCTACTTGACCGGCTGGCTGCCTTCTTCTTGATGCACCTCAGAGCTTATTTTTATAGATGCTTGGATTGCAGGACCTGTGTGCCCTGTGCCACAGAGAGCTGGCCTGGAGAGCAGCCAGCCAGCAGCTTCCTCACCCTCCTAGAGATACATTTGGGGTTTAGGGGAAAGCAAGAAGCCCATAACACCACTTAGTGATACTGAGGCCATCAACCAGCAGCCCCTTCCCCTTGGCCTGTTAAGAACTGCTGGGTGATGCAGTCCTAAGGATAAGGGAGCGAGGATGAGACCTTCTGGTGGGCAGCTAGCAGCTAATAACCTCAGTGCAGCAGGAATGAGTGGTCACGTGTCCCTGGCTGGGAGCAAAGCTGCAATTAACATCTTGCTCAACCCCACAGATCAATACTTTAAATTGATTCCCCTCCATTTGCATTGAGAGGAGAGGAAGTAAGGGACAAAAAACACTGTGCCATTGACAAGCTTGGTGGTTAGTGGCAGCTCACGCTGCTCAATTATTCATGACTTCATTAGAAGGATACTTCAAGTTATAGGCTGTGGCTATATTTAGTCTGCTTGTGCCTGCAGAAGGAAGCAGGATGGGCCCATTTGATTTCTGGCCCATATTCTATGAACATGGAACTATCAGAGGGTTTTCAGTGGGAAAACTCTGCTAGAGCGTATCTCTGGCTCTTGCTACTTGATTGTCCAGAGAAGGGCAACAAAGCTGGGGAAGGGTCTGGAGAACAGTTCTGGTGAGGAGCAGCTGAGGGAGCTGGGTTCATTCAGCCTGGAGAAGAGGAGACTGAGGGGAAACTTCATTGCTCTCTACAACTGCCTGAGAGAAGGTTGCGGTGAGGTGGGGATTGGTCTCTGCTCCCTACTATCAGGTCATAGAAGGAGAGGAAATGGCCTGAAGTTGTGCCGTGGGAGGTTCATGTTGGACATTAGGAACAATTTATTTTCTGCAAGAGTGGTCAGGGATTGAAACAGGCTGCCCAGGGAGGCAGTGGAATCACCATTCCTGAGGCATTCAAAAAATGTGTGGCCATGGCACTTGGGGATGTGGTTTAGGGGCTGTGGTGGTGGTAGGTTGACGTTTGGACCTGGTGATCTTAGATGTCTTTTCCAACCAAAACAATTCTATGATTTGTGAAGTACAAGGCACAACTGGGAGATGGCAACTGCTCCTGGGTCTGTCCTAGATTGTCCTTAGAGCTGTCATTGTGCCCTGGCTCCCACCACTGAAACCTCTATTTATGTCATACAAGATGTATGGAGCCACTGGGTAAGGAAGACATCAAAGCAGGGAGCAAATTGAAGTGCACACAGTTGAATGCTCTCCCAGAAGAGCTGTTAGATATACCTCCTACACCAGGATCTTATTAACAAGGCAGCTACAATACCATTTATAATGGCCTCCGTTATCAGGATGTTTCTGTTAAGCAAAGTTGTGTTGTATGGCCCCTCCTGCAGACAGGGAACCATCTGTTCCCAGAAAACATCTCATTCATCTGGTTTGTCCCAGTAGGAATTGCTGCTGAGTGGTCTCAGCTGGCTGTGGGTTTGGAGAAAAATAGCTGGGCTTGTGGGGTCTGAAGGCAAGAGGTCTGGGAGGATGGTGCCTGCCACCCTCTGGCTTTGGCTGAATTGGTGTTTCTTCCACTGGATCAAGTTTTGGACCCTGCACCACACTTCCTTCCTGGATAATTCACTTTCTTCTCTAGTATCTGCACAGCTTCTCAGAAATAAGGTGCATCTGTTCTATGAGATGTCCCAAAGCACAAGTTTGTGCATCCAGACTAATTTAGTAATTCTTCATCTGGGCACAAATCTGTTGAAAGAAAAATAAAATGTCATGTTTAAATGGTTTTGTGAAGTCT
The DNA here is from genome assembly GCF_026170545.1 of Melanerpes formicivorus. Classification (NCBI taxonomy): domain Eukaryota; kingdom Metazoa; phylum Chordata; class Aves; order Piciformes; family Picidae; genus Melanerpes; species Melanerpes formicivorus. Next base: position 219,473 of record NW_027142397.1, on the reverse strand, counting down.
GCTCTGTCCCCTCCTACAAGCCCCAGTTAGGAGAATACTGAGCCTTCTCTCTCTTTCCCCAGATCCATGACTCCAGCCCAAGCAGACCTGGAATTTCTTGAGAATGCAAAAAAGCTGTCAATGTATGGAGTTGACCTGCACCAAGCCAAGGTGAGAGTCAGTGTATGAGCACCTGCCTGTGCCTTGATGGTCCTTCCCTTGCAGGAGAAAGTTTCCTTCCTTCAGGAGGGTCCTTTAGAAAGATCTGGGAAGTGTGGGAACACAGCCACAGGCAGAAATGCTTCAAACACTGTTTCAGGTGTTGTAAGAGAAGTGATTCTTGCTGGTTATTATTTAAATATTCCAGGAAGCTTTAAAAGGTGACTGATGTAGATTGGTCCTTACTCTGAGAAACTCTGGCCCTGTAAGGGGAGCCACTCTCCTCAGGGAAATGCAGGATAGGCTCAAAGCCAACCCTTGGAATGTCACGGGAGGGATCAGCAGGAGGGAGGAGGTTGTGAGGAGAAACATTGAAGGAAAAGCAAACCTGGCCCTGGCTGTAAAGGGAGCTGGAGGCTGAGGTCTGGGTAATGGGGAGATGATTTTAGGGGAAGGTAATTTGGAGGGCAGACATTGTCCTGAAACTTGTAACCCCACTTAAATCCTCACCTACTCTCCCAGGACATGGAAGGAGTGGATATCACTCTGGGAGTCTGTTCCAGTGGCCTTCTCGTTTACAAAGATAAGCTGAGAATCAACCGCTTCCCCTGGCCCAAGGTCCTGAAGATTTCCTACAAGCGCAGCAGCTTCTTCATCAAGATCCGGCCAGGGGAGGTATGTTCTGACTTCTTGGTGCTCCTCTCTTCTTTAATTTCTTTCTGATTATCCCCACCCTGTGTGTGCTTCACTAAAACCAAATGTGGGAGGGTGTCAGCTTTTCTCTGAATGTTTTTTTTATGGGTGCTGGGTTCAGGCAGTGCCGCAGACCTTGCTGAAGCTGTGAACCAACGGGTGACAATTTAAACAAGGTGTCTTCCAGCACCACCTCCTGGCACTGGGTGGCATTCCCAGCATCCAGGGGAGACCATTGGGAAATTCATAGTTTAAATTGGGAGAGGACTAACTCCTTTTGTGGAAACGGGGCAAGACAAAGGTTCTTTGTCCCACTTAAAAAAGAAATGAAAGAAATATTTTCATGGATGTTTTCACTGAGACTGCCGCAGGTTGGGGCAGGGGTTGTCCTGGTGCTGACTCTTGGGAGCAAGGAGATCCCTGGAGCAGCCTGGTCACTGGAAACAAGGTGGGAAGAGAGGCTACAATGAGGAGCTGGCACCTTCCTCCTTCTTTTCCTTCTGCTTTGACTGCCATGACCCAGTCTTGCTGGAAGGTCAATTTTTGACCCCATCCCTCAGCTGGGCACCATGACAGGGGGATAGATGAGTCTGAATGGCTGAAAATCCCTTAGCACGCTCTGCAAATCCCAGTGCACCCTCAGAGATGCTCAGGTCTGTGGCCAAGCCATGCCTTTTCTTGGACCTGAGGTCTTCCTGCACATCATGGAGTGATTTCAGGTGCTCTTGGGCTTGACCAGCAGTTTGTGCTGCTGCAGAACAACAGGTCCGGGCTGAGGACTGGACTGCTGCCACATTTATTTCTTGCTAAGTAACTTTTATTTTCTGCAGCAAGAGCAGTATGAAAGTACAATTGGGTTCAAGCTACCAAGTTACCGGGCAGCAAAGAAGCTGTGGAAAGTCTGTGTAGAGCATCACACCTTCTTCAGGTGGGTTCCCTGACCAGTTGGCTCACCTTGAGTAACTAATGCTTTAGATGCACTGTTGAAAATGAGCAGCTCCTCCAGTGCTCTTTAGTGTTTTGCAGGAATTGGAGGGACCTGGCTGCAGAGACATGAAGTATTCCTGTTGCAATTTAGATTACAGGAAAGCTGGAGAGGGATTTTTCCTAAGGGTGTCTAGAGACAAGACAGGGGTGAATGGTTTGACGCTGAGTCAGAGCAGGGTTAGACTAGATCTTTGGAAGAAGTTCTTCAATAGGAGGGTGGTGAGACTCTGGCACAGCTGCCCAGGGAGGTTGTGGATGCCTCCCTGGAGGTGTTCAAGGCCAGGCTGGATGAGACCTTGAGCAACCTGGTTTACTGGAAGGTGTCTCTGCCATGGCAGGGAGGGTGGCATAGATGATCTCTGAGTTCCCTTCCAATCTAGGCCATTCTCTGATTATGTGATTTCTAGACAGCTTCTGTTTCATAAGGTACATAGAATGTCTTAAGTTGGAAGGAATCTTAAAGATCATCTGGTTTCAATCCACTAGACAAAGGTCTTTAGCTTTTGTAGGTGTGGGGCTTACTGTTAGCGCCTGTGTTTATAGATGGAATCATAGATAGTTTGGGTTGGAAGGCACCTTAAAGATCATCCAGCTCCAACCCCCTGCTGTGAGCAGGGACACCTTCTCCTAGCCCAGGTTGGTCAAGGTGTTTTGTTAATCAAGTGCCTGCAAGAGACTTCCTTAATTTGTATTTTAATTTCTCCCACTGCTTCCTAAGATCTGGAGGCAATGATTTTTAAGTAGTGTGTGTGGTTTTCAGGCTGACTTCCACTGAAGCCATCCCCAAGAGCAGGTTCCTGGCGCTGGGCTCCAAGTTCCGCTACAGTGGCCGGACGCAGGCGCAGAGCAGGCAGGCGAGCGCCCTGATTGACCGCCCCGCGCCCCAGTTTGAGCGCACGGCCAGCAAGCGAGCCTCCAGGAGCCTGGATGGAGGTGAGTCCCTCTTGCTTTTCTCTCTGTGGCTGCAGGGTTCTGAAATCTCTTAAATACCACCTAAATCCCCTGTTTTAAAAAAAACCCAAACACCTCCCTTGGACACAAGGCCTGGACAGAAAATGCAGGCAATAGTGGTAGTAGCAAGGACTGACTGACAGAGGATGTAGGTGGGTGCTGAAAGATCATGGCAAAGTTCTGGTGGTTATGGTATTTCCTTACTTAACAAATCAGGAATTAAGATATTCCAGGATGTGTTTAGTTTAATGTGGCTTTGTAAATGTGGAGCTTTCCTTGGGGGGTGATGTTTTGCCGCAACCGTTTGAAACTTTTTCAGTGTCTGTGAAAGTGATGCTGATTGTGAGACAGGGACCTGTTGGAGCAGGTCCAGAGGAGGCCACAGCAATGCTGGCAGGGCTAAAAGCCCTCTGCTGTGAGGCCAGGCTGAGAGAGTTGGGATTGTTCAGCCCAGAGAAGAGAAGGCTCCAGGGACATCCTGTGGTGGCCTCTCAGTGCTACAAGGGGATAATTAGAAAGCTGGGGACAGAATCTTGAGCAGGGCCTGTTGTGAAAGGACAAGAAGTGATGGTTTGAACTGAAAGAGGAAGATTCAGAGTGGAGAGAAAGACACCGAGGGTGGTGAGACCCTTTTGCAGCTTGCCCAGAGAGGTGGGAGATTCTGCATGCCTGGAACCATTCCAGGTCAGGTTATTTGTGTCATTGAGCAGCCTGCTCTAGTTGCAGATGTCCCTGCTGACTGCAGGAGGTTGGACTGGACAAGGTTTGAAGGTCTTTTCCCACCCAAACCAGTCTGTGATTCTGATGTTGAAATTCATGACATATCTATCAGGTGGGCTCATCCCCGTTAAAAGAGCTGGACAGCAGTAGGCCACAGGAGACAAGGCATGGGAAAGGGAATATCTAAGTGTGCCCCCCTTGATCTGAGTCATGGAATGCTTTTCAAACTAGGATCCAGGGAAAGGTGAGCATGCAAGGGTGCCTGATGGAGCAGGAGCAGCACTGCTTTGAGCCCCGAGGTTGTGCTGCAAGCTGGGAGGACACAAGGCTGCCTCAGCACCCCATGGCCAGGATGCTCTGCCCCTGACATGGATCTGCAGGGCTCAGCAATACCCTGGGCTTCATGCCTGAGGGTCAGGAGGCAAAGGGCTGATTGGTTGGAGCTCCAAACAAAGTGCCTGCTTGCTTGCAGTCCAGGTGTGCAATGTTACCCAGGCATGATGTGCAGAGGCAAGGGCACCAGTGCTGTTGGTTACCCTTTGGCCATACTCAGTAGACTATTCCAACCCTAGATGAGTAGAGAGATCCCAGCTGCAACCCTACACCTGAATGCCAGAGCTTGGGAAAGAGCAGCCTGTGAATGTGACACCTCTGTCCCCGTTGAAGTCTTCACGGTTTTTCATCTGCTGTGTGGGCAGTCATTAACCTGTGCCCCGTTTCCTCAGCTAAATGTGCGACTCAGAGAGTTGAGTTCAGAGCCGTAGAGGAAGAGAAGCAGGAGAAGGTGGTGGTGGTTGAGGTTCCTGAACCAAAACCCATGGATGAAATCCGAGAGAAGCCAGGTATAGCTGTGGTGGTGGCTACCACTCTCTGCAGCACCTTTCCTATCCTTTACATGCTTGCTCCTGACGCTTGAAGTTTCACCAAATCTTTGGTGGCTTTTCTTTTTTCTTTGCAAGAAGAGTTCCTCAGTCAGAGGACAAACAGCCCAGCAGACCCCCAGCTCCAGCAGACTCGTTACGTTTCCACCTTGCACCTTGTTAGACTGGGGAGATGGTGAAAAGTTTAGGATGTGCTGGCACCAGCAAGCTGCCTCCTTATTAAATTGGGGTGGTTTTGTGAATGTGGATTAGAAAACTTCAAAGTCTGATCTTGAAACTTCTTGTAAAGCTTCTGAAATTCTTCATCCTGGGACCTGCTTGACTTTATTTAGTCTTGTTCTGGGTTTTTCGGAGGGGGCGGATGAGAAATGCCACCCATTACTTATACTTTTCCTAAGATAGGTACTATTAATAAGGGCAGTAAACTTTATTAGTATTTCAGAGGTGCGTGGGTACATCAATGTGTTTGAGTGCTAACAAGTGTTTCACAGCAGCAGTGTTGTCAAATATTTGCAGTCTTCATCCCCTCCATAGCAAATGCATATGGTGCATCAGAGCTGGAGATAATTCATATGCAAACCCATTGTGTCCTTCTTCACTTCCCTTCCTCACCCTGACTTTTTTTCTAGCCTGCTTCTGACACCACTGTTTATCTGATGTGGAATTGAGACCAAGCTCTCAGAAAGCAGCATGGCAGACTGGCTCCCCACTACAAGCTTGCCTTGGATTTCTGCCAGTCAGGGAAAGCTGTCAAAATGCTTGATGCTTTGATGCTGTCAAAACAGAAGGTGGAGGACTTAAGACAGCAAGATAGGGCTGTATGGCCCTAGTTTCCATACTTGTACATTTAATTAAAGCTGATGGGTTTTATACAGGCTTTTCTCTAGGGGAGCCTGGATGTGTTTTTCCTAGCAGCCAGCACCTGCATCTCCCCAGACTTGACAGGCAGAGCCCATCCTGGTACCACACTTAAGAGCCCTTCACATGCCCCACAGATCCCTGCCTAGGCAGGAAGCCTGTAAAGCTTACTTGTGGTCTTCTTTTTCTCACTCATCCAATGCAATGCTGGGCCTGGCAGCATCAGAACGGCTGCTACACAGCTGCCTCGTGGAAAGTTACTCTTAAGCTGCCCAGTTTAAAACTTTGCTGTTCTTGGCCACTGCCTTGGAGAGAGATCTTCTCTGGCTCTGTCCTCTGCTGTGGTGACCATTGTGTGTCCGTGTAGTTCTCCAGCTGCTATCTTAACACCCGCAAACCTCTTTCTAGACAAACACACTCGTGACACTTTTGAAATGAAGCCCATTGCAGAGGAGGAAGAGGAGGAGAAGGTAGAGGTGGTTAAGGTTCCTGTGGCCAAGCCAAAGTTTGTGGAGCCACTGCCAACTTGGTCAGGTACAGCTGCAGCAACGTGTGCCATCGGCATGGCTCCTGCAGCCGCCCATGCTGGCACTGCTGGGTTGAGGTGTTGCAGTGCTGCAGGACAGAGGTGACATCGCTTGCAGTGGTGTTTAGTGCCACTTAGAGTCCCACATGGCTTTGCAAATGTGCTGTAGTGTGCTGCTTTACTGGAGTGTGCTGCTTGCTGAGCCAAGGAGGTGCCGTGCCAGGGCTTGGCAGTGTGGCTTCATGTTGAAGTGAGTGTGCAGTGGCCTCTGAACCCTCCTCTGTCACTGTCCCGTCTTATAGGTTCATTCCCCAGAGATGTAGGATCCTGTGGTGCCTGAAGATCAGGTTGTCTGCTCTGGGACTGCTGAAGGTCACCTGCACTTGGCTTTTTTACCTTTACTTCTCTAGTTGCTGTTTTTGTTTTGTTTTGTTTTGTTTTCAGAGCACCTTCACTGATCCACACTAATCATAATTAAAAGCAGAGCTGGTTAGTCACAACAGGAAGAGAGGGTTGAAGCCATGGAGGGAACTAAGTGGGAACTTCACCTGTTTTCTTGAATACTCTGAACAGCACTAAACCAGCTCCTGTGCTTGACTCAAGGATGTCCCATGGGATGGGTGCAGCAGGGCAGCCAGTGGCCAGCATCCTACCTGAGCACACCTAGGAGTGTCCTGCGGCAGCTTCTCCTTCTTCTCCTTCTGAACTTTTTCCTTCTCTCTTGACACTTCTGTTTCTAGTAGGGATTGTTTTCCTGGCCAGGGTGATAGAGAATAATCTTACATTTTGGAGCAGCACTTATTACTGTGTTTCAATCTCGTGTATCAAAATAGCTAAAGGTAGTAAATCAACAAAATATAACTAAAATAACCCAGTTTGGGACAGTACAGAACCCATTGCTGGGTATCAAAGGAAAAGCTTTCCATGAGGATGTCTAGAGACGGGACAAGGGGGAATGGTTTGAAGCTGAGGGAGAGCTGGGTTAGATTGGAGTTTAGGAAGGTGAGGCTCTGGAACAGGTTGCCCAGGGAGGCAAGGTTGGATTAGTCCTTGAGCAGCCCAGTCTAGCTGAGAGGTGTCCCTACCCCCACTCTGATTCTGTGGTTGACAGGGTGCTGGGCCATCTCATTTCAACTGTACTGTTACCTAGAAAGATTGGACCAGATGATCCTTGGTGGTCCCTTTCAACCTAACTTTCTATGATTAAAGAGAGGTGGCCCTGCAGATTTACAGAATGTCCTTTGCTGCTTCCCTTGTGAGGTGGCATTTTAACACATCCATAACTTTTTTAGCCAAACGTGCTCTTGGCAATGTTGAGATAAGTCCAATTGAAGAGGAGGAGGAAGAAAAAGTGGTGATGAGAGAACCAGAGGCGGTCCTGCAGGAGCCAGGTACCACCATGATGGCTTTGCATACCCAGCATCCTCCTGATCCTGACTGTTCCTGCCATCTCACCTGTACCTCTGTACAACCTCCCTGTGGCTGTCACTGCTTCTGTGGCATAAATGCACCAGGACATGGCGCCGAAAGGTTCACACAATGCCTGGCTCAGAGGCTATGCTGAAGAGGGGCAGATAATGAGCTGGCAGCGGTGATGGGTTGGGATTTAGGGGACATTTTCAGCAAGATGTAGTGTCTGGGAATTTGCCTCCAAGTGTAATTTCAGTCCCTGAAAAATCAGGTTCTTTTTTGCCTTTGTAAGGTTTTGGCCACAGGGCTATGCTTGATGCTGTACAGGTTTATTACATAGAGATGAGATGTGGTTTTCTTTGCAGTGAAACAGGAATTCTTACTAAGGAGGTACTTAAAATGACACTGTATTTTTTAACACCAAATTTCCTGGTGTCTTTGACTAGATTATGGTCACTGGTAACCTGGTGTTGGCCAGGGTAGGTCACACAGTGTGACCCTTGCTGTGTAAACTGTGACTTTTTTGCTCTCTACAACTCCCTGAAAAGAGGCTGGAACCAGGTGGGGGTTGGTCTCTTCTCCTGAAGAACAAGTGATAAGACCAGAGGAAATGACCTCAAGGGGCACCAGGGAGAGTTTAGGTTGGGCTTCAGGAAAAACTTCCCCACTGAAAGGGTTCTCAAAGACTGGCACAGGCTCAGTCCCCATCCCTGGAGGTGTTTCAAAGAGGCAGAGATGTCGTGCTGAGGGCCATGGGTTAGCACCAGCCTTGGTGGAGATAGAAAATGGTTGGACCGGAGGCTCTTAAAGGGCTTCTCCAACCCAAACTATTCTATATTTGAATAATTTTAGGAATATGAGACGGTGTCAAAGGAATTTTTTCAGGTCCCTAGGTGTATTTCTAGTGGAATGGCCACAACCCAATATCAGAACTAAATAGCTTATTGTATTTGTAGACACGTCGTGCATGAATTGATCTCGTTTTGTCACAGTATTGGCTTGAATATTTTTGAGGTGTTGGGCTTTTTAGGCATCAGAAACTGTCTGAGAGATAAGGAATTGAAAGAAGGAGTAGGCAGCTGATTTTGTGTTCACCTTGTGCTTGAATTTAGACTGTCATCCTCTGGAAAGGTGATTTTTTTGGCAGCATGCTCTTCATTTCTGCAGTCACTGACCTGGAGATGCTGGCTATCTTCTTGCAATAGTTCCTTGGGCTGCAGCAGAAAATACTCATCTTGCACATGCAGCCCCAGCCTGCTTTGAAACCCACCTGGAAGTTGCTGTGAAGCTCTATTGAGCAAAGCTTGTTGATTACTTTTTTTTTTTTTTTTTTTTTTTTTAATGTTTGAATAGCTGAAAAGATTGTGAGGCTGGGGGAAAGTCTGTGCTTCCTTCCAGAAACCACCTCTCTCTGGCTGAGGAGATGCCCATGAGTTGAGAATTCACCACAGCTCTAGGTGTTTCTATTTTAATGGTTACCCTGGAGTGGACTTCTCTGTCAGTTGTGTGTGAAGAACCTATAAATCAAAGGCACAGTGTCAAAACCAGATTTGCCTTTCTGGTGTGGCTTCTCTGCAGAGTGCAAGCTTGCTTTTTGTAAACCTTTTGTTGTGGGGTTTTATTTTGTTTTATTTAAACCGTAAAGAAAACAATCTCAACTTTCCTGTACTATATGCACAAGCTACTTTGCTCAACATCTTTATTCCCCCCCCCCCCCCTTTCTTTTTTTCCTTTCTCTTCCTCCTCCCTTTCTTTTTAAATGACGGCATTGTAATTTGTAAAGGCTTTGCCTGGTGCTCTGGAAGTGTTGCTGGCTCTGAACCATGTCCCAATTTGTCTTTCCCCCATCCTCAGCAGTGGCCATGATAAGCCCTGAGAGGAGTCCTCGTCCCACCTCTGCCCCAGCCATTGCTCAGAGCCATGCTGCAGAACAAGTCCCAGCTAAGCCTGATGTGAAGGATATGGTCACTGCATCTAAAGTAGAAAAGGAAACAGCAAAACCTGATGTGAGACGTGAAGAAATTCTAGTGGAGAGAGCCAAGCTGGAAACAGACGATTCCTCAAAGGTATGTCACACCAGAGGCTCTTTGCAAGAGTCTGTGATGATGCTGGGTGGGAGTGTCAGCTCTTGAAGCCACCCCAGAGTGGCAGCTCTTTGTACCAAGGATCTAAATCCTAGGGAAACCCCAGCCCTGACCCGCTGGGTCAGGAAAAGAGGAACTCCAGCGGGGCTTAGTTTGGTGGTTACAGTAGAACAAAATGCAAGTCGCTGATACAGAGTCAGAGCAGAATTCTAGAATCATTTGGTCAGAAAATGTCACCAAGCCCAAGCATTATGGCATTAAAAAAGCTGGCAAGTGTTGCACACAAGTTCATGGGACTTGAATTTAGGGCTCACCCATCACAGGGCTGTCTGCACTGGTTCCTGGTATGACAACAAGAGCGATTCCAGTGAAACTGGTGATAGGGATCTTGTCTGCAGCCCTGTGGCTGAAGGCACGTTGATAAGCTGTCTCTGGGAGAGCTGGTGGTACATTCCTGCAAGCTGGAGTAGGACTTGAGTTGTGGATGGCGCTGTCAAGACCTTGGTGGATGTATTGTCTAAATGAAATTGGTTTTAAACATGGTTTGATCTTTTCACAAATGTCTGAGACCACCACTGTGTACACTGTGTGTACTGTTCCCATTACTCCAAATAATGGGTAAAATTAGTGTTCCTATCACAGTGTCTGTAATATTCTGCAACTTTTACTGAGTGAAATCTTCCAGCACTGCAGCAGAGGGCCTTGCATGTTTCCCACATTACTCTGAATATTTTGCTGCTCTCAGCATTACTGAGCCACATTTTTCCATTCAGGGGGTCTTGTATGAGACAGAGCAGGCGACATCCCTGGTAGTGAAGGCTGGGAGAGCTGAAGAAAGGACAGTTGCTTCCAAACATTTCAGGGCTTGTGTGACCAGCAATTTTTAACTGAAAATGCTGAGGGGACCTTCAGGCTGGTGCTCTGTGTGTGCTCCAGCACCACCACTTAACCCTCCCCAGCATTAAACACAAGTCAGTTTGATTCATCCCATTCTTAAACACTGATTTTTGGTTTTCTTCTTTAAGTGTAGATGTGGGAGGAAGTTGCTGATTTGAATGTGCCAAATTTACCATTCCTCATATGTAGCTACATCACTTCACACCCACCTTTTGCCTTCAGAGTACTTGACAATCTAGTTTTTCTAAAAGACCTCCCTTAAAGAGTTAGAACAATCTTGGCTCTGTGCTTATGAACAGTAAAAGAGCTTCATTTGTGATGGTGAGCATGATTCGTGTAGCTAGATCTCTTCTCACTGACTCTTGAACATAATGCCTATGGATAACCAATCGTTTTCTGTTTTTGAAGAAGGTCTCTCTTAATTTGAGCATGTTGCTTTTGGGAAGGATTTCCCTGGGAGATGCAAATGAAATCTGAAAACACTGCCTGACAAAGCTAGCACGAGTGGGAAGCCTGTCTCCAGCTGCTCTTAGAGAGAGCACTGGTTTCAAACACAAATAATTCTGGAGCTGCAGGAATTATTGTGGGTGTGCTGTTGACTAACTGACCGTCATCCAAGAGCTGCTGTGTCATTAACTCTTTACCAAGAGGCTGCATGTTGGTTTATTGCATGTTCACCCAGCACTTCAAAACTAACTTGCTGCAGCTGTGTTTTGAAACTAAATGATCTCTGGAAACAAATCTACTAACACAAAATGTTTTTACCAATTTATTTCTTAAATGTAGGTGAGGAAAGCGCACACTGAGGTCACAGTACCCACCACCAGTGGTGCCCAGCCCCAGGTTTGTGCTAATTGTTCAGTTAGGTTGTTCACAGTCTTTTTGAAGGTTGAACCAGCGAGGTTCAATGTAGTGAAATGAACCAACCACTCTTTTTTTTTTTTATCACTGTCCAACAGCAGCAGCCTGCAGAGAAAGAGGAAGAGCTGATAAGAATGAGGAAGGTTAGCCATTTTACCCTTTCACCAAACAAGTTTGCTATATCATTCATGCATCTGTAACATGTTTAAAAAGACAGTGCTCCAACTTTCTCATGTGCCTGGGGTTGGGGTTTGGGGTTTTTTTTAATGACAACTATCAAAATAACCTGATTTCCAAGTGAAGAGCTTTTTATCCCAGAGTCTGCTAAAAATCCCCAGGTTGGATGTTAGACACCCACTTGATTTGATTTCTGAAATTGATCTTCTCTCTATCAAATTGGATTAGAAACTAAAGAAACCCAAAGAAATCCATTTGATTGGAAGCAACCCCCCCCCATTTGTCTGGAAACCAAAGAAACCCATTTGATTAGGAAAAAACCCCAAAACATTTCACTGGAAACCAAAGAAAACACAGAGTGCACTGCAGGAAATGCAGATGGAAAAAGTGTGGTGCTTTTTTGTATCGATGAATGATAAGGGAAATTTCCAGGATAGAAAAGGTGGTTGAGACATAGTTACTGTGCACATAGAGAGTGTGTAAAAGTTATACCAGGCCCTAGAGCCTCTTCACTGGGGTGGGGAAGCATCACTCTCAGAAATGTGAGTGCTAAGTGGTGCTTGGCTTCCACAGAAAACAATTAACTATTCTTTGTGGTAAGCTATACAAGTGAGGGCAAAAGCCACTGAGCTCCTGGGAGCTGTCTCTTTAAAGACCTCATTGCATCTCCCTATCCTCCATCATCACAACCCCCACTTGCTGGTGGTGGCCCCAGGCTGTGTTGTCCCCACAGCAGGGTCCCCACCCCACGCTGGCAGAGCGCTGCACCCTTAACCTTCAGTTGACCTTTTTTAATTTGCCAGTTTGTCAACCCTGCAAGAACAACGTTTTAATTTTTTGTGCTTTTCTTTTTTTTTTTCCTTTTTTTTTCCCCCCTTTTCTTTCGTTTTCACAGAAAAGAGCAAAGAGGCTAGATGGTGAAAACATTTATATCAGGCATAGCAATTTAATGTTGGAGGTTTGTATGAACTTGAAGCTTTTTTCAGTTGCATTTGCCTAGACATTCTGCATCTGTGCTGAACTTCTTCCTCTTCTGCTGCCTTTGTTTTTGCATGCTCCTGCACAAGAGACCTTTTCTTCTTTTGTTTTCAATGCGCTTTTGCATGGTGACAGTAAACATGGTGATGTGCAGGCATTCTTCCCTCTACCTCTTCTGACTTTCATTCTCTCGTACTGATCCAAAATATATGATTGGCAGAGCTGTGTGCTCAGGTCTGCTCTTGGACCTGCTAGCTGCTCATGGTGGCACCAGTCACAGAACCAGAGAGTCATGAAAATGCAGAATCGTTTAGGTTAGAAGAGACCTTTAACATCATTGAGTCCAATTGCTGAGTTGTGGCAGTGAGGCTCATTTACAAGTTTCTCCCTACTTGAAATTAGTTGTTTTCCAGGGGCAAAAGCTGATCTATGAAAATGCAAAATTCAGGTGGAATTGTCACCTTTGTGGTGTTCAGCTATCTCAATGTCCACATCATTTCAGACAGGACATTGCTGGAATGCTTGCAGTGTTATCATCCTTCTTCAAACACAGTCTTGACTTTGCAAAATCTTCAGCGTTCCCTAGGGCTCCATCTTGCATCAGCACCGGTGCCAGGTCTCCATGGAGCTGATGCAAGGGCTGGATGCTCATGGATGCGAAGCCATTTCATCCCTCCACATACCCAAAAGCCACTCCATCCCTCCCAAAGCCATTCCCTTCAGCTTGGGAGCCTTTACACTTGGTTTTACCTCAGCATGGTCTCAGAACAGACCACACCAATCATATATTTTATTCTTTTTAATACACTCTGTTATGAAAGATGTTTTGTGCTAATACTCTGTGCTCCATGTTTTCTACTCCAAATTGCAGCACTAGCAGCTGGTAGGGTTTCCCTGTTGGTATCTCTTGTACTAACTGCCTTCTCCTACTCTCAGTTGTAAAGAATTTGCAGCTTTGGAGTGCTTTTAATGTAAAAAAAAAAAAAAGTTATTTTTTGAGACTGCTACAACTTAAGCTTTTGGTCACAAGTGAAGCTTCTGCAGCACGATGGGCAGAAGTCAGCTGGAGCGCTGTGAAGACTACATGTGTGGCTTTCTTCCACCCAATTCAACCAGCTCCATCTTCCCCAACCCCAACAAGAGCTTTTTCATTGCTTTTAAACCCTCTTTCCTGCAGTACTTTGCTCTGACACCCAACCCACTTGCTCCCTGATGCCCTTCCCACCGGTTCTGTTGCAGGTGCTCCAGCCCTCCCCTAGCAAAAGGTTGACCCCAGCATCTCACCTGTTTTATTCCTCGTTTTCTCAGCCCATGCTTTTGGCACATGAGAAGTTTTCCCAGCAGACCTCACGCTCCTAAAGCTGCTGCTTGGTTTAATTGGAAGCTGCTTAACACTTCCTGCTTTGTAGCCCACACTCCATGTTGTCACACCAAGGGCAGAACAGGAGGAAAAGCTTTAAGGCATAGTGACCTCGTTCCTTGAGATGCTTCCCAACCCTGTTGTGGCTTCACATAGCTCCTTGTGGCTTTTGCTTCTCTGCCAGCCCTCCCAGGACCAGCTCTTGTGCAGTGGTGGACAGCCAAGGTGGCCTTTCTCTCTTCTCTAACCCAGGAGCAGCTGTAGCACCTGGACCTGGACTGGGCTTTATCCTGGAGTCCTCAGCAGACTTATATTTTTTTTAAATTTTTCCTCTAAGCAGGCACTTGCTTTGTGCTTTCATCTGGGACAGATGCAAAAAGTGTCTTTCCCTCTTCCCCGCCCCCCCCCCCCCCCCCCCCCCGCCAAGAACTGTGCCAAGAAGAGCAAATGTTCTTAGTGAAGCATTTTGGGTAGTGTGTCCTGTATCTGCAGGGTTGCAGATATTCTTGGGGGGGACTCTCCTTTATGACTGCCTTTCCTCTCCCATCTCCTAATATTGATGGGCTGAGTAATAACTAAAAGCACCAAACCAGTGGCATTTCCCAGCAATGCTTTTACTGACTTGAGTTTCCCCCCTTTCTAACAGGTGAAGCTTACTGCTTTTTGGCACTGTCCACAAAAGTAATTGTTTGGTTTATGCCTGTTTTATGTCAAAGCTTTGCTTTCAACCAGCTCTGGTTTGCTTGCAAGGAACAGCTGTTTTGAAACAAGCTGAAGAGAGCTGACGTGCCTTGAAGTCATTTATGTTGTAAACTGGCATCACAGAGTAGGAATCTGGCTTTCTCCAGATGAAGGATTTTAGCAGGAGTTTCTTGATTGATCCACCATAAAGTACATGCTCAGTTTGATTTTTAAAGAGCAGTCACCTCATCTTCATTTCAGAAGTCTGAAACCTCCTATGGTAGATCCTGGAGGGATGACATGAGAGGTGGGGAAATAAAAGTATTGGGGCTATTCTGAGAGAAATGGGTGTGGAGAGAATAAATCAAATTGGGAAAACAGTTTCTTAAGCATTAATTGCATTTACAGTTGTGAATCTTCAGGCTAGCAGAGGGAAAAGAAAGCAAACCCACCCAATTTAAATTAAATAACCCAAACAAACTTAGTTTTGCAACCTAGAACAATCTCAGATGGGGAAGACCCATGTGAAGACCCTTAGCTGCATCTAGGCTGGTGGAGCTTGAGCTTGAAGTGCTGGCACGTCTTGCTGCTGGAGGAGCCCCATTGCCGTTTCTCCCAGCTAATAGCAGTGGAAAGAGGAGAGAGGATGCTCCGTGTGTGTTTGCAGTGTGAGCACAACTGGTGGGAGGTGGCAGCAGCTCTGCTGAGCGCAGCTTTGCTATGCAGCAGTGAGGTGATGGCAGGTGTCCTCCCTGTGTCCCTTCATTCATCCTGTCCTTTTACTAATAGGATCTAGATAAGACCCAGGAAGAGATAAAGAAGCATCACGCCAACATCAGTGAGTTGAAGAAGAACTTTATGGAGTCCGTTCCGGAGCCTCGGCCGAGTGAATGGGACAAGCGTTTGTCCACTCACTCCCCCTTCCGAACCCTCAGCGTCAATGGGCAGATTCCCGTGGGAGCAGACGGAGTGAGTACCTTGGCAGCATGCGGGTGTCCAAGGAACAGTTTCCAACCCATCATTCAGCCTAGGTTTTAGTTGTATTGAATTTTAGTAGTTAATATTGACTTCAAACATTTACAGAGGCCTCAAAGGGAATCCATGCTTTAGTTGTGGTATCATAAAAATGGGATTTATTGGGGTAGAAAAGGTTGTAGGATTTCTTCACCTGGTTTTGATGCCACTTTTCCATGCTGCTAGACTTTATTTCATATGGTTTAGACTGCATATTAGAAAGAAATTTTTACAGTTAGGGTGGTGAGACACTGGAGCAGGTTGCCCAGGGAGGTGTTCAGGGCCAACCTAGGTTAGTGGGAGGTGTCCCTGCCCATGGCAGGGGGTTGGAACTGGGTGATCTTTAAGGTCCCTTCCAACCCAACCCATTCTGTGAGTCTGTGATGGATACTCTGGGAACTGGTTTATTCCTGGTGCCGGAGAATGCATCTCCCTCAAAATGTGGAACAAACCACTCCAGACCCCAAACACCTGACTTAAAGGATTTATTAATTCAGAGATAATGCTGCAGGTAACCCAATGGAGAAGAACTAGGATGGTTCCAATTTTCTGAAGTCGCTTTATTCACCAGTTAATCCAGGATGTTAGTGGGTTTAGTGCTTGCGTTAGGATCTGCTGTGGAGGCTTCAAGACTCCTCCTCTGGGTGCTACAGCAGGGATGGTCATACGTAATGGACTCTTTCTAGCTCACAGGAGCAGTGCCTATATGTTAGTAGCCACATACACTCACTGTACCTCTGCTAATTTCCTTAAAAAGGTAATTTTCTAAAGAAACCTTGTTGGAGCAGCAGAGATCTGTTTGCCAACTGGTTTCTTCTGGAATAACTGGTTTCTTCTCACCCTCAGCAACTGAGTGCACCCTCAGCAAGTTTGCCAACACCTCCAAGCTGCGCAGTGCAGCAGACACGGTGGAGGGGAGGGATCCATCCAAAGGGATCTGGGCAGGCTGCAGAGCTGGGCCCAAGCCAACCTCGTGAAGTTCAACGAGACCAAGTGCAAGGTCCTGCACCTGGGTCAGGGCAATCCCAGGCACTGATACAGGCTAGGCAGGGACTAGCTTGAGAGCAGCCCTGAAGAAAAAGGTGTGGGAGTGCTGGTGGATGACAATCACAGAATTTCAGGGGCTGGAAAGGGCTTCGACAGCTCATCCAGTCCACCCCACTGCCAGAGCAGGATCACCTACACCAGATTACACCAGATGCCCCCAGGCGAGGTTTGAATATCACCAGCGAGGGAGACTCCACAACCTCCCTGGGCAGCCTGTTCCAGTGCTCTGTCATCCTCACAGTGAAAAAATTTCCCTTCATATTTACGTGAAACTTCTTATGCCTTAACTTCTACACTTGCCCCTTGTCCTGCCATGGGGCACCACTGAGCAGAGCCTGGCTCCATCCACTCAGGACTCACCCTTTACATATTTATAAACATTGATGAGGTCACCTCTCAGTCTCCTCTTCTCCTCATACGGAAGATGTTCCATTCCCTTAATCATCCTCGTGTCTCTGCGCTGGACTCTTTCAAGCAGCTCACTGTCTTCCTTGAACTGAGTGGCCCAGAACTGGGCACAATGTTCCAGATGTGGCCTCACCAGTAAAGGTAGAAGGGGAGGGGAACCTCTCTCGACCTCAACATGAGCCGTCAGTGTGCACTTGCAGCCCAGAAAGCCAACCAGATCCTGGGCTGCATCCAGAGAAGTGTGGCCAGCAGGTTGGGGGAGGTGATTCTCTCCCTCTGCTCCACTCTGGTGAGACCCCACCTGGAGCTCTGTGTCCAGTTCTGGAGCCTCTATTATAGGAAAGATCTGGAGGTGCTGGAACATGTCCAGAAAAGGGCCATGAGAATGATCAGAGGACTGGAGCTTCTCTCCTATGAAGACAGGCTGAGAGAGTTGGGACTGTTCAGTCTGGAAAGGAGAAGGCTCCAAGGTGACCTTATTGTGGCCTTCCAGTATCTTAAGGGAGCTACCAGAAAGCTGAGGAGGGACTTTTTAGGGTGTCAGGGAGTGATAGGACTGGGGGGAGGGAATGGAGCAAAACAAATTCAGATTGGATGTCAGGAAGAAGTTCTTCCCCATGGGGGTGGTGAGACACTCAACAGGTTGCCCAGGGAGGTGGAAGAAGCCCCATCCCTGGAAGTTTTTAAGGCCAGGCTGGATGTGGCTCTGAGCATCCTGATCTAGTGTGAGGTGTCCCTGCCCATAGTAAGGGGGTTGGAACAGGATGATCCTTGAGGTCGCTTCCAACCATGACAATTCTGTGATTCTAATAGACAGCTTCTCTGGGTAATATTGGAATTACCTAGCTCAGATTTGAAGCCTGTGAATAAAACTGTAGTTAGAGCTCATGGTAGCTGATCTCTTAAATAATAAATGTGATTTTTCATTACAACTGAAAAGTGACACCCTGGCTGTGATGGCAGCAGCTGTAGTCTCTCCTGTTTTCAGCCTGGCTTCTCCCCTCCCTGCCTACAGCAATTGCTGATAAACTGGTATTTCATCTTCACAGCATTGCAAGGGAGATGCTTTTGAAGCAGAAAGGACCCTGCAGAGGAGGGAGGATTCTCAGAACAGGTACACAGGGTTTAGCAGGTGGAGTTGCTACAGGTTTCTCACAGCACAGAGAAAGACTGAACTAATGAGGATTGATCAGTGAGCCCTGGAAGTGTTCAAGGCCAGACTGGACAGGGCTCTAGCAACCTGGTGGAAGATGTCCCATCTCATGTAAAGGGGGGTTGGAACTAGATGATCTCGAAGGTCCCTTCCAAACCAGATCATTCTATGACCCTTGGAATTACACTGTTTAACACATGGATGGGTTCTCCTTTTCGGTTGGTGAGTCTAAGCAAAATTCCGCAGGGATTTGGGCAGTAAAGTGATGCAGAGCTCTGCCCATGGTGCCATGTGGTGGATGGATGTGTAAGTGGGAAAGAGCACGGTCTCTCAAGCTCCACAACTGCAGCTCAAGAATTACACTCTTATGCTAAAGAATTCCTTTCATGATGACTACATCGTGAGGTCTTGAGGGGCCGCTGTTCATGATAACTGGGTGCTGTGAGCTTTCCCCGTCTGAGGCTGCCGTGGTCCACAGAGATGCAAGGGTTGGTTTTCAGCCCTGGATTTGCATTTCTGGATGTTCCCTCTTGATCTGATCCTCTCTGAAGTGGGCTTGCTCTGAGGTAGAGATGCCGTTCTGCTGTGAGCTTCCAGAAATGCATCTTCGCCAGGCACCTGCAGGGAGGGATTTTCCCTCACCTGCCTGTGTTTATGGATGGTAAATCACAATTCAAAGCGGTTTTGTTCCTCCTTTTTCTGGTGGTATCTTCACCCTGCTGGGGTGGCCAAAGGGGGTTGCAGCCAGGGCTTGCTTTTCTGCTGTTCCCATACATTTTATTGCAAGACAACTGAACCTTAACACGCTTTGTGTGTCCAGGTCAAGAAAGTCACTGTTCTATCTTCTGAGAGACAGGTTGGTGGGCTTGAGGTAAAGCTGCTGTTCTGATATCTGCTTCTGAACCAGACATCTGCTGTTGCAATGGCACCAAGCAAAAACTCAGCAGCAGCTGCTGGATAACACTTTTTTTTTTTTCCCCTTTTGGCTACATGAAGTAGTTTTGTAACTCACCCCAAGAGGAATTTTGGCACTGCTGCAGCTTTTGCAACCTTCAATTTTGCTTGTTTTGGTGCATGGCTGGTTCGAAAAAACTGCATGAAAGATAAAAACTGTGTATTCAGCAAGAAAAACAATGATGGGAGTTTAACTGTACCCTGTTCTTTTTATGTTGTCTTTCTTTCCTTTTTGTTGTTGTTGTGTTAATGATCATGTTACTCTTGCATTTTATCTTTTTGTTTGCTGCCCAGTCTCCCGGCTACTTTCTCCCCAGTTCTCATCACTTGAGGGTGTGCAAAGAACCAGTCCCAAAGTTCTGCACTGATCAGAGGAGGCTGGCTCAACTCAGAGAGCTCAGAGCCAAGTTTTTCCTCTCCTAGGTACACTGGGGTTTGACCAGGTCAAGCATATTAAAGGGATGGAGAGTTACTAAACAATTCTCACAGTCTTTCTTTCTCTAAGGGAAGTGCTAGAGAGCCCTTGCATGATCCTGTCTGATGAGTTTCTCATTCCTTAGACTACAGAAGGAGTCTGGAGGCTGCTGAGTTTTCTACATTCCTTAGACTCCAGAAACAAGAGTGTTAAAACGTGGAGCAAAGTGTAAGGAGTTTGCAGTGCTCCCACTGCCATCTTGCCTGGTTCACACTCGGGATTTCTAAGTGTAACAATTTTTCACTCATTCCAGTAGAATTTTTGAAACAATGGAGATTTTGATACTGTGTCAGACCTCTGATAAAGCATTTTGTATCCTCACTGCAGTCTGGATGCTCCACACTATTGAACAAATGCTGGGTCTTAAGGGCACTGTACAGTAGAAAGCCATCAGAGACCACGTTTTGTACTGTACCATCTCTATTCCTAATGCCTCAAACTTTTTTCTCAACCATTCCAGTTCCAAAACAGTTCATTATATTGTGAGTGTACATTTTTGTGGGAGGGCAGTTATAAAACACACATGATTCTGACCCCGAGCCTTGTGACACAACACGTGTGATCCCGACCCAGACATTCATGTGCTCTGCAGAGAGGACTAAACTTAGTAGCTCTAAGGCTGAAGCCACTAGCACCTCTGCTCTCCAGGGCAGCTGATTTTTTATGCTGAGACAGACTGTCCTAACACTTTGCACACCTCCAAGTGCCATTTTGGACACTTTCCATCTGTCATTTTTGTTCATCTTTCTCTGTCTTTCTTGATCTTCTACCATGAAAGCAGACACAGGAGCGTCCTCTGTTAGTACAGGATGAAGACAAACTAAAAAAGCAGGAGATACCTTCTGAGACAGCCTTTCCCCAGCAAGCAAGTGAAGCAACTCTTCCAAAGGTTTCTATTGCAATTCCTGAGGAGCAGAAATCTCTCAAAAAGTGTCAGCTGTACTCTAGCATTTTTCCTTCCCCACGTATTCCCTTTATGATGTCCTTTTTCCTGGTCGTAGCACTGACTGTTTGGTGGCTGCTCTTTCTCTGAGTGGCAACAGGGTCGTGTTGAAACCTCAAGACCAAAGCTCCTGAATTTCTTGGCTGTAGCCTATGCTGTACCTTCCTTGTGCTGGTCTTTGATCTCTGTAGTTCACTGTCCTGGGGAGGGACACCCCACGACCGCCGTGTAAACCCTGCTGTGTGTCCTTGCATAGCTGTGATCTGGGACCTGGCAGGAGTGGTCATGGATTGCCAGAGCCACTCTGAAGTTTCCTAGTGTGCAAAAGCCAGTGCTCTGAGCCCTGCTCCTGATGTCTGTGAGAGGGCAGATGGGGAGTGTAAATACATGGGAGGAGACTTTTGCTCCTTCAGCCCCTGTAGATGCTGTGTAGGAATTGCTGAAGACTTGCTTGGATGCTTGTTGTGTCAAAAGTGGGATGCTGACAAGTTGAAGAATGTTTGATAGTGATCCAAAAGAGGCTTTACAGCGAGCTGCTGAATCCAATCCATAACCACTCCTCCAGGAAGCTAAGACTTGTATTTAATCAAACGTGATGATTAGCGATGCTGCTGCTAAGGTAGGGGAAGGGATGGGCAACTTCTTGTTCTCCTGCTGAAGGAAACCTTCTGCAAAGCATCAGAGCTTCCCTCTCACACCCTGGTGAGGACAGAACCCATTGCAAGTAGCTAATTATTGTAATAATAGATTAATCATCACCCACCACTCTGGTGGGCTGGATGCATTCCAGATGTGTTTTATTTAATTTGTGTTGAACTGACTGATGCATGTTTGCTTAGGTGGCAGGAATGAAGTCACCTGCTGCTAGATATGTCTCCTCTGTTAGCATGTTGACTTCTGATGTTAAAGCTATCAATTGTTTTGACTTCTCTAACTAAACCTCTGCATGCTCCTTGTTGTTTATTGCCTCTTAACATGAATTTCTGGACCACCCTCAAGTGTAGCCACGTTACCTGGCTGAGCTGCACAGGCTCCAAGATGAGTTGTCCAGCTGAGCAGAACTGGAGCAAGCCAGAGGGAAGAAGGGACTTTGTGTTTTAGGGGTTTCTTTTCTGTACATAATAATTGTGGGGCTGAGCTGAGCCAACTGCTTCTCCTTTCAGAAGTAATCTGTTTTTTGTTGCTTTGGCTGGAGGATTGGTGTAGGCACAGCTACATCTGAGAACAGCCACCAGTGCCATCAATGTTGGCAGCTGCTCCAGCAGCACAGAAGAGAAGGGAGAAAACCTTCATTCCAGGGACTAAACTATGTGAATATATATGTATAAATAGTTATATTTGTAGTCCTTTCTAGATCTGCATCTGTGTGAGCAGTGTTATGTAGGAAGCTAGCAGATAAGCTTGCAGGAAAAAGAAGTAAGGCAGATATGGCATGTGCTGTTTGATCTGAAGGACCGTGGGGGGTCACGGGCCGCTTGAGTCTCGCTCTCGGTGTGCAGGTTGAAACTCTCTCAATGCTGTCTCAAACCATTTGTTTTAATCTCAGAAATCTTTCTGATTACTCTTGTAACCTGCTCCAATTAGTTCACCAGTTTGTGCCTTTAGGACTTTGCTTTATGAGGATGCTGATTTGTTGCTGCAAACTATTCTTCCCTTCTTAATACACTGCCTTTAAAACACAGTCTTCCTCTTTCAGTGGTTGGAAGTGTAGAAGACACTGGGTGGTTATACAGGTTCACTGTGGTGTCAAGGAGAGCTGCTGAGACCTTCTTGCTGCCTTCTGGCGGTACTTGAAGGGAGTCTACAAGAACGATGGGGACTTGAGCAGGGCTTGTTATGACAGGACAAGAGGTGATGATTTGAAACTAAAAGAGGGAGATTCAGACTGGAGAGAAGGGAGTTCTTCACCATGAGGATGGTGAGACCCTGTCCCCAGTTGCCCAGAGAAGTGGGAGATGCCCTGTGCCTGGAACCATTCCAGGTCAGGTTGTTTGGGGCTCTGAGCAACCTCCTCTAGTTGCAGATGTCCCTGGTGACTGCAAGGGGGTTTGACTGAGAGAGCTTTAAAAAGCTTTAGAATGTCTATGATTCTGTGTCAAGAAGATGGATGCTGAAGAGGAGAGGTGGAAAAGAATGCTGAGGTACCATATGTTGAGCAGGAGTTGCAGAGTGGAAGAAAACCATGCTTCTGTCTGGGATTCCCTGCATGAATTTGCCTCCCAGAATTAGGACAGACATGATGAAAAGCAAGGGACCACTAATTGTGCCCAGTGGACGTGGAGAGTGAAGGCATAGAAGTGGCTCAGATCTCTCTGGCCATTTTCTGTCCACATTTCCTGGAGGAGAGCTGTTTGAACACACCCCTGCTCCCTTCCAAAAGCCTTTGCTGGCTGCTGTTGTGGTGCTGTCAGCACTGTTGAGGTTATTTCATCTTATCTGTGAACAATGACAAGGACTTTGAAGCCATCGCAGTGGCTTTTGCAAAGCCATGGTTGCTGTAGCTCTGGCTGTGCTATTTCCAAAGGACCCAGAGTCTAAAATTCTTTGCCCAGAGCAATATTTGGATGGTATGCTCAGGGTGTCTTACCCTGGAGTGATGAGATGCACTCTGTCACTTAGCTCAGTAATTTAATTAAAACAATCTCTCTTACTTTGCGGTTTTTGAACCTTGAAATAAGGCTGGTGGCCATCAGCAAAAACCCCTGTGACACTTCATTCAGATTCTGAGAATGCTCAGGATCGTTTTGGGGGTTTATAGAACAATTAGCTCTGCAGAGTATAAAGAAACTGAACAAAAGCTTTTTATTTCTCTGGCAGAGGCCAGTTCTCTCTGTTCAGCCTGGTGGATGAGATCCCTTCTGACAGAGAAAGCCCAGAGCTTACCAAGAAGAGGCCCCTTTCCGGGTCCTTCCTCTGCTTTTCCCCATTTTCATGTAAGGTAAAGGGATGTACAGATGTGTCCTGTGACAATCCACATTAAGGTCTCATTCCTGCACAAGGTGTATCTCCTACACTTTGATGCTGTGCTGCCTGGTTTCACCCTTTTCTTTTGATGTCCATGCGCTGAAGGAAGGGATTTTGGGATGCCTGCTGTCATGCCTGTACACTGGGAGAGTTGATTCACTCTAAGTTGATTCACTAGCACTTAAAGGGCAGAAATCTCAGGGTTTTAATAAAGGAACCATCACTTTGCTCCTTTTCTTCCTCAGGAATAAACTCACTGCAGAGCACCAGCAGACTCCAGCATGTGCCCTGACAGCACCACTGTCCCCAAGCAGTGGTGGGATTAATGTTTGTACGTGGTCATTGTGATGCCAGCCTGTGAGTGATTGAGAGCTGAGTTATCCAAAATTATCCAAAGGAAAGCTGGTCATGACCACAGCATGTAACCTCATCCAGATTGGCATGAGAAGTCCTGATATTTCAATATCACCTGCCACAGAAAACAACATCCTGGTGGCTCTGGCACACTGGAGACATTGCTGTGATGACTGCCAGCAGTTGTGATACGAATGATACGAACTTCCCCAGTGTGATACGAATGTGATACGAACTTCCCCAGTGTTCTGTGGTTTGGCTGCTTGGCTGCAGTGAGGCCCCTTGGTGCTCATTGGTGGGATCCAGTTAGTGACTGTTGAGGCTTCAGCATGCTCCGCTCTGGTGTGAGGGTGCTGGAGCCCTAGAGCAGGCTGCCCAGAGAAGTTGTGGAGCTTCCTTGTCTGGAGAGCTTCCAACCCCCCGCTGAACACTGTGATCCTGGGCAAGCTGGTGTGGATGCCCTCTGCTTTAGCAGGGGTGTGTGGGGTTGGACCGGGTGAGCTTCAGAGGTCACTTCCAACCCCATCATGCTGTAATTTGGTGATTCTGTTGATGGTTGAGTCCATGCTTTCTGCAACTTCTTTTCTTTCACTTCCTGAATCTTCTTACCCTGATACTATCTCTTTTGAGTGCCAGATAAAACACAGAATAATTTCTTGTGCTTTCATTTCATGACATTAGTGTTTTGAAGCAGCAAGTAGCATCCTGAAGCCAGAGCTGGTTGCTTGAAACTCAGATTCAGCTTCTGAGGCTGAATTAGGCATCAGGCTTTCTATGTAATGGTCATCAGTGATGCTCAAGGTGTGCATTACTGTAAAACAACAGCCCTTTTTTCTTTCTTAGTATTAAAAATGAACAGAGAAATTGTTTGCATCTCCTGCCAACTGCTGCTTTGCCATGTGTGAATCAAGGGCTTCGTGAGCAGGTCAGGTGAGGCTATGGAGAAGCTGAGGCTAACTCTTCCCTCGCAGCTTGTGCAGTAACTAGCGATGACCTAAGAAGTAGGCACTCAATATTCATCTCCTACCCTGAAATAATGAAGAGAGATGCATTTCCTCAGCATGGCACCAGAGGAGTAGCTGGTATTTGCAGGAGCAAGGTTGGGCTCATACTGCAGAGCTCTTCAGGAAGGCTGCGGGCAAAGTGTCTTTGTGTAAGAGTCAATAATTTGTCACTCTGGGAATTATTCCACTGGTTTATTGGGTTTTCTTTTTGCTGGTTATGAGTTGATGGTGCCTGTTCTGTACTGACTTAGACACTGTGGCAGGACATGTGCTGGAAAAATGTAGCACAAAGATGGGATATGGATCAACGTAGGACCTCTTTGGTCTGCACTTCCCGTGGGGGGATACTGGGGAACCTGGTAGTGGTGGACTCTCTGTGGTTCCCCCTGTTTACATCTGTCTTGGTGTGGGAAGCTGAAGGGAAGGACTTACCTTGGTTTGTACCACTGTGGGATCTTCCAGCAGTGGTACATGGTCATGTTGGACCAGTTTGTGGGGACTAAAAACACTTTCTTTTTTTACCTAAAATGCTCTCTTTTGGAACACTTTTTGATTTTGTATTTTTTCCTCAGAATTTTTCTTTGTAAATATGTACATTTGTCATTAATAAATGTTACTATAAATCAGATCCTTCTTTCTACTGCTTATTAACCAAAAAAGCTGTACATGAGTTGTGTTAATGACTTCCTTGGACTAACTCTCAGTGTTGCTTCCTTAAACCAGGAGCCATTAGGCCACAGGTTGTCACCATTCAGGATGCTAGGTCTGCTGGACACCAATGTGGGTTTTGTGTTCCTGGGGGGCAGGGCCACAGTGCTGTGGCTGTAAGCAGTGCTGAGTCGTACACTGGTCAGAATAATTTGATCGAGTGTTATATCTGGCTTGGTTTAAGACAAGTTTTGTTTGCACATGTCAAAAGGTTCAGCACTCTGCCGAATACTCAGTGGCACGCTGACACCTTTTCCCTCTTCACTTCTGAGAGTGAATGGTAGGAAAAGCAGTTTTGTCCTGTGCAATGCAGCTGCCAACACCTCTGCCCCAAACCTTGTATTAATCTGAGGACAAAAATGCACCTTTCTGATTCTGCAGACAAAGAAACCATGTTCCTGATTAACCACCCTTGCTCTGCGTGGTAATGGAGTGCAAGCCTGTAGTTGGCTTTGAGCCTGAGGTTGTATCTAGAGGCCGGATCAAGTGTCAGTCTTAATTTTAACTCCCCGATCTTTCTTCTGAGGGGTTATTTACTTCTGGATGAACTGTTTGGCTCATTCTGTGCAGTCACAAGTGGGAAAGCAAATGAGGCCATGATAGAGCAGCGTGAGGCTTGTGCCGGTGCTCTCCTGGGTGAGCCCAGTAGCCCAGCAGAAGAAATGAAGCAGGCAAAATGTAGCAGTGCAAAATGAACCCTCCTGGTACCTCCACTCTTCTCACCTGCTGCTGTTACACTAAACTGGTGGCAGTGTTTGCAATGCCACCAGCAGCTTTTTCTCTGTAGAGGGAGTTTGGAGTAAGAAGTCCCTTGTCCAAAAGTCCCTGCCCCACAGAAGGGATGGGAAGGGGATCAGGGTGGATGGGGAAAGGAATCATATTGCTCAGCAAACTTACTTTAGTAACTTAAGTACTGATCTTGAGGTTGTTTCATGTTGCCAAGTGGTGGATGCAGTGGATTGGAGGTGGTTGCTGTGTTATGTGTAATATCCTGGGATTCTTCTCCAGGGCAACAAGTTGATCTTTTTATGCTATGGATTTTCTAGCTTTACTTTCAGCTTTGGTCAAACACTGTATTATCCTTCTGTCATCTGATTAGGCTGCTCAGGATGTTGTGATCAGATCAATGACAATTCAAAAACCCATCCAAAACGGTGAATCCATAGGTAATGGCTCGGTTTAAAATGATGACATTGAACGGCTTCTGAACCTTTTGACTTCTGTCTTTTTAAGGCAAAGCAGTTCTCTATGGCGTGGCAGGTACTGTGAAATAAGGATCTCTTGTTTTCTACTTCATAATACTTCCTTACCCAAGTGCTTTGCCAACGGGGAGACTGAGCATCATTTGGTGTGGGAGCTCTTGCTGGTGAGTGTGGTTCGCTGCAAAGCAACAGCATCTCCCTGTGCATCTGTAGATGGTCGCCTGAAGCTGTTGGCTTTCGTAGCTACTTGTTGGGGGATAACCTAATAACATGCGTGAACAGCTGCAGTGCCACTGAGAGCAAGAGGGAACTGGGAAGTGCTGACTGCCTGGGATTCATGGCATTTAATGTGGTAGGTTTGGGGAGTCAGTGAGCACTGACGTTACATTGTTTTGTCAATTTGTATCAAGTGGTTTTGGTAATTGGCAGGTTTTCACCATTTCAGCACTCCTGGAGTTTCCTGCAGGGCGGGAGTCTGGTTAGGGATGGGGATAATTGATTTTTTGGGGGGGATTTCTGCAGCCCATAGACAAAATGAAGGTGTTGAGAGCCTGTACCAGGTTGCTCAGAGAGGTGGTCGATGCCCTATGCCCGGAACCATTCCAGGTCAGGTTGTTTGGGGCTCTCAGCAAGCTGCTCTAGGTGCTGATGTCCCTGCTGGCTGCAGGGGGTTGGACTGAATGAGCTTGAAAGGCCCCTTCCCACCCAAACCATTCTATGCCATGGGCTGCAGAGCATGGACACAGGGTTCATGAGTATATCCTGATCCAAAGTAGCAGAATCTTGGAAAAAAATACAGGGAAACAAATTGATAAAAAAAAAACACCTCTAAAAAAAAAAATCATCCTTTTGTTTGCTGGTATCAGCCATGCAATTTAGCCTGTTATTAGTTTATCCCCAGTCTGCATTGCCATGTGTCACTATTACACTGTACTGCTTGAGCTCCATCCTCAGGATCTGTCACCATTGGGGTCTCAAAGATGGGGATTTGCAGGGTCATGTATTAGCCAAATTCATGCCTGGTTTGATGTCTCTTCTGGGGCACTGCATCCTGTCCTGCCTTTTCTTTATGCTGTGTATGGCTTTGCCAATCCTCCGCTTCCTGCTTGATTGAGGCATTGCGGCTTTGGGCTTGTGTTCTAGGTTTCACAGGGCTTGAGGCGAGCTTGGCCCCCGAGCCCTAAAAATATAAATGCTTTTGCATCTGTGAATTAAAACAAATCTTGATAAGATCAGAATTTGTAATAGATGTTAAAATTCCTAGAGAGTTTTTGTTGATCTTAATAGAAAGATAATATTTTCTAGCCTCCATGCCAATGGTGCTTAAATACAGGAACAAATTCAGTTGTATTTCAGAAGAAAAAAAAAGTGAGTCCATCATTTTGTGTGGAAACAAAGACTTTTCCATTAGTCTGTGTTCTTTCTGGTAGAATAGCAAGGCAAGCAAAAAGAGCTTCTGCTGGGTTGATCTTATCAGGATTCATTCTGTCTGTAGTTTGCATGTTTATTGGTTCTGTAGGTGAGCAGTGTTTGTGTGCCCTGGGCTTCCTCTGAGTTTTTTCCTGCCTCTGTGCTTTTGCCATGCAAGATACTACCAAAATTGTTTTTCTAGGGAGATGGGAAGTTGTTCTGACTGGATACAAATGTTTGTTTCAATAGATCTGTGTTCATGTAGCTGCTTTAATCTGTTGTACCTGAAGCTTTCATGCTTCCTCTTGGTTGAGTTGTGCCCCAGCTGGTGTCCAACAGGCACAAATCCAGGCTGGGCAGTGACTGGCTGGAAAGTAGCCCTGAGGAGAGAGGCTTGGGGATGCTGGGAGACAAAAAGCTCAACATGAGCTCTCAATGTGCACTTGCAGCCCGCAAAGCCAATCAGATCCTGGGCTGCATCAGGAGAAGTGTGGCTAGCAGGTCGAGGGAGGTGATCCTCCCCCTCTACTCAGCCCTGGTGAGACCCCACCTGGAGTACTGTGTCCAGTTCTGGAGCCCCTATTACAAGAGGGATGTGGAGGTGCTGGAACGTGTCCAGAGAAGGGCCACAAGGATGATCAGAGGGCTGGAGCACCTCTCCTATGAGGACAGACTGAAGGAGTTGGGGCTGTTCAGTCTGCAGAAGAGAAGGCTCCGAGGTGACCTAATTGTCGCCTTCTAGTATCTGAAGGGGGCCTACAGGAAGGCTGGGGAAGGACTTCTCAGGATCTCAGGTAGTGATAGGACTAGGGGGAATGGAATGAAGCTGGAGGTGGGGAGATTCAGGCTAGATGTGAGGAGGAGGTTCTTCACCATGAGAGTGGTGAAACCCTGGAATGGGTTGTCCAGGGAGGTGGTCGAGGCCCCGTCCCTGGGGGTGTTTAAGAGCAGGCTGGATGAGGCTCTGACCAGCCTGATCTAGTGTGGGGTGTCCCTGCCCATGGCAGGGGGGTTGGAACTAGATGATCCTTGTGGTCCCTTCCAACCCTGAATGAAACTATTTGCAATACTTAGCATATATAATTAAGGAGACATCAGTATGTTGGCAGTATATAATCCCAGGTTTTAAAGCAAGAGGGAGACATGGACATTCAAAGCTGATAACCTCCATTCTTGTTCTGTTTTGTGAAATGTTGCAGTGCAGAACCTTGTGTTATGCAAAATGAGGGTGTGAGACCCTGTCCCAGGTTGCCCAGAAAGGTGGGAGATGCCCCATCCCTTGAACCATTCCAGGTCAGGTTGTCTGGAGCACCCTGCTCTAATTGCAGATGTCCCTGCTGACTGCAGAGGAGTTAAAGATGACCTTTGAAGGTCCCTTCCCTCCCCCAAAAAAACCTGTGCTCTGGATGTACCTTCAGAGGAGCAGGTATGGAAGTGTTTTCTGATCACCAATAACACTTACCTTTGTGTACAGTCTGACCTGATCATCACAGTGCTGCACTCTGTCCCCTCACTCCTGTTAAATGTATTTCCCTAAGAAGTATCCCCAGAGAAGCCTAAGAGGCTGGAAATCCTGGTGGGTAGGAGTCTGACATCTGCAACACAAAGAAGCAGTGAGCTGAAAAATCCCCAGAAGGAATGGTGGAAGCATCATTTCTTGAAATTATACAGTATCACAGTATCACCAAGGTTGGAAGAGACCTCAAAGATCATCGAGTCCAACCTGTCACCACAGACCTCATGACTAGACCATGGCACCAAGTGCCACATCCAATCCTTGAACACCTTATACTAAAATAAGCATCTGTTTGTTCCTACATAAAGGGGCTGCTGTTCTTACCCTACTATTGAGCTGTGCTGTTAGATGAGGTCACTCAGGGTGAGAGCTTCTGGTCTACAGAAAATGCATCGTAACCCATCACCTGCAGGCTTCCGACCTCACATTTTAAGCACAAATAACAGCTTTTTGGTTGCCTAGAGAATCTTCTGAGTAGAAACTGAGGCAATAGTTTCCATTCATCTTAACACCACCATTGCCATCAGAAGAGAAGTTGGCAAAATGGACTCACTGTGCTTCCATGAAAGTTCAGTCATGGGGTTTGGATGCACCAACACGTGGTGATTTTTATACGAATAAAATCAACTGCGAGGTTACTTATTGAGAAGAAATAGCAATGGCATTGGATTAAGCAGCATCCCTTGGATTTTTCTTCTTCTTGTTCCCTGTTGTTGGGTGATGTGTAGGTGCCCATAACTGCTTGTTGTGCCCATCCTTGAAGGCAGCTTGCCACGTCAATAAGGAGACAAACCCCAATTTCTAGCAGAGGACAGGACTGCAGCCATCACCCGGCGATGCTTCTCTGTGCATGTGAAATACTCAGCACTCAGGGTTTAGGCAAACAGCTGAATTTGTGCTAAATCTTTCTGTCCTGTTCATGTTTTAATTCTTCTGTCAGTGTGCCTTCCCTTCTTGCTAGAGGGCTCGCAGAGATCTGAGAAGACTAGTTGAGACCTTGCTGAGTGGAGAGCAGATAGAGGCAGCCTTAGTAACTAACCCTCTGGCCTGCTGCACTCTTTCCAAACATCTCAGGTGCTCTAGATGTGTTCACTTGCTTCTTGGGCTGAGATACTTCACTGTAAACTGAATATAAACTGAATCACTGGCTTGGTGGTGATGGGCTCAGCACACATCAATGTGAACTTCTGGCTTTCCAGCTTAAAGCCACGTTTCTTTATACCGCAGGTTTTGTGCTTAAGGTAATTGAATCCATTTGTTTTGAAGAAATCTTTCAGCTGGCCAGATGTGGCCAGAACTGGTGAGCTCAGGAGCTTCCATAATTGAAGCAGCTGATTTCAACACTAACTTGTGGATATTCTTGCAGTAATTTTAGCAACACCAGGTCTGTGTTTGTGATCCCAAGAGACAGCAATGGTAAAGAGGATGCTCAGAGGTGTGAGTGTTTCCAGGGGTGAGGAAAAGAGCAGGGCAGAGGCCCTGGATTACCCTGCACAGAAATTCTGGGCTTATTTTCTTTACCTCCACATGCAAATTCAAGCACAACATGAAATATTTCAAGGAGCTCAAGCAGAGCTGGGGTCTGGCTTTGGTGCAGTGGTTGGATTTTGTTGCACACGTGGATTTTGGATGTGCATTTGAAACACTGAAATTGCTCCTGTTTCCTGGGAAAAAAGTGCTTAGTGGTGGCTCTTCCTTTATGCTACTGAGAGTTGCTTTAAGAGTGATTCCTTAAACTTGAGGAGGGCAGATTATTAATGTGCTGGGAACTAAATGCCTGGGTATATCGCAGCACAAAGGTTTTGGTGCTTTCCAGTGTCCAGCCCCACTGTTGCATGTGGTACTGGAGATGAGATGTATTCTACAAAACCAATGTTTTGCCTTTATGCCTCAAGACCTCCTGCTCTCCCTAATGCTCTCTTTTTCTTTTTCTCTCTCTTTGGCCTTTTTTTGTGTATTCATTTCTTTTTAGAAACTGAGTGACTTTCTCTCCAGAGAGGATGTGGCTGCAGTGCCTGAGTGGAGCAGTGTTAACGCTGCCTTAGCCTGGGAGTGCTCAAAGCAGTCAGTAGCTTTTAGTGAGACCCTCGTGCCACCCACCTCAGAACCTTCTCCCAGCCGACACTTTGGTGCTTCCTCCTTAAGCAGCGAGGAGGAGGAGGAGGCAGCTCCCAGCCTCCCCGTGAGCGAGGAGGACCTGAGATGTGGAAAGGGGCTTTGTGTGCATGCGGAGGAGGACTCGGAGCTTTCTGAGCTGGAGCCCCCTGCCAGCCCTGCTGCACCTCCCCAGCAGCCCTGGGGAGCAGAGGAGGAGGAGGTGGCAGAGGATGACGAAGACAGATTGGCTTTTAGAAAGCCAAATGGCGAGTGTCACGACTTGGAGGTTAATGACGGGCTGCTGGCAGTCATTCGCTGCTTCCAGGTAGTGAGCCCTGCTCCCCACACCCCCGGCCAGCTTGGGAGTGGGAACCCGAACGTTGCAGCAAGCAGATGCCATGGATCCCAGAGGAGTTGTGCTTGCTTGGCTTGGACTCTGCTTGGAGCTTGTTAGCTGGTTAATCTCCCGCAGTCAGTGCACAGAAGCCCCTCTCAATTTGTCTTTGCATTAAATATGAACCCCTCTTGATTTATCTTTGCATTAAGTGTGAGCCCCTCTCAATTCATCTTTGCATCACATACAGTTGCTGCAGCACAAAGCTTTGTGCTTTGTTCAGAGCATCCTTTGCATCCCCAAAAAGGAGACTGTTTAGGCTCCAAAGACATATCATTCTAGTCCTTTAAGGCTTTTGCCACCTTCTTGTGTGCCAGAGGTTGAGCCTTAGCACAGCAGAGTAAATTGGAAGTGCTGCCAAACATGCTTTGACATGGTGCGAGTGGGCATTGATGTCCTCTTTCTGCTCTCCCATGGGAGATGACTATTTTTGCCTGCTTCAGTGTTGATGTTAATTGCTGATGGTTAAATTGATGCCCACTTTCCCCTGCTTAAAATCATGGTGGCATGTGCTGGGTTTGGGGACGGTGAGCAGAAATCGAGCCCTCTGGGAGAGCACTCTGGGTCTGAACTAACTCCTGTCTTCTTCTGGATGGTTATCAGGTGGCGGAACAACTGATTTCTCTTCCCCTTCCCCCAGTTTCTCTTTCAAGATGTCATGTTTCTGTCTTGTCTGACATTGATTTAATAAAAGTTAGAGGCCCAGGATCTGATGAGGATTTTTAATCATGTCACATTTCACCTGCAGTCAGGGTAAAGCTTCTCAGCTGAGATCAAGTCTGTATTTGCCTGGGAGTTGCGTTAATCTTGACATTGTCATCTGTACATGAGGGTCATCTTTTCCTGGCAGCTGGCCATGAGCTTCTAGTAATTAGAAAGTTGATAATCAGTGGAGACAGTTTTTGTGTGGTATTGTGGCACACCAGCTAAACCCTTAATGCCTTGCTCAGTCTTACCCGAGGACACGGTGTTGGGGAAGGTCTGGAGGATTTTTATATCTCTTTAATCCTCGTTCATGATCTCTGCCCTCTGAGCTGTGTGTTGTACCGGAGGCTTAAAAGCAAAGATTTCCAGGCTGACCTTCATCCCCACAGTGCTTTTATCAGATCAGTGTCAGAACACTTGCCAGGACAGGGTGTGGAAATGATGGCTGGGTCCTTACAGAGCTGTTTTTAACCCTGTCCCATAGCCACCGCTAGTGAAGACCCAGACGGTCACCATCTCTGACGTGTCCAGTGCTGTCAAAAGTGAAATCCCCACCAAGGAAGTTCCCATTGTCCACACTGAGACAAAGACCATCACCTACGAAGCTGCACAGGTAAGGCATGTTTGGGTTCATAGAACCACTGAGTGGTAGGGGTTGGAAGGGACCTCAGGAGACCATCCAGTCCAGCCCTGCTGCCAAAGCAGGGTCACTCAGAGCAGCTTGCCCAGGATGGCAATGGCCAGGTGGGGTTGGAAGCTTTCCAGAGAAGGAGACTCCACAGGCCTCCAGCACCCTCACACCAAGGAAGTTTCTCCTCCTGCTCAGATGGAACCTCCTGGGTTCCAGTTTGTGCCCACTGCCCCTTGCCCTGTCACTGGGCACCACTGAGAAGAGCGCAGCCCCATCGTCTTGCTCCCCACCCTTTAGATATTCATGTGAATTGAGAAACTCCCCTCTCAGGCTGCTCAACAGCCCCAGGGCTTTCAGCCTTTCTTCCTCACGGAACTGCTCCAGGCCCCTCAACATCTTTGCAGCCTCCACTGGACTCTCTCCAGCAGTTCCCTGTCTCTCAAACTGGGGAGCCCAGAACTGGACCCAGTGCTCCAGATGTGGCCTCACGAGGGCAGAGTAAAGGGGGAAGAGAACCTGCCATGATGTGCTAGCCACACTCTTGTTCGTGCCTCCCAGTATACTATTTGCCTTCTTGACCATCAGAGCACATTGATGGCTCATGGTGAACTTCTTGTTGCCCTAGCACTCCTCACTTCTCCCCAGAGCTGCTTTCCAGCCAGCAGCCTGTACTGGTGCAGTGGGATTATTCTTTCCCAGATGTAGGACTCCACACTTGCCCTTCATTTTCCAGGGCCTTAATTAAATTAAAGTAAGCATTTTGTGTCTGAGTCCTGCTCTGTTGATGTGGACACCCTGCTTCTGTCCACCCTGCCTGCGGACACTGACAGCCTGTTTTTCTGTCTGTTCTTCTGTCCTCCAGACAGATGGTGGCAACGGAGACTTAGATCCTGGCATCCTGCTGACTGCTCAGACCATCACTTCAGAAACCACCAGCAGCACCACCACCACTCAGATCACAAAGGTAACAGCATAGGAACATGATAAAACAGCTATTTCCCCTCTCTCCATGATAGAGAGGGGAGCAGGGCTGAATAATAAGAGAAAAAGCTCAAGATTTTCTTGGGGGAAAATAAAGTGATTAATACTTGAAACAAAGCATGAGAGTCCTTGTGCTGCACTGGGACTATGGAATATATGTTTATTGCAGCTCAGTGTGGGGTTACAGGCTCTGACTGTCCTATGGGACAAGGGAAGGAGCTGTACTGTGAGGCAAGAAATTGAATATTTCTCAGGTTTTTCTGTTAACAGCAGCAGTTTTCTCTGTGATTCTGGTACCATGGTATGACAGCAGAGGCTGGGAATGCTGGTTTTGGATACCATCTTTAGACAGGCAGCCCCAGCGCACTCCAGCTCCTTTTTACTTTTAAACTAACAGGGATTTTTCCTTTTATACTAGACTGTAAAAGGTGGAATTTCAGAGACACGGATTGAGAAGAGGATTGTCATTACAGGAGATGCCGATGTAGACCATGACCAGGTAGGACCTCAGGTGACATCTAAAAGAGCTTCTCACAAACTGAGCAGGCTCTGCCTTTCTGGAGATAACTTCACCAGGGAAGTTGTTTGAACCCAGGGAAATTTCTCTGGGTAGAAAAGAGGCCTACCAAATAGCTGGGGAGGGACTTTTGACAAGGGTTTGTAGTGACAAGACAAGAGGGAATGGATTGAAGCCTGAGGAGGGGAAACTGAAACTGGAGATTAGGAAGAAGTTCTTGCCAGTGAAGGTCGCGAGACGCTGGAAGAGGCTGCCCAGGGAGACTGTGGCTGCCCACTCCCTGGAGGTGTTCAAGGCCAGGCTGGATGAGGCCTTGAGCAGCCCGGACTGGTGGGAGGTGTCCCTGTCCATGGCAGGGGCTTGGAACTGGATAATCTCTGACGTCCCTTCCAACCCAACCCATTCTGTGAATCTGTGAAACAAAACTTCCAAGATTTATTTCAGTAATAAATTCCTCCTTGCCTGTACATACTTACACCAGCAAAGCTCAGTTCTGCTCTGAAACTGGTGCTGCCAGCAGTTCTGATTCCAGAATTGGTTTGGTGAAATGCAATTAAAAATTAAAATAAAAATCCACCAAAATGTGAATTTTTCCCTGAGATCTAGACAATCTGTGTTTGTTTTCTTGTAACCCTGAAGCACTGTGGAATGCCAGAAATCATTTCAGAATGCTCAGCACTTACATTAAATCTTGGGGGATTTGTATGAAATGCTTCCAATGACTCAGTCTCATCGGCCTCTTGTGTTGGGAAGTGATTGTGATCATCAGAGAATTAGACTCTGAATTTAATTTTAGTTGCAAGTGTCATGGGGCTGGAGAATATCCACAGAATGCTAGGGGCTGGAAAGGACCTTGAAAGATCATCCGGTCCAAGCTCCTGTCAGACCAGGATCACCTAGAATAGATCACACAGGAATGCATCCAGGCAGGTTTTAAATATCTCCAGAGAAGGAGACTCCACAACCCTCCTGGGCAGCCTGCTCCAGGGCTCTGTCACCCTCACAGTGGAAAAAAATTTCCTCCTGTTTCCATGGAACTTCCTATGCTTCAATGTCCACCATTGCCCCTGGTGCTGTCATTGGGCATTCCTACAAGAAGGGCAAATTACTCCAACAGAAGGTGTCTGAAATATGCTCATCACACTTGTTAGCAGAGTAAACAGGGGTTGCTTAACTGCTCTCATCCACCTTCTACTCTGGGGCAGTGGTGAGATGTGAGTTCTTCATAGAAAACAGATCTTCCTTGGAGAAATAATCTAATACCATCAAAAGTCAGCAAACTGGGTAGCTGAAGTGGATTCACTTTCTTTGTCTCTCCCTAGAGGTAGAAATAGCCTCTTGTCCCCCCTTGGAGGCATAGAATCATAGAATTGTGTTGGTTGGAAAATACTTTTAAGATCCTCGAGTCCAAGCATTATCTACCAAGCCTAGCGCTAAGCCATGTCCCTCAGCATCATGGCCATGGGGGCATGTCTCTGCC
This sequence comes from Melanerpes formicivorus, assembly GCF_026170545.1. Lineage (NCBI taxonomy): Eukaryota > Metazoa > Chordata > Aves > Piciformes > Picidae > Melanerpes > Melanerpes formicivorus. The sequence continues at coordinate 183,314 of NW_027142397.1, read as the reverse complement.
CCTTCAGGCACTCACTGAAGTGTGTGGTCTCTTCCAGGTCCTCGCGCAGGCGATAAAGGCAGCGAAGGAGCAGCACCCAGACATGTCGGTGACCAAAGTGGTTGTGCACCAGGAGACCGAGATTGCGGAGGAGTAGTGAGGCTGTGATGGACAAGTGAGTGGTGGGTGCTGCTTTGCCCCAGGGTGGGGGGCTCAGTCTCTGTGCCAGTGAGTTTTGGCTAAATTCAGTCAAAGTTTAAGTGAGTTACGATTAGCTGTTGAGTCCTGCTCAGGCTGGACTCTTTCATCAAGGCCGATGAAAGAGTCACAGATACGGAAATGAGCCAAAAAAGACCAAAAGAAGCAACGTGGCTTCTGTGCTGAGGCTGCTTTGCCTTACCGAGCACCTCCAATGCACCTGCACCACACTGAGCTATTGGTCTCACCTAGAACCTTGCCTGTAGGAGTGCCTGGTGACCCCTGAGCTGGACCCCAAGCTCTAGATGTGCCTGGAAAGGTCCGTAGGGTCTCTGCACTCTTCATGGTTTGGGGAAGGAGCTGCTGGAGGAATCCCAGAGCTCTGCCTGTGCACTGGTGCTGTAAAGCCCGTCCTGCCTTGTGTTGGTGATGTTGGTGTTGCTTGAGTTGGTGCCATGTGCTACCCAACCTGTGTCCTGCCTCAGCCCAACCAAGCTGGGACTGCCAGTGATTTGGAAAGCAGAACAAGAAGTTGTTGGTTAAGAAGAGGGACAGCATGGCCTGACAGCCAGAGTAGTTGAACTTTTTAACTGTCACAGAGTCATAGAATTGTTTTGGTTGGAGAAATCTTTAGGATCATCAAGTCCAATTATTAACCCAGCACTGCCTGGTCTCCATTAAACCACAGAATGGTTTGTGTTGGAAGGGACCTGTAGAGGTCATCTGGTCCCTCTGCAGTCAGCAGGGACATCCTCAACTAGATCAGGTTGCTCAGAGCCCTGTTGTGCCTCACCTTGAATATCTTAAGGGATGGAGCCCCAACCACTTCCTTGGGCATGTCCCTCAGCACCACATCTACATAGCTTAGAAATCCCTCTAGGGATGGGGACTCTGCCCTGGGCAGCCTCTTTCAAATGTAGATAAAAATGGCAGAGCTCTCCTAAGATTTGCAGCTCTTAAAATACAGTCCTTCAATGATGGGAGTAGGGGGTTGTTTGTGCCTGGAAGTGACTCTGAGCCTGAATTTACACCTGCCATTGGTGGTAACTAACTTGATTTCAGTTCTCCAGCAGCTTCACGGGAGCAGGTTCCTTGAGCTGGTTTTTGGTAACTGTAACTTCGCTCCTCTTTCTTCAGGAAATGTTCCTGCCAGGCACAGCACCAAGAATCAGAAACTCAGCAAAACTACCAAGAAACTACCTGGAGCACAGAGACCTCGGATTTACAAGACTTGACATTCAGAGACATTCATATCATTTATTAAGAGTTGAGCTTTGACATTTTACTTAGGATTTTTTCCAGGCTCCACTGGATCCTAGTGGATAGAGATTTTTTTAAATATATATATAGAGAGAGAGAGAGAGCGATACGAGTATGCCATATTTTGAACTGTGCTGACTTATTTTTTACAGGTTTTCCATTTGCATTCCCTCTCCTGCATTGCCCTTTCATCACAGACCCAGACACAGCTCCCAGGGCTCCAGGGATCTCTTCTTTTTAAGTCATGTTCCCTCCACTTCATCAGGGGTAACGGAGATAAGCCACAAGCCGCATCCTAGTGCAGGATCCAGGTGTGCCCTCCAAAAACCATGGCTCCTTCAGCTGGGAGAGTCAGTTTAAAGAAGTCAGACTTCAGTTTTGTGGAGTATTTTTGCTTATTGCCGCTTGATTTTATTTTGTTGGGTGGGCGGTTTTGGGGGGCTTTTTTTTGTGTGTGTGGTTTTTTTAGTTTGTTTGTTTGTTTGTTTAGCTCTAGGGAAGCTTGAGTCCCTCCGGCTGCAATTCCTGGGGGTGCAGAGCAGAACTGCTGCCTTCACCCTGATTTTCCTTCCCGGTGGGTTTTGGGACCCCTAATGTGTGAACACAGTAGGGTTTTGTGGTGTACCCTTTGTATGCTTCTTCACAGTTGACTAGATTTGGGGAATACTGGAAGTTGCTTTGAGTATCTCAATACTGTGAATCACAGAGCTTCAAGAGGACTGTGACAGCACCTTGCCTTCTTCCCGTGTGTCTCTGCCAAGTGCTACATCCCCCCTTGGTGTTTTCTGGCTCCCATTAAATCCAGAAGCTCCTAGAAGTGTGTGTTTAAAGTGTTTGGACTCTGAATGGTATCAAGGTAGGCTTAGGCAGCATTCACAGTAACTGATTATCTTCTTCAGTGTCTTAGTTTTTCACTTGCTTGTATTCATGACTTTTAAGTTAAAGCATTGGGGGTTTTGTTTGTTTTGTTTTGTTTTGTTTTGTTTTTTCCCCTGTAAGTCATGGGTTGGGGTTTTATTCCTCCCATCACAGTGCTAAACATGTTACCCGTAGACTAGGGCTTATATCCTGCTACCAGTGAATTTAAAACACTTCAGACAACCCTTTCTAGGCCTGGAACACTGTGTTTGGAAAGGCTGAAGAAGGAATCTTAGGAGGAGTCAGGTGTTTCTGTTGTGATAGAGCCAAACCACATGGAAAAAGCCACCACACCTCTTCCATGCTGGCTTCCAGGTCTGGGCTTTGTTTGGCTTTGTGACCACCTTGCTGGAAAAAAATACCAGGGTTAGAGTGGTTGCATCTTTAAGCTGAGCTCACAGAGCACTGGGGTCAGCTCTGGTGGGGTGAGGATGACCAGAAAACATCTTTTATGGGGCTGCTTGCTCTTCCTTCCACAGTATTGGATCTAAGCTGCTCATGGAGCTTCATGGAAATGCTCTGATCATGGCCTGGATTCTCCCTCCAGCAGTCAAATTTATCAAGAAGAAAAAAGCCAAGCTTTGTAGAAAGTCTGCCTAGACACTCATGAACGCTTTAGTACCCTCTGAGGTTGTGATTTCTTCTCTTTAGAGACTATATGTGTGTGTGTACATATATATATATATATATATATGTGTGTGTGTGTGTGTGTGTGTGTGTGTGTGTGTGTGTGTGTAACCTGTAGTGTGGCAAATTGGTAGCTAAGGGCATGGAGTGCTCTCTGCTGCTGCACCATAGTTGAGAACGGGGAGGAAAAGGCAATAAAAAGCTCCCTTAGTTTAAATGGGAATAATGTGTTTCAGAAATCACTGGTTTGAGCTCAGGCTGCAACAACTCGCTGTTCAGCTGCAAAACTAGCCTTGGAACTACACTGGGGCCAATGTAGCTTCTCCCATTCAGGTGCAATTTCAAACAAGCTGTGAGTATTGATTGGAGACTGCTGAAAATGCTGGAGCTACTTGAGTTTTGTTTTTTTTGAGCCTTGCTGGCTGTGGGTCCTTCCCAGCCTCCAGCCTTCCCATGCTGGTAGCTGTTTCTCAGGATGCTGTGGGTGTGTACTGTGGGCACTGGGCATCCTCTTGGGGAATCTGGGTAGTCCTGGCCTCCAGGGCTGTCGTTCAGATTCTTACTTCCTACTGATGCCTGGACAGCCTTTTCCCTCATTAGTCTCTGTGTTCCTGCTGTCCTCAACTTAGTTGGGTCATGCTTGCCTTAAACACCTGTTGTGCTGAGCACCCCCATGGCAATTTCCATTTTCTGGGAATTCAGCCTTTTTTTTGACACTCAGTCCTTCCTTCTCACCCTGTAGCAGCTACTGGAGGAGTCAAAGAGTGTGCAGAGTTAAGATTTCTGAACTTCACCAGAAAAAGCCAGTATGAAACTGAGTTTGTCCACAGCACTTATAGGCACTTGGCCCTCATGAGGAGCAGGAGAAAACACCCTGAGCAAGGGGTTTCTAGAATAAGAAACCTGCTGGCACAAGAGATGGTTCCTTTCCAAAAAGATGTGCTCACTGTGGCTACGGACATCCCATAGACTCGAATAAACCTGTGTTTATTTTCCCCCTGGATTTGGGTGGTTGTTTCCAGGTTGTTCATTATTGCACTTCCCCTTTTAAAGTCCTTTCTTCTTCCTGAGTACTTTAAATAAATGATTGCCTCATCACCACAATAGCAACGCCCGGAGCTGGGGGCAGACAAGCTCATCCCTTGCATGGAGTCTCAGCTCACCGCTGCTATCACCCCTCTGTGTGACCCCATGGAGGGGGGCGGTTCAAGCCCTGCTGACCCTCCCCAGCTCTCCTCAGCTGACGTGGCTACCGACATCCAGGAGCTGGCCAGGAGCAGCAGCAGCAGCCTCGGGAGAAGATGAGTTGTGAGCAGAAGCAGCTTCCATCCTTGGGGCTGTGGTGGGGCTGCTGCATCCCTTCCACCTCCGCTGGGTTTGCCAGTCTTGGCTCTGCTGTGTCATTTCTAGGGACTAAACAGCTAAGGAAGGTCTATTTATATGAATGTTCCCAGCTCTTCCCTCTCCACCAGTTCACCCAGAGACTGTCTTGATTGTATAATATACATTATATGGAAGCTATTTATATATGAATTAATGCTTTTATAGAGAGGAAGGCAAGGAGTTCCTATTCTCCTTCATTACTCTGGAAGGGCTCTGCCTGCCAAGTGGCGATCGCTGACCCAGCAGAGATCTGTTAGCAACGGACTAACCAAGTTCTGCTTTTCATAAACTGTGGTTTGCTGATTTTCCTAATCGTACAATTTACCTGGGGAGGTGGTAGTGTCCCAGCCTTAGCAATGAGACTTGTAAAAAAAGTAGAAATTAAATAAATAAATAAATACATAAATAACATGAGAATATGAAGGAGCTTTGGAAAGCTTTTTTCTAAGGCAGTTGTGAATTGTCTAGGCTAAGCCAGTCACACTCTTCTTTCTAAAACAATAGGAGCTTTTAAAACAGGCAAATCTGTCTAGATGGACTAGGGATGGGAGCTGTTCTTTTGGACTTTCATAGTGGTACAAAGGGAAAGTTGCTGTAGCGTTTAGCCAGACCTCAGTGTTGGGTATTGCTTTCTGTATTGCATTTTTCAATAAATTTTCAAACAAAACTCTCTCTGGCCCTGGAGTTTCTTTTCCTCCTTATCACCGTCCCCTAGGGTCCTGCTCTTAGTCTGGCTTCATGGAAATGGGCTTTTTCCTAAACCAGACCCAAGGGTATCCCCAGCAGAGCTGGTGTTGGCTATGCCACTGTGTGCTGTGGCTGAACACTGAAACCAGCTGCGCAGGAAGGTGGTGAAAGCTGCATCCGTGGAGACATTCCAAGTCAAGCTTAATGGGGACTGAGCAACCTGATCTAGCTGGGGATGTCCCTGCTTACTGCAGAGGGGGCTGGACAAGATGACCTTTGAGGCTTCTTCCAAGCCAATGCATTCTGTGACTGTGCTCTCCCTAAAGCAGCATCACTTGGTATCAAACCTCCTTTTGAGCTCCCCAGTTTCAATAGAGATCAGGTAAGGGTTTCTGCACCCCCCCAGCTGCTGCCTGACCCCAAATGAATGTGGCTGGAGCAGGGCATATGGTCTAATCCAGGGCGATTGTTTTGCCCTCCCCCCCCCCCCCCCCCCCCGCAGCATCCCAAGGTTGCCTGGGGACATCCAAAGGGGTTTGGAGGGTAACAGAAGGGGTCTAGGGGCATCTAAAGTGAGTCTGGGGACATCTAAAGGAGATCTGTGAGCATCTAGAGGGAATGTGGGCATCCTTAAAAGGGTCTGAAGGCATATAGAGGGGTCTAGGGCCTCTAAAGGGGGTCTGGGACGCCTAAATGGGTTTTGGGGGCATCTAAAGGAGTCTGGGAGGGCCTCTAAAGGATTGGAGACAACTAAAGGGGGTGCTGGTGGTGTTTAGAGGCCTCTGGGGGTTCCCTTGGGGGCTTCCAGAGGGGTGTCTGGAGGGGTCCCGAAAGAGCTGGGGAAAAGGGTCTCAGTGAGGTTTTTGGGGGTCTCTGCGGGGTCCACACAGTGTCTGGGGTCTTCTGTAGGGTTGCTAGGGATTCGGCTCCCTAGTGCTGCGCACTCGCGCTCACTGCTGCCTCCGTGTGGCCATGGAGAGGGAGTGATCGCTGCCGTATGCTGCTAAGGGCTATCGATCCTGCAGTGCATGCGGGGAGCTGCTGCCTCATCTCTAAATGCCCCAAATACTTCAAATGTCTGAGAATTCTGGGGGAAATCGAGGGGTCGGGTAGAGACTAAAATTTATTTAAACTTCTAGCTATTAGTGTGAGGCGTTAAATAGACAGCAATCTCTTACTTTTGTACAGGTATTAAAATTTTGTATTAATTTATAGTTAAAGAAGCATTTAAAAATAACAAGCCAGTATCTCCTCTGTTCTAAAAACGATTTTGGAAGATGGAAAGCCGGGCTGCAATAGGGGCGCGGCGCCTGCAGCTTAGGTCTTGTTGCTATGGGAGTGGAGCGGCTCGTTGCTAGGGGCCCCTATGCATTCGGCGCATGCGTTCTAGAGCGCAGCACTCGTGCACTAAGGAAGCGGGGTCGGACGGACACCGGTATTCAGTATTCCTAAGGTTGGAAGTAGACCGCAAAGATCATCGAGTCCAACCTGTCACCCCAGACCTCATGACTAGAGAGGACACTACTGCCCACTGCAGGCTTGAACTCACGACCTTCCCATTAAGGGTCTGATGCATTACCAACTGAGCCACCTGAGGGGTGAAAAACACCAACCTGTGCCGAGCCAGCTGGAGCCGTGTTTTGGGGTCCTGCAGGATTTGGGATGGTGTTCCTGCAGTCCAGGGACTCCCAGACATGTCTCCCCCCGGCATCTAAAGGCGTTCTGGGGGGCAAAGAGGGTCAGGGGGCACCGAGATGGCGCCGGCCCTCACCAAAGATGGCACCGCCCACACCAAGGTGGCACCGCCCACACCACGATGGTGCCGCCCACACCAAGGTGACACCGCCTACACCAAGATGGCACCGCCCACCCCAAGATGGCACCGCCCACACCAAGGTGGCACCGCCCACACCCGGGTGGCACCACCCACACCAAGATGGCACTGCCCACACCAGGGTGGCACCGCCCACACCAAGATGGCACCGCCCAAACCAAGGTGACACCTCCCACACCAAGATGGCACTGCCTAAACCAAGATGGCACCGCCCACACCATGATGGCACCGCCCACACCAAGGTGGCACCGCCCACACCCGGGTGGCACCACCCACACCACGATGGTGCCACCCACACCAAGGTGACACCGCCCACACCAAGATGGCACCGCCCACACCACGATGGCACCGCCTACACCAAGATGGCACCGCCCACACCAAGGTGGCACCGCCCACACCAAGGTGGCGCCGCACGCTTTAAATGGGTGCCTGTCACACTGCCTTGGCTATTAGGGTTTCTGGCCTCTGTGCTTTGTACCAGGTTAGTGCCAGCCTCTGCTGCTCTTTGGGGCTTTTCTGTACCAGCTGCATGACTTGCCCCTGGCCCTGTTTGTGGGGTGGGAGGTCCTTGACCCAGCAGGAGGTTCCTGGTACTGCGGGCCAGCAGCAGCGGGCAGGGGGAGGGAGGTGGGGTGGGTGTCGGCCTGCAGCGGTCTGGAGGGGTCAGGAGCAGTCTGCTCCCAGTAAAGCTAAGTGTTCTAGTCCCTCCTAGTGCTCCCAGTATGGGCCAAGTGTTTTCCCTCTGCCAGTGTTACTTGCAACTGTAAGTTCCATTCGTCGTGCTCCCAGTGTTCTCTTAGCTCTTCACAGTACTCCCAGTAACCCCCAAATATCCTCCCCAGTGCTCCCAGTATTGATTTTTGTAGCTGGGGTCATTGGAGGATCTTTGTGGCTGGGGGTGGTGGTTGGAGGATTTTTGTTCCCTGCTTTTATATTGTAGAAGCCTTTGTATAATAGAGGTGACACAATAGGGGTGATTTCAAAGCCTGTTTTCATACAAATTAATACCATTCTTCAATATCTAGATAAACAGGAGGAATTTTTAGTGGGCCTTTTAGTGTTAGGGTTAGTTGGATTAGATCTCTCAGCAGTGAGAAGCTTTCCTTAGGGTTAGGGTGGATTGTTTGTTTGTTTTGGTTTTGTGGTTTGTTTTTTTTTTTAATTGAATGGAAAAACCTCTGAACAGAGCCCAGCTGAGCTGCCTCCCACACACCAGCACAGGAGAAGCCCTGCAACTGGGCAGTGTTGCTTTCCCTCTTAGAGCCATCTATTAGCATCTAAGGTGGGTCTGGGGGCATCCAAGAGGAATTTTGGGGCATCTAAAGGGTTCTGAGGGCATGTAGAGGTATCTGGAGGCCTCTTAAGGAGCCCCTGGGGCATTTTTAGCTGGAGTTTTAGAGTTAGGCTTAGTTGGATTTTTAGTTGGAGGCTAACGCTAAAAATCCAGTGAGGTGAGAGGCTTTCATTCCCCCTCAGAAGGCTAGTGGCTCCATCCATCTCAGCTGACTTTGGCTCCTTTCAGGTCATCTCTTTTTCACATCCCAGCCCCTCTGCTCTGCCCCAGGTTAGTGCCAGCCTCTGCTGCACTCTGGGGTTCTTCTGTAGCAGCTGCAGGACTGCCCTGGCCCTGGTTGTTGGTGTGTGGGGGGGGCCTGGACCTGGTGTTAGGCTGCTGGTCCCGAGGCCATGTGGATCCAGTGGGTGGATGGGGAGTGTGGGGGGGCAGGGAGAAGCAGCAGTTCCCCAGGGCTCCTCAGCTGCTCAGAACTCAACAGTCTTGGAGGGGAATAAAACCCATGGAAAGCTGAGTGTGAGGTGACAAAGCAGGCACAGCCCCCCCAGGTTGGCACCGCCCTCAACAACATGGCGCCGGATGCTTTAAAATGGCTCAGTGCAGGGTCGTGGCTGTTACTCCTCAAGCTATGAGCAGACACACAGACAGTTGTTAACAGAGTTTCCTTGTGCATTCCAGGTCTGGTGTGTTCAGACCGACAGGATCTTCCTGGGCCATCCAATTACGGTTTCCGTTGACACTTTTCAGCCCTTACATCCGGTTTGCCGACAGAGGACGTTGGTTTGTGGGGCCTGGCAGCGACAGTTTTCCAAAGAGGAGCTCTAAGGACCAGCTGCAAGGTTAGGTTTGGATTCTCCTGGGGTGCCTGTGCTTGAAACCCCCCAGTCTGCAGCTGAGGCCGTGCAGAGTGGTGCTCGCAGTAGCTCTGTGCAAGTCTGCCATGGGCTCAGGAGGCCAGTATCTAGAGAGAGGGAAGGACAGAGACACTTCTAAGACAGTTTTAAAGAAATAATTATGAGAAGAGGCAAATTAATTCTGGGGACTCATGTGATATATCTGTTCAAGAGAAAAAAAAATGAAGGAGGTTTCTGACCATAACCAGGCTGACAAAGCACAGTAATGTGGTTTCCTATAAGATTTAACTCCTCCTGCATTGCATAGGGCACTTCAACAGCTGTCCTGACAAGCTATAAATAATGAACTTAATCCACCCTGTGCGAGCAATGGGGCAAAAGATTACAAAACCCATGTATGCAATTGAGACGTGTTACATTGGGACACCCAGGATACAGCTCATCAAGCTGATTGTCCTCTTCTAGTTTTTAGGCACAAGATGGAAGAAGGAAGGGGGAAGACAGAGCAGAAGCTATATTTAAAATATGAAACTCCTAGGCTGAAAGAAAAGAAAAACATTTTAAAGAGCACTCAGTGAGACTCTGTCACCAGCATAGCTAATCACAGAATCACTGAGTGTTAGGGGTTGGAAGGGACCTCAAAATAGCATCCGGTCCAACCCCTGTGCCAGTGCAGGATCACCTAGGGCAGGTTTTGAATGTCTCCAGAGACTCCACTAACTCTCTGGGCAGCCTGCTCCAGGGCTCTGGCACCCTCACAGTGAAAAGGTTTTTCCTTCTGTTCCTGTGGAACTTCCTCCTTTTATTCGTCGGACACAGCGGAGCCGCTGGGTCGTGTTGCTGCGGCAAGGTGACCCACCCTGTAGTTCAGGGCCTGGGTCTCTGCCTTCATGGCAGCCTGTTCCCTTGGCACCCTGTCAGCTTAACAGCCCTGTACTTGTGGCCTGTGTGACGAGTTTTGAGCCCTCCATCCCCCTTCTGTCCCCAGCAGCAGCCCAAGGTCCCTGTAAGCAGGGCTGGGGAGGCTGCTTTAGGCAGCTAACAGGAACCAACCTTTGCCTGGCCCTTAGAAGGCTTCCCAGTCCCTTCTTAGTTGCCTTCCCAGTGCACTCCCAGTCCTTCCCAGTCTCTCCCAGTTCCCTCCCAGTACACCCAGTTCTTCCCAGTCCATCCCGTTCCCTCCCACTCCCATCCCAGTCCATCTCACTGTCCTCCCATTCCCTCCCACTGTCCTCCCTGTCCCTCCCATTCCCTCCCAGCCCCTTCCAAGTCCCCTACCAGTCCCTTCCTAGTTTTACCCAGTCCTCCCCAGTACCCTCCCTTTCACCTTATTTCCTCCCACTCCCCTCCAAGTCCCTTCACAGTCCCCAACCCAGCCCTTCCCCATCCCTTTCAAGTCCCCTCCCAGTTATACCTGCACTACCTGGCAAGAGCCCTGGTGGACAATTGGAAGCAGTAGCATCCCCACTGGGAACACTGGGAGACAACTGGGAGCACTGGGAGCATGACCCAGGAATTCCCAGTACCCCCCTCAGCCCCCCATTTCCCTCCACAGCCCTTTACAGCCTCCCAGTCCATCCCATTTTCTCCTACACCTTTCCCAGTCTGGGAGGAGACTGGTAGGGGCTGGAAGTTTCTGGGAGAGTCTGGGAGCCATACCTGCAGCACCTGGAGTCAGACCTGGAGCCCTGGGAGACAACTGGAAGCAGCAGGAACCCAACTGGGACAAAAGTGGGAGACAGCTGTGAAAGTCCCCTCCCAGTCCCTGCCAGTCCATTCCCCTCCCTGTCCCTCCAAGTCCCCTCCCACACTGTCCCACTCCCCTCCCAGTCCCTCCCTGTTTATTCCTGTCCCTCCCAGTACCTCCCAATCCTTTCTACTCCTATCCCAGTATAGGAGACCAGTAGGGACCAGGAGGCACTGGGAGACATACCTGGACCAGCTGGAGGCATTGCTGGAGCCCTGGGACACAACTGGAAGCAGCGGGAACCCAACTGGGAGCACTAGGGGTCCCTGGGAGGAACTGGGAGACAACTGGGGGAGCACTGGGAGTATCTCCCCATGACCCCCAGTGCCCCCCTGAGCCCCTCCAGACCGCCCCAAAGTCTTTCCACAGTCTCTGAGTTCTTCGCAGTGCCATGTAGAGCCCTTCCCAGTACCTCCCAGTTAACCCTTAGAGTTCCCCAGTGCCCCTCACTCCCCCCCAGTAACCTTCCCCCCCCAGATCCTTTCTCAGCCTCCCAGTACCTCCCAGTACTGTCCTGAGCCCCTCCCAGTGTCTCCCAGTCCTTTCCCAGTCTGGGAGGAGGCTGGCAGGGACTGAGAGGCACTGGGAGGGACTGGAAGCCATACCTGCAGCACCTGGAGTCAGTTCTGGAGCCCTGGGAGACAACTGGAAGCATCAGGAACCCAACTGGGAGCACTGAGAGTATGTCCCTGTCGTAGTTTGGGCTGGCTGCCCTCTGCTACAGGGGTGTTTCCTGTGTCCAGAAGTCCAGCCCAGTGGGTGGACACAGGAAATTAGGTTATTTCCTACCATGATCCCTTGCACCACTATAAGTTTCACGGCGGGGTCTGGCACTTCCTCTTTCCTTCCTCCTCCGTCAGCCGGTAACTGGGGGAGAGATCTCCTGGCTTTGGGCCTGGCTAGGCCCAAGGCCACGGGGGGATGGGCAGTCTCAGATCTGGCCAGCTGAGACTAGCCTAGCAGTGGGAGGGGGAAGAAGGAGCCCTGGGGGTCTCGGGTGTACCCTCAGGTGGGGATGGGATTTCTCTGGGTCTGTTTTGGGTTCTTTTCTCTTGTCACTGTATTTCTAGCTCTCTGCACGCACTCACTGTTCTATTTAAACTTTCCATCACTTTTGCAATCTGTTTGTCTGAGTCGTTATTTCTGCGCGTGGTGGGGAGGGGGGGCCTGCCCCAACCCATTACAGTCCCCATAGCTCCCAGTGCCCCCCTGAGCCCCTCCAGACCGCCCCAAAGTCTCTCCGCAGTCTCTGAGTTTTTCCCAGTGCCATTCAGAGCCCTTCCCAGTACCTCCCAGTTAACCCTTATAGTTCTCCAGTGCCCCTCACTCCCCCCCAGTAACCCTCCCCCCCAGAGTCCTTCCACAGCCTCCCAGTACCTTCTAGTACTTCCCAGTAACCCCCAGTTCCTCCTAGTACCTCCCAGTCTCACATAATCAACCAGGTTTGAAGAGACCTCAGATCTCATCAGTTCCCTCCTATGTCTGCATCCCTACCCCCTCCTCACAATTAAACCATGGCTCCAGGTGCCACATCCAGTTCTTTTTTGGAACACCTCCAGGGATGGGGACTCCACCACCTCCCTGGGCAGCACATTCCAATGGCCAGTTCCTCTTTCTGGGATGAACTTTGTCCTCACCTCTAGCTTAAACCTCCCCTGGCACAGCCTCAGACTGTGTCTCTTGTTCTGGTACTGGGTGCCTGGGTGAACAGACCAAACCCCACCTGGCTACAACCTGCCCTCAGGTAGTTGTAGAGAGCAAGAAGGTCTCCCCTGAGCCTCCTCTTCTCCAGGCTAAGCAACCCCAGCTCCCTCAGCCTTGCCTCACAGGGCTGTGCTCCAGACCCCTCCCCAGCTTTGTTGCCCTTCTCTGGACACCTTCCAGCATCTCAACATCTTTCCTAAACTGAGGGGCCCAGGAACTGGACACAGAACTCAAGGTGTGGCCTGACCAGTGCTGAGCACAGGGCACAATGACCTCCCTGCTCCTGCTGGCCGCACTGTTCCTGATGCAGGCCAGGATGTATTTAGCCTTCTTGGCCACCTGGGCACACTGCTGGCTCATGTTCAGCTGGTGTCAACCAGCACCCTCAGGTCCCTTTCTGCCTGGTTCCTCTCCAGCTAGTCTGACCCCAGCCTGTAGCAATGCCTGGGGTTGTTGTGGTAATGTGTAGAACCTGGCACTTGGATGTGTTCAATATCATGCCCTTGGACTCTGCCTGGAGGAAAGCAGAAAGTATCTATGGAAGGTTTCAGGACAGGATAGAACAACAGGCTGCTGACGACGGAAGAACAGTCTGATGATAAAGAAGAGCTGACTGCAGTAAACAGCCTGAAGCGCGAGACAGAAGGACGCTCGCCTCCGTGCTGGAGAAGCTCAATCCCTCCCAGTCTCCTTCTCATCTTGCAGCGTGGCAGATTTCCCGGAGTGGGAAAGCAGAGCCGCGCTCTCTTTGGTCAGTGCAGTTTAGGTGGGAAGTGCTTCCACTGGCTCCATTGGTCCAGATCACCCCAGTTTGGGCTCTGTTTACTTTGGGGCCATTTGGGCCCATTTAGGATCCTCTTTGGGACTTTTTTCCCAGTTGTTCCCAGTCCCTTCCAGTTCCTTCGGAGCTCTCTCACAGTTCTCCCCAGTGCCTCCCACTTGAGCCTCCACTACCTCTTAGTCTCTACCAGTTTCCTCCCAGTTTTCTTTCAGTCTCTGACAGTTTCCTCCTCCTTCCCTCCCAGATTCCACCTCGTGCCCTCCCAGTTACTCCCAGTTTCTTCCCAGTCGCTTCCAGTTCTCTGCCAGTCCTTTGGTGGGAGGAAACTGTTGGGACCGGGAGGGCACCGGGAGGAGGCCATTACTGTGTAGTTTGGTAATACTGACGGCTGCAGCTGGTGCTGAGCTAAACAGAATGATCACAGAAGGCTTTTGCTCTGAAGCCAGAGCTGCCTGCTGGCGCAACGAACGTTTTTCTGACAGCTCTTGGAGGAACATTTCTGTACAGGTGTTCCCCAGGGCTCCTCAGCTGCTCAGAACTCAACGTGTTGCCTTGGAGGGGAATAAAACCCATGGAAAGCTGAGCGTGAGGTGACAACGCAGGCACCACCCCCCCCGGCGTGGCACCGCCCCCCCCGGCGTGGCACCGCCCCCCCCAGCGTGGCACCGCCCCCCCCCAGCGTGGCACCGCCCCCCCCCAGCGTGGCACCGCCCCCCCCCAGCGTGGCACCGCCCCCCCTCCAGCGTGGCACCGCCCCCCTCCAGCGTGGCACCGCCCCCCTCCAGCGTGGCACCGCCCCCCTCCAGCGTGGCACCGCCCCCCCCAGCGTGGCACCGCCCCCCTCCAGCGTGGCACCACCCTCCTCCAGCGTGGCACCGCCCCCCCAGCGTGGCACCGCCCCCCCTCCAGCGTGGCACCGCCCCCCTCCAGCGTGGCACCGCCCCCCCCCAGCGTGGCACCACCCCCCTCCAGCGTGACACCGCCTCCCCCAGCGTGGCACCGCCCCCCCCGCCTGGCACCGCCCCCCTCCAGCGTGGCACCGCCCCCCCCGCCTGGCACCGCCCCCCTCCAGCGTGGCACCGCCCCCCTCCAGCGTGGCACCGCCCCCCCAGCGTGGCACCGCCCCCCCCAGCGTGGCACCACCCCCCTCCAGCGTGACACCGCCTCCCCCAGCGTGGCACCGCCCCCCCCGCCTGGCACCGCCCCCCTCCAGCGTGGCACCGCCCCCCCCGCCTGGCACCGCCCCCCTCCAGCGTGGCACCGCCCCCCTGCAGCGTGGCACCGCCCCGGAGCGTGGCACCGCCCCCCCAGCGTGGCACCGCCCCCCTCCAGCGTGGCACCACCCTCCTCCAGCGTGGCACCGCAACCCTCCAGCGTGGCACCGCCCCCCCCGCGTGGCACCGCCCCCCTCCAGCGTGGCACCGCCCCCCCAGCGTGGCACCGCCCCCCAGCCTGAACCCCACCCCCCAGCATGGCACCGCCCTCAACAACATGGCGCCAGATGCTTTAAAATGGCTCAGTGCAGGGTTGTGGCTGGTAGAGGTTGCAGCTCTTCTGCTGTGTCCCAGGTCAGTGCCAGTCTCTGCTGCTTTGTGGGGTTTCTCTATAGCAGCCGCTGGAGCTGCGCGGGGCTTTTGGGGGGGGGGGGGGGGCGTGTCCGGGCTTGGCCGGTGGGGCTCTGCGGGGGTGGCGGCTGCTGCCTCAACCGTACCCAGAGGCCCCGTGGGAGCTCAATGCTGCCACCCTGTGTGTAATGGCCGGCAGTGCAGCCGTGCCGCGGCGTGTGCCGCCCCGGGAGAGCTCAATGCTGCCACCCGGTGTGTAATGGCCGGCAGTGCAGCCGTCCCGCGGCGTGTGCCGCCCCGTGGGAGCTCAATGCTGCCACCCGGTGTGTAATGGCCGGCAGTGCAGCCGTGCCGCGGCGTGTGCCGCCCCGGGGGAGCTAATTTCTGCAGCCTAATTGCGCTGAATGCTCGAAAATTCTTAGGGGAAGAGCGGAGGGCGGAGAGCTTGACTCGAGCGCCGCTATGGATCCGGCGCCTGCGCCCTAGCCCGGCTCTGCTGGCGCCACAGGGGCAGCGTCCCGGTGGTCCCTATGGATACGGCGCCTGCGCCGCAGCGGGTCCCGTCCCGGTGTCGCTGCCGGCCCGGGACTCCCAGGTGTGTTCCTTCCGGCGTCTGAAGGTGGTCTGGGGCCATCGGCAGGGCTTTTGGGGGTGACGGAGGAGGTCTTGGGGACACCTAAAAGGGTCTGGGGATACGTAAAGTTCTGGTGGGGCCATCTGAAAGGGTCAAGGGTCGTGGAGAGGCAGCTGGGCACCTCCGACGGTCCCTTGGGGAGGTCTCTGCAGGCTCCCGTGGGAGCTGGGGGTGTCTCGGGGTGGGTTTGGGTATGGGTTTGTGCTGCAAACAGCGTTGATAATGACTTAGAGAAAGACACACAAGAGACTCAGTAAGTCTCTTGTATCGTGCTTCTATTCTGGCGCCTGACACAGGTAGGATCATTTCAAAAGAGCTGTGTGTCTTCAGAGAGGTTTGGGCAAACTTTTATACAAAAAGTTATCTGTCTATAATGACAGAGGTCCAGATGCTGCCTATCTATACAAAGCTTATCTATCTAAAAGAGCAGAAGTACACATATCATGCAGGTGTCCTTTATCGTATACAAAAGAGCATCTTGTCCAAGACTAACAGAAGTGAATCACTGACAAATCCTGTTATTCCTTATCTATCCAAAGGCTGTCTGCCAACCCCTCTCCCCCTCCCTGCGTTCCAGCATTTCAGCTAACAAGCGGAAAATTCTTATCAACTCTGTGGTTCTGTTAATGAGACTTTTCTGTTCATCAATTCCCCCCTTTCTCACAGCCAACAGTATATTCCTATACTATATTTTCTGAAGGCAAACTTTGGACCCAGGCTTTCTGAGCTATCTTTCCCATGCTGACACTTGTGGAAGTTACTCTCAGATGTAGTCACCCAGTCTGATGCCCCCCAAGTCCAATTCATTGAGGCTTCCCCAAATAAAGGGGTCCTCATTTGGCCTCGAGGAAGTTCAGTGCATATCCAACAGTTAGAGAGATTAGTTTGCAAAGCCAATTCTTGCCTAACGTGTAAGTACATATTGCCTTCCCATCCCTCAATTTCCTTGCTGTGCTGCAAAGATTTTGAGAGGAATTTCTAGGTATTAACTACAGCCAGGGCAATCCTTCAAGTGCCCTAGGAATGCAGTGAAAACCTTTTGGGAATTGTTCCTGCTCTGGTACTCCTCAAGCTATGAGGAGCTCTTCAGGGCAGCTCCAAGGTTAGGTTTGGATTCTCCTGGAGTCGCACACAGAACGAGTCTCACGATTCCAGTGGTCTAATTTCATAGCTGCATTTTCTTCTCTCTGCCTAGGTGACAGGACGACCTCACTAATGAAGAGAGATAGCCTGAGCTCTGCAGGAACCTTGAACCCAAGCAGCCAGTGCCTTCTGTGAGTACAAGCTGTCCTTGTTCAACGTGGAGGTAGTTGAGAGCTGAAGCCAGACCACACCGTAATTCCCTCAGCTTCCTCTTCTGCAGATTAAACAGTCCCAGTTCCTTCAGCCACTCCTCCTAAGGCTTGTTATCCAGACCCCTCACCAGCTTTGTGGCCCTTCTCTGGACTCACTCTCTCACAAGGGGTGTCCTGGGGAACAGCACTTGTGCCCGGCCGGCCACCGGCTGGGTTTAACTCTGTTCCCCACCGCTCTTGGGGCCCAGCCATCCATCCTGTTCTGCTGTCCAGCAGTCCCTTTGAAAAGAAATCCATCTGAAAAAAGAAGTAGCAGAGAAGGAAAGCTGAAGCTGCAAAGATTGCAATCCCCTCAGTTCTGGTTGTAGCCGGGTGGGGGTTGGTCTCTTCTCCCAGGCAAGCAGCACCAGAACAAGAGGACACAGTCTCAAGCTGTGCCAGGGGAGGTTTAGGCTGAATGTTAGGAAGAGGTTTACAGCTTGGCCAAAGACTCTTCTGATCCCTGTCTTCTGGTCGTGACCAGCAGCGTGCACGGGTGGCCAAGAAGGCCACTGGCAACCTGGCCAATATCAGGATCAGAGTGGCCAGCAGGAGCAGGGAGGTCATTCTGCCCCTGCACTTGGCACTGGTTAGGGCACACCTTGAGTCCCGTGTCCAGTTCTGGGCCCCTCCGTTTAAGCAAGACGTTGAGTTGCTGGAAGGTGTCCGGAGAAGGGCAACAAAGCTGGGGAGGGGTTTGGAGCACAGGCCTGTGAGGAGAGGCTGAGGGAGCTGGGGTTGCTTAGCCTGGAGAAGAGGAGGCTCAGGGGAGACCTTCTTGCTTTCTACGACTCCCTGAAGGGAGGTTGTAGCCAGGTGGGGGTTGGTCTCTTCTTCCAGGCAAGCAGCACCAGAACAAGAGGACACAGTCTCAAGCTGTGCCAGGGGAGGTTTAGGCTAGAGGTTAGGAAGAGGTTCTGCACAGAGAGAGTGATTGCCCATTGGAATGGGCTGCCCAGGGAGGTGGTGGAGTCACCATCTTTGGAGGTGTTCAGGAGGAGACTGGATAGGGTGCTTGGTTGCATGGTTTAGTTGATTAGGTGGTGTTGGATGATAGGTTGGACACGATGATCTTGAAGGTCTCTTCCAACCTGGTCCGGTCCATTCCATTCCAATCAACTAAACCACGGCACTGAGTGCCTCATCCAGTCTCTTTCTAAACACTTCCAGTGATGGCGACTCCACCACCTCCCTGGGCAGCACATTCCAAAGGCCAATCTCTCTTTCAACCTGCTCTATTCTATTCTATGAAGACCTTCTTCCTAACATCCAGGTTTAATTGGTGAGAGCAACAGACTTGGTTGCTGCCACCCGCTGCTAAGGGGTCTGAGTGGCCCCCAAATGGGGTTTGGAGGCAGGTAAAGGTTTCTTTTGGCAGGTGAAGGGGTTTTGTGGGCATCTAGAAGGGGTGTGGAGCCCCCTGAAAGGGTCTGGGATAGTGTCAGGGGGTTCTGGGCTGGTCTACCAGCGGGTCTGGGGACATTAGAAGCGTCTGGGGGTACCTAAAACGGAGCTGGGCGTATCAGATGGGGGCTTTGGGTGCCTCCAAAGGGGTTTTGTGGGCATCTAAGCTGGGGAATCTGGGGGGGTCCTGAAGGAGTTGGGGGGGTTCTCCTCAAGCTATGAGCAGACACACAGACAGTTGTTAAGGGACTTTCTTTGATCATTCCAGGTCTGGTGTGCTGGGACTGGCAGGATCTTCCTGAGCTGTCCACGTACAGTTTCTGTCGACACTCTTCAGCTCGTACATCCGGTTTGCTGACAGAGGGTGTGGGGTTTGTGGGGCCCGGCAGCGAGACTTTTCCAAAGAGGAGCTCTTCAGGGCAGCTCCAAGGTTAGGTTTGGATTCTCCTGGAGTCTCACACAGAACGAGTCTCACGATTCCAGTGGTCTCATTTCATAGCTGCATTTTCTTCTCTCTGCCTAGGTGACAGGACGACCTCACTAATGAAGAGAGATAGCCTGAGCTCTGCAGGAACCTTGAACCCAAGCAGCCAGTGCCTTCTGTGAGTACAAGCTGTCCTTGCTCAACGTGGAACCAGCTGAGAGCTGAAGCCAGACCACACCGTAATTCCCTCAGCTTCCTCTTCTGCAGATTAAACAGTCCCAGTTCCTTCAGCCACTCCTCCTAAGGCTTGTTATCCAGACCCTTCACCAGCTTTGTGGCCCTTCTCTGGACTCACTCTCTCACAAGGGGTGTCCTGGGGAACAGCACTTGTGCCCGGCCGGCCACCGGCTGGGTTTAACTCTGTTCCCCACCGCTCTTGGGGCCCAGCCATCCATCCTGTTCTGCTGTCCAGCAGTCCCTTTGAAAAGAAATCCATCTGAAAAAAGAAGTAGCAGAGAAGGAAAGCTGAAGCTGCAAAGATTGCAATCCCCTCAGTTCTGGTTGTAGCCGGGTGGGGGTTGGTCTCTTCTCCCAGGCAAGCAGCACCAGAACAAGAGGACACAGTCTCAAGCTGTGCCAGGGGAGGTTTAGGCTGAATGTTAGGAAGAGGTTTACAGCTTGGCCAAAGACTCTTCTGATCCCTGTCTTCTGGTCGTGACCAGCAGCGTGCACGGGTGGCCAAGAAGGCCACTGGCAACCTGGCCAATATCAGGATCAGAGTGGCCAGCAGGAGCAGGGAGGTCATTCTGCCCCTGCACTTGGCACTGGTTAGGGCACACCTTGAGTCCCGTGTCCAGTTCTGGGCCCCTCCGTTTAAGCAAGACGTTGAGTTGCTGGAAGGTGTCCGGAGAAGGGCAACAAAGCTGGGGAGGGGTTTGGAGCACAGGCCTGTGAGGAGAGGCTGAGGGAGCTGGGGTTGCTTAGCCTGGAGAAGAGGAGGCTCAGGGGAGACCTTCTTGCTTTCTACGACTCCCTGAAGGGAGGTTGTAGCCAGGTGGGGGTTGGTCTCTTCTTCCAGGCAAGCAGCACCAGAACAAGAGGACACAGTCTCAAGCTGTGCCAGGGGAGGTTTAGGCTAGAGGTTAGGAAGAGGTTCTGCACAGAGAGAGTGATTGCCCATTGGAATGGGCTGCCCAGGGAGGTGGTGGAGTCACCATCTTTGGAGGTGTTCAGGAGGAGACTGGATAGGGTGCTTGGTTGCATGGTTTAGTTGATTAGGTGGTGTTGGATGATAGGTTGGACACGATGATCTTGAAGGTCTCTTCCAACCTGGTCCGGTCCATTCCATTCCAATCAACTAAACCACGGCACTGAGTGCCTCATCCAGTCTCTTTCTAAACACTTCCAGTGATGGCGACTCCACCACCTCCCTGGGCAGCACATTCCAAAGGCCAATCTCTCTTTCAACCTGCTCTATTCTATTCTATGAAGACCTTCTTCCTAACATCCAGGTTTAATTGGTGAGAGCAACAGACTTGGTTGCTGCCACCCGCTGCTAAGGGGTCTGAGTGGCCCCCAAATGGGGTTTGGAGGCAGGTAAAGGTTTCTTTTGGCAGGTGAAGGGGTTTTGTGGGCATCTAGAAGGGGTGTGGAGCCCCCTGAAAGGGTCTGGGATAGTGTCAGGGGGTTCTGGGCTGGTCTACCAGCGGGTCTGGGGACATTAGAAGCGTCTGGGGGTACCTAAAACGGAGCTGGGCGTATCAGATGGGGGCTTTGGGTGCCTCCAAAGGGGTTTTGTGGGCATCTAAGCTGGGGAATCTGGGGGGGTCCTGAAGGAGTTGGGGGGGTTCTCCTCAAGCTATGAGCAGACACACAGACAGTTGTTAAGGGACTTTCTTTGATCATTCCAGGTCTGGTGTGCTGGGACTGGACAGTTTCTGTCGACACTCTTCAGCTCGTACATCCGGTTTGCTGACAGAGGGTGTGGGGTTTGTGGGGCCCGGCAGCGAGAGTTTTCCAAAGAGGAGCTCTTCAGGGCAGCTCCAAGGTTAGGTTTGGATTCTCCTGGAGTCTCACACAGAACGAGTCTCACGATTCCAGTGGTCTCATTTCATAGCTGCATTTTCTTCTCTCTGCCTAGGTGACAGGACGACCTCACTAATGAAGAGAGATAGCCTGAGCTCTGCAGGAACCTTGAACCCAAGCAGCCAGTGCCTTCTGTGAGTACAAGCTGTCCTTGCTCAACGTGGAACCAGCTGAGAGCTGAAGCCAGACCACACCGTAATTCCCTCAGCTTCCTCTTCTGCAGATTAAACAGTCCCAGTTCCTTCAGCCACTCCTCCTAAGGCTTGTTATCCAGACCCTTCACCAGCTTTGTGGCCCTTCTCTGGACTCACTCTCTCACAAGGGGTGTCCTGGGGAACAGCACTTGTGCCCGGCCGGCCACCGGCTGGGTTTAACTCTGTTCCCCACCGCTCTTGGGGCCCAGCCATCCATCCTGTTCTGCTGTCCAGCAGTCCCTTTGAAAAAAAATCCATCTGAAAAAAGAAGTAGCAGAGAAGGAAAGTTGAAGCTGCAAAGATTGCAGTCCCCTCAGTTCTTGTGGTACCCGCTGTGAGATCCTAAGCCACCTGAACTGAGCCGGTCAGGCAGCCAAGCTAGTGCAGCAGTGTCTTCTGGAGAGTTGATAGGAGCCAGTTCTGTGGGGTTTGTTGAAGTGAGTGGCCAGTCGTTCTACATGAACAATTGTCTTAGTGCTAGCAAGCAGGAGGCTCTGAAGTGTGGTACTTTGAGAGCTCCATTCATACTTGCCCTTCAGGAGGAGCCAGCTCTTTCATTGAAGGATCTTCCTGAGGTGTCCAAGTACAATTTCTGTTGACACTTTTCAGCTCTTACATCCAGGTTGCTGACAGAGGATGTTGGGTTTGAGGGCCCTGGCAGCGACAGTTTTCCAAAGAGCAGCTCTAAGGCCAGCTGCAAGGTTAGGTTTGGATTCTCCTGGGGTGCCTGTGCTTGAAAGCCCCCCAGAGGCCGTGCAGAGTGGTGCTCGCAGTAGCTCTGTGCAAGTCTGCCATGGGCTCAGGAGGCCAGTATCTAGAGAGAGGGAGAGGGAAGGACAGAGACACTTCTAAGACAGTTTTAAAGAAATAATTATGAGAAGAGGCAAATTAATTCTGGGGACTAATGTGATATATCTGTTTAAGAGAAAAAAAAATGAAGGAGGTTTCTGACCATAACCAGGCTGACAAAGCACAGTAATGTGGTTTCCTATGGGATTCAACTCTTCCTGCATTGCATAGGACACTTCAACAGCTGTCCTGACAAGCTCTAAGTAATGAACTTAATCCACCCTGTGCAAGCAATGGGGCAAAAGATTACAAAATCCATGTATGCAATTGAGACGTGTTACGTTGGGACGCCCAGGATACAGCTCATCATGGGACGCCCAGGATACAGCTCATCAAGCTCTCCTAGTTTTTAGACGCAAGATGGAAGAAGGAAGGGGGAAGACAGAGCAGAAGGTCTATTTAAATATGAAACTCCTAGGCTGAAAGAAAAGAAAAACATTTTAAAGAGCACTCAGTGAGACTCTGTCACCAGCATAGCTAATCACAGAATCACTGAGTGTTAGGGGTTGGAAGGGACCCCAAAATAGCATCCGGTCCAACCCCTGTGCCAGTGCAGGATCACCTGGGGCAGGTTTTGAATGTCTCCAGAGACTCCACTAACTCTCTGGGCAGCCTGCTCCAGGGCTCTGGCACACACAGTGAAAAGGTTTTCCCTTCTGTTCCTGTGGAACTTCCTCCTTTTATTCGTCGGACACAGCGAAGCCGCTGGGTCGTGTTGCTGCGGCAAGGTGACCCACCCTGTAGTTCAGGGCCTGGGTCTCTGCCTTCATGGCAGCCTGTTCCCTTGGCACCCTGTCAGCTTAACAGCCCTGTACTCGGGGTCTGTGTGACGAGTTGTGGAGCCCTCCATCCCTCTTCTGTTCCCAGCAGCAGCCCAAGGTCCCTGTAAGCAGGGCTGGGGAGGCTGCTTTAGGCAGCTAACAGGAACCAACCTTGCCTGGCCCTTAGGGGGCTGAGGTCAGTCCCTGGGCTCCTGAAGAGGTGGTGTTGCGCTGCTGCCATGAGGGCCGGCCCGTAGGTGGGGCACGGGCCAGAGCCTGTGGCTCTCTGTGGGGCTTTTTGGGAGTGCTGCTGAGGCCTCACTCTGTCCTGTTGGCATCCTTTGTCAGGGTAGCCAGATCCTAGGCCTGATGTCTATCGTTAGCTCAATCGCAGAATTTCCTCGTCTGCTGTTCCTGTCCATAAATTTTTGCCAGTGCTTCTGTAATAAAAAGGTTTTTATTTCTCCTGTAACTTGCAAGCTGGTGACCTCCTTAGGAGCACCACTGTGTTGTTCACAAAGTTCTTTGCTGTTGCAAAGCTGGGAGAAGTGTGAGGTTCAGCTGATGAAGTTTCTCTCTTTAGGGGTGTCTGCTCAGCCGTCCTCTTCCTGGATCTCGGAGCTTTGTCTCTCCCTGTTTGCGGTGCCCCGACAAGGACTTGTGCCGACACATCCTCGGGAAGCTGAAACCACCAAAGGGTTTAATGGGTTTGAGACAAAATTCACCCAACTCATTCTGCGGTGGTGTACGGGAAAGAGTCGGTAGGGGAAGCCGCAGGACAGCCTGCAGCAAAGCTCAGGACTTGCTCCCTCGCCTCTGCCTTCTGCACGTCTCCTCGTCGGCCGCCTGTAAGCGAGACGCTTCACCAGCTGGCTTGTTTGAATTCAGTAAAGTTATGGCATGGAAGTTATCTGGTAGGAGTCGTTGCTAAACAGATGTAGTTGAAGCTTTGTATCTTCCGTTCTCTCTACTAGTTATTCTAATCTTGCCCTGTTGGTTTAGCCCATCAGTTTTCATGTTCTCTTCATCTATTAGTAGCAGAAGAAAGGGCCCCTTGATTCCAGTATTTCTTGCTGTAGTTCAGAGGTAGAGTTGGCTTTCCCTCTGACCTTTTATACTTTTACTTTGTGTTAAGTGGAACCCAAAACTGAATAGGATACTTTGTGTAAAGCTTGAGCAGCCCTTAACTTTCGAATTATACTGCATGCACTACTGCTTTGCAACATTCACAGGACTGTGGTGGTGTCAGACAGTTTACTTGCATTTAGCTCCTCAGGGGCCACGCCTTCCTTTGGGCTGATAGTCTTGGCCAAAGCTGCAATGTTCAGTCCTTGCTGTGAAAGGCAGGAGGTGCTAGCTGGGCAGTTTGCTTTATTTTGTGCCTTTCTGGGGGCGAATCAAAGGGAGTGGGGGGATTGTGGGTGGGCTGGTTCTGCCACGTGGGGCAGGGGGCTGCTGCAGCAGAGGACCAGGTGAGCGAGGGCTGGGGGCCCCCCCCTAAAGTGCTGAAAATTCTCCAAGGGCACCACACTATCTTTAAAAGTGTAAGTACTGGGGTGAGGCGAGGCGGAGGCAAACCTCTGGTTTGCAGCTGGAGAGGGAGGGCTTGGAGTGACTGGTGCGTAAGAAAGCTTTGGAAACGACCCCTGTCTGCCCTCTCTGCTTCTAAAAGGCTTTTAGCATTGGAAACTAAAACCCACGTGGGGGCCCGGCTGCTGCCCACGCCCAGGGAGGTGCTCAGTGCTGCCACCCGGTGTGTAACGGCCGGCAGTGCAGCCGTGCCGCGGCGTGTGCTGCCCCGTGGGAGCTCAATGCTGCCACCCGGTGTGTAACGGCCGGCAGTGCAGCCGTACCGCGGCGTGTGCCGCCCCGGGGGAGCTCAATGCTGCCACCCTGTGCGTAATGGCCGGCAGTGGAGCCGTGCAGCGGCGTGTGCCGCCCCGGGGGAGCTCAATGCTGCCACCCTGTGCGTAATGGCCGGCAGTGCAGCCGTGCCGCGGCGTGTGCCGCCCCGTGGGAGCTCAATGCTGCCACCCTGTGTGTAATGGCCGGCAGTGCAGCCGTACCGCGGCGTATAGCGCCCCGTGGGAGCTCAGTGCTCAACCCTGTGTGTAATGGCCGGCAGTGCTGCCGTGCCGCGGCGTGTGCCGCCCCGGGGGAGCTAATTTCTGCAGCCTAACTGCGCTGAATGCTCGAAAATTCTTAGGGGGAGAGCGGAGAGCTTGACTCGAGCGTCGCTATGGATCCGGCGCCTGCGCCGTAGCCCGGATCTGCTTCCCAGTCGCTTCCAGTTCTCTGCCAGTCCTTTGGTGGGAGGAAACTGTTGGGACCGGGAGGGCACCGGGAGGAGGCCATTACTGTGTAGTTTGGTAATACCGACGGCTGCAGCTGGTGCTGAGCTAAACAGAATGATCACAGAAGGCTTTTGTTCTGAAGCCAGAGCTGCCTGCTGGCGGAACGAACGTTTTTCTGACAGCTCTTGGAGGAACATTTCTGTACAGGTGTTCCCCAGGGCTCCTCAGCTGCTCAGAACTCAACGTGTTGTCTTGGAGGGGAATAAAACCCATGAAAAGCTGAGAGTGAGGTGACAACGCAGGCACCGCCCCCCCCGGCGTGGCACCGTCCCCCCCCGGCGTGGCACCACCCCCCCAGCGTGTCACCGCCCCCTCAGCGTGTCACCGCCCCCCTCCAGCGTGTCACCGCCCCCCTCCAGCGTGTCACCGCCCCCCTCCAGCGTGTCACCGCCCCCCTCCAGCGTGTCACCGCCCCCCTCCAGCGTGTCACCGCCCCCCTCCAGCGTGTCACCGCCCCCCCTCCAGCGTGTCACCGCCCCCCTCCAGCGTGTCACCGCCCCCCCTCCAGCGTGTCACCGCCCCCCTCCAGCGTGTCACCGCCCCCCCTCCAGCGTGTCACCGCCCCCCTCCAGCGTGTCACCGCCCCCCCTCCAGCGTGTCACCGCCCCCCTCCAGCGTGTCACCGCCCCCCTCCAGCGTGTCACCGCCCCCCTCCAGCGTGTCACCGCCCCCCTCCAGCGTGTCACCGCCCCCCTCCAGCGTGTCACCGCCCCCCTCCAGCGTGTCACCGCCCCCCCTCCAGCGTGTCACCGCCCCCCCTCCAGCGTGTCACCGCCCCCCTCCAGCGTGTCACCGCCCCCCTCCAGCGTGTCACCGCCCCCCTCCAGCGTGTCACCGCCCCCCTCCAGCGTGTCACCGCCCCCCTCCAGCGTGTCACCGCCCCCCTCCAGCGTGTCACCGCCCCCCTCCAGCGTGTCACCGCCCCCCTCCAGCGTGTCACCGCCCCCCTCCAGCGTGGCACCGCCCCCCTCCAGCGTGGCACCGCCCCCCAGCGTGGCACCGCCCCCCCAGCGTGGCACCGCCCCCCCAGCGTGGCACCGCCCCCCCCAGCGTGGCACCGCCCCCCCAGCGTGGCACCGCCCCCCCCAGCGTGGCACCGCCCCCCCAGCGTGGCACCGCCCCTCCAGCGTGTCACCGCCCCCCAGCCTGAACCCCACCCCCCAGCATGGCACCGCCCTCAACAACATGGCGCCAGATGCTTTCAGGGTTGTGGCTCGTAGAGGTTGCAGCTCTTCTGCTGTGTCCCAGGTCAGTGCCAGTCTCTGCTGCTTTGTGGGGTTTCTCTATAGCAGCCGCTGGAGGTGCGCGGGGCTTGGGGGGGTGGCCACCGGCGGGGCAGCTCGGGGCTTTTGGGGGGGGGGGGGGGGCGTGTCCGGGCTTGGCCGGTGGGGCTCTGCGGGGGTGGCGGCTGCTGCCTCAACCGTACCCAGAGGCCCCGTGGGAGCTCAATGCTGCCACCCTGTGTGTAATGGCCGGCAGTGCAGCCGTGCCGCGGCGTGTGCCGCCCCGGGAGAGCTCAATGCTGCCACCCGGTGTGTAATGGCCGGCAGTGCAGCCGTCCCGCGGCGTGTGCCGCCCCGTGGGAGCTCAATGCTGCCACCCGGTGTGTAATGGCCGGCAGTGCAGCCGTGCCGCGGCGTGTGCCGCCCCGGGGGAGCTAATTTCTGCAGCCCAACTGCGCTGAATGCTCGAAAATTCTTAGGGGAAGAGCGGAGGGCGGAGAGCTTGACTCGAGCGCCGCTATGGATCCGGCGCCTGCGCCCTAGCCCGGCTCTGCTGGCGCCACAGGGGCAGCGTCCCGGTGGTCCCTATGGATACGGCGCCTGCGCCGCAGCGGGTCCCGTCCCGGTGTCGCTGCCGGCCCGGGACTCCCAGGTGTGTTCCTTCCGGCGTCTGAAGGTGGTCTGGGGCCATCGGCAGGGCTTTTGGGGGTGACGGAGGAGGTCTTGGGGACACCTAAAAGGGTCTGGGGATACGTAAAGTTCTGGTGGGGCCATCTGAAAGGGTCAAGGGTCGTGGAGAGGCAGCTGGGCACCTCCGACGGTCCCTTGGGGAGGTCTCTGCAGGCTCCCGTGGGAGCTGGGGGTGTCTCGGGGTGGGTTTGGGTATGGGTTTGTGCTGCAAACAGCGTTGATAATGACTTAGAGAAAGACACACAAGAGACTCAGTAAGTCTCTTGTATCGTGCTTCTATTCTGGCGCCTGACACAGGTAGGATCATTTCAAAAGAGCTGTGTGTCTTCAGAGAGGTTTGGGCAAACTTTTATACAAAAAGTTATCTGTCTATAATGACAGAGGTCCAGATGCTGCCTATCTATACAAAGCTTATCTATCTAAAAGAGCAGAAGTACACATATCATGCAGGTGTCCTTTATCGTATACAAAGGAGCATCTTGTCCAAGACTAACAGAAGTGAATCACTGACAAATCCTGTTATTCCTTCTCTATCCAAAGGCTGTCTGCCAACCCCTCTCCCCCTCCCTGCGTTCCAGCATTTCAGCTAACAAGCGGAAAATTCTTATCAACTCTGTGGTTCTGTTAATGAGACTTTTCTGTTCGTCAATTCCCCCCTTTCTCACAGCCAACAGTATATTCCTATACTATATTTTCTTAAGTCAAACTTTGGACCCAGGCTTTCTGAGCTATCTTTCCCATGCTGACACTTGTGGAAGTTACTCTCGGATGTAGTCACCCAGTCTGATGGCCCCCAAGTCCAATTCATTGAGGCTTCCCCAAATAAAGGGGTCCTCATTTGGCCTCGAGGAAGTTCAGTGCATATCCAACAGTTAGAGAGATTAGTTTGCAAAGCCAATTCTTGCCTAACGTGTAAGTACATATTGCCTTCCCATCCCTCAATTTCCTTGCTGTGCTGCAAAGATTTTGAGGGGAATTTCTAGGTATTAACTACAGCCAGGGCAATCCTTCAAGTGCCCTAGGAATGCAGTGAAAACCTTTTGGGAATTGTTCCTGCTCTGTTACTCCTCAAGCTATGAGGAGCTCTTCAGGGCAGCTCCAAGGTTAGGTTTGGATTCTCCTGGAGTCGCACACAGAACGAGTCTCACGATTCCAGTGGTCTAATTTCATAGCTGCATTTTCTTCTCTCTGCCTAGGTGACAGGACGACCTCACTAATGAAGAGAGATAGCCTGAGCTCTGCAGGAACCTTGAACCCAAGCAGCCAGTGCCTTCTGTGAGTACAAGCTGTCCTTGTTCAACGTGGAACTAGTTGAGAGCTGAAGCCAGACCATACCTTAATTCCCTCAGCTTCCTCTTCTGCAGATTAAACAGTCCCAGTTCCTTCAGCCACTCCTCGTAAGACTTGTTATCCAGACCCCTCACCAGCTTTGTGGCCCTTCTCTGGACTCACTCTCTCACAAGGGGTGTCCTGGGGAACACTACTTGTGCCCGGCCGGCCACCGGCTGGGTTTAACTCTGTTCCCCACCGCTCTTGGGGCCCAGCCATCCATCCTGTTCTGCTGTCCAGCAGTCCCTTTGAAAAAAAATCCATCTGAAAAAAGAAGTAGCAGAGAAGGAAAGCTGAAGCTGCAAAGATTGCAATCCCCTCAGTTCTGGTTGTAGCCAGGTGGGGGTTGGTCTCTTCTCCCAGGCAAGCAGCACCAGAGCAAGAGGGCACAGTCTCAAGCTGTGCCAGGGGAGGTTTAGGCTGAATGTTAGGAAGAGGTTTACAGCTTGGCCAAAGACTCTTCTGATCCCTGTCTTCTGGTCGTGACCAGCAGCGTGCACGGGTGGCCAAGAAGGCCACTGGCAACCTGGCCAATATCAGGATCAGAGTGGCCAGCAGGAGCAGGGAGGTCATTCTGCCCCTGCACTTGGCACTGGTTAGGGCACACCTTGAGTCCCGTGTCCAGTTCTGGGCCCCTCCGTTTAAGCAAGACGTTGAGTTGCTGGAAGGTGTCCGGAGAAGGGCAACAAAGCTGGGGCGGGGTTTGGAGCACAGGCCTGTGAGGAGAGGCTGAGGGAGCTGGGGTTGCTTAGCCTGGAGAAGAGGAGGCTCAGGGGAGACCTTCTTGCTTTCTACGACTCCCTGAAGGGAGGTTGTAGCCAGGTGGGGGTTGGTCTCTTCTTCCAGGCAAGCAGCACCAGAACAAGAGGACACAGTCTCAAGCTGTGCCAGGGGAGGTTTAGGCTAGAGGTTAGGAAGAGGTTCTGCACAGAGAGAGTGATTGCCCATTGGAATGGGCTGCCCAGGGAGGTGGTGGAGTCACCATCTTTGGAGGTGTTCAGGAGGAGACTGGGTAGGGTGCTTGGTTGCATGGTTTAGTTGATTAGGTGGTGTTGGATGATAGGTTGGACACGATGATCTTGAAGGTCTCTTCCAACCTGGTCCGGTCCATTCCATTCCAATCAACTAAACCACGGCACTGAGTGCCTCATCCAGTCTCTTTCTAAACACTTCCAGTGATGGCGACTCCACCACCTCCCTGGGCAGCACATTCCAAAGGCCAATCTCTCTTTCAACCTGCTCTATTCTATTCTATGAAGACCTTCTTCCTAACATCCAGGTTTAATTGGTGAGAGCAACAGACTTGGTTGCTGCCACCCGCTGCTAAGGGGTCTGAGTGGCCCCCAAATGGGGTTTGGAGGCAGGTAGAGGTTTCTTTTGGCAGGTGAAGGGGTTTTGTGGGCATCTAGAAGGGGTGTGGAGCCCCCTGAAAGGGTCTGGGATAGTGTCAGGGGGTTCTGGGCTGGTCTACCAGCGGGTCTGGGGACATTAGAAGCGTCTGGGGGTGCCTAAAACGGAGCTGGGCGTATCAGATGGGGGCTTTGGGTGCCTCCAAAGGGGTTTTGTGGGCATCTAAGTTGGGGAATCTGGGGGGGTCCTGAAGGAGTTGGGGGGTTCTCCTCAAGCTATGAGCAGACACACAGACAGTTGTTAAGGGACTTTCTTTGATCATTCCAGGTCTGGTGTGCTGGGACTGGCAGGATCTTCCTGAGCTGTCCACGTACAGTTTCTGTCGACACTCTTCAGCTCGTACATCCGGTTTGCTGACAGAGGGTGTGGGGTTTGTGGGGCCCGGCAGCGAGAGTTTTCCAAAGAGGAGCTCTTCAGGGCAGCTCCAAGGTTAGGTTTGGATTCTCCTGGAGTCGCACACAGAACGAGTCTCACGATTCCAGTGGTCTAATTTCATAGCTGCATTTTCTTCTCTCTGCCTAGGTGACAGGACGACCTCACTAATGAAGAGAGATAGCCTGAGCTCTGCAGGAACCTTGAACCCAAGCAGCCAGTGCCTTCTGTGAGTACAAGCTGTCCTCGCTCAACGTGGAACCAGTTGAGAGCTGAAGCCAGACCACACCGTAATTCCCTCAGCTTCCTCTTCTGCAGATTAAACAGTCCCAGTTCCTTCAGCCACTCCTCCTAAGGCTTGTTATCCAGACCCCTCACCAGCTTTGTGGCCCTTCTCTGGACTCACTCTCTCACAAGGGGTGTCCTGGGGAACAGCACTTGTGCCCGGCCGGCCACCGGCTGGGTTTAACTCTGTTCCCCACCGCTCTCGGGGCCCAGCCATCCATCCTGTTCTGCTGTCCAGCAGTCCCTTTGAAAAAAAATCCATCTGAAAAAAGAAGTAGCAGAGAAGGAAAGTTGAAGCTGCAAAGATTGCAGTCCCCTCAGTTCTTGTGGTACCCGCTGTGAGATCCTAAGCCACCTGAACTGAGCCGGTCAGGCAGCCAAGCTAGTGCAGCAGTGTCTTCTGGAGAGTTGATAGGAGCCAGTTCTGTGGGGTTTGTTGAAGTGAGTGGCCAGTCGTTCTACATGAACAATTGTCTTAGTGCTAGCAAGCAGGAGGCTCTGAAGTGTGGTACTTTGAGAGCTCCATTCATACTTGCCCTTCAGGAGGAGCCAGCTCTTTCATTGAAGGATCTTCCTGAGGTGTCCAAGTACAATTTCCGTTGACACTTTTCAGCTCTTACATCCAGGTTGCTGACAGAGGATGTTGGGTTTGTGGGCCCTGGCAGCGACAGTTTTCCAAAGAGGAGCTCTAAGGCCAGCTGCAAGGTTAGGTTTGGATTCTCCTGGGGTGCCTGTGCTTGAAAGCCCCCCAGAGGCCGTGCAGAGTGGTGCTCGCAGTAGCTCTGTGCAAGTCTGCCATGGGCTCAGGAGGCCAGTATCTAGAGAGAGGGAAGGACAGAGACACTTCTAAGACAGTTTTAAAGAAATAATTATGAGAAGAGGCAAATTAATTCTGGGGACTCATGTGATATATCTGTTTAAGAGAAAAAAAAATGAAGGAGGTTTCTGACCATAACCAGGCTGACAAAGCACAGTAATGTGGTTTCCTATGGGATTCAACTCCTCCTGCATTGCACAGGACACTTCAACAGCTGTCCTGACAAGCTCTAAGTAATGAACTTAATCCACCCTGTGCAAGCAATGGGGCAAAAGATTACAAAATCCATGTATGCAATTGAGATGTGTTACGTTGGGACGCCCAGGATACAGCTCATCAAGCTCTCCTAGTTTTTAGACGCAAGATGGAAGAAGGAAGGGGGAAGACAGAGCAGAAGGTCTATTTAAATATGAAACTCCTAGGCTGAAAGAAAAGAAAAACATTTTAAAGAGCACTCAGTGAGACTCTGTCACCAGCATAGCTAATCACAGAATCACTGAGTGTTAGGGGTTGGAAGGGACCCCAAAATAGCATCCGGTCCAACCCCTGTGCCAGTGCAGGATCACCTGGGGCAGGTTTTGAATGTCTCCAGAGACTCCACTAACTCTCTGGGCAGCCTGCTCCAGGGCTCTGGCACACACAGTGAAAAGGTTTTCCCTTCTGTTCCTGTGGAACTTCCTCCTTTTATTCGTCGGACACAGCGAAGCCGCTGGGTCGTGTTGCTGCGGCAAGGTGACCCACCCTGTAGTTCAGGGCCTGGGTCTCTGCCTTCATGGCAGCCTGTTCCCTTGGCACCCTGTCAGCTTAACAGCCCTGTACTCGGGGCCTGTGTGACGAGTTGTGGAGCCCTCCATCCCCCTTCTGTCCCCAGCAGCAGCCCAAGGTCCCTGTAAGCAGGGCTGGGGAGGCTGCTTTAGGCAGCTAACAGGAACCAACCTTGCCTGGCCCTTAGGGGGCTGAGGTCAGTCCCTGGGCTCCTGAAGAGGTGGTGTTGCGCTGCTGCCATGAGGGCCGGCCCGTAGGTGGGGCACGGGCCAGAGCCTGTGGCTCTCTGTGGGGCTTTTTGGGAGTGCTGCTGAGGCCTCACTCTGTCCTGTTGGCATCCTTTGTCAGGGTAGCCAGATCCTAGGCCTGATGTCTATCGTTAGCTCAATTGCAGAATTTCCTCGTTTGCTGTTCCTGTCCATAAATTTTTGCCAGTGCTTCTGTAATAAAAAGGTTTTTATTTCTCCTGTAACTTGCAAGCTGGTGACTTCCTTAGGAGCACCACTGTGTTGTTCACAAAGTTCTTTGCTGTTGCAAAGCTGGGAGAAGTGTGAGGTTCAGCTGATGAAGTTTCTCTCTTTAGGGGTGTCTGCTCAGCCGTCCTCTTCCTGGATCTCGGAGCTTTGTCTCTCCCTGTTTGCGGTGCCCCGACAAGGACTTGTGCCGACACATCCTCGGGAAGCTGAAACCACCAAAGGGTTTAATGGGTTTGAGACAAAATTCACCCAACTCATTCTGCGGTGGTGTACGGGAAAGAGTCGGTAGGGGAAGCCGCAGGACAGCCTGCAGCAAAGCTCAGGACTTGCTCCCTCGCCTCTGCCTTCTGCACGGCTCCTCGTCGGCCGCCTGTAAGCGAGACGCTTCACCAGCTGGCTTGTTTGAATTCAGCAAAGTTATGGCATGGAAGTTATCTGGTAGGAGTCGTTGCTAAACAGATGTAGTTGAAGCTTTGTATCTTCCGTTCTCTCTACGAGTTATTCTAATCTTGCCCTGTTGGTTTAGCCCATCAGTTTTCATGTTCTCTTCATCTATTAGTAGCAGAAGAAAGGGCCCCTTGATTCCAGTATTTCTTGCTGTAGTTCAGAGGTAGAGTTGGCTTTCCCTCTGACCTTTTATACTTTTACTTTGTGTTAAGTGGAACCCAAAACTGAATAGGATACTTTGTGTAAAGCTTGAGCAGCCCTTAACTTTCGAATTATTATACTGCATGCACTACTGCTTTGCAACATTCACAGGACTGTGGTGGTGTCAGACAGTTCACTTGCATTTAGCTCCTCAGGGGCCAGGCCTTCCTTTGGGCTGATAGTCTTGGCCAAAGCTGCAATGTTCAGTCCTTGCTGTGAAAGGCAGGAGGTGCTAGCTGGGCAGTTTGCTTTATTTTGTGCCTTTCTGGGGGCGAATCAAAGGGAGTGGGGGGATTGTGGGTGGGCTGGTTCTGCCACGTGGGGCAGGGGGCTGCTGCAGCAGAGGACCAGGTGAGCGAGGGCTGGGGGCCCCCCCCCTAAAGTGCTGAAAATTCTCCGAGGGCACCACACTATCTTTAAAAGTGTAAGTACTGGGGTGAGGCGAGGCGGAGGCAAACCTCTGGTTTGCAGCTGGAGAGGGAGGGCTTGGAGTGACTGGTGCGTAAGAAAGCTTTGGAAACGACCCCTGTCTGCCCTCTCTGCTTCTAAAAGGCTTTTAGCATTGGAAACTAAAACCCACGTGGGGGCCCGGCTGCTGCCCACGCCCAGGGAGGTGCTCAGTGCTGCCACCCGGTGTGTAACGGCCGGCAGTGCAGCCGTGCCGCGGCGTGTGCCGCCCCGTGGGAGCTCAATGCTGCCACCCGGTGTGTAACGGCCGGCAGTGCAGCCGTGCCGCGGCGTGTGCCGCCCCGGGGGAGCTCAATGCTGCCCCCCTGTGTGTAATGGCCGGCAGTGCTGCCGTGCCGCGGCGTGTGCCGCCCCGGGGGAGCTAATTTCTGCAGCCTAACTGCGCTGAATGCTCGAAAATTCTTAGGGGAAGAGCGGAGAGCTTGACTCGAGCGACGCTATGGATCCGGCGCCTGCGCCCTAGCCCGGCTCTGCTGGCGCCAGAGGGGCAGCGTCCCGGTGGTCGCTATGGATACGGCGCCTGCGTCCTAGCCCGGCTGTGCTCGCGACAGAGGGGCAGCGTCCCGGTGGTCGCTATGGATACGGCGCCTGCGCCCTAGCCCGGCTCGGCTGGCGCCAGGGGGGCAGCGTCCCGGTCGTCGCTATGGATACGGCGCCTGCGCCCTAGCCCGGCTCGGCTGGCCCCCGGGGGGCAGCGTCCCGGTCATCGCTATGGATACGGCGCCTGCGCCGCAGCGGGTCCGGTCCCGCGCACGCGCCCTCCTCGCGGGCTTCGCCCCGCTTTTCTGGCCGGGGGGGCGGGCGCCGCGCTGAGCAGCTTTGGAGCCGGAGCTGTCGCGGAGAGCCCTGATTCGGTGCCTGACGCCGTTCTGTGCCCCAGGGTGCCTGCGAACCGCCGTACTTTGGCGGGGCAAGGGGTCGTGACGCATTCGGGAAGCTGGCAGTGCGGTTTCCGGTGTCGCTGCCGGCCCGGGACTCCCAGGTGTGTACCTTCCGGCGTCTGAAGGTGGTCTGGGGCCATCGGCAAGGCTTTTGGGGGTGACGGAGGAGGTCTGGGGGCACCTAAAAGGGTCTGGGTAAAGTTCTCGTGGGTCCATCTGAAAGGATCAAGGGTCGTGGAGAGGCAGCTGGGCACCTCCGACGGACCCTTTGGGAGGTCTCTGCAGGCTCCCGTGGGAGCTGGGGGTGTCTCGGGGTGGGTTTTGGTTTGGGTTTGTGCTGCAAACAGCGTTGATAATGACTTAGAGAAAGACACACAAGAGACTCAGTAAGTCTCTTGTATCGTGCTTCTATTCTGGCGCCTGACACAGGTAGGATCATTTCAAAAGAGCTGTGTGTCTTCAGAGAGGTTTGGGCAAACTTTTATACAAAAAGTTATCTGTCTATAATGACAGAGGTCCAGATGCTGCCTATCTATACAAAGCTTATCTATCTAAAAGAGCAGAAGTACACATATCATGCAGGTGTCCTTTATCGTATACAAAAGAGCATCTTGTCCAAGACTAACAGAAGTGAATCACTGACAAATCCTGTTATTCCTTCTCTATCCAAAGGCTGTCTGCCAGCCCCTCTCCCCCTCCCTGCGTTCCAGCATTTCAGCTAACAAGCGGAAAATTCTTATCAACTCTGTGGTTCTGTTAATGAGACTTTTCTGTTCATCAATTCCCCCCTTTCTCACAGCCAACAGTATATTCCTATACTATATTTTCTTAAGTCAAACTTTGGACCCAGGCTTTCTGAGCTATCTTTCCCATGCTGACACTTGTGGAAGTTACTCTCGGATGTAGTCACCCAGTCTGATGCCCCCCAAGTCCAATTCATTGAGGCTTCCCCAAATAAAGGGGTCCTCATTTGGCCTCGAGGAAGTTCAGTGCATATCCAACAGTTAGAGAGATTAGTTTGCAAAGCCAATTCTTGCCTAACGTGTAAGTACATATTGCCTTCCCATCCCTCAATTTCCTTGCTGTGCTGCAAAGATTTTGAGGGGAATTTCTAGGTATTAACTACAGCCAGGGCAATCCTTCAAGTGCCCTAGGAATGCAGTGAAAACCTTTTGGGAATTGTTCCTGCTCTGGTACTCCTCAAGCTATGAGGAGCTCTTCAGGGCAGCTCCAAGGTTAGGTTTGGATTCTCCTGGAGTCTCACACAGAACGAGTCTCACGATTCCAGTGGTCTAATTTCATAGCTGCATTTTCTTCTCTCTGCCTAGGTGACAGGACGACCTCACTAATGAAGAGAGATAGCCTGAGCTCTGCAGGAACCTTGAACCCAAGCAGCCAGTGCCTTCTGTGAGTACAAGCTGTCCTTGTTCAACGTGGAGGTAGTTGAGAGCTGAAGCCAGACCACACCGTAATTCCCTCAGCTTCCTCTTCTGCACATTAAACAGTCCCAGTTCCTTCAGCCACTCCTCCTAAGGCTTGTTATCCAGACCCCTCACCAGCTTTGTGGCCCTTCTCTGGACTCACTCTCTCACAAGGGGTGTCCTGGGGAACAGCACTTGTGCCCGGCCGGCCACTGGCTGGGTTTAACTCTGTTCCCCACCGCTCTTGGGGCCCAGCCATCCATCCTGTTCTGCTGTCCAGCAGTCCCTTTGAAAAAAAATCCATCTGAAAAAAGAAGTAGCAGAGAAGGAAAGCTGAAGCTGCAAAGATTGCAATCCCCTCAGTTCTGGTTGTAGCCAGGTGGGGGTTGGTCTCTTCTCCCAGGCAAGCAGCACCAGAGCAAGAGGGCACAGTCTCAAGCTGTGCCAGGGGAGGTTTAGGCTGAATGTTAGGAAGAGGTTTACAGCTTGGCCAAAGACTCTTCTGATCCCTGTCTTCTGGTCGTGACCAGCAGCGTGCACGGGTGGCCAAGAAGGCCACTGGCAACCTGGCCAATATCAGGATCAGAGTGGCCAGCAGGAGCAGGGAGGTCATTCTGCCCCTGCACTTGGCACTGGTTAGGGCACACCTTGAGTCCCGTGTCCAGTTCTGGGCCCCTCCGTTTAAGCAAGACGTTGAGTTGCTGGAAGGTGTCCGGAGAAGGGCAACAAATCTGGGGAGGGGTTTGGAGCACAGGCCTGTGAGGAGAGGCTGAGGGAGCTGGGGTTGCTTAGCCTGGAGAAGAGGAGGCTCAGGGGAGACCTTCTTGCTTTCTACGACTCCCTGAAAGGAGGTTGTAGCCAGGTGGGGGTTGGTCTCTTCTTCCAGGCAAGCAGCACCAGAACAAGAGGACACAGTCTCAAGCTGTGCCAGGGGAGGTTTAGGCTAGAGGTTAGGAAGAGGTTCTGCACAGAGAGAGTGATTGCCCATTGGAATGGGCTGCCCAGGGAGGTGGTGGAGTCACCATCTTTGGAGGTGTTCAGGAGGAGACTGGATAGGGTGCTTGGTTGCATGGTTTAGTTGATTAGGTGGTGTTGGATGATAGGTTGGACACGATGATCTTGAAGGTCTCTTCCAACCTGGTCCGGTCCATTCCATTCCAATCAACTAAACCACGGCACTGAGTGCCTCATCCAGTCTCTTTCTAAACACTTCCAGTGATGGTGACTCCACCACCTCCCTGGGCAGCACATTCCAAAGGCCAATCTCTCTTTCAACCTGCTCTATTCTATTCTATGAAGACCTTCTTCCTAACATCCAGGTTTAATTGGTGAGAGCAACAGACTTGGTTGCTGCCACCCGCTGCTAAGGGGTCTGAGTGGCCCCCAAATGGGGTTTGGAGGCAGGTAGAGGTTTCTTTTGGCAGGTGAAGGGGTTTTGTGGGCATCTAGAAGGGGTGTGGAGCCCCCTGAAAGGGTCTGGGATAGTGTCAGGGGGTTCTGGGCTGGTCCACCAGCGGGTCTGGGGACATTAGAAGCGTCTGGGGGTACCTAAAACGGAGCTGGGCGTATCAGATGGGGGGTTTGGGTGCCTCCAAAGGGGTTTTGTGGGCATCTAAGTTGGGGAATCTGGGGGGGTCCTGAAGGAGTTGGGGGGTTCTCCTCAAGCTATGAGCAGACACATAGACAGTTGTTAAGGGACTTTCTTTGATCATTCCAGGTCTGGTGTGCTGGGACTGGCAGGATCTTCCTGAGCTGTCCATGTACAGTTTCTGTCGACACTCTTCAGCTCGTACATCCGGTTTGCTGACAGAGGGTGTGGGGTTTGTGGGGCCCGGCAGCGAGACTTTTCCAAAGAGGAGCTCTTCAGGGCAGCTCCAAGGTTAGGTTTGGAGTCTCCTGGAGTCGCACACAGAACGAGTCTCACGATTCCAGTGGTCTAATTTCATAGCTGCATTTTCTTCTCTCTGCCTAGGTGACAGGACGACCTCACTAATGAAGAGAGATAGCCTGAGCTCTGCAGGAACCTTGAACCCAAGCAGCCAGTGCCTTCTGTGAGTACAAGCTGTCCTTGCTCAACGTGGAACTAGTTGAGAGCTGAAGCCAGACCACACCATAATTCCCTCAGCTTCCTCTTCTGCAGATTAAACAGTCCCAGTTCCTTCAGCCACTCCTCCTAAGGCTTGTTATCCAGACCCCTCACCAGCTTTGTGGCCCTTCTCTGGACTCACTCTCTCACAAGGGGTGTCCTGGGGAACACCACTTGTGCCCGGCCGGCCACCGGCTGGGTTTAACTCTGTTCCCCACCGCTCTCGGGGCCCAGCCATCCATCCTGTTCCGCTGTCCAGCAGTCCCTTTGAAAAAAAATCCATCTGAAAAAAGAAGTAGCAGAGAAGGAAAGTTGAAGCTGCAAAGATTGCAGTCCCCTCAGTTCTTGTGGTACCCGCTGTGAGATCCTAAGCCACCTGAACTGAGCCGGTCAGGCAGCCAAGCTAGTGCAGCAGTGTCTTCTGGAGAGTTGATAGGAGCCAGTTCTGTGGGGTTTGTTGAAGTGAGTGGCCAGTCGTTCTACATGAACAATTGTCTTAGTGCTAGCAAGTAGGAGGCTCTGAAGTGTGGTACTTTGAATGCTCCATTCATACTTGCCCTTCAGGAGGAGCCAGCTCTTTCATTGAAGGATCTTCCTGAGGTGTCCAAGTACAATTTCCGTTGACACTTTTCAGCTCTTACATCCAGGTTGCTGACAGAGGATGTTGGGTTTGTGGGCCCTGGCAGCGACAGTTTTCCAAAGAGGAGCTCTAAGGCCAGCTGCAAGGTTAGGTTTGGATTCTCCTGGGGTGCCTGTGCTTGAAAGCCCCCCAGAGGCCGTGCAGAGTGGTGCTCGCAGTAGCTCTGTGCAAGTCTGCCATGGGCTCAGGAGGCCAGTATCTAGAGAGAGGGAAGGACAGAGACACTTCTAAGACAGTTTTAAAGAAATAATTATGAGAAGAGGCAAATTAATTCTGGGGACTCATGTGATATGTCTGTTTAAGAGAAAAAAAAATGAAGGAGGTTTCTGACCATAACCAGGCTGACAAAGCACAGTAATGTGGTTTCCTATGGGATTCAACTCCTCCTGCATTGCACAGGACACTTCAACAGCTGTCCTGACAAGCTCTAAGTAATGAACTTAATCCACCCTGTGCGAGCAATGGGGCAAAAGATTACAAAATCCATGTATGCAATTGAGACGTGTTACGTTGGGACGCCCAGGATACAGCTCATCAAGCTCTCCTAGTTTTTAGACGCAAGATGGAAGAAGGAAGGGGGAAGACAGAGCAGAAGGTCTATTTAAATATGAAACTCCTAGGCTGAAAGAAAAGAAAAACATTTTAAAGAGCACTCAGTGAGACTCTGTCACCAGCATAGCTAATCACAGAATCACTGAGTGTTAGGGGTTGGAAGGGACCCCAAAATAGCATCCGGTCCAACCCCTGTGCCAGTGCAGGATCACCTGGGGCAGGTTTTGAATGTCTCCAGAGACTCCACTAACTCTCTGGGCAGCCTGCTCCAGGGCTCTGGCACACACAGTGAAAAGGTTTTCCCTTCTGTTCCTGTGGAACTTCCTCCTTTTATTCGTCGGACACAGCGAAGCCGCTGGGTCGTGTTGCTGCGGCAAGGTGACCCACCCTGTAGTTGAGGGCCTGGGTCTCTGCCTTCATGGCAGCCTGTTCCCTTGGCACCCTGTCAGCTTAACAGCCTTGTACTCGGGGCCTGTGTGACGAGTTGTGGAGCCCTCCATCCCCCTTCTGTCCCCAGCAGCAGCCCAAGGTCCCTGTAAGCAGGGCTGGGGAGGCTGCTTTAGGCAGCTAACAGGAACCAACCTTGCCTGGCCCTTAGGGGGCTGAGGTCAGTCCCTGGGCTCCTGAAGAGGTGGTGTTGCGCTGCTGCCATGAGGGCCGGCCCGTAGGTGGGGCACGGGCCAGAGCCTGTGGCTCTCTGTGGGGCTTTTTGGGAGTGCTGCTGAGGCCTCACTCTGTCCTGTTGGCATCCTTTGTCAGGGTAGCCAGATCCTAGGCCTGATGTCTATCGTTAGCTCAATCGCAGAATTTCCTCGTCTGCTGTTCCTGTCCGTAAATTTTTGCCAGTGCTTCTGTAATAAAAAGGTTTTTATTTCTCCTGTAACTTGCAAGCTGGTGACCTCCTTAGGAGCACCACTGTGTTGTTCACAAAGTTCTTTGCTGTTGCAAAGCTGGGAGAAGTGTGAGGTTCAGCTGATGAAGTTTCTCTCTTTAGAAGTGTCTGCTCAGCCGTCCTCTTCCTGGATCTCGGAGCTTTGTCTCTCCCTGTTTGCGGTGCCCCGACAAGGACTTGTGCCGACACATCCTCGGGAAGCTGAAACCACCAAAGGGTTTAATGGGTTTGAGACAAAATTCACCCAACTCATTCTGCGGTGGTGTACGGGAAAGAGTCGGTAGGGGAAGCCGCAGGACAGCCTGCAGCAAAGCTCAGGACTTGCTCCCTCGCCTCTGCCTTCTGCACGGCTCCTCGTCGGCCGCCTGTAAGCGAGACGCTTCACCAGCTGGCTTGTTTGAATTCAGCAAAGTTATGGCATGGAAGTTATCTGGTAGGAGTCGTTGCTAAACAGATGTAGTTGAAGCTTTGTATCTTCCGTTCTCTCTACTAGTTATTCTAATCTTGCCCTGTTGGTTTAGCCCATCAGTTTTCATGTTCTCTTCATCTATTAGTAGCAGAAGAAAGGGCCCCTTGATTCCAGTATTTCTTGCTGTAGTTCAGAGGTAGAGTTGGCTTTCCCTCTGACCTTTTATACTTTTACTTTGTGTTAAGTGGAACCCAAAACTGAATAGGATACTTTGTGTAAAGCTTGAGCAGCCCTTAACTTTCGAATTATTATACTGCATGCACTACTGCTTTGCAACATTCACAGGACTGTGGTGGTGTCAGACAGTTCACTTGCATTTAGCTCCTCAGGGGCCAGGCCTTCCTTTGGGCTGATAGTCTTGGCCAAAGCTGCAATGTTCAGTCCTTGCTGTGAAAGGCAGGAGGTGCTGGCTGGGCAGTTTGCTTTATTTTGTGCCTTTTTGGGGGTGAATCAAAGGGAGTGGGGGGATTGTGGGTGGGCTGGTTCTGCCACGTGGGGCAGGGGGCTGCTGCAGCAGAGGAGCAGGTGAGCGAGGGCTGGGGTCCCCCCCTAAAGTGCTGAAAATTCTCCGAGGGCACCACAATATCTTTAAAAGTGTAAGTACTGGGGTGAGGCGAGGCGGAGGCAAACCTCTGGTTTGCAGCTGGAGAGGGAGAGCTTGGAGTGACTGGTGCGTAAGAAAGCTTTGGAAACGACCCCTGTCTGCCCTCTCTGCTTCTAAAAGGCTTTTAGCATTGGAAACTAAAACCCACGTGGGGGCCCGGCTGCTGCCCACGCCCAGGGAGGTGCTCAGTGCTGCCACCCGGTGTGTAACGGCCGGCAGTGCAGCCGTGCCGCGGCGTGTGCCGCCCCGGGGGAGCTCAATGCTGCCACCCGGTGTGTAACGGCCGGCAGTGCAGCCGTACCGCGGCGTGTGCCGCCCCGGGGGAGCTCAATGCTGCCACCCTGTGCGTAATGGCCGGCAGTGGAGCCGTGCAGCGGCGTGTGCCGCCCCGGGGGAGCTCAATGCTGCCA
This sequence comes from Melanerpes formicivorus, assembly GCF_026170545.1. Classification (NCBI taxonomy): domain Eukaryota; kingdom Metazoa; phylum Chordata; class Aves; order Piciformes; family Picidae; genus Melanerpes; species Melanerpes formicivorus. Next base: position 142,006 of record NW_027142397.1, on the reverse strand, counting down.
CCCTGTGCGTAATGGCCGGCAGTGCAGCCGTGCCGCGGCGTGTGCCGCCCCGTGGGAGCTCAATGCTGCCACCCTGTGTGTAATGGCCGGCAGTGCAGCCGTACCGCGGCGTATAGCGCCCCGTGGGAGCTCAGTGCTCAACCCTGTGTGTAATGGCCGGCAGTGCTGCCGTGCCGCGGCGTGTGCCGCCCCGGGGGAGCTAATTTCTGCAGCCTAACTGCGCTGAATGCTCGAAAATTCTTAGGGGGAGAGCGGAGAGCTTGACTCGAGCGTCGCTATGGATCCGGCGCCTGCGCCGTAGCCCGGATCTGCTTCCCAGTCGCTTCCAGTTCTCTGCCAGTCCTTTGGTGGGAGGAAACTGTTGGGACCGGGAGGGCACCGGGAGGAGGCCATTACTGTGTAGTTTGGTAATACCGACGGCTGCAGCTGGTGCTGAGCTAAACAGAATGATCACAGAAGGCTTTTGTTCTGAAGCCAGAGCTGCCTGCTGGCGGAACGAACGTTTTTCTGACAGCTCTTGGAGGAACATTTCTGTACAGGTGATCCCCAGGGCTCCTCAGCTGCTCAGAACTCAACGTGTTGTCTTGGAGGGGAATAAAACCCATGAAAAGCTGAGAGTGAGGTGACAACGCAGGCACCGCCCCCCCCGGCGTGTCACCGTCCCCCCCGGCGTGGCACCACCCCCCCAGCGTGGCACCGCCCCCTCAGCGTGTCACCGCCCCCCTCCAGCGTGTCACCGCCCCCCTCCAGCGTGGCACCGCCCCCCCAGCGTGTCACCGCCCCCCCAGCGTGTCACCGCCCCCTCAGCGTGTCACCGCCCCCCCCAGCGTGGCACCGCCCCCCCAGCGTGGCACCGCCCCCCCAGCGTGTCACCGCCCCCCTCCAGCGTGTCACCGCCCCCCTCCAGCGTGTCACCGCCCCCCTCCAGCGTGTCACCGCCCCCCAGCCTGAACCCCACCCCCCAGCATGGCACCGCCCTCAACAACATGGCGCCAGATGCTTTCAGGGTTGTGGCTCGTAGAGGTTGCAGCTCTTCTGCTGTGTCCCAGGTCAGTGCCAGTCTCTGCTGCTTTGTGGGGTTTCTCTATAGCAGCCGCTGGAGGTGCGCGGGGCTTGGGGGGGTGGCCACCGGCGGGGCAGCTCGGGGCTTTTGGGGGGGGGGGGGGGGCGTGTCCGGGCTTGGCCGGTGGGGCTCTGCGGGGGTGGCGGCTGCTGCCTCAACCGTACCCAGAGGCCCCGTGGGAGCTCAATGCTGCCACCCTGTGTGTAATGGCCGGCAGTGCAGCCGTGCCGCGGCGTGTGCCGCCCCGGGAGAGCTCAATGCTGCCACCCGGTGTGTAATGGCCGGCAGTGCAGCCGTCCCGCGGCGTGTGCCGCCCCGTGGGAGCTCAATGCTGCCACCCGGTGTGTAATGGCCGGCAGTGCAGCCGTGCCGCGGCGTGTGCCGCCCCGGGGGAGCTAATTTCTGCAGCCCAACTGCGCTGAATGCTCGAAAATTCTTAGGGGAAGAGCGGAGGGCGGAGAGCTTGACTCGAGCGCCGCTATGGATCCGGCGCCTGCGCCCTAGCCCGGCTCTGCTGGCGCCACAGGGGCAGCGTCCCGGTGGTCCCTATGGATACGGCGCCTGCGCCGCAGCGGGTCCCGTCCCGGTGTCGCTGCCGGCCCGGGACTCCCAGGTGTGTTCCTTCCGGCGTCTGAAGGTGGTCTGGGGCCATCGGCAGGGCTTTTGGGGGTGACGGAGGAGGTCTTGGGGACACCTAAAAGGGTCTGGGGATACGTAAAGTTCTGGTGGGGCCATCTGAAAGGGTCAAGGGTCGTGGAGAGGCAGCTGGGCACCTCCGACGGTCCCTTGGGGAGGTCTCTGCAGGCTCCCGTGGGAGCTGGGGGTGTCTCGGGGTGGGTTTGGGTATGGGTTTGTGCTGCAAACAGCGTTGATAATGACTTAGAGAAAGACACACAAGAGACTCAGTAAGTCTCTTGTATCGTGCTTCTATTCTGGCGCCTGACACAGGTAGGATCATTTCAAAAGAGCTGTGTGTCTTCAGAGAGGTTTGGGCAAACTTTTATACAAAAAGTTATCTGTCTATAATGACAGAGGTCCAGATGCTGCCTATCTATACAAAGCTTATCTATCTAAAAGAGCAGAAGTACACATATCATGCAGGTGTCCTTTATCGTATACAAAGGAGCATCTTGTCCAAGACTAACAGAAGTGAATCACTGACAAATCCTGTTATTCCTTCTCTATCCAAAGGCTGTCTGCCAACCCCTCTCCCCCTCCCTGCGTTCCAGCATTTCAGCTAACAAGCGGAAAATTCTTATCAACTCTGTGGTTCTGTTAATGAGACTTTTCTGTTCGTCAATTCCCCCCTTTCTCACAGCCAACAGTATATTCCTATACTATATTTTCTTAAGTCAAACTTTGGACCCAGGCTTTCTGAGCTATCTTTCCCATGCTGACACTTGTGGAAGTTACTCTCGGATGTAGTCACCCAGTCTGATGGCCCCCAAGTCCAATTCATTGAGGCTTCCCCAAATAAAGGGGTCCTCATTTGGCCTCGAGGAAGTTCAGTGCATATCCAACAGTTAGAGAGATTAGTTTGCAAAGCCAATTCTTGCCTAACGTGTAAGTACATATTGCCTTCCCATCCCTCAATTTCCTTGCTGTGCTGCAAAGATTTTGAGGGGAATTTCTAGGTATTAACTACAGCCAGGGCAATCCTTCAAGTGCCCTAGGAATGCAGTGAAAACCTTTTGGGAATTGTTCCTGCTCTGTTACTCCTCAAGCTATGAGGAGCTCTTCAGGGCAGCTCCAAGGTTAGGTTTGGATTCTCCTGGAGTCGCACACAGAACGAGTCTCACGATTCCAGTGGTCTAATTTCATAGCTGCATTTTCTTCTCTCTGCCTAGGTGACAGGACGACCTCACTAATGAAGAGAGATAGCCTGAGCTCTGCAGGAACCTTGAACCCAAGCAGCCAGTGCCTTCTGTGAGTACAAGCTGTCCTTGTTCAACGTGGAACTAGTTGAGAGCTGAAGCCAGACCATACCTTAATTCCCTCAGCTTCCTCTTCTGCAGATTAAACAGTCCCAGTTCCTTCAGCCACTCCTCGTAAGACTTGTTATCCAGACCCCTCACCAGCTTTGTGGCCCTTCTCTGGACTCACTCTCTCACAAGGGGTGTCCTGGGGAACACTACTTGTGCCCGGCCGGCCACCGGCTGGGTTTAACTCTGTTCCCCACCGCTCTTGGGGCCCAGCCATCCATCCTGTTCTGCTGTCCAGCAGTCCCTTTGAAAAAAAATCCATCTGAAAAAAGAAGTAGCAGAGAAGGAAAGCTGAAGCTGCAAAGATTGCAATCCCCTCAGTTCTGGTTGTAGCCAGGTGGGGGTTGGTCTCTTCTCCCAGGCAAGCAGCACCAGAGCAAGAGGGCACAGTCTCAAGCTGTGCCAGGGGAGGTTTAGGCTGAATGTTAGGAAGAGGTTTACAGCTTGGCCAAAGACTCTTCTGATCCCTGTCTTCTGGTCGTGACCAGCAGCGTGCACGGGTGGCCAAGAAGGCCACTGGCAACCTGGCCAATATCAGGATCAGAGTGGCCAGCAGGAGCAGGGAGGTCATTCTGCCCCTGCACTTGGCACTGGTTAGGGCACACCTTGAGTCCCGTGTCCAGTTCTGGGCCCCTCCGTTTAAGCAAGACGTTGAGTTGCTGGAAGGTGTCCGGAGAAGGGCAACAAAGCTGGGGCGGGGTTTGGAGCACAGGCCTGTGAGGAGAGGCTGAGGGAGCTGGGGTTGCTTAGCCTGGAGAAGAGGAGGCTCAGGGGAGACCTTCTTGCTTTCTACGACTCCCTGAAGGGAGGTTGTAGCCAGGTGGGGGTTGGTCTCTTCTTCCAGGCAAGCAGCACCAGAACAAGAGGACACAGTCTCAAGCTGTGCCAGGGGAGGTTTAGGCTAGAGGTTAGGAAGAGGTTCTGCACAGAGAGAGTGATTGCCCATTGGAATGGGCTGCCCAGGGAGGTGGTGGAGTCACCATCTTTGGAGGTGTTCAGGAGGAGACTGGGTAGGGTGCTTGGTTGCATGGTTTAGTTGATTAGGTGGTGTTGGATGATAGGTTGGACACGATGATCTTGAAGGTCTCTTCCAACCTGGTCCGGTCCATTCCATTCCAATCAACTAAACCACGGCACTGAGTGCCTCATCCAGTCTCTTTCTAAACACTTCCAGTGATGGCGACTCCACCACCTCCCTGGGCAGCACATTCCAAAGGCCAATCTCTCTTTCAACCTGCTCTATTCTATTCTATGAAGACCTTCTTCCTAACATCCAGGTTTAATTGGTGAGAGCAACAGACTTGGTTGCTGCCACCCGCTGCTAAGGGGTCTGAGTGGCCCCCAAATGGGGTTTGGAGGCAGGTAGAGGTTTCTTTTGGCAGGTGAAGGGGTTTTGTGGGCATCTAGAAGGGGTGTGGAGCCCCCTGAAAGGGTCTGGGATAGTGTCAGGGGGTTCTGGGCTGGTCTACCAGCGGGTCTGGGGACATTAGAAGCGTCTGGGGGTGCCTAAAACGGAGCTGGGCGTATCAGATGGGGGCTTTGGGTGCCTCCAAAGGGGTTTTGTGGGCATCTAAGTTGGGGAATCTGGGGGGGTCCTGAAGGAGTTGGGGGGTTCTCCTCAAGCTATGAGCAGACACACAGACAGTTGTTAAGGGACTTTCTTTGATCATTCCAGGTCTGGTGTGCTGGGACTGGCAGGATCTTCCTGAGCTGTCCACGTACAGTTTCTGTCGACACTCTTCAGCTCGTACATCCGGTTTGCTGACAGAGGGTGTGGGGTTTGTGGGGCCCGGCAGCGAGAGTTTTCCAAAGAGGAGCTCTTCAGGGCAGCTCCAAGGTTAGGTTTGGATTCTCCTGGAGTCGCACACAGAACGAGTCTCACGATTCCAGTGGTCTAATTTCATAGCTGCATTTTCTTCTCTCTGCCTAGGTGACAGGACGACCTCACTAATGAAGAGAGATAGCCTGAGCTCTGCAGGAACCTTGAACCCAAGCAGCCAGTGCCTTCTGTGAGTACAAGCTGTCCTCGCTCAACGTGGAACCAGTTGAGAGCTGAAGCCAGACCACACCGTAATTCCCTCAGCTTCCTCTTCTGCACATTAAACAGTCCCAGTTCCTTCAGCCACTCCTCCTAAGGCTTGTTATCCAGACCCCTCACCAGCTTTGTGGCCCTTCTCTGGACTCACTCTCTCACAAGGGGTGTCCTGGGGAACAGCACTTGTGCCCGGCCGGCCACCGGCTGGGTTTAACTCTGTTCCCCACCGCTCTCGGGGCCCAGCCATCCATCCTGTTCTGCTGTCCAGCAGTCCCTTTGAAAAAAAATCCATCTGAAAAAAGAAGTAGCAGAGAAGGAAAGCTGAAGCTGCAAAGATTGCAATCCCCTCAGTTCTGGTTGTAGCCAGGTGGGGGTTGGTCTCTTCTCCCAGGCAAGCAGCACCAGAGCAAGAGGGCACAGTCTCAAGCTGTGCCAGGGGAGGTTTAGGCTGAATGTTAGGAAGAGGTTTACAGCTTGGCCAAAGACTCTTCTGATCCCTGTCTTCTGGTCGTGACCAGCAGCGTGCACGGGTGGCCAAGAAGGCCACTGGCAACCTGGCCAATATCAGGATCAGAGTGGCCAGCAGGAGCAGGGAGGTCATTCTGCCCCTGCACTTGGCACTGGTTAGGGCACACCTTGAGTCCCGTGTCCAGTTCTGGGCCCCTCCGTTTAAGCAAGACGTTGAGTTGCTGGAAGGTGTCCGGAGAAGGGCAACAAAGCTGGGGCGGGGTTTGGAGCACAGGCCTGTGAGGAGAGGCTGAGGGAGCTGGGGTTGCTTAGCCTGGAGAAGAGGAGGCTCAGGGGAGACCTTCTTGCTTTCTACGACTCCCTGAAGGGAGGTTGTAGCCAGGTGGGGGTTGGTCTCTTCTTCCAGGCAAGCAGCACCAGAACAAGAGGACACAGTCTCAAGCTGTGCCAGGGGAGGTTTAGGCTAGAGGTTAGGAAGAGGTTCTGCACAGAGAGAGTGATTGCCCATTGGAATGGGCTGCCCAGGGAGGTGGTGGAGTCACCATCTTTGGAGGTGTTCAGGAGGAGACTGGGTAGGGTGCTTGGTTGCATGGTTTAGTTGATTAGGTGGTGTTGGATGATAGGTTGGACACGATGATCTTGAAGGTCTCTTCCAACCTGGTCCGGTCCATTCCATTCCAATCAACTAAACCACGGCACTGAGTGCCTCATCCAGTCTCTTTCTAAACACTTCCAGTGATGGCGACTCCACCACCTCCCTGGGCAGCACATTCCAAAGGCCAATCTCTCTTTCAACCTGCTCTATTCTATTCTATGAAGACCTTCTTCCTAACATCCAGGTTTAATTGGTGAGAGCAACAGACTTGGTTGCTGCCACCCGCTGCTAAGGGGTCTGAGTGGCCCCCAAATGGGGTTTGGAGGCAGGTAGAGGTTTCTTTTGGCAGGTGAAGGGGTTTTGTGGGCATCTAGAAGGGGTGTGGAGCCCCCTGAAAGGGTCTGGGATAGTGTCAGGGGGTTCTGGGCTGGTCTACCAGCGGGTCTGGGGACATTAGAAGCGTCTGGGGGTGCCTAAAACGGAGCTGGGCGTATCAGATGGGGGCTTTGGGTGCCTCCAAAGGGGTTTTGTGGGCATCTAAGTTGGGGAATCTGGGGGGGTCCTGAAGGAGTTGGGGGGTTCTCCTCAAGCTATGAGCAGACACACAGACAGTTGTTAAGGGACTTTCTTTGATCATTCCAGGTCTGGTGTGCTGGGACTGGCAGGATCTTCCTGAGCTGTCCACGTACAGTTTCTGTCGACACTCTTCAGCTCGTACATCCGGTTTGCTGACAGAGGGTGTGGGGTTTGTGGGGCCCGGCAGCGAGAGTTTTCCAAAGAGGAGCTCTTCAGGGCAGCTCCAAGGTTAGGTTTGGATTCTCCTGGAGTCGCACACAGAACGAGTCTCACGATTCCAGTGGTCTAATTTCATAGCTGCATTTTCTTCTCTCTGCCTAGGTGACAGGACGACCTCACTAATGAAGAGAGATAGCCTGAGCTCTGCAGGAACCTTGAACCCAAGCAGCCAGTGCCTTCTGTGAGTACAAGCTGTCCTCGCTCAACGTGGAACCAGTTGAGAGCTGAAGCCAGACCACACCGTAATTCCCTCAGCTTCCTCTTCTGCACATTAAACAGTCCCAGTTCCTTCAGCCACTCCTCCTAAGGCTTGTTATCCAGACCCCTCACCAGCTTTGTGGCCCTTCTCTGGACTCACTCTCTCACAAGGGGTGTCCTGGGGAACAGCACTTGTGCCCGGCCGGCCACCGGCTGGGTTTAACTCTGTTCCCCACCGCTCTCGGGGCCCAGCCATCCATCCTGTTCTGCTGTCCAGCAGTCCCTTTGAAAAAAAATCCATCTGAAAAAAGAAGTAGCAGAGAAGGAAAGTTGAAGCTGCAAAGATTGCAGTCCCCTCAGTTCTTGTGGTACCCGCTGTGAGATCCTAAGCCACCTGAACTGAGCCGGTCAGGCAGCCAAGCTAGTGCAGCAGTGTCTTCTGGAGAGTTGATAGGAGCCAGTTCTGTGGGGTTTGTTGAAGTGAGTGGCCAGTCGTTCTACATGAACAATTGTCTTAGTGCTAGCAAGCAGGAGGCTCTGAAGTGTGGTACTTTGAGAGCTCCATTCATACTTGCCCTTCAGGAGGAGCCAGCTCTTTCATTGAAGGATCTTCCTGAGGTGTCCAAGTACAATTTCCGTTGACACTTTTCAGCTCTTACATCCAGGTTGCTGACAGAGGATGTTGGGTTTGTGGGCCCTGGCAGCGACAGTTTTCCAAAGAGGAGCTCTAAGGCCAGCTGCAAGGTTAGGTTTGGATTCTCCTGGGGTGCCTGTGCTTGAAAGCCCCCCAGAGGCCGTGCAGAGTGGTGCTCGCAGTAGCTCTGTGCAAGTCTGCCATGGGCTCAGGAGGCCAGTATCTAGAGAGAGGGAAGGACAGAGACACTTCTAAGACAGTTTTAAAGAAATAATTATGAGAAGAGGCAAATTAATTCTGGGGACTCATGTGATATATCTGTTTAAGAGAAAAAAAAATGAAGGAGGTTTCTGACCATAACCAGGCTGACAAAGCACAGTAATGTGGTTTCCTATGGGATTCAACTCCTCCTGCATTGCACAGGACACTTCAACAGCTGTCCTGACAAGCTCTAAGTAATGAACTTAATCCACCCTGTGCAAGCAATGGGGCAAAAGATTACAAAATCCATGTATGCAATTGAGATGTGTTACGTTGGGACGCCCAGGATACAGCTCATCAAGCTCTCCTAGTTTTTAGACGCAAGATGGAAGAAGGAAGGGGGAAGACAGAGCAGAAGGTCTATTTAAATATGAAACTCCTAGGCTGAAAGAAAAGAAAAACATTTTAAAGAGCACTCAGTGAGACTCTGTCACCAGCATAGCTAATCACAGAATCACTGAGTGTTAGGGGTTGGAAGGGACCCCAAAATAGCATCCGGTCCAACCCCTGTGCCAGTGCAGGATCACCTGGGGCAGGTTTTGAATGTCTCCAGAGACTCCACTAACTCTCTGGGCAGCCTGCTCCAGGGCTCTGGCACACACAGTGAAAAGGTTTTCCCTTCTGTTCCTGTGGAACTTCCTCCTTTTATTCGTCGGACACAGCGAAGCCGCTGGGTCGTGTTGCTGCGGCAAGGTGACCCACCCTGTAGTTCAGGGCCTGGGTCTCTGCCTTCATGGCAGCCTGTTCCCTTGGCACCCTGTCAGCTTAACAGCCCTGTACTCGGGGCCTGTGTGACGAGTTGTGGAGCCCTCCATCCCCTTTCTGTCCCCAGCAGCAGCCCAAGGTCCCTGTAAGCAGGGCTGGGGAGGCTGCTTTAGGCAGCTAACAGGAACCAACCTTGCCTGGCCCTTAGGGGGCTGAGGTCAGTCCCTGGGCTCCTGAAGAGGTGGTGTTGCGCTGCTGCCATGAGGGCCGGCCCGTAGGTGGGGCACGGGCCAGAGCCTGTGGCTCTCTGTGGGGCTTTTTGGGAGTGCTGCTGAGGCCTCACTCTGTCCTGTTGGCATCCTTTGTCAGGGTAGCCAGATCCTAGGCCTGATGTCTATCGTTAGCTCAATCGCAGAATTTCCTCGTTTGCTGTTCCTGTCCATAAATTTTTGCCAGTGCTTCTGTAATAAAAAGGTTTTTATTTCTCCTGTAACTTGCAAGCTGGTGACTTCCTTAGGAGCACCACTGTGTTGTTCACAAAGTTCTTTGCTGTTGCAAAGCTGGGAGAAGTGTGAGGTTCAGCTGATGAAGTTTCTCTCTTTAGGGGTGTCTGCTCAGCCGTCCTCTTCCTGGATCTCGGAGCTTTGTCTCTCCCTGTTTGCGGTGCCCCGACAAGGACTTGTGCCGACACATCCTCGGGAAGCTGAAACCACCAAAGGGTTTAATGGGTTTGAGACAAAATTCACCCAACTCATTCTGCGGTGGTGTACGGGAAAGAGTCGGTAGGGGAAGCCGCAGGACAGCCTGCAGCAAAGCTCAGGACTTGCTCCCTCGCCTCTGCCTTCTGCACGTCTCCTCGTCGGCCGCCTGTAAGCGAGACGCTTCACCAGCTGGCTTGTTTGAATTCAGCAAAGTTATGGCATGGAAGTTATCTGGTAGGAGTCGTTGCTAAACAGATGTAGTTGAAGCTTTGTATCTTCCGTTCTCTCTACGAGTTATTCTAATCTTGCCCTGTTGGTTTAGCCCATCAGTTTTCATGTTCTCTTCATCTATTAGTAGCAGAAGAAAGGGCCCCTTGATTCCAGTATTTCTTGCTGTAGTTCAGAGGTAGAGTTGGCTTTCCCTCTGACCTTTTATACTTTTACTTTGTGTTAAGTGGAACCCAAAACTGAATAGGATACTTTGTGTAAAGCTTGAGCAGCCCTTAACTTTCGAATTATTATACTGCATGCACTACTGCTTTGCAACATTCACAGGACTGTGGTGGTGTCAGACAGTTCACTTGCATTTAGCTCCTCAGGGGCCAGGCCTTCCTTTGGGCTGATAGTCTTGGCCAAAGCTGCAATGTTCAGTCCTTGCTGTGAAAGGCAGGAGGTGCTAGCTGGGCAGTTTGCTTTATTTTGTGCCTTTCTGGGGGCGAATCAAAGGGAGTGGGGGGATTGTGGGTGGGCTGGTTCTGCCACGTGGGGCAGGGGGCTGCTGCAGCAGAGGACCAGGTGAGCGAGGGCTGGGGGCCCCCCCCTAAAGTGCTGAAAATTCTCCGAGGGCACCACACTATCTTTAAAAGTGTAAGTACTGGGGTGAGGCGAGGCGGAGGCAAACCTCTGGTTTGCAGCTGGAGAGGGAGGGCTTGGAGTGACTGGTGCGTAAGAAAGCTTTGGAAACGACCCCTGTCTGCCCTCTCTGCTTCTAAAAGGCTTTTAGCATTGGAAACTAAAACCCACGTGGGGGCCCGGCTGCTGCCCACGCCCAGGGAGGTGCTCAGTGCTGCCACCCGGTGTGTAACGGCCGGCAGTGCAGCCGTGCCGCGGCGTGTGCCGCCCCGGGGGAGCTCAATGCTGCCCCCCTGTGTGTAACGGCCGGCAGTGCAGCCGTGCCGCGGCGTGTGCCGCCCCGGGGGAGCTCAATGCTGCCCCCCTGTGTGTAATGGCCGGCAGTGCTGCCGTGCCGCGGCGTGTGCCGCCCCGGGGGAGCTAATTTCTGCAGCCTAACTGCGCTGAATGCTCGAAAATTCTTAGGGGAAGAGCGGAGAGCTTGACTCGAGCGACGCTATGGATCCGGCGCCTGCGCCCTAGCCCGGCTCTGCTGGCGCCAGAGGGGCAGCGTCCCGGTGGTCGCTATGGATACGGCGCCTGCGTCCTAGCCCGGCTGTGCTCGCGACAGAGGGGCAGCGTCCCGGTGGTCGCTATGGATACGGCGCCTGCGCCCTAGCCCGGCTCGGCTGGCCCCCGGGGGGCAGCGTCCCGGTCATCGCTATGGATACGGCGCCTGCGCCGCAGCGGGTCCGGTCCCGCGCACGCGCCCTCCTCGCGGGCTTCGCCCCGCTTTTCTGGCCGGGGGGGCGGGCGCCGCGCTGAGCAGCTTTGGAGCCGGAGCTGTCGCGGAGAGCCCTGATTCGGTGCCTGACGCCGTTCTGTGCCCCAGGGTGCCTGCGAACCGCCGTACTTTGGCGGGGCAAGGGGTCGTGACGCATTCGGGAAGCTTGCAGTGCGGTTTCCGGTGTCGCTGCCGGCCCGGGACTCCCAGGTGTGTTCCTTCCGGCGTCTGAAGGTGGTCTGGGGCCATCGGCAAGGCTTTTGGGGGTGACGGAGGAGGTCTGGGGGCACCTAAAAGGGTCTGGGTAAAGTTCTCGTGGGTCCATCTGAAAGGATCAAGGGTCGTGGAGAGGCAGCTGGGCACCTCCGACGGACCCTTTGGGAGGTCTCTGCAGGCTCCCGTGGGAGCTGGGGGTGTCTCGGGGTGGGTTTTGGTTTGGGTTTGTGCTGCAAACAGCGTTGATAATGACTTAGAGAAAGACACACAAGAGACTCAGTAAGTCTCTTGTATCGTGCTTCTATTCTGGCGCCTGACACAGGTAGGATCATTTCAAAAGAGCTGTGTGTCTTCAGAGAGGTTTGGGCAAACTTTTATACAAAAAGTTATCTGTCTATAATGACAGAGGTCCAGATGCTGCCTATCTATACAAAGCTTATCTATCTAAAAGAGCAGAAGTACACATATCATGCAGGTGTCCTTTATCGTATACAAAAGAGCATCTTGTCCAAGACTAACAGAAGTGAATCACTGACAAATCCTGTTATTCCTTCTCTATCCAAAGGCTGTCTGCCAGCCCCTCTCCCCCTCCCTGCGTTCCAGCATTTCAGCTAACAAGCGGAAAATTCTTATCAACTCTGTGGTTCTGTTAATGAGACTTTTCTGTTCATCAATTCCCCCCTTTCTCACAGCCAACAGTATATTCCTATACTATATTTTCTTAAGTCAAACTTTGGACCCAGGCTTTCTGAGCTATCTTTCCCATGCTGACACTTGTGGAAGTTACTCTCGGATGTAGTCACCCAGTCTGATGCCCCCCAAGTCCAATTCATTGAGGCTTCCCCAAATAAAGGGGTCCTCATTTGGCCTCGAGGAAGTTCAGTGCATATCCAACAGTTAGAGAGATTAGTTTGCAAAGCCAATTCTTGCCTAACGTGTAAGTACATATTGCCTTCCCATCCCTCAATTTCCTTGCTGTGCTGCAAAGATTTTGAGGGGAATTTCTAGGTATTAACTACAGCCAGGGCAATCCTTCAAGTGCCCTAGGAATGCAGTGAAAACCTTTTGGGAATTGTTCCTGCTCTGGTACTCCTCAAGCTATGAGGAGCTCTTCAGGGCAGCTCCAAGGTTAGGTTTGGATTCTCCTGGAGTCTCACACAGAACGAGTCTCACGATTCCAGTGGTCTAATTTCATAGCTGCATTTTCTTCTCTCTGCCTAGGTGACAGGACGACCTCACTAATGAAGAGAGATAGCCTGAGCTCTGCAGGAACCTTGAACCCAAGCAGCCAGTGCCTTCTGTGAGTACAAGCTGTCCTTGTTCAACGTGGAGGTAGTTGAGAGCTGAAGCCAGACCACACCGTAATTCCCTCAGCTTCCTCTTCTGCACATTAAACAGTCCCAGTTCCTTCAGCCACTCCTCCTAAGGCTTGTTATCCAGACCCCTCACCAGATTTGTGGCCCTTCTCTGGACTCACTCTCTCACAAGGGGTGTCCTGGGGAACAGCACTTGTGCCCGGCCGGCCACCGGCTGGGTTTAACTCTGTTCCCCACCGCTCTTGGGGCCCAGCCATCCATCCTGTTCTGCTGTCCAGCAGTCCCTTTGAAAAAAAATCCATCTGAAAAAAGAAGTAGCAGAGAAGGAAAGCTGAAGCTGCAAAGATTGCAGTCCCCTCAGTTCTGGTTGTAGCCAGGTGGGGGTTGGTCTCTTCTCCCAGGCAAGCAGCACCAGAGCAAGAGGACACAGTCTCAAGCTGTGCCAGGGGAGGTTTAGGCTGAATGTTAGGAAGTGGTTTACAGCTTGGCCAAAGACTCTTCTGATCCCTGTCTTCTGGTCGTGACCAGCAGCGTGCACGGGTGGCCAAGAAGGCCACTGGCAACCTGGCCAATATCAGGATCAGAGTGGCCAGCAGGAGCAGGGAGGTCATTCTGCCCCTGCACTTGGCACTGGTTAGGGCACACCTTGAGTCCCCTGTCCAGTTCTGGGCCCCTCCGTTTAAGCAAGACGTTGAGTTGCTGGAAGGTGTCCGGAGAAGGGCAACAAAGCTGGGGAGGGGTTTGGAGCACAGGCCTGTGAGGAGAGGCTGAGGGAGCTGGGGTTGCTTAGCCTGGAGAAGAGGAGGCTCAGGGGAGACCTTCTTGCTTTCTACGACTCCCTGAAGGGAGGTTGTAGCCAGGTGGGGGTTGGTCTCTTCTTCCAGGCAAGCAGCACCAGAACAAGAGGACACAGTCTCAAGCTGTGCCAGGGGAGGTTTAGGCTAGAGGTTAGGAAGAGGTTCTGCACAGAGAGAGTGATTGCCCATTGGAATGGGCTGCCCAGGGAGGTGGTGGAGTCACCATCTTTGGAGGTGTTCAGGAGGAGACTGGGTAGGGTGCTTGGTTGCATGGTTTAGTTGATTAGGTGGTGTTGGATGATAGGTTGGACACGATGATCTTGAAGGTCTCTTCCAACCTGGTCCGGTCCATTCCATTCCAATCAACTAAACCACGGCACTGAGTGCCTCATCCAGTCTCTTTCTAAACACTTCCAGTGATGGTGACTCCACCACCTCCCTGGGCAGCACATTCCAAAGGCCAATCTCTCTTTCAACCTGCTCTATTCTATTCTATGAAGACCTTCTTCCTAACATCCAGGTTTAATTGGTGAGAGCAACAGACTTGGTTGCTGCCACCCGCTGCTAAGGGGTCTGAGTGGCCCCCAAATGGGGTTTGGAGGCAGGTAGAGGTTTCTTTTGGCAGGTGAAGGGGTTTTGTGGGCATCTAGAAGGGGTGTGGAGCCCCCTGAAAGGGTCTGGGATAGTGTCAGGGGGTTCTGGGCTGGTCCACCAGCGGGTCTGGGGACATTAGAAGCGTCTGGGGGTACCTAAAACGGAGCTGGGCGTATCAGATGGGGGGTTTGGGTGCCTCCAAAGGGGTTTTGTGGGCATCTAAGTTGGGGAATCTGGGGGGGTCCTGAAGGAGTTGGGGGGTTCTCCTCAAGCTATGAGCAGACACATAGACAGTTGTTAAGGGACTTTCTTTGATCATTCCAGGTCTGGTGTGCTGGGACTGGCAGGATCTTCCTGAGCTGTCCACGTACAGTTTCTGTCGACACTCTTCAGCTCGTACATCCGGTTTGCTGACAGAGGGTGTGGGGTTTGTGGGGCCCGGCAGCGAGACTTTTCCAAAGAGGAGCTCTTCAGGGCAGCTCCAAGGTTAGGTTTGGAGTCTCCTGGAGTCGCACACAGAACGAGTCTCACGATTCCAGTGGTCTAATTTCATAGCTGCATTTTCTTCTCTCTGCCTAGGTGACAGGACGACCTCACTAATGAAGAGAGATAGCCTGAGCTCTGCAGGAACCTTGAACCCAAGCAGCCAGTGCCTTCTGTGAGTACAAGCTGTCCTTGCTCAACGTGGAACTAGTTGAGAGCTGAAGCCAGACCACACCATAATTCCCTCAGCTTCCTCTTCTGCAGATTAAACAGTCCCAGTTCCTTCAGCCACTCCTCCTAAGGCTTGTTATCCAGACCCCTCACCAGCTTTGTGGCCCTTCTCTGGACTCACTCTCTCACAAGGGGTGTCCTGGGGAACACCACTTGTGCCCGGCCGGCCACCGGCTGGGTTTAACTCTGTTCCCCACCGCTCTCGGGGCCCAGCCATCCATCCTGTTCCGCTGTCCAGCAGTCCCTTTGAAAAAAAATCCATCTGAAAAAAGAAGTAGCAGAGAAGGAAAGTTGAAGCTGCAAAGATTGCAGTCCCCTCAGTTCTTGTGGTACCCGCTGTGAGATCCTAAGCCACCTGAACTGAGCCGGTCAGGCAGCCAAGCTAGTGCAGCAGTGTCTTCTGGAGAGTTGATAGGAGCCAGTTCTGTGGGGTTTGTTGAAGTGAGTGGCCAGTCGTTCTACATGAACAATTGTCTTAGTGCTAGCAAGTAGGAGGCTCTGAAGTGTGGTACTTTGAATGCTCCATTCATACTTGCCCTTCAGGAGGAGCCAGCTCTTTCATTGAAGGATCTTCCTGAGGTGTCCAAGTACAATTTCCGTTGACACTTTTCAGCTCTTACATCCAGGTTGCTGACAGAGGATGTTGGGTTTGTGGGCCCTGGCAGCGACAGTTTTCCAAAGAGGAGCTCTAAGGCCAGCTGCAAGGTTAGGTTTGGATTCTCCTGGGGTGCCTGTGCTTGAAAGCCCCCCAGAGGCCGTGCAGAGTGGTGCTCGCAGTAGCTCTGTGCAAGTCTGCCATGGGCTCAGGAGGCCAGTATCTAGAGAGAGGGAAGGACAGAGACACTTCTAAGACAGTTTTAAAGAAATAATTATGAGAAGAGGCAAATTAATTCTGGGGACTCATGTGATATGTCTGTTTAAGAGAAAAAAAAATGAAGGAGGTTTCTGACCATAACCAGGCTGACAAAGCACAGTAATGTGGTTTCCTATGGGATTCAACTCCTCCTGCATTGCACAGGACACTTCAACAGCTGTCCTGACAAGCTATAAGTAATGAACTTAATCCACCCTGTGCGAGCAATGGGGCAAAAGATTACAAAATCCATGTATGCAATTGAGACGTGTTACGTTGGGACGCCCAGGATACAGCTCATCAAGCTCTCCTAGTTTTTAGACGCAAGATGGAAGAAGGAAGGGGGAAGACAGAGCAGAAGGTCTATTTAAATATGAAACTCCTAGGCTGAAAGAAAAGAAAAACATTTTAAAGAGCACTCAGTGAGACTCTGTCACCAGCATAGCTAATCACAGAATCACTGAGTGTTAGGGGTTGGAAGGGACCCCAAAATAGCATCCGGTCCAACCCCTGTGCCAGTGCAGGATCACCTGGGGCAGGTTTTGAATGTCTCCAGAGACTCCACTAACTCTCTGGGCAGCCTGCTCCAGGGCTCTGGCACACACAGTGAAAAGGTTTTCCCTTCTGTTCCTGTGGAACTTCCTCCTTTTATTCGTCGGACACAGCGAAGCCGCTGGGTCGTGTTGCTGCGGCAAGGTGACCCACCCTGTAGTTGAGGGCCTGGGTCTCTGCCTTCATGGCAGCCTGTTCCCTTGGCACCCTGTCAGCTTAACAGCCTTGTACTCGGGGCCTGTGTGACGAGTTGTGGAGCCCTCCATCCCCCTTCTGTCCCCAGCAGCAGCCCAAGGTCCCTGTAAGCAGGGCTGGGGAGGCTGCTTTAGGCAGCTAACAGGAACCAACCTTGCCTGGCCCTTAGGGGGCTGAGGTCAGTCCCTGGGCTCCTGAAGAGGTGGTGTTGCGCTGCTGCCATGAGGGCCGGCCCGTAGGTGGGGCACGGGCCAGAGCCTGTGGCTCTCTGTGGGGCTTTTTGGGAGTGCTGCTGAGGCCTCACTCTGTCCTGTTGGCATCCTTTGTCAGGGTAGCCAGATCCTAGGCCTGATGTCTATCGTTAGCTCAATCGCAGAATTTCCTCGTCTGCTGTTCCTGTCCGTAAATTTTTGCCAGTGCTTCTGTAATAAAAAGGTTTTTATTTCTCCTGTAACTTGCAAGCTGGTGACCTCCTTAGGAGCACCACTGTGTTGTTCACAAAGTTCTTTGCTGTTGCAAAGCTGGGAGAAGTGTGAGGTTCAGCTGATGAAGTTTCTCTCTTTAGAAGTGTCTGCTCAGCCGTCCTCTTCCTGGATCTCGGAGCTTTGTCTCTCCCTGTTTGCGGTGCCCCGACAAGGACTTGTGCCGACACATCCTCGGGAAGCTGAAACCACCAAAGGGTTTAATGGGTTTGAGACAAAATTCACCCAACTCATTCTGCGGTGGTGTACGGGAAAGAGTCGGTAGGGGAAGCCGCAGGACAGCCTGCAGCAAAGCTCAGGACTTGCTCCCTCGCCTCTGCCTTCTGCACGGCTCCTCGTCGGCCGCCTGTAAGCGAGACGCTTCACCAGCTGGCTTGTTTGAATTCAGCAAAGTTATGGCATGGAAGTTATCTGGTAGGAGTCGTTGCTAAACAGATGTAGTTGAAGCTTTGTATCTTCCGTTCTCTCTACTAGTTATTCTAATCTTGCCCTGTTGGTTTAGCCCATCAGTTTTCATGTTCTCTTCATCTATTAGTAGCAGAAGAAAGGGCCCCTTGATTCCAGTATTTCTTGCTGTAGTTCAGAGGTAGAGTTGGCTTTCCCTCTGACCTTTTATACTTTTACTTTGTGTTAAGTGGAACCCAAAACTGAATAGGATACTTTGTGTAAAGCTTGAGCAGCCCTTAACTTTCGAATTATTATACTGCATGCACTACTGCTTTGCAACATTCACAGGACTGTGGTGGTGTCAGACAGTTCACTTGCATTTAGCTCCTCAGGGGCCAGGCCTTCCTTTGGGCTGATAGTCTTGGCCAAAGCTGCAATGTTCAGTCCTTGCTGTGAAAGGCAGGAGGTGCTGGCTGGGCAGTTTGCTTTATTTTGTGCCTTTTTGGGGGTGAATCAAAGGGAGTGGGGGGATTGTGGGTGGGCTGGTTCTGCCACGTGGGGCAGGGGGCTGCTGCAGCAGAGGAGCAGGTGAGCGAGGGCTGGGGTCCCCCCCTAAAGTGCTGAAAATTCTCCGAGGGCACCACAATATCTTTAAAAGTGTAAGTACTGGGGTGAGGCGAGGCGGAGGCAAACCTCTGGTTTGCAGCTGGAGAGGGAGAGCTTGGAGTGACTGGTGCGTAAGAAAGCTTTGGAAACGACCCCTGTCTGCCCTCTCTGCTTCTAAAAGGCTTTTAGCATTGGAAACTAAAACCCACGTGGGGGCCCGGCTGCTGCCCACGCCCAGGGAGGTGCTCAGTGCTGCCACCCGGTGTGTAACGGCCGGCAGTGCAGCCGTGCCGCGGCGTGTGCCGCCCCGGGGGAGCTCAATGCTGCCACCCGGTGTGTAACGGCCGGCAGTGCAGCCGTACCGCGGCGTGTGCCGCCCCGGGGGAGCTCAATGCTGCCACCCTGTGCGTAATGGCCGGCAGTGGAGCCGTGCAGCGGCGTGTGCCGCCCCGGGGGAGCTCAATGCTGCCACCCTGTGCGTAATGGCCGGCAGTGCAGCCGTGCCGCGGCGTGTGCCGCCCCGTGGGAGCTCAATGCTGCCACCCTGTGTGTAATGGCCGGCAGTGCAGCCGTACCGCGGCGTATAGCGCCCCGTGGGAGCTCAGTGCTCAACCCTGTGTGTAATGGCCGGCAGTGCTGCCGTGCCGCGGCGTGTGCCGCCCCGGGGGAGCTAATTTCTGCAGCCTAACTGCGCTGAATGCTCGAAAATTCTTAGGGGGAGAGCGGAGAGCTTGACTCGAGCGTCGCTATGGATCCGGCGCCTGCGCCGTAGCCCGGATCTGCTTCCCAGTCGCTTCCAGTTCTCTGCCAGTCCTTTGGTGGGAGGAAACTGTTGGGACCGGGAGGGCACCGGGAGGAGGCCATTACTGTGTAGTTTGGTAATACCGACGGCTGCAGCTGGTGCTGAGCTAAACAGAATGATCACAGAAGGCTTTTGTTCTGAAGCCAGAGCTGCCTGCTGGCGGAACGAACGTTTTTCTGACAGCTCTTGGAGGAACATTTCTGTACAGGTGATCCCCAGGGCTCCTCAGCTGCTCAGAACTCAACGTGTTGTCTTGGAGGGGAATAAAACCCATGAAAAGCTGAGAGTGAGGTGACAACGCAGGCACCGCCCCCCCCGGCGTGTCACCGTCCCCCCCGGCGTGGCACCACCCCCCCAGCGTGGCACCGCCCCCTCAGCGTGTCACCGCCCCCCTCCAGCGTGTCACCGCCCCCCTCCAGCGTGGCACCGCCCCCCCAGCGTGTCACCGCCCCCCCCAGCGTGTCACCGCCCCCTCAGCGTGTCACCGCCCCCCCAGCGTGGCACCGCCCCCCCAGCGTGGCACCGCCCCCCCCAGCGTGTCACCGCCCCCCTCCAGCGTGTCACCGCCCCCCTCCAGCGTGTCACCGCCCCCCTCCAGCGTGTCACCGCCCCCCTCCAGCGTGTCACCGCCCCCCTCCAGCGTGTCACCGCCCCCCTCCAGCGTGTCACCGCCCCCCTCCAGCGTGTCACCGCCCCCCTCCAGCGTGTCACCGCCCCCCTCCAGCGTGTCACCGCCCCCCTCCAGCGTGTCACCGCCCCCCTCCAGCGTGTCACCGCCCCCCTCCAGCGTGTCACCGCCCCCCTCCAGCGTGTCACCGCCCCCCAGCCTGAACCCCACCCCCCAGCATGGCACCGCCCTCAACAACATGGCGCCAGATGCTTTCAGGGTTGTGGCTCGTAGAGGTTGCAGCTCTTCTGCTGTGTCCCAGGTCAGTGCCAGTCTCTGCTGCTTTGTGGGGTTTCTCTATAGCAGCCGCTGGAGGTGCGCGGGGCTTGGGGGGGTGGCCACCGGCGGGGCAGCTCGGGGCTTTTGGGGGGGGGGGGGGGGGCGTGTCCGGGCTTGGCCGGTGGGGCTCTGCGGGGGTGGCGGCTGCTGCCTCAACCGTACCCAGAGGCCCCGTGGGAGCTCAATGCTGCCACCCTGTGTGTAATGGCCGGCAGTGCAGCCGTGCCGCGGCGTGTGCCGCCCCGGGAGAGCTCAATGCTGCCACCCGGTGTGTAATGGCCGGCAGTGCAGCCGTCCCGCGGCGTGTGCCGCCCCGTGGGAGCTCAATGCTGCCACCCGGTGTGTAATGGCCGGCAGTGCAGCCGTGCCGCGGCGTGTGCCGCCCCGGGGGAGCTAATTTCTGCAGCCCAACTGCGCTGAATGCTCGAAAATTCTTAGGGGAAGAGCGGAGGGCGGAGAGCTTGACTCGAGCGCCGCTATGGATCCGGCGCCTGCGCCCTAGCCCGGCTCTGCTGGCGCCACAGGGGCAGCGTCCCGGTGGTCCCTATGGATACGGCGCCTGCGCCGCAGCGGGTCCCGTCCCGGTGTCGCTGCCGGCCCGGGACTCCCAGGTGTGTTCCTTCCGGCGTCTGAAGGTGGTCTGGGGCCATCGGCAGGGCTTTTGGGGGTGACGGAGGAGGTCTTGGGGACACCTAAAAGGGTCTGGGGATACGTAAAGTTCTGGTGGGGCCATCTGAAAGGGTCAAGGGTCGTGGAGAGGCAGCTGGGCACCTCCGACGGTCCCTTGGGGAGGTCTCTGCAGGCTCCCGTGGGAGCTGGGGGTGTCTCGGGGTGGGTTTGGGTATGGGTTTGTGCTGCAAACAGCGTTGATAATGACTTAGAGAAAGACACACAAGAGACTCAGTAAGTCTCTTGTATCGTGCTTCTATTCTGGCGCCTGACACAGGTAGGATCATTTCAAAAGAGCTGTGTGTCTTCAGAGAGGTTTGGGCAAACTTTTATACAAAAAGTTATCTGTCTATAATGACAGAGGTCCAGATGCTGCCTATCTATACAAAGCTTATCTATCTAAAAGAGCAGAAGTACACATATCATGCAGGTGTCCTTTATCGTATACAAAGGAGCATCTTGTCCAAGACTAACAGAAGTGAATCACTGACAAATCCTGTTATTCCTTCTCTATCCAAAGGCTGTCTGCCAACCCCTCTCCCCCTCCCTGCGTTCCAGCATTTCAGCTAACAAGCGGAAAATTCTTATCAACTCTGTGGTTCTGTTAATGAGACTTTTCTGTTCGTCAATTCCCCCCTTTCTCACAGCCAACAGTATATTCCTATACTATATTTTCTTAAGTCAAACTTTGGACCCAGGCTTTCTGAGCTATCTTTCCCATGCTGACACTTGTGGAAGTTACTCTCGGATGTAGTCACCCAGTCTGATGGCCCCCAAGTCCAATTCATTGAGGCTTCCCCAAATAAAGGGGTCCTCATTTGGCCTCAAGGAAGTTCAGTGCATATCCAACAGTTAGAGAGATTAGTTTGCAAAGCCAATTCTTGCCTAACGTGTAAGTACATATTGCCTTCCCATCCCTCAATTTCCTTGCTGTGCTGCAAAGATTTTGAGGGGAATTTCTAGGTATTAACTACAGCCAGGGCAATCCTTCAAGTGCCCTAGGAATGCAGTGAAAACCTTTTGGGAATTGTTCCTGCTCTGTTACTCCTCAAGCTATGAGGAGCTCTTCAGGGCAGCTCCAAGGTTAGGTTTGGATTCTCCTGGAGTCGCACACAGAACGAGTCTCACGATTCCAGTGGTCTAATTTCATAGCTGCATTTTCTTCTCTCTGCCTAGGTGACAGGACGACCTCACTAATGAAGAGAGATAGCCTGAGCTCTGCAGGAACCTTGAACCCAAGCAGCCAGTGCCTTCTGTGAGTACAAGCTGTCCTTGTTCAACGTGGAACTAGTTGAGAGCTGAAGCCAGACCATACCTTAATTCCCTCAGCTTCCTCTTCTGCAGATTAAACAGTCCCAGTTCCTTCAGCCACTCCTCGTAAGACTTGTTATCCAGACCCCTCACCAGCTTTGTGGCCCTTCTCTGGACTCACTCTCTCACAAGGGGTGTCCTGGGGAACACTACTTGTGCCCGGCCGGCCACCGGCTGGGTTTAACTCTGTTCCCCACCGCTCTTGGGGCCCAGCCATCCATCCTGTTCTGCTGTCCAGCAGTCCCTTTGAAAAAAAATCCATCTGAAAAAAGAAGTAGCAGAGAAGGAAAGCTGAAGCTGCAAAGATTGCAATCCCCTCAGTTCTGGTTGTAGCCAGGTGGGGGTTGGTCTCTTCTCCCAGGCAAGCAGCACCAGAGCAAGAGGGCACAGTCTCAAGCTGTGCCAGGGGAGGTTTAGGCTGAATGTTAGGAAGAGGTTTACAGCTTGGCCAAAGACTCTTCTGATCCCTGTCTTCTGGTCGTGACCAGCAGCGTGCACGGGTGGCCAAGAAGGCCACTGGCAACCTGGCCAATATCAGGATCAGAGTGGCCAGCAGGAGCAGGGAGGTCATTCTGCCCCTGCACTTGGCACTGGTTAGGGCACACCTTGAGTCCCGTGTCCAGTTCTGGGCCCCTCCGTTTAAGCAAGACGTTGAGTTGCTGGAAGGTGTCCGGAGAAGGGCAACAAAGCTGGGGCGGGGTTTGGAGCACAGGCCTGTGAGGAGAGGCTGAGGGAGCTGGGGTTGCTTAGCCTGGAGAAGAGGAGGCTCAGGGGAGACCTTCTTGCTTTCTACGACTCCCTGAAGGGAGGTTGTAGCCAGGTGGGGGTTGGTCTCTTCTTCCAGGCAAGCAGCACCAGAACAAGAGGACACAGTCTCAAGCTGTGCCAGGGGAGGTTTAGGCTAGAGGTTAGGAAGAGGTTCTGCACAGAGAGAGTGATTGCCCATTGGAATGGGCTGCCCAGGGAGGTGGTGGAGTCACCATCTTTGGAGGTGTTCAGGAGGAGACTGGGTAGGGTGCTTGGTTGCATGGTTTAGTTGATTAGGTGGTGTTGGATGATAGGTTGGACACGATGATCTTGAAGGTCTCTTCCAACCTGGTCCGGTCCATTCCATTCCAATCAACTAAACCACGGCACTGAGTGCCTCATCCAGTCTCTTTCTAAACACTTCCAGTGATGGCGACTCCACCACCTCCCTGGGCAGCACATTCCAAAGGCCAATCTCTCTTTCAACCTGCTCTATTCTATTCTATGAAGACCTTCTTCCTAACATCCAGGTTTAATTGGTGAGAGCAACAGACTTGGTTGCTGCCACCCGCTGCTAAGGGGTCTGAGTGGCCCCCAAATGGGGTTTGGAGGCAGGTAGAGGTTTCTTTTGGCAGGTGAAGGGGTTTTGTGGGCATCTAGAAGGGGTGTGGAGCCCCCTGAAAGGGTCTGGGATAGTGTCAGGGGGTTCTGGGCTGGTCTACCAGCGGGTCTGGGGACATTAGAAGCGTCTGGGGGTGCCTAAAACGGAGCTGGGCGTATCAGATGGGGGCTTTGGGTGCCTCCAAAGGGGTTTTGTGGGCATCTAAGTTGGGGAATCTGGGGGGGTCCTGAAGGAGTTGGGGGGTTCTCCTCAAGCTATGAGCAGACACACAGACAGTTGTTAAGGGACTTTCTTTGATCATTCCAGGTCTGGTGTGCTGGGACTGGCAGGATCTTCCTGAGCTGTCCACGTACAGTTTCTGTCGACACTCTTCAGCTCGTACATCCGGTTTGCTGACAGAGGGTGTGGGGTTTGTGGGGCCCGGCAGCGAGAGTTTTCCAAAGAGGAGCTCTTCAGGGCAGCTCCAAGGTTAGGTTTGGATTCTCCTGGAGTCGCACACAGAACGAGTCTCACGATTCCAGTGGTCTAATTTCATAGCTGCATTTTCTTCTCTCTGCCTAGGTGACAGGACGACCTCACTAATGAAGAGAGATAGCCTGAGCTCTGCAGGAACCTTGAACCCAAGCAGCCAGTGCCTTCTGTGAGTACAAGCTGTCCTCGCTCAACGTGGAACCAGTTGAGAGCTGAAGCCAGACCACACCGTAATTCCCTCAGCTTCCTCTTCTGCAGATTAAACAGTCCCAGTTCCTTCAGCCACTCCTCCTAAGGCTTGTTATCCAGACCCCTCACCAGCTTTGTGGCCCTTCTCTGGACTCACTCTCTCACAAGGGGTGTCCTGGGGAACAGCACTTGTGCCCGGCCGGCCACCGGCTGGGTTTAACTCTGTTCCCCACCGCTCTCGGGGCCCAGCCATCCATCCTGTTCTGCTGTCCAGCAGTCCCTTTGAAAAAAAATCCATCTGAAAAAAGAAGTAGCAGAGAAGGAAAGTTGAAGCTGCAAAGATTGCAGTCCCCTCAGTTCTTGTGGTACCCGCTGTGAGATCCTAAGCCACCTGAACTGAGCCGGTCAGGCAGCCAAGCTAGTGCAGCAGTGTCTTCTGGAGAGTTGATAGGAGCCAGTTCTGTGGGGTTTGTTGAAGTGAGTGGCCAGTCGTTCTACATGAACAATTGTCTTAGTGCTAGCAAGCAGGAGGCTCTGAAGTGTGGTACTTTGAGAGCTCCATTCATACTTGCCCTTCAGGAGGAGCCAGCTCTTTCATTGAAGGATCTTCCTGAGGTGTCCAAGTACAATTTCCGTTGACACTTTTCAGCTCTTACATCCAGGTTGCTGACAGAGGATGTTGGGTTTGTGGGCCCTGGCAGCGACAGTTTTCCAAAGAGGAGCTCTAAGGCCAGCTGCAAGGTTAGGTTTGGATTCTCCTGGGGTGCCTGTGCTTGAAAGCCCCCCAGAGGCCGTGCAGAGTGGTGCTCGCAGTAGCTCTGTGCAAGTCTGCCATGGGCTCAGGAGGCCAGTATCTAGAGAGAGGGAAGGACAGAGACACTTCTAAGACAGTTTTAAAGAAATAATTATGAGAAGAGGCAAATTAATTCTGGGGACTCATGTGATATATCTGTTTAAGAGAAAAAAAAATGAAGGAGGTTTCTGACCATAACCAGGCTGACAAAGCACAGTAATGTGGTTTCCTATGGGATTCAACTCCTCCTGCATTGCACAGGACACTTCAACAGCTGTCCTGACAAGCTCTAAGTAATGAACTTAATCCACCCTGTGCAAGCAATGGGGCAAAAGATTACAAAATCCATGTATGCAATTGAGATGTGTTACGTTGGGACGCCCAGGATACAGCTCATCAAGCTCTCCTAGTTTTTAGACGCAAGATGGAAGAAGGAAGGGGGAAGACAGAGCAGAAGGTCTATTTAAATATGAAACTCCTAGGCTGAAAGAAAAGAAAAACATTTTAAAGAGCACTCAGTGAGACTCTGTCACCAGCATAGCTAATCACAGAATCACTGAGTGTTAGGGGTTGGAAGGGACCCCAAAATAGCATCCGGTCCAACCCCTGTGCCAGTGCAGGATCACCTGGGGCAGGTTTTGAATGTCTCCAGAGACTCCACTAACTCTCTGGGCAGCCTGCTCCAGGGCTCTGGCACACACAGTGAAAAGGTTTTCCCTTCTGTTCCTGTGGAACTTCCTCCTTTTATTCGTCGGACACAGCGAAGCCGCTCGGTCGTGTTGCTGCGGCAAGGTGACCCACCCTGTAGTTGAGGGCCTGGGTCTCTGCCTTCATGGCAGCCTGTTCCCTTGGCACCCTGTCAGCTTAACAGCCCTGTACTCGGGGCCTGTGTGACGAGTTGTGGAGCCCTCCATCCCCCTTCTGTCCCCAGCAGCAGCCCAAGGTCCCTGTAAGCAGGGCTGGGGAGGCTGCTTTAGGCAGCTAACAGGAACCAACCTTGCCTGGCCCTTAGGGGGCTGAGGTCAGTCCCTGGGCTCCTGAAGAGGTGGTGTTGCGCTGCTGCCATGAGGGCCGGCCCGTAGGTGGGGCACGGGCCAGAGCCTGTGGCTCTCTGTGGGGCTTTTTGGGAGTGCTGCTGAGGCCTCACTCTGTCCTGTTGGCATCCTTTGTCAGGGTAGCCAGATCCTAGGCCTGATGTCTATCGTTAGCTCAATCGCAGAATTTCCTCGTTTGCTGTTCCTGTCCATAAATTTTTGCCAGTGCTTCTGTAATAAAAAGGTTTTTATTTCTCCTGTAACTTGCAAGCTGGTGACTTCCTTAGGAGCACCACTGTGTTGTTCACAAAGTTCTTTGCTGTTGCAAAGCTGGGAGAAGTGTGAGGTTCAGCTGATGAAGTTTCTCTCTTTAGGGGTGTCTGCTCAGCCGTCCTCTTCCTGGATCTCGGAGCTTTGTCTCTCCCTGTTTGCGGTGCCCCGACAAGGACTTGTGCCGACACATCCTCGGGAAGCTGAAACCACCAAAGGGTTTAATGGGTTTGAGACAAAATTCACCCAACTCATTCTGCGGTGGTGTACGGGAAAGAGTCGGTAGGGGAAGCCGCAGGACAGCCTGCAGCAAAGCTCAGGACTTGCTCCCTCGCCTCTGCCTTCTGCACGTCTCCTCGTCGGCCGCCTGTAAGCGAGACGCTTCACCAGCTGGCTTGTTTGAATTCAGCAAAGTTATGGCATGGAAGTTATCTGGTAGGAGTCGTTGCTAAACAGATGTAGTTGAAGCTTTGTATCTTCCGTTCTCTCTACGAGTTATTCTAATCTTGCCCTGTTGGTTTAGCCCATCAGTTTTCATGTTCTCTTCATCTATTAGTAGCAGAAGAAAGGGCCCCTTGATTCCAGTATTTCTTGCTGTAGTTCAGAGGTAGAGTTGGCTTTCCCTCTGACCTTTTATACTTTTACTTTGTGTTAAGTGGAACCCAAAACTGAATAGGATACTTTGTGTAAAGCTTGAGCAGCCCTTAACTTTCGAATTATTATACTGCATGCACTACTGCTTTGCAACATTCACAGGACTGTGGTGGTGTCAGACAGTTCACTTGCATTTAGCTCCTCAGGGGCCAGGCCTTCCTTTGGGCTGATAGTCTTGGCCAAAGCTGCAATGTTCAGTCCTTGCTGTGAAAGGCAGGAGGTGCTAGCTGGGCAGTTTGCTTTATTTTGTGCCTTTCTGGGGGCGAATCAAAGGGAGTGGGGGGATTGTGGGTGGGCTGGTTCTGCCACGTGGGGCAGGGGGCTGCTGCAGCAGAGGACCAGGTGAGCGAGGGCTGGGGGCCCCCCCCCTAAAGTGCTGAAAATTCTCCGAGGGCACCACACTATCTTTAAAAGTGTAAGTACTGGGGTGAGGCGAGGCGGAGGCAAACCTCTGGTTTGCAGCTGGAGAGGGAGGGCTTGGAGTGACTGGTGCGTAAGAAAGCTTTGGAAACGACCCCTGTCTGCCCTCTCTGCTTCTAAAAGGCTTTTAGCATTGGAAACTAAAACCCACGTGGGGGCCCGGCTGCTGCCCACGCCCAGGGAGGTGCTCAGTGCTGCCACCCGGTGTGTAACGGCCGGCAGTGCAGCCGTGCCGCGGCGTGTGCCGCCCCGGGGGAGCTCAATGCTGCCCCCCTGTGTGTAACGGCCGGCAGTGCAGCCGTGCCGCGGCGTGTGCCGCCCCGGGGGAGCTAATTTCTGCAGCCTAACTGCGCTGAATGCTCGAAAATTCTTAGGGGAAGAGCGGAGAGCTTGACTCGAGCGTCGCTATGGATCCGGCGCCTGCGCCCTAGCCCGGCTCTGCTGGCGCCAGAGGGGCAGCGTCCCGGTGGTCGCTATGGATACGGCGCCTGCGTCCTAGCCCGGCTGTGCTCGCGACAGAGGGGCAGCGTCCCGGTGGTCGCTATGGATACGGCGCCTGCGCCCTAGCCCGGCTCGGCTGGCCCCCGGGGGGCAGCGTCCCGGTGGTCGCTATGGATACGGCGCCTGCGCCCTAGCCCGGCTCGGCTGGCCCCCGGGGGGCAGCGTCCCGGTCATCGCTATGGATACGGCGCCTGCGCCGCAGCGGGTCCGGTCCCGCGCACGCGCCCTCCTCGCGGGCTTCGCCCCGCTTTTCTGGCCGGGGGGGCGGGCGCCGCGCTGAGCAGCTTTGGAGCCGGAGCTGTCGCGGAGAGCCCTGATTCGGTGCCTGACGCCGTTCTGTGCCCCAGGGTGCCTGCGAACCGCCGTACTTTGGCGGGGCAAGGGGTCGTGACGCATTCGGGAAGCTTGCAGTGCGGTTTCCGGTGTCGCTGCCGGCCCGGGACTCCCAGGTGTGTTCCTTCCGGCGTCTGAAGGTGGTCTGGGGCCATCGGCAAGGCTTTTGGGGGTGACGGAGGAGGTCTGGGGGCACCTAAAAGGGTCTGGGTAAAGTTCTCGTGGGTCCATCTGAAAGGATCAAGGGTCGTGGAGAGGCAGCTGGGCACCTCCGACGGACCCTTTGGGAGGTCTCTGCAGGCTCCCGTGGGAGCTGGGGGTGTCTCGGGGTGGGTTTTGGTTTGGGTTTGTGCTGCAAACAGCGTTGATAATGACTTAGAGAAAGACACACAAGAGACTCAGTAAGTCTCTTGTATCGTGCTTCTATTCTGGCGCCTGACACAGGTAGGATCATTTCAAAAGAGCTGTGTGTCTTCAGAGAGGTTTGGGCAAACTTTTATACAAAAAGTTATCTGTCTATAATGACAGAGGTCCAGATGCTGCCTATCTATACAAAGCTTATCTATCTAAAAGAGCAGAAGTACACATATCATGCAGGTGTCCTTTATCGTATACAAAAGAGCATCTTGTCCAAGACTAACAGAAGTGAATCACTGACAAATCCTGTTATTCCTTCTCTATCCAAAGGCTGTCTGCCAGCCCCTCTCCCCCTCCCTGCGTTCCAGCATTTCAGCTAACAAGCGGAAAATTCTTATCAACTCTGTGGTTCTGTTAATGAGACTTTTCTGTTCATCAATTCCCCCCTTTCTCACAGCCAACAGTATATTCCTATACTATATTTTCTTAAGTCAAACTTTGGACCCAGGCTTTCTGAGCTATCTTTCCCATGCTGACACTTGTGGAAGTTACTCTCGGATGTAGTCACCCAGTCTGATGCCCCCCAAGTCCAATTCATTGAGGCTTCCCCAAATAAAGGGGTCCTCATTTGGCCTCGAGGAAGTTCAGTGCATATCCAACAGTTAGAGAGATTAGTTTGCAAAGCCAATTCTTGCCTAACGTGTAAGTACATATTGCCTTCCCATCCCTCAATTTCCTTGCTGTGCTGCAAAGATTTTGAGGGGAATTTCTAGGTATTAACTACAGCCAGGGCAATCCTTCAAGTGCCCTAGGAATGCAGTGAAAACCTTTTGGGAATTGTTCCTGCTCTGGTACTCCTCAAGCTATGAGGAGCTCTTCAGGGCAGCTCCAAGGTTAGGTTTGGATTCTCCTGGAGTCTCACACAGAACGAGTCTCACGATTCCAGTGGTCTAATTTCATAGCTGCATTTTCTTCTCTCTGCCTAGGTGACAGGACGACCTCACTAATGAAGAGAGATAGCCTGAGCTCTGCAGGAACCTTGAACCCAAGCAGCCAGTGCCTTCTGTGAGTACAAGCTGTCCTTGTTCAACGTGGAGGTAGTTGAGAGCTGAAGCCAGACCACACCGTAATTCCCTCAGCTTCCTCTTCTGCACATTAAACAGTCCCAGTTCCTTCAGCCACTCCTCCTAAGGCTTGTTATCCAGACCCCTCACCAGCTTTGTGGCCCTTCTCTGGACTCACTCTCTCACAAGGGGTGTCCTGGGGAACACTACTTGTGCCCGGCCGGCCACCGGCTGGGTTTAACTCTGTTCCCCACCGCTCTTGGGGCCCAGCCATCCATCCTGTTCTGCTGTCCAGCAGTCCCTTTGAAAAAAAATCCATCTGAAAAAAGAAGTAGCAGAGAAGGAAAGCTGAAGCTGCAAAGATTGCAGTCCCCTCAGTTCTGGTTGTAGCCAGGTGGGGGTTGGTCTCTTCTCCCAGGCAAGCAGCACCAGAACAAGAGGACACAGTCTCAAGCTGTGCCAGGGGAGGTTTAGGCTGAATGTTAGGAAGTGGTTTACAGCTTGGCCAAAGACTCTTCTGATCCCTGTCTTCTGGTCGTGACCAGCAGCGTGCACGGGTGGCCAAGAAGGCCACTGGCAACCTGGCCAATATCAGGATCAGAGTGGCCAGCAGGAGCAGGGAGGTCATTCTGCCCCTGCACTTGGCACTGGTTAGGGCACACCTTGAGTCCCCTGTCCAGTTCTGGGCCCCTCCGTTTAAGCAAGACGTTGAGTTGCTGGAAGGTGTCCGGAGAAGGGCAACAAAGCTGGGGAGGGGTTTGGAGCACAGGCCTGTGAGGAGAGGCTGAGGGAGCTGGGGTTGCTTAGCCTGGAGAAGAGGAGGCTCAGGGGAGACCTTCTTGCTTTCTACGACTCCCTGAAGGGAGGTTGTAGCCAGGTGGGGGTTGGTCTCTTCTTCCAGGCAAGCAGCACCAGAACAAGAGGACACAGTCTCAAGCTGTGCCAGGGGAGGTTTAGGCTAGAGGTTAGGAAGAGGTTCTGCACAGAGAGAGTGATTGCCCATTGGAATGGGCTGCCCAGGGAGGTGGTGGAGTCACCATCTTTGGAGGTGTTCAGGAGGAGACTGGGTAGGGTGCTTGGTTGCATGGTTTAGTTGATTAGGTGGTGTTGGATGATAGGTTGGACACGATGATCTTGAAGGTCTCTTCCAACCTGGTCCGGTCCATTCCATTCCAATCAACTAAACCACGGCACTGAGTGCCTCATCCAGTCTCTTTCTAAACACTTCCAGTGATGGTGACTCCACCACCTCCCTGGGCAGCACATTCCAAAGGCCAATCTCTCTTTCAACCTGCTCTATTCTATTCTATGAAGACCTTCTTCCTAACATCCAGGTTTAATTGGTGAGAGCAACAGACTTGGTTGCTGCCACCCGCTGCTAAGGGGTCTGAGTGGCCCCCAAATGGGGTTTGGAGGCAGGTAGAGGTTTCTTTTGGCAGGTGAAGGGGTTTTGTGGGCATCTAGAAGGGGTGTGGAGCCCCCTGAAAGGGTCTGGGATAGTGTCAGGGGGTTCTGGGCTGGTCCACCAGCGGGTCTGGGGACATTAGAAGCGTCTGGGGGTACCTAAAACGGAGCTGGGCGTATCAGATGGGGGGTTTGGGTGCCTCCAAAGGGGTTTTGTGGGCATCTAAGTTGGGGAATCTGGGGGGGTCCTGAAGGAGTTGGGGGGTTCTCCTCAAGCTATGAGCAGACACATAGACAGTTGTTAAGGGACTTTCTTTGATCATTCCAGGTCTGGTGTGCTGGGACTGGCAGGATCTTCCTGAGCTGTCCATGTACAGTTTCTGTCGACACTCTTCAGCTCGTACATCCGGTTTGCTGACAGAGGGTGTGGGGTTTGTGGGGCCCGGCAGCGAGACTTTTCCAAAGAGGAGCTCTTCAGGGCAGCTCCAAGGTTAGGTTTGGAGTCTCCTGGAGTCGCACACAGAACGAGTCTCACGATTCCAGTGGTCTAATTTCATAGCTGCATTTTCTTCTCTCTGCCTAGGTGACAGGACGACCTCACTAATGAAGAGAGATAGCCTGAGCTCTGCAGGAACCTTGAACCCAAGCAGCCAGTGCCTTCTGTGAGTACAAGCTGTCCTTGCTCAACGTGGAACTAGTTGAGAGCTGAAGCCAGACCACACCATAATTCCCTCAGCTTCCTCTTCTGCACATTAAACAGTCCCAGTTCCTTCAGCCACTCCTCCTAAGGCTTGTTATCCAGACCCCTCACCAGCTTTGTGGCCCTTCTCTGGACTCACTCTCTCACAAGGGGTGTCCTGGGGAACACCACTTGTGCCCGGCCGGCCACCGGCTGGGTTTAACTCTGTTCCCCACCGCTCTCGGGGCCCAGCCATCCATCCTGTTCCGCTGTCCAGCAGTCCCTTTGAAAAAAAATCCATCTGAAAAAAGAAGTAGCAGAGAAGGAAAGTTGAAGCTGCAAAGATTGCAGTCCCCTCAGTTCTTGTGGTACCCGCTGTGAGATCCTAAGCCACCTGAACTGAGCCGGTCAGGCAGCCAAGCTAGTGCAGCAGTGTCTTCTGGAGAGTTGATAGGAGCCAGTTCTGTGGGGTTTGTTGAAGTGAGTGGCCAGTCGTTCTACATGAACAATTGTCTTAGTGCTAGCAAGTAGGAGGCTCTGAAGTGTGGTACTTTGAATGCTCCATTCATACTTGCCCTTCAGGAGGAGCCAGCTCTTTCATTGAAGGATCTTCCTGAGGTGTCCAAGTACAATTTCCGTTGACACTTTTCAGCTCTTACATCCAGGTTGCTGACAGAGGATGTTGGGTTTGTGGGCCCTGGCAGCGACAGTTTTCCAAAGAGGAGCTCTAAGGCCAGCTGCAAGGTTAGGTTTGGATTCTCCTGGGGTGCCTGTGCTTGAAAGCCCCCCAGAGGCCGTGCAGAGTGGTGCTCGCAGTAGCTCTGTGCAAGTCTGCCATGGGCTCAGGAGGCCAGTATCTAGAGAGAGGGAAGGACAGAGACACTTCTAAGACAGTTTTAAAGAAATAATTATGAGAAGAGGCAAATTAATTCTGGGGACTCATGTGATATGTCTGTTTAAGAGAAAAAAAAATGAAGGAGGTTTCTGACCATAACCAGGCTGACAAAGCACAGTAATGTGGTTTCCTATGGGATTCAACTCCTCCTGCATTGCACAGGACACTTCAACAGCTGTCCTGACAAGCTATAAGTAATGAACTTAATCCACCCTGTGCGAGCAATGGGGCAAAAGATTACAAAATCCATGTATGCAATTGAGACGTGTTACGTTGGGACGCCCAGGATACAGCTCATCAAGCTCTCCTAGTTTTTAGACGCAAGATGGAAGAAGGAAGGGGGAAGACAGAGCAGAAGGTCTATTTAAATATGAAACTCCTAGGCTGAAAGAAAAGAAAAACATTTTAAAGAGCACTCAGTGAGACTCTGTCACCAGCATAGCTAATCACAGAATCACTGAGTGTTAGGGGTTGGAAGGGACCCCAAATAGCATCCGGTCCAACCCCTGTGCCAGTGCAGGATCACCTGGGGCAGGTTTTGAATGTCTCCAGAGACTCCACTAACTCTCTGGGCAGCCTGCTCCAGGGCTCTGGCACACACAGTGAAAAGGTTTTCCCTTCTGTTCCTGTGGAACTTCCTCCTTTTATTCGTCGGACACAGCGAAGCCGCTGGGTCGTGTTGCTGCGGCAAGGTGACCCACCCTGTAGTTGAGGGCCTGGGTCTCTGCCTTCATGGCAGCCTGTTCCCTTGGCACCCTGTCAGCTTAACAGCCTTGTACTCGGGGCCTGTGTGACGAGTTGTGGAGCCCTCCATCCCCCTTCTGTCCCCAGCAGCAGCCCAAGGTCCCTGTAAGCAGGGCTGGGGAGGCTGCTTTAGGCAGCTAACAGGAACCAACCTTGCCTGGCCCTTAGGGGGCTGAGGTCAGTCCCTGGGCTCCTGAAGAGGTGGTGTTGCGCTGCTGCCATGAGGGCCGGCCCGTAGGTGGGGCACGGGCCAGAGCCTGTGGCTCTCTGTGGGGCTTTTTGGGAGTGCTGCTGAGGCCTCACTCTGTCCTGTTGGCATCCTTTGTCAGGGTAGCCAGATCCTAGGCCTGATGTCTATCGTTAGCTCAATCGCAGAATTTCCTCGTCTGCTGTTCCTGTCCGTAAATTTTTGCCAGTGCTTCTGTAATAAAAAGGTTTTTATTTCTCCTGTAACTTGCAAGCTGGTGACCTCCTTAGGAGCACCACTGTGTTGTTCACAAAGTTCTTTGCTGTTGCAAAGCTGGGAGAAGTGTGAGGTTCAGCTGATGAAGTTTCTCTCTTTAGAAGTGTCTGCTCAGCCGTCCTCTTCCTGGATCTCGGAGCTTTGTCTCTCCCTGTTTGCGGTGCCCCGACAAGGACTTGTGCCGACACATCCTCGGGAAGCTGAAACCACCAAAGGGTTTAATGGGTTTGAGACAAAATTCACCCAACTCATTCTGCGGTGGTGTACGGGAAAGAGTCGGTAGGGGAAGCCGCAGGACAGCCTGCAGCAAAGCTCAGGACTTGCTCCCTCGCCTCTGCCTTCTGCACGGCTCCTCGTCGGCCGCCTGTAAGCGAGACGCTTCACCAGCTGGCTTGTTTGAATTCAGCAAAGTTATGGCATGGAAGTTATCTGGTAGGAGTCGTTGCTAAACAGATGTAGTTGAAGCTTTGTATCTTCCGTTCTCTCTACTAGTTATTCTAATCTTGCCCTGTTGGTTTAGCCCATCAGTTTTCATGTTCTCTTCATCTATTAGTAGCAGAAGAAAGGGCCCCTTGATTCCAGTATTTCTTGCTGTAGTTCAGAGGTAGAGTTGGCTTTCCCTCTGACCTTTTATACTTTTACTTTGTGTTAAGTGGAACCCAAAACTGAATAGGATACTTTGTGTAAAGCTTGAGCAGCCCTTAACTTTCGAATTATTATACTGCATGCACTACTGCTTTGCAACATTCACAGGACTGTGGTGGTGTCAGACAGTTCACTTGCATTTAGCTCCTCAGGGGCCAGGCCTTCCTTTGGGCTGATAGTCTTGGCCAAAGCTGCAATGTTCAGTCCTTGCTGTGAAAGGCAGGAGGTGCTGGCTGGGCAGTTTGCTTTATTTTGTGCCTTTTTGGGGGTGAATCAAAGGGAGTGGGGGGATTGTGGGTGGGCTGGTTCTGCCACGTGGGGCAGGGGGCTGCTGCAGCAGAGGAGCAGGTGAGCGAGGGCTGGGGTCCCCCCCTAAAGTGCTGAAAATTCTCCGAGGGCACCACAATATCTTTAAAAGTGTAAGTACTGGGGTGAGGCGAGGCGGAGGCAAACCTCTGGTTTGCAGCTGGAGAGGGAGAGCTTGGAGTGACTGGTGCGTAAGAAAGCTTTGGAAACGACCCCTGTCTGCCCTCTCTGCTTCTAAAAGGCTTTTAGCATTGGAAACTAAAACCCACGTGGGGGCCCGGCTGCTGCCCACGCCCAGGGAGGTGCTCAGTGCTGCCACCCGGTGTGTAACGGCCGGCAGTGCAGCCGTGCCGCGGCGTGTGCCGCCCCGGGGGAGCTCAATGCTGCCACCCGGTGTGTAACGGCCGGCAGTGCAGCCGTACCGCGGCGTGTGCCGCCCCGGGGGAGCTCAATGCTGCCACCCTGTGCGTAATGGCCGGCAGTGGAGCCGTGCAGCGGCGTGTGCCGCCCCGGGGGAGCTCAATGCTGCCACCCTGTGCGTAATGGCCGGCAGTGCAGCCGTGCCGCGGCGTGTGCCGCCCCGTGGGAGCTCAATGCTGCCACCCTGTGTGTAATGGCCGGCAGTGCAGCCGTACCGCGGCGTATAGCGCCCCGTGGGAGCTCAGTGCTCAACCCTGTGTGTAATGGCCGGCAGTGCTGCCGTGCCGCGGCGTGTGCCGCCCCGGGGGAGCTAATTTCTGCAGCCTAACTGCGCTGAATGCTCGAAAATTCTTAGGGGGAGAGCGGAGAGCTTGACTCGAGCGTCGCTATGGATCCGGCGCCTGCGCCGTAGCCCGGATCTGCTTCCCAGTCGCTTCCAGTTCTCTGCCAGTCCTTTGGTGGGAGGAAACTGTTGGGACCGGGAGGGCACCGGGAGGAGGCCATTACTGTGTAGTTTGGTAATACCGACGGCTGCAGCTGGTGCTGAGCTAAACAGAATGATCACAGAAGGCTTTTGTTCTGAAGCCAGAGCTGCCTGCTGGCGGAACGAACGTTTTTCTGACAGCTCTTGGAGGAACATTTCTGTACAGGTGATCCCCAGGGCTCCTCAGCTGCTCAGAACTCAACGTGTTGTCTTGGAGGGGAATAAAACCCATGAAAAGCTGAGAGTGAGGTGACAACGCAGGCACCGCCCCCCCCGGCGTGTCACCGTCCCCCCCGGCGTGGCACCACCCCCCCAGCGTGGCACCGCCCCCTCAGCGTGTCACCGCCCCCCTCCAGCGTGTCACCGCCCCCCTCCAGCGTGGCACCGCCCCCCCAGCGTGTCACCGCCCCCCCAGCGTGTCACCGCCCCCTCAGCGTGTCACCGCCCCCCCAGCGTGGCACCGCCCCCCCAGCGTGTCACCGCCCCCCTCCAGCGTGTCACCGCCCCCCTCCAGCGTGTCACCGCCCCCCCTCCAGCGTGTCACCGCCCCCCCTCCAGCGTGTCACCGCCCCCCTCCAGCGTGTCACCGCCCCCCTCCAGCGTGTCACCGCCCCCCTCCAGCGTGTCACCGCCCCCCTCCAGCGTGTCACCGCCCCCCTCCAGCGTGTCACCGCCCCCCTCCAGCGTGTCACCGCCCCCCTCCAGCGTGTCACCGCCCCCCAGCCTGAACCCCACCCCCCAGCATGGCACCGCCCTCAACAACATGGCGCCAGATGCTTTCAGGGTTGTGGCTCGTAGAGGTTGCAGCTCTTCTGCTGTGTCCCAGGTCAGTGCCAGTCTCTGCTGCTTTGTGGGGTTTCTCTATAGCAGCCGCTGGAGGTGCGCGGGGCTTGGGGGGGTGGCCACCGGCGGGGCAGCTCGGGGCTTTTGGGGGGGGGGGGGGGGCGTGTCCGGGCTTGGCCGGTGGGGCTCTGCGGGGGTGGCGGCTGCTGCCTCAACCGTACCCAGAGGCCCCGTGGGAGCTCAATGCTGCCACCCTGTGTGTAATGGCCGGCAGTGCAGCCGTGCCGCGGCGTGTGCCGCCCCGGGAGAGCTCAATGCTGCCACCCGGTGTGTAATGGCCGGCAGTGCAGCCGTCCCGCGGCGTGTGCCGCCCCGTGGGAGCTCAATGCTGCCACCCGGTGTGTAATGGCCGGCAGTGCAGCCGTGCCGCGGCGTGTGCCGCCCCGGGGGAGCTAATTTCTGCAGCCCAACTGCGCTGAATGCTCGAAAATTCTTAGGGGAAGAGCGGAGGGCGGAGAGCTTGACTCGAGCGCCGCTATGGATCCGGCGCCTGCGCCCTAGCCCGGCTCTGCTGGCGCCACAGGGGCAGCGTCCCGGTGGTCCCTATGGATACGGCGCCTGCGCCGCAGCGGGTCCCGTCCCGGTGTCGCTGCCGGCCCGGGACTCCCAGGTGTGTTCCTTCCGGCGTCTGAAGGTGGTCTGGGGCCATCGGCAGGGCTTTTGGGGGTGACGGAGGAGGTCTTGGGGACACCTAAAAGGGTCTGGGGATACGTAAAGTTCTGGTGGGGCCATCTGAAAGGGTCAAGGGTCGTGGAGAGGCAGCTGGGCACCTCCGACGGTCCCTTGGGGAGGTCTCTGCAGGCTCCCGTGGGAGCTGGGGGTGTCTCGGGGTGGGTTTGGGTATGGGTTTGTGCTGCAAACAGCGTTGATAAT
Organism: Melanerpes formicivorus; assembly: GCF_026170545.1. Taxonomy (NCBI): domain Eukaryota; kingdom Metazoa; phylum Chordata; class Aves; order Piciformes; family Picidae; genus Melanerpes; species Melanerpes formicivorus. The sequence continues at coordinate 105,303 of NW_027142397.1, read as the reverse complement.
GACTTAGAGAAAGACACACAAGAGACTCAGTAAGTCTCTTGTATCGTGCTTCTATTCTGGCGCCTGACACAGGTAGGATCATTTCAAAAGAGCTGTGTGTCTTCAGAGAGGTTTGGGCAAACTTTTATACAAAAAGTTATCTGTCTATAATGACAGAGGTCCAGATGCTGCCTATCTATACAAAGCTTATCTATCTAAAAGAGCAGAAGTACACATATCATGCAGGTGTCCTTTATCGTATACAAAGGAGCATCTTGTCCAAGACTAACAGAAGTGAATCACTGACAAATCCTGTTATTCCTTCTCTATCCAAAGGCTGTCTGCCAACCCCTCTCCCCCTCCCTGCGTTCCAGCATTTCAGCTAACAAGCGGAAAATTCTTATCAACTCTGTGGTTCTGTTAATGAGACTTTTCTGTTCGTCAATTCCCCCCTTTCTCACAGCCAACAGTATATTCCTATACTATATTTTCTTAAGTCAAACTTTGGACCCAGGCTTTCTGAGCTATCTTTCCCATGCTGACACTTGTGGAAGTTACTCTCGGATGTAGTCACCCAGTCTGATGGCCCCCAAGTCCAATTCATTGAGGCTTCCCCAAATAAAGGGGTCCTCATTTGGCCTCGAGGAAGTTCAGTGCATATCCAACAGTTAGAGAGATTAGTTTGCAAAGCCAATTCTTGCCTAACGTGTAAGTACATATTGCCTTCCCATCCCTCAATTTCCTTGCTGTGCTGCAAAGATTTTGAGGGGAATTTCTAGGTATTAACTACAGCCAGGGCAATCCTTCAAGTGCCCTAGGAATGCAGTGAAAACCTTTTGGGAATTGTTCCTGCTCTGTTACTCCTCAAGCTATGAGGAGCTCTTCAGGGCAGCTCCAAGGTTAGGTTTGGATTCTCCTGGAGTCGCACACAGAACGAGTCTCACGATTCCAGTGGTCTAATTTCATAGCTGCATTTTCTTCTCTCTGCCTAGGTGACAGGACGACCTCACTAATGAAGAGAGATAGCCTGAGCTCTGCAGGAACCTTGAACCCAAGCAGCCAGTGCCTTCTGTGAGTACAAGCTGTCCTTGTTCAACGTGGAACTAGTTGAGAGCTGAAGCCAGACCATACCTTAATTCCCTCAGCTTCCTCTTCTGCAGATTAAACAGTCCCAGTTCCTTCAGCCACTCCTCGTAAGACTTGTTATCCAGACCCCTCACCAGCTTTGTGGCCCTTCTCTGGACTCACTCTCTCACAAGGGGTGTCCTGGGGAACACTACTTGTGCCCGGCCGGCCACCGGCTGGGTTTAACTCTGTTCCCCACCGCTCTTGGGGCCCAGCCATCCATCCTGTTCTGCTGTCCAGCAGTCCCTTTGAAAAAAAATCCATCTGAAAAAAGAAGTAGCAGAGAAGGAAAGCTGAAGCTGCAAAGATTGCAATCCCCTCAGTTCTGGTTGTAGCCAGGTGGGGGTTGGTCTCTTCTCCCAGGCAAGCAGCACCAGAGCAAGAGGGCACAGTCTCAAGCTGTGCCAGGGGAGGTTTAGGCTGAATGTTAGGAAGAGGTTTACAGCTTGGCCAAAGACTCTTCTGATCCCTGTCTTCTGGTCGTGACCAGCAGCGTGCACGGGTGGCCAAGAAGGCCACTGGCAACCTGGCCAATATCAGGATCAGAGTGGCCAGCAGGAGCAGGGAGGTCATTCTGCCCCTGCACTTGGCACTGGTTAGGGCACACCTTGAGTCCCGTGTCCAGTTCTGGGCCCCTCCGTTTAAGCAAGACGTTGAGTTGCTGGAAGGTGTCCGGAGAAGGGCAACAAAGCTGGGGCGGGGTTTGGAGCACAGGCCTGTGAGGAGAGGCTGAGGGAGCTGGGGTTGCTTAGCCTGGAGAAGAGGAGGCTCAGGGGAGACCTTCTTGCTTTCTACGACTCCCTGAAGGGAGGTTGTAGCCAGGTGGGGGTTGGTCTCTTCTTCCAGGCAAGCAGCACCAGAACAAGAGGACACAGTCTCAAGCTGTGCCAGGGGAGGTTTAGGCTAGAGGTTAGGAAGAGGTTCTGCACAGAGAGAGTGATTGCCCATTGGAATGGGCTGCCCAGGGAGGTGGTGGAGTCACCATCTTTGGAGGTGTTCAGGAGGAGACTGGGTAGGGTGCTTGGTTGCATGGTTTAGTTGATTAGGTGGTGTTGGATGATAGGTTGGACACGATGATCTTGAAGGTCTCTTCCAACCTGGTCCGGTCCATTCCATTCCAATCAACTAAACCACGGCACTGAGTGCCTCATCCAGTCTCTTTCTAAACACTTCCAGTGATGGCGACTCCACCACCTCCCTGGGCAGCACATTCCAAAGGCCAATCTCTCTTTCAACCTGCTCTATTCTATTCTATGAAGACCTTCTTCCTAACATCCAGGTTTAATTGGTGAGAGCAACAGACTTGGTTGCTGCCACCCGCTGCTAAGGGGTCTGAGTGGCCCCCAAATGGGGTTTGGAGGCAGGTAGAGGTTTCTTTTGGCAGGTGAAGGGGTTTTGTGGGCATCTAGAAGGGGTGTGGAGCCCCCTGAAAGGGTCTGGGATAGTGTCAGGGGGTTCTGGGCTGGTCTACCAGCGGGTCTGGGGACATTAGAAGCGTCTGGGGGTGCCTAAAACGGAGCTGGGCGTATCAGATGGGGGCTTTGGGTGCCTCCAAAGGGGTTTTGTGGGCATCTAAGTTGGGGAATCTGGGGGGGTCCTGAAGGAGTTGGGGGGTTCTCCTCAAGCTATGAGCAGACACACAGACAGTTGTTAAGGGACTTTCTTTGATCATTCCAGGTCTGGTGTGCTGGGACTGGCAGGATCTTCCTGAGCTGTCCACGTACAGTTTCTGTCGACACTCTTCAGCTCGTACATCCGGTTTGCTGACAGAGGGTGTGGGGTTTGTGGGGCCCGGCAGCGAGAGTTTTCCAAAGAGGAGCTCTTCAGGGCAGCTCCAAGGTTAGGTTTGGATTCTCCTGGAGTCGCACACAGAACGAGTCTCACGATTCCAGTGGTCTAATTTCATAGCTGCATTTTCTTCTCTCTGCCTAGGTGACAGGACGACCTCACTAATGAAGAGAGATAGCCTGAGCTCTGCAGGAACCTTGAACCCAAGCAGCCAGTGCCTTCTGTGAGTACAAGCTGTCCTCGCTCAACGTGGAACCAGTTGAGAGCTGAAGCCAGACCACACCGTAATTCCCTCAGCTTCCTCTTCTGCACATTAAACAGTCCCAGTTCCTTCAGCCACTCCTCCTAAGGCTTGTTATCCAGACCCCTCACCAGCTTTGTGGCCCTTCTCTGGACTCACTCTCTCACAAGGGGTGTCCTGGGGAACAGCACTTGTGCCCGGCCGGCCACCGGCTGGGTTTAACTCTGTTCCCCACCGCTCTCGGGGCCCAGCCATCCATCCTGTTCTGCTGTCCAGCAGTCCCTTTGAAAAAAAATCCATCTGAAAAAAGAAGTAGCAGAGAAGGAAAGTTGAAGCTGCAAAGATTGCAGTCCCCTCAGTTCTTGTGGTACCCGCTGTGAGATCCTAAGCCACCTGAACTGAGCCGGTCAGGCAGCCAAGCTAGTGCAGCAGTGTCTTCTGGAGAGTTGATAGGAGCCAGTTCTGTGGGGTTTGTTGAAGTGAGTGGCCAGTCGTTCTACATGAACAATTGTCTTAGTGCTAGCAAGCAGGAGGCTCTGAAGTGTGGTACTTTGAGAGCTCCATTCATACTTGCCCTTCAGGAGGAGCCAGCTCTTTCATTGAAGGATCTTCCTGAGGTGTCCAAGTACAATTTCCGTTGACACTTTTCAGCTCTTACATCCAGGTTGCTGACAGAGGATGTTGGGTTTGTGGGCCCTGGCAGCGACAGTTTTCCAAAGAGGAGCTCTAAGGCCAGCTGCAAGGTTAGGTTTGGATTCTCCTGGGGTGCCTGTGCTTGAAAGCCCCCCAGAGGCCGTGCAGAGTGGTGCTCGCAGTAGCTCTGTGCAAGTCTGCCATGGGCTCAGGAGGCCAGTATCTAGAGAGAGGGAAGGACAGAGACACTTCTAAGACAGTTTTAAAGAAATAATTATGAGAAGAGGCAAATTAATTCTGGGGACTCATGTGATATATCTGTTTAAGAGAAAAAAAAATGAAGGAGGTTTCTGACCATAACCAGGCTGACAAAGCACAGTAATGTGGTTTCCTATGGGATTCAACTCCTCCTGCATTGCACAGGACACTTCAACAGCTGTCCTGACAAGCTCTAAGTAATGAACTTAATCCACCCTGTGCAAGCAATGGGGCAAAAGATTACAAAATCCATGTATGCAATTGAGATGTGTTACGTTGGGACGCCCAGGATACAGCTCATCAAGCTCTCCTAGTTTTTAGACGCAAGATGGAAGAAGGAAGGGGGAAGACAGAGCAGAAGGTCTATTTAAATATGAAACTCCTAGGCTGAAAGAAAAGAAAAACATTTTAAAGAGCACTCAGTGAGACTCTGTCACCAGCATAGCTAATCACAGAATCACTGAGTGTTAGGGGTTGGAAGGGACCCCAAAATAGCATCCGGTCCAACCCCTGTGCCAGTGCAGGATCACCTGGGGCAGGTTTTGAATGTCTCCAGAGACTCCACTAACTCTCTGGGCAGCCTGCTCCAGGGCTCTGGCACACACAGTGAAAAGGTTTTCCCTTCTGTTCCTGTGGAACTTCCTCCTTTTATTCGTCGGACACAGCGAAGCCGCTGGGTCGTGTTGCTGCGGCAAGGTGACCCACCCTGTAGTTCAGGGCCTGGGTCTCTGCCTTCATGGCAGCCTGTTCCCTTGGCACCCTGTCAGCTTAACAGCCCTGTACTCGGGGCCTGTGTGACGAGTTGTGGAGCCCTCCATCCCCTTTCTGTCCCCAGCAGCAGCCCAAGGTCCCTGTAAGCAGGGCTGGGGAGGCTGCTTTAGGCAGCTAACAGGAACCAACCTTGCCTGGCCCTTAGGGGGCTGAGGTCAGTCCCTGGGCTCCTGAAGAGGTGGTGTTGCGCTGCTGCCATGAGGGCCGGCCCGTAGGTGGGGCACGGGCCAGAGCCTGTGGCTCTCTGTGGGGCTTTTTGGGAGTGCTGCTGAGGCCTCACTCTGTCCTGTTGGCATCCTTTGTCAGGGTAGCCAGATCCTAGGCCTGATGTCTATCGTTAGCTCAATCGCAGAATTTCCTCGTTTGCTGTTCCTGTCCATAAATTTTTGCCAGTGCTTCTGTAATAAAAAGGTTTTTATTTCTCCTGTAACTTGCAAGCTGGTGACTTCCTTAGGAGCACCACTGTGTTGTTCACAAAGTTCTTTGCTGTTGCAAAGCTGGGAGAAGTGTGAGGTTCAGCTGATGAAGTTTCTCTCTTTAGGGGTGTCTGCTCAGCCGTCCTCTTCCTGGATCTCGGAGCTTTGTCTCTCCCTGTTTGCGGTGCCCCGACAAGGACTTGTGCCGACACATCCTCGGGAAGCTGAAACCACCAAAGGGTTTAATGGGTTTGAGACAAAATTCACCCAACTCATTCTGCGGTGGTGTACGGGAAAGAGTCGGTAGGGGAAGCCGCAGGACAGCCTGCAGCAAAGCTCAGGACTTGCTCCCTCGCCTCTGCCTTCTGCACGTCTCCTCGTCGGCCGCCTGTAAGCGAGACGCTTCACCAGCTGGCTTGTTTGAATTCAGCAAAGTTATGGCATGGAAGTTATCTGGTAGGAGTCGTTGCTAAACAGATGTAGTTGAAGCTTTGTATCTTCCGTTCTCTCTACGAGTTATTCTAATCTTGCCCTGTTGGTTTAGCCCATCAGTTTTCATGTTCTCTTCATCTATTAGTAGCAGAAGAAAGGGCCCCTTGATTCCAGTATTTCTTGCTGTAGTTCAGAGGTAGAGTTGGCTTTCCCTCTGACCTTTTATACTTTTACTTTGTGTTAAGTGGAACCCAAAACTGAATAGGATACTTTGTGTAAAGCTTGAGCAGCCCTTAACTTTCGAATTATTATACTGCATGCACTACTGCTTTGCAACATTCACAGGACTGTGGTGGTGTCAGACAGTTCACTTGCATTTAGCTCCTCAGGGGCCAGGCCTTCCTTTGGGCTGATAGTCTTGGCCAAAGCTGCAATGTTCAGTCCTTGCTGTGAAAGGCAGGAGGTGCTAGCTGGGCAGTTTGCTTTATTTTGTGCCTTTCTGGGGGCGAATCAAAGGGAGTGGGGGGATTGTGGGTGGGCTGGTTCTGCCACGTGGGGCAGGGGGCTGCTGCAGCAGAGGACCAGGTGAGCGAGGGCTGGGGGCCCCCCCCTAAAGTGCTGAAAATTCTCCGAGGGCACCACACTATCTTTAAAAGTGTAAGTACTGGGGTGAGGCGAGGCGGAGGCAAACCTCTGGTTTGCAGCTGGAGAGGGAGGGCTTGGAGTGACTGGTGCGTAAGAAAGCTTTGGAAACGACCCCTGTCTGCCCTCTCTGCTTCTAAAAGGCTTTTAGCATTGGAAACTAAAACCCACGTGGGGGCCCGGCTGCTGCCCACGCCCAGGGAGGTGCTCAGTGCTGCCACCCGGTGTGTAACGGCCGGCAGTGCAGCCGTGCCGCGGCGTGTGCCGCCCCGGGGGAGCTCAATGCTGCCCCCCTGTGTGTAACGGCCGGCAGTGCAGCCGTGCCGCGGCGTGTGCCGCCCCGGGGGAGCTCAATGCTGCCCCCCTGTGTGTAATGGCCGGCAGTGCTGCCGTGCCGCGGCGTGTGCCGCCCCGGGGGAGCTAATTTCTGCAGCCTAACTGCGCTGAATGCTCGAAAATTCTTAGGGGAAGAGCGGAGAGCTTGACTCGAGCGACGCTATGGATCCGGCGCCTGCGCCCTAGCCCGGCTCTGCTGGCGCCAGAGGGGCAGCGTCCCGGTGGTCGCTATGGATACGGCGCCTGCGTCCTAGCCCGGCTGTGCTCGCGACAGAGGGGCAGCGTCCCGGTGGTCGCTATGGATACGGCGCCTGCGCCCTAGCCCGGCTCGGCTGGCCCCCGGGGGGCAGCGTCCCGGTCATCGCTATGGATACGGCGCCTGCGCCGCAGCGGGTCCGGTCCCGCGCACGCGCCCTCCTCGCGGGCTTCGCCCCGCTTTTCTGGCCGGGGGGACGGGCGCCGCGCTGAGCAGCTTTGGAGCCGGAGCTGTCGCGGAGAGCCCTGATTCGGTGCCTGACGCCGTTCTGTGCCCCAGGGTGCCTGCGAACCGCCGTACTTTGGCGGGGCAAGGGGTCGTGACGCATTCGGGAAGCTGGCAGTGCGGTTTCCGGTGTCGCTGCCGGCCCGGGACTCCCAGGTGTGTTCCTTCCGGCGTCTGAAGGTGGTCTGGGGCCATCGGCAAGGCTTTTGGGGGTGACGGAGGAGGTCTGGGGGCACCTAAAAGGGTCTGGGTAAAGTTCTCGTGGGTCCATCTGAAAGGATCAAGGGTCGTGGAGAGGCAGCTGGGCACCTCCGACGGACCCTTTGGGAGGTCTCTGCAGGCTCCCGTGGGAGCTGGGGGTGTCTCGGGGTGGGTTTTGGTTTGGGTTTGTGCTGCAAACAGCGTTGATAATGACTTAGAGAAAGACACACAAGAGACTCAGTAAGTCTCTTGTATCGTGCTTCTATTCTGGCGCCTGACACAGGTAGGATCATTTCAAAAGAGCTGTGTGTCTTCAGAGAGGTTTGGGCAAACTTTTATACAAAAAGTTATCTGTCTATAATGACAGAGGTCCAGATGCTGCCTATCTATACAAAGCTTATCTATCTAAAAGAGCAGAAGTACACATATCATGCAGGTGTCCTTTATCGTATACAAAAGAGCATCTTGTCCAAGACTAACAGAAGTGAATCACTGACAAATCCTGTTATTCCTTCTCTATCCAAAGGCTGTCTGCCAGCCCCTCTCCCCCTCCCTGCGTTCCAGCATTTCAGCTAACAAGCGGAAAATTCTTATCAACTCTGTGGTTCTGTTAATGAGACTTTTCTGTTCATCAATTCCCCCCTTTCTCACAGCCAACAGTATATTCCTATACTATATTTTCTTAAGTCAAACTTTGGACCCAGGCTTTCTGAGCTATCTTTCCCATGCTGACACTTGTGGAAGTTACTCTCGGATGTAGTCACCCAGTCTGATGCCCCCCAAGTCCAATTCATTGAGGCTTCCCCAAATAAAGGGGTCCTCATTTGGCCTCGAGGAAGTTCAGTGCATATCCAACAGTTAGAGAGATTAGTTTGCAAAGCCAATTCTTGCCTAACGTGTAAGTACATATTGCCTTCCCATCCCTCAATTTCCTTGCTGTGCTGCAAAGATTTTGAGGGGAATTTCTAGGTATTAACTACAGCCAGGGCAATCCTTCAAGTGCCCTAGGAATGCAGTGAAAACCTTTTGGGAATTGTTCCTGCTCTGGTACTCCTCAAGCTATGAGGAGCTCTTCAGGGCAGCTCCAAGGTTAGGTTTGGATTCTCCTGGAGTCTCACACAGAACGAGTCTCACGATTCCAGTGGTCTAATTTCATAGCTGCATTTTCTTCTCTCTGCCTAGGTGACAGGACGACCTCACTAATGAAGAGAGATAGCCTGAGCTCTGCAGGAACCTTGAACCCAAGCAGCCAGTGCCTTCTGTGAGTACAAGCTGTCCTTGTTCAACGTGGAGGTAGTTGAGAGCTGAAGCCAGACCACACCGTAATTCCCTCAGCTTCCTCTTCTGCACATTAAACAGTCCCAGTTCCTTCAGCCACTCCTCCTAAGGCTTGTTATCCAGACCCCTCACCAGATTTGTGGCCCTTCTCTGGACTCACTCTCTCACAAGGGGTGTCCTGGGGAACAGCACTTGTGCCCGGCCGGCCACCGGCTGGGTTTAACTCTGTTCCCCACCGCTCTTGGGGCCCAGCCATCCATCCTGTTCTGCTGTCCAGCAGTCCCTTTGAAAAAAAATCCATCTGAAAAAAGAAGTAGCAGAGAAGGAAAGCTGAAGCTGCAAAGATTGCAGTCCCCTCAGTTCTGGTTGTAGCCAGGTGGGGGTTGGTCTCTTCTCCCAGGCAAGCAGCACCAGAGCAAGAGGACACAGTCTCAAGCTGTGCCAGGGGAGGTTTAGGCTGAATGTTAGGAAGTGGTTTACAGCTTGGCCAAAGACTCTTCTGATCCCTGTCTTCTGGTCGTGACCAGCAGCGTGCACGGGTGGCCAAGAAGGCCACTGGCAACCTGGCCAATATCAGGATCAGAGTGGCCAGCAGGAGCAGGGAGGTCATTCTGCCCCTGCACTTGGCACTGGTTAGGGCACACCTTGAGTCCCCTGTCCAGTTCTGGGCCCCTCCGTTTAAGCAAGACGTTGAGTTGCTGGAAGGTGTCCGGAGAAGGGCAACAAAGCTGGGGAGGGGTTTGGAGCACAGGCCTGTGAGGAGAGGCTGAGGGAGCTGGGGTTGCTTAGCCTGGAGAAGAGGAGGCTCAGGGGAGACCTTCTTGCTTTCTACGACTCCCTGAAGGGAGGTTGTAGCCAGGTGGGGGTTGGTCTCTTCTTCCAGGCAAGCAGCACCAGAACAAGAGGACACAGTCTCAAGCTGTGCCAGGGGAGGTTTAGGCTAGAGGTTAGGAAGAGGTTCTGCACAGAGAGAGTGATTGCCCATTGGAATGGGCTGCCCAGGGAGGTGGTGGAGTCACCATCTTTGGAGGTGTTCAGGAGGAGACTGGGTAGGGTGCTTGGTTGCATGGTTTAGTTGATTAGGTGGTGTTGGATGATAGGTTGGACACGATGATCTTGAAGGTCTCTTCCAACCTGGTCCGGTCCATTCCATTCCAATCAACTAAACCACGGCACTGAGTGCCTCATCCAGTCTCTTTCTAAACACTTCCAGTGATGGCGACTCCACCACCTCCCTGGGCAGCACATTCCAAAGGCCAATCTCTCTTTCAACCTGCTCTATTCTATTCTATGAAGACCTTCTTCCTAACATCCAGGTTTAATTGGTGAGAGCAACAGACTTGGTTGCTGCCACCCGCTGCTAAGGGGTCTGAGTGGCCCCCAAATGGGGTTTGGAGGCAGGTAGAGGTTTCTTTTGGCAGGTGAAGGGGTTTTGTGGGCATCTAGAAGGGGTGTGGAGCCCCCTGAAAGGGTCTGGGATAGTGTCAGGGGGTTCTGGGCTGGTCTACCAGCGGGTCTGGGGACATTAGAAGCGTCTGGGGGTGCCTAAAATGGAGCTGGGCGTATCAGATGGGGGCTTTGGGTGCCTCCAAAGGGGTTTTGTGGGCATCTAAGTTGGGGAATCTGGGGGGGTCCTGAAGGAGTTGGGGGGTTCTCCTCAAGCTATGAGCAGACACACAGACAGTTGTTAAGGGACTTTCTTTGATCATTCCAGGTCTGGTGTGCTGGGACTGGCAGGATCTTCCTGAGCTGTCCACGTACAGTTTCTGTCGACACTCTTCAGCTCGTACATCCGGTTTGCTGACAGAGGGTGTGGGGTTTGTGGGGCCCGGCAGCGAGAGTTTTCCAAAGAGGAGCTCTTCAGGGCAGCTCCAAGGTTAGGTTTGGATTCTCCTGGAGTCGCACACAGAACGAGTCTCACGATTCCAGTGGTCTAATTTCATAGCTGCATTTTCTTCTCTCTGCCTAGGTGACAGGACAACCTCACTAATGAAGAGAGATAGCCTGAGCTCTGCAGGAACCTTGAACCCAAGCAGCCAGTGCCTTCTGTGAGTACAAGCTGTCCTTGCTCAACGTGGAACCAGTTGAGAGCTGAAGCCAGACCACACCGTAATTCCCTCAGCTTCCTCTTCTGCACATTAAACAGTCCCAGTTCCTTCAGCCACTCCTCCTAAGGCTTGTTATCCAGACCCCTCACCAGCTTTGTGGCCCTTCTCTGGACTCACTCTCTCACAAGGGGTGTCCTGGGGAACAGCACTTGTGCCCGGCCGGCCACTGGCTGGGTTTAACTCTGTTCCCCACCGCTCTTGGGGCCCAGCCATCCATCCTGTTCTGCTGTCCAGCAGTCCCTTTGAAAAAAAATCCATCTGAAAAAAGAAGTAGCAGAGAAGGAAAGTTGAAGCTGCAAAGATTGCAATCCCCTCAGTTCTGGTTGTAGCCAGGTGGGGGTTGGTCTCTTCTCCCAGGCAAGCAGCACCAGAGCAAGAGGGCACAGTCTCAAGCTGTGCCAGGGGAGGTTTAGGCTGAATGTTAGGAAGAGGTTTACAGCTTGGCCAAAGACTCTTCTGATCCCTGTCTTCTGGTCGTGACCAGCAGCGTGCACGGGTGGCCAAGAAGGCCACTGGCAACCTGGCCAATATCAGGATCAGAGTGGCCAGCAGGAGCAGGGAGGTCATTCTGCCCCTGCACTTGGCACTGGTTAGGGCACACCTTGAGTCCCGTGTCCAGTTCTGGGCCCCTCCGCTTAAGCAAGACGTTGAGTTGCTGGAAGGTGTCCGGAGAAGGGCAACAAATCTGGGGAGGGGTTTGGAGCACAGGCCTGTGAGGAGAGGCTGAGGGAGCTGGGGTTGCTTAGCCTGGAGAAGAGGAGGCTCAGGGGAGACCTTCTTGCTTTCTACGACTCCCTGAAAGGAGGTTGTAGCCAGGTGGGGGTTGGTCTCTTCTTCCAGGCAAGCAGCACCAGAACAAGAGGACACAGTCTCAAGCTGTGCCAGGGGAGGTTTAGGCTAGAGGTTAGGAAGAGGTTCTGCACAGAGAGAGTGATTGCCCATTGGAATGGGCTGCCCAGGGAGGTGGTGGAGTCACCATCTTTGGAGGTGTTCAGGAGGAGACTGGATAGGGTGCTTGGTTGCATGGTTTAGTTGATTAGGTGGTGTTGGATGATAGGTTGGACACGATGATCTTGAAGGTCTCTTCCAACCTGGTCCGGTCCATTCCATTCCAATCAACTAAACCACGGCACTGAGTGCCTCATCCAGTCTCTTTCTAAACACTTCCAGTGATGGTGACTCCACCACCTCCCTGGGCAGCACATTCCAAAGGCCAATCTCTCTTTCAACCTGCTCTATTCTATTCTATGAAGACCTTCTTCCTAACATCCAGGTTTAATTGGTGAGAGCAACAGACTTGGTTGCTGCCACCCGCTGCTAAGGGGTCTGAGTGGCCCCCAAATGGGGTTTGGAGGCAGGTAGAGGTTTCTTTTGGCAGGTGAAGGGGTTTTGTGGGCATCTAGAAGGGGTGTGGAGCCCCCTGAAAGGGTCTGGGATAGTGTCAGGGGGTTCTGGGCTGGTCCACCAGCGGGTCTGGGGACATTAGAAGCGTCTGGGGGTACCTAAAACGGAGCTGGGCGTATCAGATGGGGGGTTTGGGTGCCTCCAAAGGGGTTTTGTGGGCATCTAAGTTGGGGAATCTGGGGGGGTCCTGAAGGAGTTGGGGGGTTCTCCTCAAGCTATGAGCAGACACATAGACAGTTGTTAAGGGACTTTCTTTGATCATTCCAGGTCTGGTGTGCTGGGACTGGCAGGATCTTCCTGAGCTGTCCACGTACAGTTTCTGTCGACACTCTTCAGCTCGTACATCCGGTTTGCTGACAGAGGGTGTGGGGTTTGTGGGGCCCGGCAGCGAGACTTTTCCAAAGAGGAGCTCTTCAGGGCAGCTCCAAGGTTAGGTTTGGAGTCTCCTGGAGTCGCACACAGAACGAGTCTCACGATTCCAGTGGTCTAATTTCATAGCTGCATTTTCTTCTCTCTGCCTAGGTGACAGGACGACCTCACTAATGAAGAGAGATAGCCTGAGCTCTGCAGGAACCTTGAACCCAAGCAGCCAGTGCCTTCTGTGAGTACAAGCTGTCCTTGCTCAACGTGGAACTAGTTGAGAGCTGAAGCCAGACCACACCATAATTCCCTCAGCTTCCTCTTCTGCAGATTAAACAGTCCCAGTTCCTTCAGCCACTCCTCCTAAGGCTTGTTATCCAGACCCCTCACCAGCTTTGTGGCCCTTCTCTGGACTCACTCTCTCACAAGGGGTGTCCTGGGGAACACCACTTGTGCCCGGCCGGCCACCGGCTGGGTTTAACTCTGTTCCCCACCGCTCTCGGGGCCCAGCCATCCATCCTGTTCCGCTGTCCAGCAGTCCCTTTGAAAAAAAATCCATCTGAAAAAAGAAGTAGCAGAGAAGGAAAGTTGAAGCTGCAAAGATTGCAGTCCCCTCAGTTCTTGTGGTACCCGCTGTGAGATCCTAAGCCACCTGAACTGAGCCGGTCAGGCAGCCAAGCTAGTGCAGCAGTGTCTTCTGGAGAGTTGATAGGAGCCAGTTCTGTGGGGTTTGTTGAAGTGAGTGGCCAGTCGTTCTACATGAACAATTGTCTTAGTGCTAGCAAGTAGGAGGCTCTGAAGTGTGGTACTTTGAATGCTCCATTCATACTTGCCCTTCAGGAGGAGCCAGCTCTTTCATTGAAGGATCTTCCTGAGGTGTCCAAGTACAATTTCCGTTGACACTTTTCAGCTCTTACATCCAGGTTGCTGACAGAGGATGTTGGGTTTGTGGGCCCTGGCAGCGACAGTTTTCCAAAGAGGAGCTCTAAGGCCAGCTGCAAGGTTAGGTTTGGATTCTCCTGGGGTGCCTGTGCTTGAAAGCCCCCCAGAGGCCGTGCAGAGTGGTGCTCGCAGTAGCTCTGTGCAAGTCTGCCATGGGCTCAGGAGGCCAGTATCTAGAGAGAGGGAAGGACAGAGACACTTCTAAGACAGTTTTAAAGAAATAATTATGAGAAGAGGCAAATTAATTCTGGGGACTCATGTGATATGTCTGTTTAAGAGAAAAAAAAATGAAGGAGGTTTCTGACCATAACCAGGCTGACAAAGCACAGTAATGTGGTTTCCTATGGGATTCAACTCCTCCTGCATTGCACAGGACACTTCAACAGCTGTCCTGACAAGCTATAAGTAATGAACTTAATCCACCCTGTGCGAGCAATGGGGCAAAAGATTACAAAATCCATGTATGCAATTGAGACGTGTTACGTTGGGACGCCCAGGATACAGCTCATCAAGCTCTCCTAGTTTTTAGACGCAAGATGGAAGAAGGAAGGGGGAAGACAGAGCAGAAGGTCTATTTAAATATGAAACTCCTAGGCTGAAAGAAAAGAAAAACATTTTAAAGAGCACTCAGTGAGACTCTGTCACCAGCATAGCTAATCACAGAATCACTGAGTGTTAGGGGTTGGAAGGGACCCCAAAATAGCATCCGGTCCAACCCCTGTGCCAGTGCAGGATCACCTGGGGCAGGTTTTGAATGTCTCCAGAGACTCCACTAACTCTCTGGGCAGCCTGCTCCAGGGCTCTGGCACACACAGTGAAAAGGTTTTCCCTTCTGTTCCTGTGGAACTTCCTCCTTTTATTCGTCGGACACAGCGAAGCCGCTGGGTCGTGTTGCTGCGGCAAGGTGACCCACCCTGTAGTTGAGGGCCTGGGTCTCTGCCTTCATGGCAGCCTGTTCCCTTGGCACCCTGTCAGCTTAACAGCCTTGTACTCGGGGCCTGTGTGACGAGTTGTGGAGCCCTCCATCCCCCTTCTGTCCCCAGCAGCAGCCCAAGGTCCCTGTAAGCAGGGCTGGGGAGGCTGCTTTAGGCAGCTAACAGGAACCAACCTTGCCTGGCCCTTAGGGGGCTGAGGTCAGTCCCTGGGCTCCTGAAGAGGTGGTGTTGCGCTGCTGCCATGAGGGCCGGCCCGTAGGTGGGGCACGGGCCAGAGCCTGTGGCTCTCTGTGGGGCTTTTTGGGAGTGCTGCTGAGGCCTCACTCTGTCCTGTTGGCATCCTTTGTCAGGGTAGCCAGATCCTAGGCCTGATGTCTATCGTTAGCTCAATCGCAGAATTTCCTCGTCTGCTGTTCCTGTCCGTAAATTTTTGCCAGTGCTTCTGTAATAAAAAGGTTTTTATTTCTCCTGTAACTTGCAAGCTGGTGACCTCCTTAGGAGCACCACTGTGTTGTTCACAAAGTTCTTTGCTGTTGCAAAGCTGGGAGAAGTGTGAGGTTCAGCTGATGAAGTTTCTCTCTTTAGAAGTGTCTGCTCAGCCGTCCTCTTCCTGGATCTCGGAGCTTTGTCTCTCCCTGTTTGCGGTGCCCCGACAAGGACTTGTGCCGACACATCCTCGGGAAGCTGAAACCACCAAAGGGTTTAATGGGTTTGAGACAAAATTCACCCAACTCATTCTGCGGTGGTGTACGGGAAAGAGTCGGTAGGGGAAGCCGCAGGACAGCCTGCAGCAAAGCTCAGGACTTGCTCCCTCGCCTCTGCCTTCTGCACGGCTCCTCGTCGGCCGCCTGTAAGCGAGACGCTTCACCAGCTGGCTTGTTTGAATTCAGCAAAGTTATGGCATGGAAGTTATCTGGTAGGAGTCGTTGCTAAACAGATGTAGTTGAAGCTTTGTATCTTCCGTTCTCTCTACTAGTTATTCTAATCTTGCCCTGTTGGTTTAGCCCATCAGTTTTCATGTTCTCTTCATCTATTAGTAGCAGAAGAAAGGGCCCCTTGATTCCAGTATTTCTTGCTGTAGTTCAGAGGTAGAGTTGGCTTTCCCTCTGACCTTTTATACTTTTACTTTGTGTTAAGTGGAACCCAAAACTGAATAGGATACTTTGTGTAAAGCTTGAGCAGCCCTTAACTTTCGAATTATTATACTGCATGCACTACTGCTTTGCAACATTCACAGGACTGTGGTGGTGTCAGACAGTTCACTTGCATTTAGCTCCTCAGGGGCCAGGCCTTCCTTTGGGCTGATAGTCTTGGCCAAAGCTGCAATGTTCAGTCCTTGCTGTGAAAGGCAGGAGGTGCTGGCTGGGCAGTTTGCTTTATTTTGTGCCTTTTTGGGGGTGAATCAAAGGGAGTGGGGGGATTGTGGGTGGGCTGGTTCTGCCACGTGGGGCAGGGGGCTGCTGCAGCAGAGGAGCAGGTGAGCGAGGGCTGGGGTCCCCCCCTAAAGTGCTGAAAATTCTCCGAGGGCACCACAATATCTTTAAAAGTGTAAGTACTGGGGTGAGGCGAGGCGGAGGCAAACCTCTGGTTTGCAGCTGGAGAGGGAGAGCTTGGAGTGACTGGTGCGTAAGAAAGCTTTGGAAACGACCCCTGTCTGCCCTCTCTGCTTCTAAAAGGCTTTTAGCATTGGAAACTAAAACCCACGTGGGGGCCCGGCTGCTGCCCACGCCCAGGGAGGTGCTCAGTGCTGCCACCCGGTGTGTAACGGCCGGCAGTGCAGCCGTGCCGCGGCGTGTGCCGCCCCGGGGGAGCTCAATGCTGCCACCCGGTGTGTAACGGCCGGCAGTGCAGCCGTACCGCGGCGTGTGCCGCCCCGGGGGAGCTCAATGCTGCCACCCTGTGCGTAATGGCCGGCAGTGGAGCCGTGCAGCGGCGTGTGCCGCCCCGGGGGAGCTCAATGCTGCCACCCTGTGCGTAATGGCCGGCAGTGCAGCCGTGCCGCGGCGTGTGCCGCCCCGTGGGAGCTCAATGCTGCCACCCTGTGTGTAATGGCCGGCAGTGCAGCCGTACCGCGGCGTATAGCGCCCCGTGGGAGCTCAGTGCTCAACCCTGTGTGTAATGGCCGGCAGTGCTGCCGTGCCGCGGCGTGTGCCGCCCCGGGGGAGCTAATTTCTGCAGCCTAACTGCGCTGAATGCTCGAAAATTCTTAGGGGGAGAGCGGAGAGCTTGACTCGAGCGTCGCTATGGATCCGGCGCCTGCGCCGTAGCCCGGATCTGCTTCCCAGTCGCTTCCAGTTCTCTGCCAGTCCTTTGGTGGGAGGAAACTGTTGGGACCGGGAGGGCACCGGGAGGAGGCCATTACTGTGTAGTTTGGTAATACCGACGGCTGCAGCTGGTGCTGAGCTAAACAGAATGATCACAGAAGGCTTTTGTTCTGAAGCCAGAGCTGCCTGCTGGCGGAACGAACGTTTTTCTGACAGCTCTTGGAGGAACATTTCTGTACAGGTGATCCCCAGGGCTCCTCAGCTGCTCAGAACTCAACGTGTTGTCTTGGAGGGGAATAAAACCCATGAAAAGCTGAGAGTGAGGTGACAACGCAGGCACCGCCCCCCCCGGCGTGTCACCGTCCCCCCCGGCGTGGCACCACCCCCCCAGCGTGGCACCGCCCCCTCAGCGTGTCACCGCCCCCCTCCAGCGTGTCACCGCCCCCCTCCAGCGTGGCACCGCCCCCCCAGCGTGTCACCGCCCCCCCAGCGTGTCACCGCCCCCTCAGCGTGTCACCGCCCCCCCAGCGTGGCACCGCCCCCCCAGCGTGTCACCGCCCCCCCAGCGTGTCACCGCCCCCCTCCAGCGTGTCACCGCCCCCCTCCAGCGTGTCACCGCCCCCCTCCAGCGTGTCACCGCCCCCCTCCAGCGTGTCACCGCCCCCCTCCAGCGTGTCACCGCCCCCCTCCAGCGTGTCACCGCCCCCCTCCAGCGTGTCACCGCCCCCCTCCAGCGTGTCACCGCCCCCCTCCAGCGTGTCACCGCCCCCCTCCAGCGTGTCACCGCCCCCCTCCAGCGTGTCACCGCCCCCCTCCAGCGTGTCACCGCCCCCCTCCAGCGTGTCACCGCCCCCCTCCAGCGTGTCACCGCCCCCCTCCAGCGTGTCACCGCCCCCCTCCAGCGTGTCACCGCCCCCCTCCAGCGTGTCACCGCCCCCCTCCAGCGTGTCACCGCCCCCCAGCCTGAACCCCACCCCCCAGCATGGCACCGCCCTCAACAACATGGCGCCAGATGCTTTCAGGGTTGTGGCTCGTAGAGGTTGCAGCTCTTCTGCTGTGTCCCAGGTCAGTGCCAGTCTCTGCTGCTTTGTGGGGTTTCTCTATAGCAGCCGCTGGAGGTGCGCGGGGCTTGGGGGGGTGGCCACCGGCGGGGCAGCTCGGGGCTTTTGGGGGGGGGGGGGGGGCGTGTCCGGGCTTGGCCGGTGGGGCTCTGCGGGGGTGGCGGCTGCTGCCTCAACCGTACCCAGAGGCCCCGTGGGAGCTCAATGCTGCCACCCTGTGTGTAATGGCCGGCAGTGCAGCCGTGCCGCGGCGTGTGCCGCCCCGGGAGAGCTCAATGCTGCCACCCGGTGTGTAATGGCCGGCAGTGCAGCCGTCCCGCGGCGTGTGCCGCCCCGTGGGAGCTCAATGCTGCCACCCGGTGTGTAATGGCCGGCAGTGCAGCCGTGCCGCGGCGTGTGCCGCCCCGGGGGAGCTAATTTCTGCAGCCCAACTGCGCTGAATGCTCGAAAATTCTTAGGGGAAGAGCGGAGGGCGGAGAGCTTGACTCGAGCGCCGCTATGGATCCGGCGCCTGCGCCCTAGCCCGGCTCTGCTGGCGCCACAGGGGCAGCGTCCCGGTGGTCCCTATGGATACGGCGCCTGCGCCGCAGCGGGTCCCGTCCCGGTGTCGCTGCCGGCCCGGGACTCCCAGGTGTGTTCCTTCCGGCGTCTGAAGGTGGTCTGGGGCCATCGGCAGGGCTTTTGGGGGTGACGGAGGAGGTCTTGGGGACACCTAAAAGGGTCTGGGGATACGTAAAGTTCTGGTGGGGCCATCTGAAAGGGTCAAGGGTCGTGGAGAGGCAGCTGGGCACCTCCGACGGTCCCTTGGGGAGGTCTCTGCAGGCTCCCGTGGGAGCTGGGGGTGTCTCGGGGTGGGTTTGGGTATGGGTTTGTGCTGCAAACAGCGTTGATAATGACTTAGAGAAAGACACACAAGAGACTCAGTAAGTCTCTTGTATCGTGCTTCTATTCTGGCGCCTGACACAGGTAGGATCATTTCAAAAGAGCTGTGTGTCTTCAGAGAGGTTTGGGCAAACTTTTATACAAAAAGTTATCTGTCTATAATGACAGAGGTCCAGATGCTGCCTATCTATACAAAGCTTATCTATCTAAAAGAGCAGAAGTACACATATCATGCAGGTGTCCTTTATCGTATACAAAGGAGCATCTTGTCCAAGACTAACAGAAGTGAATCACTGACAAATCCTGTTATTCCTTCTCTATCCAAAGGCTGTCTGCCAACCCCTCTCCCCCTCCCTGCGTTCCAGCATTTCAGCTAACAAGCGGAAAATTCTTATCAACTCTGTGGTTCTGTTAATGAGACTTTTCTGTTCGTCAATTCCCCCCTTTCTCACAGCCAACAGTATATTCCTATACTATATTTTCTTAAGTCAAACTTTGGACCCAGGCTTTCTGAGCTATCTTTCCCATGCTGACACTTGTGGAAGTTACTCTCGGATGTAGTCACCCAGTCTGATGGCCCCCAAGTCCAATTCATTGAGGCTTCCCCAAATAAAGGGGTCCTCATTTGGCCTCGAGGAAGTTCAGTGCATATCCAACAGTTAGAGAGATTAGTTTGCAAAGCCAATTCTTGCCTAACGTGTAAGTACATATTGCCTTCCCATCCCTCAATTTCCTTGCTGTGCTGCAAAGATTTTGAGGGGAATTTCTAGGTATTAACTACAGCCAGGGCAATCCTTCAAGTGCCCTAGGAATGCAGTGAAAACCTTTTGGGAATTGTTCCTGCTCTGTTACTCCTCAAGCTATGAGGAGCTCTTCAGGGCAGCTCCAAGGTTAGGTTTGGATTCTCCTGGAGTCGCACACAGAACGAGTCTCACGATTCCAGTGGTCTAATTTCATAGCTGCATTTTCTTCTCTCTGCCTAGGTGACAGGACGACCTCACTAATGAAGAGAGATAGCCTGAGCTCTGCAGGAACCTTGAACCCAAGCAGCCAGTGCCTTCTGTGAGTACAAGCTGTCCTTGTTCAACGTGGAACTAGTTGAGAGCTGAAGCCAGACCATACCTTAATTCCCTCAGCTTCCTCTTCTGCAGATTAAACAGTCCCAGTTCCTTCAGCCACTCCTCGTAAGACTTGTTATCCAGACCCCTCACCAGCTTTGTGGCCCTTCTCTGGACTCACTCTCTCACAAGGGGTGTCCTGGGGAACACTACTTGTGCCCGGCCGGCCACCGGCTGGGTTTAACTCTGTTCCCCACCGCTCTTGGGGCCCAGCCATCCATCCTGTTCTGCTGTCCAGCAGTCCCTTTGAAAAAAAATCCATCTGAAAAAAGAAGTAGCAGAGAAGGAAAGCTGAAGCTGCAAAGATTGCAATCCCCTCAGTTCTGGTTGTAGCCAGGTGGGGGTTGGTCTCTTCTCCCAGGCAAGCAGCACCAGAGCAAGAGGGCACAGTCTCAAGCTGTGCCAGGGGAGGTTTAGGCTGAATGTTAGGAAGAGGTTTACAGCTTGGCCAAAGACTCTTCTGATCCCTGTCTTCTGGTCGTGACCAGCAGCGTGCACGGGTGGCCAAGAAGGCCACTGGCAACCTGGCCAATATCAGGATCAGAGTGGCCAGCAGGAGCAGGGAGGTCATTCTGCCCCTGCACTTGGCACTGGTTAGGGCACACCTTGAGTCCCGTGTCCAGTTCTGGGCCCCTCCGTTTAAGCAAGACGTTGAGTTGCTGGAAGGTGTCCGGAGAAGGGCAACAAAGCTGGGGCGGGGTTTGGAGCACAGGCCTGTGAGGAGAGGCTGAGGGAGCTGGGGTTGCTTAGCCTGGAGAAGAGGAGGCTCAGGGGAGACCTTCTTGCTTTCTACGACTCCCTGAAGGGAGGTTGTAGCCAGGTGGGGGTTGGTCTCTTCTTCCAGGCAAGCAGCACCAGAACAAGAGGACACAGTCTCAAGCTGTGCCAGGGGAGGTTTAGGCTAGAGGTTAGGAAGAGGTTCTGCACAGAGAGAGTGATTGCCCATTGGAATGGGCTGCCCAGGGAGGTGGTGGAGTCACCATCTTTGGAGGTGTTCAGGAGGAGACTGGGTAGGGTGCTTGGTTGCATGGTTTAGTTGATTAGGTGGTGTTGGATGATAGGTTGGACACGATGATCTTGAAGGTCTCTTCCAACCTGGTCCGGTCCATTCCATTCCAATCAACTAAACCACGGCACTGAGTGCCTCATCCAGTCTCTTTCTAAACACTTCCAGTGATGGCGACTCCACCACCTCCCTGGGCAGCACATTCCAAAGGCCAATCTCTCTTTCAACCTGCTCTATTCTATTCTATGAAGACCTTCTTCCTAACATCCAGGTTTAATTGGTGAGAGCAACAGACTTGGTTGCTGCCACCCGCTGCTAAGGGGTCTGAGTGGCCCCCAAATGGGGTTTGGAGGCAGGTAGAGGTTTCTTTTGGCAGGTGAAGGGGTTTTGTGGGCATCTAGAAGGGGTGTGGAGCCCCCTGAAAGGGTCTGGGATAGTGTCAGGGGGTTCTGGGCTGGTCTACCAGCGGGTCTGGGGACATTAGAAGCGTCTGGGGGTGCCTAAAACGGAGCTGGGCGTATCAGATGGGGGCTTTGGGTGCCTCCAAAGGGGTTTTGTGGGCATCTAAGTTGGGGAATCTGGGGGGGTCCTGAAGGAGTTGGGGGGTTCTCCTCAAGCTATGAGCAGACACACAGACAGTTGTTAAGGGACTTTCTTTGATCATTCCAGGTCTGGTGTGCTGGGACTGGCAGGATCTTCCTGAGCTGTCCACGTACAGTTTCTGTCGACACTCTTCAGCTCGTACATCCGGTTTGCTGACAGAGGGTGTGGGGTTTGTGGGGCCCGGCAGCGAGAGTTTTCCAAAGAGGAGCTCTTCAGGGCAGCTCCAAGGTTAGGTTTGGATTCTCCTGGAGTCGCACACAGAACGAGTCTCACGATTCCAGTGGTCTAATTTCATAGCTGCATTTTCTTCTCTCTGCCTAGGTGACAGGACGACCTCACTAATGAAGAGAGATAGCCTGAGCTCTGCAGGAACCTTGAACCCAAGCAGCCAGTGCCTTCTGTGAGTACAAGCTGTCCTCGCTCAACGTGGAACCAGTTGAGAGCTGAAGCCAGACCACACCGTAATTCCCTCAGCTTCCTCTTCTGCAGATTAAACAGTCCCAGTTCCTTCAGCCACTCCTCCTAAGGCTTGTTATCCAGACCCCTCACCAGCTTTGTGGCCCTTCTCTGGACTCACTCTCTCACAAGGGGTGTCCTGGGGAACAGCACTTGTGCCCGGCCGGCCACCGGCTGGGTTTAACTCTGTTCCCCACCGCTCTCGGGGCCCAGCCATCCATCCTGTTCTGCTGTCCAGCAGTCCCTTTGAAAAAAAATCCATCTGAAAAAAGAAGTAGCAGAGAAGGAAAGTTGAAGCTGCAAAGATTGCAGTCCCCTCAGTTCTTGTGGTACCCGCTGTGAGATCCTAAGCCACCTGAACTGAGCCGGTCAGGCAGCCAAGCTAGTGCAGCAGTGTCTTCTGGAGAGTTGATAGGAGCCAGTTCTGTGGGGTTTGTTGAAGTGAGTGGCCAGTCGTTCTACATGAACAATTGTCTTAGTGCTAGCAAGCAGGAGGCTCTGAAGTGTGGTACTTTGAGAGCTCCATTCATACTTGCCCTTCAGGAGGAGCCAGCTCTTTCATTGAAGGATCTTCCTGAGGTGTCCAAGTACAATTTCCGTTGACACTTTTCAGCTCTTACATCCAGGTTGCTGACAGAGGATGTTGGGTTTGTGGGCCCTGGCAGCGACAGTTTTCCAAAGAGGAGCTCTAAGGCCAGCTGCAAGGTTAGGTTTGGATTCTCCTGGGGTGCCTGTGCTTGAAAGCCCCCCAGAGGCCGTGCAGAGTGGTGCTCGCAGTAGCTCTGTGCAAGTCTGCCATGGGCTCAGGAGGCCAGTATCTAGAGAGAGGGAAGGACAGAGACACTTCTAAGACAGTTTTAAAGAAATAATTATGAGAAGAGGCAAATTAATTCTGGGGACTCATGTGATATATCTGTTTAAGAGAAAAAAAAATGAAGGAGGTTTCTGACCATAACCAGGCTGACAAAGCACAGTAATGTGGTTTCCTATGGGATTCAACTCCTCCTGCATTGCACAGGACACTTCAACAGCTGTCCTGACAAGCTCTAAGTAATGAACTTAATCCACCCTGTGCAAGCAATGGGGCAAAAGATTACAAAATCCATGTATGCAATTGAGATGTGTTACGTTGGGACGCCCAGGATACAGCTCATCAAGCTCTCCTAGTTTTTAGACGCAAGATGGAAGAAGGAAGGGGGAAGACAGAGCAGAAGGTCTATTTAAATATGAAACTCCTAGGCTGAAAGAAAAGAAAAACATTTTAAAGAGCACTCAGTGAGACTCTGTCACCAGCATAGCTAATCACAGAATCACTGAGTGTTAGGGGTTGGAAGGGACCCCAAAATAGCATCCGGTCCAACCCCTGTGCCAGTGCAGGATCACCTGGGGCAGGTTTTGAATGTCTCCAGAGACTCCACTAACTCTCTGGGCAGCCTGCTCCAGGGCTCTGGCACACACAGTGAAAAGGTTTTCCCTTCTGTTCCTGTGGAACTTCCTCCTTTTATTCGTCGGACACAGCGAAGCCGCTCGGTCGTGTTGCTGCGGCAAGGTGACCCACCCTGTAGTTGAGGGCCTGGGTCTCTGCCTTCATGGCAGCCTGTTCCCTTGGCACCCTGTCAGCTTAACAGCCCTGTACTCGGGGCCTGTGTGACGAGTTGTGGAGCCCTCCATCCCCCTTCTGTCCCCAGCAGCAGCCCAAGGTCCCTGTAAGCAGGGCTGGGGAGGCTGCTTTAGGCAGCTAACAGGAACCAACCTTGCCTGGCCCTTAGGGGACTGAGGTCAGTCCCTGGGCTCCTGAAGAGGTGGTGTTGCGCTGCTGCCATGAGGGCCGGCCCGTAGGTGGGGCACGGGCCAGAGCCTGTGGCTCTCTGTGGGGCTTTTTGGGAGTGCTGCTGAGGCCTCACTCTGTCCTGTTGGCATCCTTTGTCAGGGTAGCCAGATCCTAGGCCTGATGTCTATCGTTAGCTCAATCGCAGAATTTCCTCGTTTGCTGTTCCTGTCCATAAATTTTTGCCAGTGCTTCTGTAATAAAAAGGTTTTTATTTCTCCTGTAACTTGCAAGCTGGTGACTTCCTTAGGAGCACCACTGTGTTGTTCACAAAGTTCTTTGCTGTTGCAAAGCTGGGAGAAGTGTGAGGTTCAGCTGATGAAGTTTCTCTCTTTAGGGGTGTCTGCTCAGCCGTCCTCTTCCTGGATCTCGGAGCTTTGTCTCTCCCTGTTTGCGGTGCCCCGACAAGGACTTGTGCCGACACATCCTCGGGAAGCTGAAACCACCAAAGGGTTTAATGGGTTTGAGACAAAATTCACCCAACTCATTCTGCGGTGGTGTACGGGAAAGAGTCGGTAGGGGAAGCCGCAGGACAGCCTGCAGCAAAGCTCAGGACTTGCTCCCTCGCCTCTGCCTTCTGCACGTCTCCTCGTCGGCCGCCTGTAAGCGAGACGCTTCACCAGCTGGCTTGTTTGAATTCAGCAAAGTTATGGCATGGAAGTTATCTGGTAGGAGTCGTTGCTAAACAGATGTAGTTGAAGCTTTGTATCTTCCGTTCTCTCTACGAGTTATTCTAATCTTGCCCTGTTGGTTTAGCCCATCAGTTTTCATGTTCTCTTCATCTATTAGTAGCAGAAGAAAGGGCCCCTTGATTCCAGTATTTCTTGCTGTAGTTCAGAGGTAGAGTTGGCTTTCCCTCTGACCTTTTATACTTTTACTTTGTGTTAAGTGGAACCCAAAACTGAATAGGATACTTTGTGTAAAGCTTGAGCAGCCCTTAACTTTCGAATTATTATACTGCATGCACTACTGCTTTGCAACATTCACAGGACTGTGGTGGTGTCAGACAGTTCACTTGCATTTAGCTCCTCAGGGGCCAGGCCTTCCTTTGGGCTGATAGTCTTGGCCAAAGCTGCAATGTTCAGTCCTTGCTGTGAAAGGCAGGAGGTGCTAGCTGGGCAGTTTGCTTTATTTTGTGCCTTTCTGGGGGCGAATCAAAGGGAGTGGGGGGATTGTGGGTGGGCTGGTTCTGCCACGTGGGGCAGGGGGCTGCTGCAGCAGAGGACCAGGTGAGCGAGGGCTGGGGGCCCCCCCCCTAAAGTGCTGAAAATTCTCCGAGGGCACCACACTATCTTTAAAAGTGTAAGTACTGGGGTGAGGCGAGGCGGAGGCAAACCTCTGGTTTGCAGCTGGAGAGGGAGGGCTTGGAGTGACTGGTGCGTAAGAAAGCTTTGGAAACGACCCCTGTCTGCCCTCTCTGCTTCTAAAAGGCTTTTAGCATTGGAAACTAAAACCCACGTGGGGGCCCGGCTGCTGCCCACGCCCAGGGAGGTGCTCAGTGCTGCCACCCGGTGTGTAACGGCCGGCAGTGCAGCCGTGCCGCGGCGTGTGCCGCCCCGGGGGAGCTCAATGCTGCCCCCCTGTGTGTAACGGCCAGCAGTGCAGCCGTGCCGCGGCGTGTGCCGCCCCGGGGGAGCTAATTTCTGCAGCCTAACTGCGCTGAATGCTCGAAAATTCTTAGGGGAAGAGCGGAGAGCTTGACTCGAGCGTCGCTATGGATCCGGCGCCTGCGCCCTAGCCCGGCTCTGCTGGCGCCAGAGGGGCAGCGTCCCGGTGGTCGCTATGGATACGGCGCCTGCGTCCTAGCCCGGCTGTGCTCGCGACAGAGGGGCAGCGTCCCGGTGGTCGCTATGGATACGGCGCCTGCGCCCTAGCCCGGCTCGGCTGGCCCCCGGGGGGCAGCGTCCCGGTCGTCGCTATGGATACGGCGCCTGCGCCCTAGCCCGGCTCGGCTGGCCCCCGGGGGGCAGCGTCCCGGTCATCGCTATGGATACGGCGCCTGCGCCGCAGCGGGTCCGGTCCCGCGCACGCGCCCTCCTCGCGGGCTTCGCCCCGCTTTTCTGGCCGGGGGGGCGGGCGCCGCGCTGAGCAGCTTTGGAGCCGGAGCTGTCGCGGAGAGCCCTGATTCGGTGCCTGACGCCGTTCTGTGCCCCAGGGTGCCTGCGAACCGCCGTACTTTGGCGGGGCAAGGGGTCGTGACGCATTCGGGAAGCTTGCAGTGCGGTTTCCGGTGTCGCTGCCGGCCCGGGACTCCCAGGTGTGTTCCTTCCGGCGTCTGAAGGTGGTCTGGGGCCATCGGCAAGGCTTTTGGGGGTGACGGAGGAGGTCTGGGGGCACCTAAAAGGGTCTGGGTAAAGTTCTCGTGGGTCCATCTGAAAGGATCAAGGGTCGTGGAGAGGCAGCTGGGCACCTCCGACGGACCCTTTGGGAGGTCTCTGCAGGCTCCCGTGGGAGCTGGGGGTGTCTCGGGGTGGGTTTTGGTTTGGGTTTGTGCTGCAAACAGCGTTGATAATGACTTAGAGAAAGACACACAAGAGACTCAGTAAGTCTCTTGTATCGTGCTTCTATTCTGGCGCCTGACACAGGTAGGATCATTTCAAAAGAGCTGTGTGTCTTCAGAGAGGTTTGGGCAAACTTTTATACAAAAAGTTATCTGTCTATAATGACAGAGGTCCAGATGCTGCCTATCTATACAAAGCTTATCTATCTAAAAGAGCAGAAGTACACATATCATGCAGGTGTCCTTTATCGTATACAAAAGAGCATCTTGTCCAAGACTAACAGAAGTGAATCACTGACAAATCCTGTTATTCCTTCTCTATCCAAAGGCTGTCTGCCAGCCCCTCTCCCCCTCCCTGCGTTCCAGCATTTCAGCTAACAAGCGGAAAATTCTTATCAACTCTGTGGTTCTGTTAATGAGACTTTTCTGTTCATCAATTCCCCCCTTTCTCACAGCCAACAGTATATTCCTATACTATATTTTCTTAAGTCAAACTTTGGACCCAGGCTTTCTGAGCTATCTTTCCCATGCTGACACTTGTGGAAGTTACTCTCGGATGTAGTCACCCAGTCTGATGCCCCCCAAGTCCAATTCATTGAGGCTTCCCCAAATAAAGGGGTCCTCATTTGGCCTCGAGGAAGTTCAGTGCATATCCAACAGTTAGAGAGATTAGTTTGCAAAGCCAATTCTTGCCTAACGTGTAAGTACATATTGCCTTCCCATCCCTCAATTTCCTTGCTGTGCTGCAAAGATTTTGAGGGGAATTTCTAGGTATTAACTACAGCCAGGGCAATCCTTCAAGTGCCCTAGGAATGCAGTGAAAACCTTTTGGGAATTGTTCCTGCTCTGGTACTCCTCAAGCTATGAGGAGCTCTTCAGGGCAGCTCCAAGGTTAGGTTTGGATTCTCCTGGAGTCTCACACAGAACGAGTCTCACGATTCCAGTGGTCTAATTTCATAGCTGCATTTTCTTCTCTCTGCCTAGGTGACAGGACGACCTCACTAATGAAGAGAGATAGCCTGAGCTCTGCAGGAACCTTGAACCCAAGCAGCCAGTGCCTTCTGTGAGTACAAGCTGTCCTTGTTCAACGTGGAGGTAGTTGAGAGCTGAAGCCAGACCACACCGTAATTCCCTCAGCTTCCTCTTCTGCACATTAAACAGTCCCAGTTCCTTCAGCCACTCCTCCTAAGGCTTGTTATCCAGACCCCTCACCAGCTTTGTGGCCCTTCTCTGGACTCACTCTCTCACAAGGGGTGTCCTGGGGAACAGCACTTGTGCCCGGCCGGCCACCGGCTGGGTTTAACTCTGTTCCCCACCGCTCTTGGGGCCCAGCCATCCATCCTGTTCTGCTGTCCAGCAGTCCCTTTGAAAAAAAATCCATCTGAAAAAAGAAGTAGCAGAGAAGGAAAGCTGAAGCTGCAAAGATTGCAGTCCCCTCAGTTCTGGTTGTAGCCAGGTGGGGGTTGGTCTCTTCTCCCAGGCAAGCAGCACCAGAACAAGAGGACACAGTCTCAAGCTGTGCCAGGGGAGGTTTAGGCTGAATGTTAGGAAGTGGTTTACAGCTTGGCCAAAGACTCTTCTGATCCCTGTCTTCTGGTCGTGACCAGCAGCGTGCACGGGTGGCCAAGAAGGCCACTGGCAACCTGGCCAATATCAGGATCAGAGTGGCCAGCAGGAGCAGGGAGGTCATTCTGCCCCTGCACTTGGCACTGGTTAGGGCACACCTTGAGTCCCCTGTCCAGTTCTGGGCCCCTCCGTTTAAGCAAGACGTTGAGTTGCTGGAAGGTGTCCGGAGAAGGGCAACAAAGCTGGGGAGGGGTTTGGAGCACAGGCCTGTGAGGAGAGGCTGAGGGAGCTGGGGTTGCTTAGCCTGGAGAAGAGGAGGCTCAGGGGAGACCTTCTTGCTTTCTACGACTCCCTGAAGGGAGGTTGTAGCCAGGTGGGGGTTGGTCTCTTCTTCCAGGCAAGCAGCACCAGAACAAGAGGACACAGTCTCAAGCTGTGCCAGGGGAGGTTTAGGCTAGAGGTTAGGAAGAGGTTCTGCACAGAGAGAGTGATTGCCCATTGGAATGGGCTGCCCAGGGAGGTGGTGGAGTCACCATCTTTGGAGGTGTTCAGGAGGAGACTGGGTAGGGTGCTTGGTTGCATGGTTTAGTTGATTAGGTGGTGTTGGATGATAGGTTGGACACGATGATCTTGAAGGTCTCTTCCAACCTGGTCCGGTCCATTCCATTCCAATCAACTAAACCACGGCACTGAGTGCCTCATCCAGTCTCTTTCTAAACACTTCCAGTGATGGCGACTCCACCACCTCCCTGGGCAGCACATTCCAAAGGCCAATCTCTCTTTCAACCTGCTCTATTCTATTCTATGAAGACCTTCTTCCTAACATCCAGGTTTAATTGGTGAGAGCAACAGACTTGGTTGCTGCCACCCGCTGCTAAGGGGTCTGAGTGGCCCCCAAATGGGGTTTGGAGGCAGGTAGAGGTTTCTTTTGGCAGGTGAAGGGGTTTTGTGGGCATCTAGAAGGGGTGTGGAGCCCCCTGAAAGGGTCTGGGATAGTGTCAGGGGGTTCTGGGCTGGTCTACCAGCGGGTCTGGGGACATTAGAAGCGTCTGGGGGTGCCTAAAACGGAGCTGGGCGTATCAGATGGGGGCTTTGGGTGCCTCCAAAGGGGTTTTGTGGGCATCTAAGTTGGGGAATCTGGGGGGGTCCTGAAGGAGTTGGGGGGTTCTCCTCAAGCTATGAGCAGACACACAGACAGTTGTTAAGGGACTTTCTTTGATCATTCCAGGTCTGGTGTGCTGGGACTGGCAGGATCTTCCTGAGCTGTCCACGTACAGTTTCTGTCGACACTCTTCAGCTCGTACATCCGGTTTGCTGACAGAGGGTGTGGGGTTTGTGGGGCCCGGCAGCGAGAGTTTTCCAAAGAGGAGCTCTTCAGGGCAGCTCCAAGGTTAGGTTTGGATTCTCCTGGAGTCGCACACAGAACGAGTCTCACGATTCCAGTGGTCTAATTTCATAGCTGCATTTTCTTCTCTCTGCCTAGGTGACAGGACAACCTCACTAATGAAGAGAGATAGCCTGAGCTCTGCAGGAACCTTGAACCCAAGCAGCCAGTGCCTTCTGTGAGTACAAGCTGTCCTTGCTCAACGTGGAACCAGTTGAGAGCTGAAGCCAGACCACACCGTAATTCCCTCAGCTTCCTCTTCTGCACATTAAACAGTCCCAGTTCCTTCAGCCACTCCTCCTAAGGCTTGTTATCCAGACCCCTCACCAGCTTTGTGGCCCTTCTCTGGACTCACTCTCTCACAAGGGGTGTCCTGGGGAACAGCACTTGTGCTCGGCCGGCCACCGGCTGGGTTTAACTCTGTTCCCCACCGCTCTTGGGGCCCAGCCATCCATCCTGTTCTGCTGTCCAGCAGTCCCTTTGAAAAAAAATCCATCTGAAAAAAGAAGTAGCAGAGAAGGAAAGCTGAAGCTGCAAAGATTGCAATCCCCTCAGTTCTGGTTGTAGCCAGGTGGGGGTTGGTCTCTTCTCCCAGGCAAGCAGCACCAGAGCAAGAGGGCACAGTCTCAAGCTGTGCCAGGGGAGGTTTAGGCTGAATGTTAGGAAGAGGTTTACAGCTTGGCCAAAGACTCTTCTGATCCCTGTCTTCTGGTCGTGACCAGCAGCGTGCACGGGTGGCCAAGAAGGCCACTGGCAACCTGGCCAATATCAGGATCAGAGTGGCCAGCAGGAGCAGGGAGGTCATTCTGCCCCTGCACTTGGCACTGGTTAGGGCACACCTTGAGTCCCGTGTCCAGTTCTGGGCCCCTCCGTTTAAGCAAGACGTTGAGTTGCTGGAAGGTGTCCGGAGAAGGGCAACAAATCTGGGGAGGGGTTTGGAGCACAGGCCTGTGAGGAGAGGCTGAGGGAGCTGGGGTTGCTTAGCCTGGAGAAGAGGAGGCTCAGGGGAGACCTTCTTGCTTTCTACGACTCCCTGAAAGGAGGTTGTAGCCAGGTGGGGGTTGGTCTCTTCTTCCAGGCAAGCAGCACCAGAACAAGAGGACACAGTCTCAAGCTGTGCCAGGGGAGGTTTAGGCTAGAGGTTAGGAAGAGGTTCTGCACAGAGAGAGTGATTGCCCATTGGAATGGGCTGCCCAGGGAGGTGGTGGAGTCACCATCTTTGGAGGTGTTCAGGAGGAGACTGGATAGGGTGCTTGGTTGCATGGTTTAGTTGATTAGGTGGTGTTGGATGATAGGTTGGACACGATGATCTTGAAGGTCTCTTCCAACCTGGTCCGGTCCATTCCATTCCAATCAACTAAACCACGGCACTGAGTGCCTCATCCAGTCTCTTTCTAAACACTTCCAGTGATGGTGACTCCACCACCTCCCTGGGCAGCACATTCCAAAGGCCAATCTCTCTTTCAACCTGCTCTATTCTATTCTATGAAGACCTTCTTCCTAACATCCAGGTTTAATTGGTGAGAGCAACAGACTTGGTTGCTGCCACCCGCTGCTAAGGGGTCTGAGTGGCCCCCAAATGGGGTTTGGAGGCAGGTAGAGGTTTCTTTTGGCAGGTGAAGGGGTTTTGTGGGCATCTAGAAGGGGTGTGGAGCCCCCTGAAAGGGTCTGGGATAGTGTCAGGGGGTTCTGGGCTGGTCCACCAGCGGGTCTGGGGACATTAGAAGCGTCTGGGGGTACCTAAAATGGAGCTGGGCGTATCAGATGGGGGGTTTGGGTGCCTCCAAAGGGGTTTTGTGGGCATCTAAGTTGGGGAATCTGGGGGGGTCCTGAAGGAGTTGGGGGGTTCTCCTCAAGCTATGAGCAGACACACAGACAGTTGTTAACGGACTTTCTTTGATCATTCCAGGTCTGGTGTGCTGGGACTGGCAGGATCTTCCTGAGCTGTCCACGTACAGTTTCTGTCGACACTCTTCAGCTCGTACATCCGGTTTGCTGACAGAGGGTGTGGGGTTTGTGGGGCCCGGCAGCGAGACTTTTCCAAAGAGGAGCTCTTCAGGGCAGCTCCAAGGTTAGGTTTGGAGTCTCCTGGAGTCGCACACAGAACGAGTCTCACGATTCCAGTGGTCTAATTTCATAGCTGCATTTTCTTCTCTCTGCCTAGGTGACAGGACGACCTCACTAATGAAGAGAGATAGCCTGAGCTCTGCAGGAACCTTGAACCCAAGCAGCCAGTGCCTTCTGTGAGTACAAGCTGTCCTTGCTCAACGTGGAACTAGTTGAGAGCTGAAGCCAGACCACACCATAATTCCCTCAGCTTCCTCTTCTGCACATTAAACAGTCCCAGTTCCTTCAGCCACTCCTCCTAAGGCTTGTTATCCAGACCCCTCACCAGCTTTGTGGCCCTTCTCTGGACTCACTCTCTCACAAGGGGTGTCCTGGGGAACACTACTTGTGCCCGGCCGGCCACCGGCTGGGTTTAACTCTGTTCCCCACCGCTCTCGGGGCCCAGCCATCCATCCTGTTCCGCTGTCCAGCAGTCCCTTTGAAAAAAAATCCATCTGAAAAAAGAAGTAGCAGAGAAGGAAAGTTGAAGCTGCAAAGATTGCAGTCCCCTCAGTTCTTGTGGTACCCTCTGTGAGATCCTAAGCCACCTGAACTGAGCCGGTCAGGCAGCCAAGCTAGTGCAGCAGTGTCTTCTGGAGAGTTGATAGGAGCCAGTTCTGTGGGGTTTGTTGAAGTGAGTGGCCAGTCGTTCTACATGAACAATTGTCTTAGTGCTAGCAAGTAGGAGGCTCTGAAGTGTGGTACTTTGAGAGCTCCATTCATACTTGCCCTTCAGGAGGAGCCAGCTCTTTCATTGAAGGATCTTCCTGAGGTGTCCAAGTACAATTTCCGTTGACACTTTTCAGCTCTTACATCCAGGTTGCTGACAGAGGATGTTGGGTTTGTGGGCCCTGGCAGCGACAGTTTTCCAAAGAGGAGCTCTAAGGCCAGCTGCAAGGTTAGGTTTGGATTCTCCTGGGGTGCCTGTGCTTGAAAGCCCCCCAGAGGCCGTGCAGAGTGGTGCTCGCAGTAGCTCTGTGCAAGTCTGCCATGGGCTCAGGAGGCCAGTATCTAGAGAGAGGGAAGGACAGAGACACTTCTAAGACAGTTTTAAAGAAATAATTATGAGAAGAGGCAAATTAATTCTGGGGACTCATGTGATATGTCTGTTTAAGAGAAAAAAAAATGAAGGAGGTTTCTGACCATAACCAGGCTGACAAAGCACAGTAATGTGGTTTCCTATGGGATTCAACTCCTCCTGCATTGCACAGGACACTTCAACAGCTGTCCTGACAAGCTATAAGTAATGAACTTAATCCACCCTGTGCGAGCAATGGGGCAAAAGATTACAAAATCCATGTATGCAGTTGAGACGTGTTACGTTGGGACGCCCAGGATACAGCTCATCAAGCTCTCCTAGTTTTTAGACGCAAGATGGAAGAAGGAAGGGGGAAGACAGAGCAGAAGGTCTATTTAAATATGAAACTCCTAGGCTGAAAGAAAAGAAAAACATTTTAAAGAGCACTCAGTGAGACTCTGTCACCAGCATAGCTAATCACAGAATCACTGAGTGTTAGGGGTTGGAAGGGACCCCAAAATAGCATCCGGTCCAACCCCTGTGCCAGTGCAGGATCACCTGGGGCAGGTTTTGAATGTCTCCAGAGACTCCACTAACTCTCTGGGCAGCCTGCTCCAGGGCTCTGGCACACACAGTGAAAAGGTTTTCCCTTCTGTTCCTGTGGAACTTCCTCCTTTTATTCGTCGGACACAGCGAAGCCGCTGGGTCGTGTTGCTGCGGCAAGGTGACCCACCCTGTAGTTGAGGGCCTGGGTCTCTGCCTTCATGGCAGCCTGTTCCCTTGGCACCCTGTCAGCTTAACAGCCTTGTACTCGGGGCCTGTGTGACGAGTTGTGGAGCCCTCCATCCCCCTTCTGTCCCCAGCAGCAGCCCAAGGTCCCTGTAAGCAGGGCTGGGGAGGCTGCTTTAGGCAGCTAACAGGAACCAACCTTGCCTGGCCCTTAGGGGGCTGAGGTCAGTCCCTGGGCTCCTGAAGAGGTGGTGTTGCGCTGCTGCCATGAGGGCCGGCCCGTAGGTGGGGCACGGGCCAGAGCCTGTGGCTCTCTGTGGGGCTTTTTGGGAGTGCTGCTGAGGCCTCACTCTGTCCTGTTGGCATCCTTTGTCAGGGTAGCCAGATCCTAGGCCTGATGTCTATCGTTAGCTCAATCGCGGAATTTCCTCGTCTGCTGTTCCTGTCCGTAAATTTTTGCCAGTGCTTCTGTAATAAAAAGGTTTTTATTTCTCCTGTAACTTGTAAGCTGGTGACCTCCTTAGGAGCACCACTGTGTTGTTCACAAAGTTCTTTGCTGTTGCAAAGCTGGGAGAAGTGTGAGGTTCAGCTGATGAAGTTTCTCTCTTTAGGGGTGTCTGCTCAGCCGTCCTCTTCCTGGATCTCGGAGCTTTGTCTCTCCCTGTTTGCGGTGCCCCGACAAGGACTTGTGCCGACACATCCTCGGGAAGCGGAAACCACCAAAGGGTTTAATGGGTTTGAGACAAAATTCACCCAACTCCTTCTGCGGTGGTGTACGGGAAAGAGTCGGTAGGGGAAGCCGCAGGACAGCCTGCAGCAAAGCTCAGGACTTGTTCCCTCGCCTCTGCCTTCTGCACGTCTCCTCGTCGGCCGCCTGTAAGCGAGACGCTTCACCAGCTGGCTTGTTTGAATTCAGCAAAGTTATGGCATGGAAGTTATCTGGTAGGAGTCGTTGCTAAACACATGTAGTTGAAGCTTTGTATCTTCCGTTCTCTCTACTAGTTATTCTAATCTTGCCCTGTTGGTTTAGCCCATCAGTTTTCATGTTCTCTTCATCTATTAGTAGCAGAAGAAAGGGCCCCTTGATTCCAGTATTTCTTGCTGTAGTTCAGAGGTAGAGTTGGCTTTCCCTCTGACCTTTTATACTTTTACTTTGTGTTAAGTGGAACCCAAAACTGAATAGGATACTTTGTGTAAAGCTTGAGCAGCCCTTAACTTTCGAATTATTATACTGCATGCACTACTGCTTTGCAACATTCACAGGACTGTGGTGGTGTCAGACAGTTCACTTGCATTTAGCTCCTCAGGGGCCAGGCCTTCCTTTGGGCTGATAGTCTTGGCCAAAGCTGCAATGTTCAGTCCTTGCTGTGAAAGGCAGGAGGTGCTGGCTGGGCAGTTTGCTTTATTTTGTGCCTTTTTGGGGGTGAATCAAAGGGAGTGGGGGGATTGTGGGTGGGCTGGTTCTGCCACGTGGGGCAGGGGGCTGCTGCAGCAGAGGAGCAGGTGAGCGAGGGCTGGGGTCCCCCCCTAAAGTGCTGAAAATTCTCCGAGGGCACCACAATATCTTTAAAAGTGTAAGTACTGGGGTGAGGTGAGGCGGAGGCAAACCTCTGGTTTGCAGCTGGAGAGGGAGAGCTTGGATTGACTGGTGCGTATGAAAGCTTTGGAAACGACCCCTGTCTGCCCTCTCTGCTTCTAAAAGGCTTTTAGCATTGGAAACTAAAACCCACGTGGGGGCCCGGCTGCTGCCCACGCCCAGGGAGGTGCTCAGTGCTGCCACCCGGTGTGTAACGGC
Source organism: Melanerpes formicivorus (assembly GCF_026170545.1). NCBI lineage: Eukaryota > Metazoa > Chordata > Aves > Piciformes > Picidae > Melanerpes > Melanerpes formicivorus. The sequence continues at coordinate 70,657 of NW_027142397.1, read as the reverse complement.
TGGCAGTGCAGCCGTGCCGCGGCGTGTGCCGCCCCGGGGGAGCTCAATGCTGCCACCCGGTGTGTAACGGCCGGCAGTGCAGCCGTACCGCGGCGTGTGCCGCCCCGGGGGAGCTCAATGCTGCCACCCTGTGCGTAATGGCCGGCAGTGGAGCCGTGCAGCGGCGTGTGCCGCCCCGGGGGAGCTCAATGCTGCCACCCTGTGCGTAATGGCCGGCAGTGCAGCCGTGCCGCGGCGTGTGCCGCCCCGTGGGAGCTCAATGCTGCCACCCTGTGTGTAATGGCCGGCAGTGCAGCCGTACCGCGGCGTATAGCGCCCCGTGGGAGCTCAGTGCTCAACCCTGTGTGTAATGGCCGGCAGTGCTGCCGTGCCGCGGCGTGTGCCGCCCCGGGGGAGCTAATTTCTGCAGCCTAACTGCGCTGAATGCTCGAAAATTCTTAGGGGGAGAGCGGAGAGCTTGACTCGAGCGTCGCTATGGATCCGGCGCCTGCGCCGTAGCCCGGATCTGCTTCCCAGTCGCTTCCAGTTCTCTGCCAGTCCTTTGGTGGGAGGAAACTGTTGGGACCGGGAGGGCACCGGGAGGAGGCCATTACTGTGTAGTTTGGTAATACCGACGGCTGCAGCTGGTGCTGAGCTAAACAGAATGATCACAGAAGGCTTTTGTTCTGAAGCCAGAGCTGCCTGCTGGCGGAACGAACGTTTTTCTGACAGCTCTTGGAGGAACATTTCTGTACAGGTGTTCCCCAGGGCTCCTCAGCTGCTCAGAACTCAACGTGTTGTCTTGGAGGGGAATAAAACCCATGAAAAGCTGAGAGTGAGGTGACAACGCAGGCACCGCCCCCCCCGGCGTGTCACCGTCCCCCCCCGGCGTGGCACCACCCCCCCCAGCGTGGCACCGCCCCCTCAGCGTGTCACCGCCCCCCTCCAGCGTGTCACCGCCCCCCTCCAGCGTGTCACCGCCCCCCTCCAGCGTGTCACCGCCCCCCCAGCGTGTCACCGCCCCCCCAGCGTGTAACCGCCCCCCCCCCAGCGTGTCGCCGCCCCCCCAGCGTGTCACCGCCCCCCCAGCGTGTCACCGCCCCCCCCAGCGTGGCACCGCCCCCCCCAGCGTGGCACCGCCCCCCCAGCGTGGCACCGCCCCCCCAGCGTGGCACCGCCCCCCCCAGCGTGGCACCGCCCCCCCAGCGTGGCACCGCCCCCCCAGCGTGGCACCGCCCCCCTAGCGTGGCACCGCCCCCCTCCAGCGTGTCACCGCCCCCCCAGCGTGGCACCGCCCCCCCAGCGTGGCACCGCCCCCCTCCAGCGTGGCACCGCCCCCCTCCAGCGTGTCACCGCCCCCCTCCAGCGTGTCACCGCCCCCCTCCAGCGTGTCACCGCCCCCCTCCAGCGTGTCACCGCCCCCCTCCAGCGTGTCACCGCCCCCCTCCAGCGTGTCACCGCCCCCCAGCCTGAACCCCACCCCCCAGCATGGCACCGCCCTCAACAACATGGCGCCAGATGCTTTCAGGGTTGTGGCTCGTAGAGGTTGCAGCTCTTCTGCTGTGTCCCAGGTCAGTGCCAGTCTCTGCTGCTTTGTGGGGTTTCTCTATAGCAGCCGCTGGAGGTGCGCGGGGCTTGGGGGGGTGGCCACTGGCGGGGCAGCTCGGGGCTTTTGGGGGGGGGGGGGGGGGGCGTGTCCGGGCTTGGCCGGTGGGGCTCTGCGGGGGTGGCGGCTGCTGCCTCAACCGTACCCAGAGGCCCCGTGGGAGCTCAATGCTGCCACCCTGTGTGTAATGGCCGGCAGTGCAGCCGTGCCGCGGCGTGTGCCGCCCCGGGAGAGCTCAATGCTGCCACCCGGTGTGTAATGGCCGGCAGTGCAGCCGTCCCGCGGCGTGTGCCGCCCCGTGGGAGCTCAATGCTGCCACCCGGTGTGTAATGGCCGGCAGTGCAGCCGTGCCGCGGCGTGTGCCGCCCCGGGGGAGCTAATTTCTGCAGCCCAACTGCGCTGAATGCTCGAAAATTCTTAGGGGAAGAGCGGAGGGCGGAGAGCTTGACTCGAGCGCCGCTATGGATCCGGCGCCTGCGCCCTAGCCCGGCTCTGCTGGCGCCACAGGGGCAGCGTCCCGGTGGTCCCTATGGATACGGCGCCTGCGCCGCAGCGGGTCCCGTCCCGGTGTCGCTGCCGGCCCGGGACTCCCAGGTGTGTTCCTTCCGGCGTCTGAAGGTGGTCTGGGGCCATCGGCAGGGCTTTTGGGGGTGACGGAGGAGGTCTTGGGGACACCTAAAAGGGTCTGGGGATACGTAAAGTTCTGGTGGGGCCATCTGAAAGGGTCAAGGGTCGTGGAGAGGCAGCTGGGCACCTCCGACGGTCCCTTGGGGAGGTCTCTGCAGGCTCCCGTGGGAGCTGGGGGTGTCTCGGGGTGGGTTTGGGTATGGGTTTGTACTGCAAACAGCGTTGATAATGACTTAGAGAAAGACACACAAGAGACTCAGTAAGTCTCTTGTATCGTGCTTCTATTCTGGCGCCTGACACAGGTAGGATCATTTCAAAAGAGCTGTGTGTCTTCAGAGAGGTTTGGGCAAACTTTTATACAAAAAGTTATCTGTCTATAATGACAGAGGTCCAGATGCTGCCTATCTATACAAAGCTTATCTATCTAAAAGAGCAGAAGTACACATATCATGCAGGTGTCCTTTATCGTATACAAAGGAGCATCTTGTCCAAGACTAACAGAAGTGAATCACTGACAAATCCTGTTATTCCTTCTCTATCCAAAGGCTGTCTGCCAACCCCTCTCCCCCTCCCTGCGTTCCAGCATTTCAGCTAACAAGCGGAAAATTCTTATCAACTCTGTGGTTCTGTTAATGAGACTTTTCTGTTCGTCAATTCCCCCCTTTCTCACAGCCAACAGTATATTCCTATACTATATTTTCTTAAGTCAAACTTTGGACCCAGGCTTTCTGAGCTATCTTTCCCATGCTGACACTTGTGGAAGTTACTCTCGGATGTAGTCACCCAGTCTGATGGCCCCCAAGTCCAATTCATTGAGGCTTCCCCAAATAAAGGGGTCCTCATTTGGCCTCGAGGAAGTTCAGTGCATATCCAACAGTTAGAGAGATTAGTTTGCAAAGCCAATTCTTGCCTAACGTGTAAGTACATATTGCCTTCCCATCCCTCAATTTCCTTGCTGTGGTGCAAAGATTTTGAGGGGAATTTCTAGGTATTAACTACAGCCAGGGCAATCCTTCAAGTGCCCTAGGAATGCAGTGAAAACCTTTTGGGAATTGTTCCTGCTCTGTTACTCCTCAAGCTATGAGGAGCTCTTCAGGGCAGCTCCAAGGTTAGGTTTGGATTCTCCTGGAGTCGCACACAGAACGAGTCTCACGATTCCAGTGGTCTAATTTCATAGCTGCATTTTCTTCTCTCTGCCTAGGTGACAGGACGACCTCACTAATGAAGAGAGATAGCCTGAGCTCTGCAGGAACCTTGAACCCAAGCAGCCAGTGCCTTCTGTGAGTACAAGCTGTCCTTGTTCAACGTGGAACTAGTTGAGAGCTGAAGCCAGACCATACCTTAATTCCCTCAGCTTCCTCTTCTGCAGATTAAACAGTCCCAGTTCCTTCAGCCACTCCTCGTAAGACTTGTTATCCAGACCCCTCACCAGCTTTGTGGCCCTTCTCTGGACTCACTCTCTCACAAGGGGTGTCCTGGGGAACACTACTTGTGCCCGGCCGGCCACCGGCTGGGTTTAACTCTGTTCCCCACCGCTCTTGGGGCCCAGCCATCCATCCTGTTCTGCTGTCCAGCAGTCCCTTTGAAAAAAAATCCATCTGAAAAAAGAAGTAGCAGAGAAGGAAAGCTGAAGCTGCAAAGATTGCAATCCCCTCAGTTCTGGTTGTAGCCAGGTGGGGGTTGGTCTCTTCTCCCAGGCAAGCAGCACCAGAGCAAGAGGGCACAGTCTCAAGCTGTGCCAGGGGAGGTTTAGGCTGAATGTTAGGAAGAGGTTTACAGCTTGGCCAAAGACTCTTCTGATCCCTGTCTTCTGGTCGTGACCAGCAGCGTGCACGGGTGGCCAAGAAGGCCACTGGCAACCTGGCCAATATCAGGATCAGAGTGGCCAGCAGGAGCAGGGAGGTCATTCTGCCCCTGCACTTGGCACTGGTTAGGGCACACCTTGAGTCCCGTGTCCAGTTCTGGGCCCCTCCATTTAAGCAAGACGTTGAGTTGCTGGAAGGTGTCTGGAGAAGGGCAACAAAGCTGGGGCGGGGTTTGGAGCACAGGCCTGTGAGGAGAGGCTGAGGGAGCTGGGGTTGCTTAGCCTGGAGAAGAGGAGGCTCAGGGGAGACCTTCTTGCTTTCTACGACTCCCTGAAGGGAGGTTGTAGCCAGGTGGGGGTTGGTCTCTTCTTCCAGGCAAGCAGCACCAGAACAAGAGGACACAGTCTCAAGCTGTGCCAGGGGAGGTTTAGGCTAGAGGTTAGGAAGAGGTTCTGCACAGAGAGAGTGATTGCCCATTGGAATGGGCTGCCCAGGGAGGTGGTGGAGTCACCATCTTTGGAGGTGTTCAGGAGGAGACTGGGTAGGGTGCTTGGTTGCATGGTTTAGTTGATTAGGTGGTGTTGGATGATAGGTTGGACACGATGATCTTGAAGGTCTCTTCCAACCTGGTCCGGTCCATTCCATTCCAATCAACTAAACCACGGCACTGAGTGCCTCATCCAGTCTCTTTCTAAACACTTCCAGTGATGGCGACTCCACCACCTCCCTGGGCAGCACATTCCAAAGGCCAATCTCTCTTTCAACCTGCTCTATTCTATTCTATGAAGACCTTCTTCCTAACATCCAGGTTTAATTGGTGAGAGCAACAGACTTGGTTGCTGCCACCCGCTGCTAAGGGGTCTGAGTGGCCCCCAAATGGGGTTTGGAGGCAGGTAGAGGTTTCTTTTGGCAGGTGAAGGGGTTTTGTGGGCATCTAGAAGGGGTGTGGAGCCCCCTGAAAGGGTCTGGGATAGTGTCAGGGGGTTCTGGGCTGGTCCACCAGCGGGTCTGGGGACATTAGAAGCGTCTGGGGGTACCTAAAACGGAGCTGGGCGTATCAGATGGGGGGTTTGGGTGCCTCCAAAGGGGTTTTGTGGGCATCTAAGTTGGGGAATCTGGGGGGGTCCTGAAGGAGTTGGGGGGTTCTCCTCAAGCTATGAGCAGACACACAGACAGTTGTTAACGGACTTTCTTTGATCATTCCAGGTCTGGTGTGCTGGGACTGCAGGATCTTCCTGAGCTGTCCACGTACAGTTTCTGTCGACACTCTTCAGCTCGTACATCCGGTTTGCTGACAGAGGGTGTGGGGTTTGTGGGGCCCGGCAGCGAGACTTTTCCAAAGAGGAGCTCTTCAGGGCAGCTCCAAGGTTAGGTTTGGAGTCTCCTGGAGTCGCACACAGAACGAGTCTCACGATTCCAGTGGTCTAATTTCATAGCTGCATTTTCTTCTCTCTGCCTAGGTGACAGGACGACCTCACTAATGAAGAGAGATAGCCTGAGCTCTGCAGGAACCTTGAACCCAAGCAGCCAGTGCCTTCTGTGAGTACAAGCTGTCCTTGCTCAACGTGGAACTAGTTGAGAGCTGAAGCCAGACCACACCATAATTCCCTCAGCTTCCTCTTCTGCACATTAAACAGTCCCAGTTCCTTCAGCCACTCCTCCTAAGGCTTGTTATCCAGACCCCTCACCGGCTTTGTGGCCCTTCTCTGGACTCACTCTCTCACAAGGGGTGTCCTGGGGAACACCACTTGTGCCCGGCCGGCCACCGGCTGGGTTTAACTCTGTTCCCCACCGCTCTCGGGGCCCAGCCATCCATCCTGTTCTGCTGTCCAGCAGTCCCTTTGAAAAAAAATCCATCTGAAAAAAGAAGTAGCAGAGAAGGAAAGTTGAAGCTGCAAAGATTGCAGTCCCCTCAGTTCTTGTGGTACCCGCTGTGAGATCCTAAGCCACCTGAACTGAGCCGGTCAGGCAGCCAAGCTAGTGCAGCAGTGTCTTCTGGAGAGTTGATAGGAGCCAGTTCTGTGGGGTTTGTTGAAGTGAGTGGCCAGTCGTTCTACATGAACAATTGTCTTAGTGCTAGCAAGTAGGAGGCTCTGAAGTGTGGTACTTTGAATGCTCCATTCATACTTGCCCTTCAGGAGGAGCCAGCTCTTTCATTGAAGGATCTTCCTGAGGTGTCCAAGTACAATTTCCGTTGACACTTTTCAGCTCTTACATCCAGGTTGCTGACAGAGGATGTTGGGTTTGTGGGCCCTGGCAGCGACAGTTTTCCAAAGAGGAGCTCTAAGGCCAGCTGCAAGGTTAGGTTTGGATTCTCCTGGGGTGCCTGTGCTTGAAAGCCCCCCAGAGGCCGTGCAGAGTGGTGCTCGCAGTAGCTCTGTGCAAGTCTGCCATGGGCTCAGGAGGCCAGTATCTAGAGAGAGGGAAGGACAGAGACACTTCTAAGACAGTTTTAAAGAAATAATTATGAGAAGAGGCAAATTAATTCTGGGGACTCATGTGATATGTCTGTTTAAGAGAAAAAAAAATGAAGGAGGTTTCTGACCATAACCAGGCTGACAAAGCACAGTAATGTGGTTTCCTATGGGATTCAACTCCTCCTGCATTGCACAGGACACTTCAACAGCTGTCCTGACAAGCTATAAGTAATGAACTTAATCCACCCTGTGCGAGCAATGGGGCAAAAGATTACAAAATCCATGTATGCAGTTGAGACGTGTTACGTTGGGACGCCCAGGATACAGCTCATCAAGCTCTCCTAGTTTTTAGACGCAAGATGGAAGAAGGAAGGGGGAAGACAGAGCAGAAGGTCTATTTAAATATGAAACTCCTAGGCTGAAAGAAAAGAAAAACATTTTAAAGAGCACTCAGTGAGACTCTGTCACCAGCATAGCTAATCACAGAATCACTGAGTGTTAGGGGTTGGAAGGGACCCCAAAATAGCATCCGGTCCAACCCCTGTGCCAGTGCAGGATCACCTGGGGCAGGTTTTGAATGTCTCCAGAGACTCCACTAACTCTCTGGGCAGCCTGCTCCAGGGCTCTGGCACACACAGTGAAAAGGTTTTCCCTTCTGTTCCTGTGGAACTTCCTCCTTTTATTCGTCGGACACAGCGAAGCCGCTGGGTCGTGTTGCTGCGGCAAGGTGACCCACCCTGTAGTTGAGGGCCTGGGTCTGTGCCTTCATGGCAGCCTGTTCCCTTGGCACCCTGTCAGCTTAACAGCCCTGTACTCGGGGTCTGTGTGACGAGTTGTGGAGCCCTCCATCCCCCTTCTGTCCCCAGCAGCAGCCCAAGGTCCCTGTAAGCAGGGCTGGGGAGGCTGCTTTAGGCAGCTAACAGGAACCAACCTTGCCTGGCCCTTAGGGGACTGAGGTCAGTCCCTGGGCTCCTGAAGAGGTGGTGTTGCGCTGCTGCCAGGAGGGCCAGCCCGTAGGTGGGGCACGGGCCAGAGCCTGTGGCTCTCTGTGGGGCTTTTTGGGAGTGCTGCTGAGGCCTCACTCTGTCCTGTTGGCATCCTTTGTCAGGGTAGCCAGATCCTAGGCCTGATGTCTATCGTTAGCTCAATCGCGGAATTTCCTCGTCTGCTGTTCCTGTCCGTAAATTTTTTGCCAGTGCTTCTGTAATAAAAAGGTTTTTATTTCTCCTGTAACTTGCAAGCTGGTGACCTCCTTAGGAGCACCACTGTGTTGTTCACAAAGTTCTTTGCTGTTGCAAAGCTGGGAGAAGTGTGAGGTTCAGCTGATGAAGTTTCTCTCTTTAGAAGTGTCTGCTCAGCTGTCCTCTTCCTGGATCTCGGAGCTTTGTCTCTCCCTGTTTGCGGTGCCCCGACAAGGACTTGTGCCGACACATCCTCGGGAAGCTGAAACCACCAAAGGGTTTAATGGGTGAGAGCAAAGCTCAGCTGTGTGCTGAAGCTGCAAACCTTGCCCAGAAGGCTGTCCCCGGCTCGGGGTGATAAAAAGAACAGGAGCGTAGCCGCTCAGCTGTCTTTCCTTCTGTGATGCCACAGGGGGGTGGGCGAGGATACAGCAGAGGAGCAGTGAGGGAGGGGTGAGGGCAGCCTCCCACAAAGGCTGCTTGCAGACCTGAAATGCCAAATGTTTGAAATGCCAGGACGTTCTTGGAGGGGAGGGAAAGCCCCGGGAAAGTGTAAGAGTGAGTGTGAGGTGTTCCAGCCGAGGAACAGCGGTGCTGCTTATTGAGAGATTGCAGAAGGGCAGTGATTTGTGTGCAGAAAGGCCTTGACGTGACCCCCCCTCTGTTCTGTAGAAAGGCTTCTAGAGGAGGAAAGCACATCCTGAGCAGAGCCACGGGGTGGTGTGGGGTGTGGTTTGAAACAGAAATAGCAACTGTCTCTCAATTAAAACAGTGGATTGTCTTTCATGTGTGTGTGTGGTGTGCTGTTTTTTCATTGAATGGAAAAAGCTCTGCAGGGAGACCAGCTGATCTGCTCCCGAGGCACAGCAGCACCGGACCTGCTGAGCGTTGGGGGCCTGTTAAGGAGGGTCTGCTGTCATCTGAAGTGGGCTTGGGGGTATGAAAGGGGAATTTGGGGGCATGTGAAGGGTTCTGGGAGCATCTAGAGGTGTCTGGGGACCTCTGGAGGGGCTCCTGGGTCATGTCTGGAGGGTCACGGAGGAGTGGGGGGGTCTGTGCCTCAGTGTGGTTTCGGGGTCTCTGTGTCAGGTCCCCACAGCGTGTGGGTTGCTGTGTGGCATTGCTGGAGTCTCGGTGTCCCTAGCGCCCCTGACTCTTCTGCTCACTGCTCCCACCTTGTGGGCACGGCCAGGTACTGCTTGCTGTCGCCTGCTGCCAAGGGTGTGAGTGGCCTCTGCAGGGAGGCGCGGAGAGGTATTCTGGGGCGTCTAGAGGGGCTTTGTGGGCATCGAGAGGTGTCTGGCGGCCTCTGGAGGGTCTCCGGGGGGGTCTCTGGAGGGTCCTGAAGCAGCTGAGGGGGCGGGGAGTGGTGGTGTTGTGTTAGAGGTCTCTGGGGGGTTCCAGGGTTTGGGGTCCCGCAGGATTGGGGTGGTCTCACTCCGGTATTGGGTGTCCTGCAGTCCCAGGACCCCCCAGCCACATCTCCCCGGGCATCTCAAGGCGAGCTGCGAGCACCTCAAGGGCCTTAGAGGGTGAGAAAGGAGGTCTGGGGGCATGTAGACGGAAGTGAGGGCACCAAGACGGCACCGCTCTCCCCGTGAGAGCGCCTGCCCTTCCCAAGACGGCACCGCTCTCCCCGTGACAGCGCCTGCCCTTCCCAAGATGGCGTTGCCATCTCCGTGACAGCGCCTGCCCTTCCCAAGATGGCGCCGCCCTCGCCTTCTCGGCTCCGACCTAGCCAGCGTAACTATCGTCCCCTCTGCTTTCTCCGCTCCGCATCAGCTCAGTGTAGACTCTGCTGCTCTCTGGAGTTGTTTTGTCCCTGCTGCAGGACTCTGCCACGGGTCTGGGTGTGGGCAGCAGCGAGGGGGGGGGCAAGAAACACCAGCAGCGAGGGGGGGTGGGTGTCGATTTGCCGCGGTCGGGAGCAGTCTGCTCCCAGTTCATGAGCTGTTCTCCTGTCTCTCCCAGCTCTTGCAGGCTGACCCCAATGCCCCCAGACTCGCCCAGCGATCCCAGGGTGAACCCCGCAGCACCCAGATTCGCCCAGCGATCGTCACGTGATTAGGGGCCGCGCAAAGGAGGGGCGGGGAGCAGAGAAAGCGGCGGCGGCGCTGTGAGGGGATAGGAAAGGGAAAGGGTGGGAAGGGAGCTAGAGGGGAGGGGGAGCGGGGAAGACCGTGCAGGTTACGTCACTGGAGGCGGGGCTTGAGGAAGGCAATTGGATGGCTATGGGGGGCAGGGCTGGAGGACTGGAGGCGGGGCTAGAGGGCGGCAATAGAATGGCTAAGGGAGGGGGCGGGAACGAGAGGGCATCTGTGTCACAAGGGGGCGGGGTTTGAGTGAAATAGGATGGCTATGGAGGGGGCGGGGAAAGGGCTGAGGGAGGTTGCAGGAGGTGGGACTGGAGGACTGGAGGCGGGGCTGGAGGGCGACAATTGGATGGCTATAGGAGGGGGCGGGGCTGGAGGAGGGCAGCAGGATGGCTATGGGGGGGGCGGGGAATAGCGCAGACTATGTCACGGGGGGCGTGGCCTGAGCAGCTGGGGCAGAGAGGCGATGGCTGCTGATTACGTCAGAGCAAGGGGGCGGAGCGCCCAGGCGGGAGGGGCGAGGAGGGCACCAGGGCTGCCCCGCGCGGTGACGTCAGAGAGTGGAGTGGGGCCGGCTGTGCCACGTGGGCCACGGGGAGCGCGGGAAAGGGAGAATGGGAGGGGAGAGGAGGAGGAGGGGAGGGAGGGAGAGGCTGGGGGGGGTCATTAGTGGCCACCGTAGCTCATTAGTGGCCACCCAAGCTCGATACTGGTCCAGACTCGTCCAGACTGGTCAAAACTGGTCCAAACCGGTCCAGACCGGTCCAAGCCGGTCCAGACCGGTCCAAGCCGGTCCAGACCGGTCCAAACCGGTCCAAGCCGGTCCAGACCGGTCCAAACCGGTCCAAACCGGTCCAAGCCGGTCCAGACCGGTCCAAGCCGGTCCAGACCAGTCCAAGCCGGTCCAGACCGGTCTAGACCGGTCCAAGCCGGTCCAAACCGGTCCAAACCGGTCCAGACCGGTCCAAGCCGGTCCAGACCGGTCCAAACTGGTCCAAACCGGTCCAAACCGGTCCAGACCGGTCCAAGCCGGTCCAAGCCGGTCCAGACCGGTCCAAACCGGTCCAAACCGGTCCAGACCGGTCCAAACCGGTCCAAACCGGTCCAAACCCGTCCAGACCGGTCCAAACCCGTCCAGACCGGTCCAAACCGGTCCAAGCCGGTCCAGACCGGTCCAAGCCGGTCCAAGCCGGTCCAGACCGGTCCAGACCGGTCCAAACCGGTCCAAGCCGGTCCTAGCCAGTCCAGACCGGTCCAGACCGGTCCAAACCGGTCCAAACCGGTCCAGACCGGTCCAAGCCGGTCCAAACCGGTCCAGACCAGTCCAAGCCGGTCCAAGCCGGTCCAGACCGGTCCAAACCGGTCCAAACCGGTCCGGACCGGTCCAAACCGGTCCAAACTGGTCCGGACTGGTCGAAACCGCTTGAAACTGGTCCAGACTGGTCCAAACCGGTCCAAAACACTCCAGACTGGTCCAAACCGGTCCAAACCAGTCTACACTGGTCCAAACTGATCCATACTGTTCCAAACTGGTCCAAAACGGTCCAGACCGGTCCAGACTGGTCCAAACTGGTCCAGACTGGTCCAAACTGGTCCAGACTGGTCCAGACTGGTCAAACCAGTCCAGACTGGTCCAAACCGGTCCAGACTGGTCTAGCCCTGGCTCCATACTGGTACATACTGGTACATACTGGTCCCCCCTCTCTTCCTCTCCCCTCCCTTCCCCTTCCTTATTCCTTTCCCGCCCTCCCCTCCCCTTTTGCCGCCCACCCCTAACCCCTTTCCCGCCTTTGCGCTTTCCCCTCCCTCCTATTGGCCGCACCGCGCCAGAAGCTCCCTCCCCCTTTTAGCTTGGTGGGGGGAGGGGGCACGGCCAGCCACCCGCCTCCACTTCACTCCCTCCCTCCCTTATTTGGGGAGGGGCGTGGCCAGCCCCCCACCTCGCTTCTTCACTGCCCTCCCTTTGTGGGTGTGGCCAGCCGCCCTCCTCCGTTTCACTCTCCCTCCCTTATTTGGGAGGGGGCGTGGCCAGCCAGTCCCATCGCAGTGCACTCCCAGTCCTTCCCATTCTCTCCCAGTTCCCTCCCATTCCCATTCCACTACACCCAGTTCCTCCCTGTCCTTTCCCACTCCCTTTCCATTACCCTTCCAGTGCCCTCCTAGTCCCTTCACTGTTCCCTACCAATTCCCTCCCAGTTTCCTCCCACTCCCTCCCAGTCCCCTCCAATTTCACTCAGGTCCTCCCAGTTCCCTCCAAGTCCCCTTCCAGTTTGACCCAGGCCCTTCCCAGTTCCTTCCCAGTCCCCTCCCATCCCTCCCATTCCCTACCACTGCCCTCCCTGTCAATCCCAGTCCACCCAAGCCCCTAACAGTCCATCCCAGTCCCTTTCATTCCCTTCCCAGTTCACTCAGTCCCATCCCAATCCCCTCCCTGTCCCTTCCCTGTCCCTTCCCAATCCCCTTACTGTCCCATCCCACTCCATCCCAGTCCCTGCCAGTCCCTCCCAGTCCATTCCCACTATGTCCCCTCCCTGTCCCTCCAAGTCCCCTACCATACTGTCCCACTCCCTTCCCAGTCCCCTCCCAGTCCCTCCCTGTTTATTCCTGTCCCTCCCAGTACCTCCCAATCCCTTCTAATCCTATCCCAGTATGGGAGGAGACCAGTAGGGACCAGGAGGCACTGGGAGACATACCTGGACCAGCTGGAGGCATTGCTGGAGCCCTGGGAGACAACTGGAAGCAGCAGGAACTCAACTGGGAGCACTGGGAACAACTGGGAGAGCACTGTGAGCACTGTGAGTATCTCCACATAACCCCCAGTGCCCCCCTCAGCCCCTCCAGACCTCCCCAAAGTCTTTCCAGAGTCTCTGAGTTCTTCCCAGTGCCATTCAGAGCCCTTCCCAGTACCTCCCAGTTGACCCTTAGAATTTTCCCAGTGCCCCCTCACTCTCCCCCAGTAACCCTCCCTGCCCCAGATCCTTCCACAGCCTCCCAGTGCCCCCCCAACTCCCTTCCAGAGACCTTCCACAGCCTCCCAGTCCTTCCCAGTACTGTCCTGAGACCCTCCCAGTGCCTCCCAGTCCTTTCCCAGTCTGGGAGGAAGCTGGCAGGGGCTGAGAGGCACTGGGAAGGACTGGGAGCCATACCTGCAGCACCTGGAGTCAGTTCTGGAGCCCTGGGAGACAACTGGAAGCAGCAGGAACTCAACTGGGAGCACTGGGAGGAACTGGGAGAGCACTGGGAGCACTGTGAGTATCTCCTCATGACCCCCAGTGCCCCCGAGCTCCTCCAGACCCCCTCCAGAGTCATTCCACAGTCTCTGAGTTCTTCCCAGTGCCATTCAGAGCCCTTCCCAGTACCTCCCAGTTAACCCTTATAGTTCTCCAGCGCCCCCTCACTCCCCCCAGTAACCCTCCCCCCCCAGATCTTTTCACAGCCTCCCAGTACCTCCCAGTGCCCCCCCAGAGCCCTTAACAGCCTCCCTGTCCTTCACAGTACTGTCCTGAGCCCTTTCCAATTCCCTCCCTGATCCATCCCACTCTATCCCAGTCCCTTCCAACTCTTTTCCCTTCCCATTCCCTTCTTAGTTCCCTCCCAATCCCCTCCCACTGGCTCCCCACTCCCCTCCCAGTCCCGTCACAGTGCACTCCCAGTCCTTCCCAGTCTCTCCCAGTTCCCTCCCATTCCCATCCCAGTACACCCAGTTCCTCCCTGTCCTTCCCCACTCCCATCCCAGTCTCTTCCCAGTGCCCCCCTAGTCCATCCCAGCCCCTCCCAGTTCCTCCCATTCCATCCCAGTCCCTTCACAGTCCCCAACCAGTCCCTTCCCCATCCCTTTCCAGTCCCCTCCCAGTTCTACCTGCACTACCTGGCAAGAGCCCTGGTGGACAATTGGAAGCAGTAGCATCCCCACTGGGAGACAACTGGGAAACAACTGGGAGCACTGGGAGCGTGACCCAGGAATTCCCAGTACCCCCCCTCAGCCCCCCATTTCCCTCCCACAGCCCTTTACAGCCTCCCAGTCCATCCCATTTTCTCCTACACCTTTCCCAGTCTGGGAGGAGACTGGTAGGGGCTGGAAGTTTCTGGGAGAGTCTGGGAGCCATACCTGCAGCACCTGGAGTCAGACCTGGAGCCCTGGGAGACAACTGGAAGCAGCAGGAACCCAACTGGGACAAAAGTGGGAGACAGCTGTGAAAGTCCCCTCCCAGTCCCTGCCAGTCCCTCCCAGTCCATTCCCACTATGTCCCCTCCCTGTCCCTCCACGTCCCCTCCCACACTGTCCCACTCCCTTCCAGTCCCTCCCTGTTTATTCCTGTCCCTCCCAGTACCTCCCAATCCCTTCTAGTCCTATCCCAGTATGGGAGGAGACCAGTAGGGACCAGGAGGCACTGGGAGACATGCCTGGACCAGCTGGAGGCATTGCTGGAGCCCTGGGACACAACTGGAAGCAGCGGGAACCCAACTGGGAGCACTAGGGGTCCCTGGGAGGAACTGGGAGACAACTGGGAGAGCACTGGGAGTATCTCCCCATGACCCCCAGTGCCCCCCTGAGCCCCTCCAGACTGCCCCAAAGTCTTTCCACAGTCTGAGTTCTTCCCAGTGCCATTCAGAGCCCTTCCCAGTACCTCCCAGTTAACCCTTAGACTTCCCCAGTGCCCCCTCACTCCCCCCACAGTAACCCTCCCCTCCCAGAGTCCTTTCACAGCCTCCCAGTACTCCCCACTACCTCCCAGTACCTTCCAGTAACCCCCAGTGCCCCCCTGAGCCCTCCCAGTTCCACCGAGGAAGTCCTTCCACAGCCTCCCAGTGACCCTCTGTACCCCACTGAGCATCCCCAATTCCCCCCCAGAGTCCTTCCACAGTCTCCCAGTCCTTCCCACTACTGTCCTGAGCCCCTCCCAGTGCCTCCCAGTCCTTTCCCAGTCTGGGAGGAGGCTGGCAGGGGCTGAGAGGCACTGGGAGGGACTGGGAGGGACTGGGAGCCATACCTGCAGCACCTGGAGTCAGTTCTGGAGCCCTGGGATACAACTGGAAGGATCAGGAACCTAACTGGGAGCACTGGGAGGAACTGGGAGACAACTGGGAGAGCACTGGGAGCACTGTGAGTATCTCCCCATAACCCCCAGTGACCCCTTCACCCCCTGCAGACTGCCCCAAAGTCTCTCCACAGTCTCTGAGTTTTTCCCAGTGCCATTCAGAGCCCTTCCCAGTACCTCCCAGTTAACCCTTATAGTTCTCCAGTGCCCCCTCACTCCCCCCCAGTAACTCTCCACCCCCAGAGTCCTTCCACAGCCTCCCAGTACCTTCTAGTACTTCCCAGTAACCCCCAGTTCCTCCTAGTACCTCCCAGTCTCACATAATCAACCAGGTTTGAAGAGACCTCAGATCTCATCAATTCCCTCCTATGTCTGCATCCCTATCCCCTCCTCACAATTAAACCATGGCTCCAGGTGCCACATCCAGTTCTTTTTTGGAACACCTCCAGGGATGGGGACTCCACCACCTCCCTGGGCAGCACATTCCAATGGCCAGTTCCTCTTTCTGGGATGAACTTTGTCCTCACCTCTAGCTTAAACCTTCCCTGGCACAGCCTGAGACTGTGTCCTCTTGTTCTGGTACTGGGTGCCTGGGTGAACAGACCAAACCCTACCTGGCTACAATCTGCCCTCAGGTAGTTGTAGAGAGCAAGAAGGTCTCCCCTGAGCCTCCTCTTCTCCAGGCTAAGCAACCCCAGCTCCCTCAGCCTTGCCTCACAGGGCTATGCTCCAGACCCCTCCCCAGTTTTGTTGCCCTTCTCTGGACACCTTCCAGCATCTCAACATCTTTCCTAAACTGAGGGGCCCAGGAACTGGACCCAGAACTCAAGGTGTGGCCTGACCAGTGCTGAGCACAGGGCAGAATGACCTCCCTGCTCCTGCTGGCCACACTGTTCCTGATGCAGGCCAGGATGTATTTGGCCTTCTTGGCCACCTGGGCACACTGCTGGCTCATGTTCAGCTGGTGTCAACCAGCACCCTCAGGTCCCTTTCTGCCTGGTTCCTCTCCAGCTAGTCTGACCCCAGCCTGTAGCAATGCCTGGGGTTGTTGTGGTAATGTGTAGAACCTGGCACTTGGATGTGTTCAATATCATGCCCTTGGACTCTGCCTGGAGGAAAGCAGAAAGTATGTATGGAAGGTTTCAGGACAGGAAAGAACAACAGGCTGCTGACGACGGAAGAATGGTCTGATGATAAAGAAGAGCTGACTGCAGTAAACAGCCTGAAGCGCGAGACAGAAGGACGCTCGCCTCCGTGCTGGAGAAGCTCAACCTGATATGGGATGAAGATAATAATGGAGAGCTGCATATCAAAGGAGAAAACTCAATTAGCAGCAGTGGTGCAAGAATGCCAGGGAATTGCTTAGCCTGCTTGATTTTTCCTACATACACTGCTTGTTCTGTACCACTAAACAATTCCTGCTTCACCAACCAGGGAGTCCATGCATGCTTTCCAAACTCTGCCCATCTGTCCAGCCTGTCAGGGTCCCTCTGCTGAGCTCTCCTACCTTCCAGCAGATCAACTCCTGCCCCCAGCTTGGTGTCATCTGCAAAGTTATTGATGATGGACTCGATCCCCTCATCCAGATCATCAATAAAGATATTGAACAGGATGGGACCCAGCACTGATCCCTGGGGGACACCACTAGTGCCCGGCTGCCAGCTGCATGTGGCACCATTCACCACCACTCTCTGGGCCCAGGACTCCAGCCAGTTCCTAACCCAGCACAGAGTGCTCCTGTCCAGGATGTGGGCTGTCAGCTCAGCCAGGTGGTTGTTGTGGCAGACAGTGTCAAAGGGCTTGCTGAAGTCCGGGCAGACTACATCCACAGCCTTCCCAACACCTACCAGGCAGTCACCTGGGCATAGAAGGAGATCAGGTTGGTGAGGCAGGACCTGCCCCTCCCACCAAATCTTTGCTGGCTGGGCCTGAGCCCTTGCCCATCCTGCAGGTTTGCTGTGATTGCCCCCAGGATGATCTGCTCCATAGTCTTGCCAGGCACTGAGGTCAGGCTTACAGGCCTGGAGTTCCCAGGTTCTTCCCTCCAGCCCTTCTCGTGAATGGCATCACACTGGCAGCTTCCAGCCACCTGGGACCTCTGTGGTCATGCAGGACTGGTGGCAAATGTTGGACAGTGGCTTGGAGCTCATCTGCCAGAGCTCTCTGCCCTGGGATGGATCCCATCTGGTGCCATAGACTTGTGAGGGTCCCAGTGGTATCCGAGTCCCTCCCAGTTCTTTCCCAGTCCTTCTCAGTCACCCCTAGTCCTTCCAACTTCCATCCCAGTTCCTCCCGTTTCCTTCCCATTCCCTCCCATTCCCTTTGGAATTCCTCACAGTCCCTCCCATTCCTCTCCCGGTCCTTCCCAATCTCCTTCCAGTCCCTTCCCAGTCTCTCCCAGTCCCTTCTCAGTCCTGTCCCCATCCCCATCCCTCCCAATCCTCTCCCAGTGTCCTCCCAGTCCCATCCCAGTCACTCCCAGTCCCCTCCCAGTCTCTCCTAGTCCTTTCCCAGTTCCTCTCAATCCCTCCCAGTCTCCTTCTCATCTTGCAGCGTGGCAGATTTCCCGGAGTGGGAAAGCAGAGCCGCGCTCTCTTTGGTCAGTACAGTTTAGGTGGGAAGTGCTTCCACTGGCTCCATTGGTCCAGATCACCCCAGTTTGGGCTCTGTTTACTTTGGGGCCATTTGGGCCCATTTAGGGTCCTCTTTGGGACTTTTTTTCCCAGTTGTTCCCAGTCCCTTCCAGTTCCTTCGGAGCTCTCTCACAGTTCTCCCCAGTGCCTCCCACTTGAGCCTCCACTACCTCTTAGTCTCTACCAGTTTCCTCCCAGTTTTCTTTCAGTCTCTGACAGTTTCCTCCTCCTTCCCTCCCAGATTCCACCTCGTGCCCTCCCAGTCCCTCCCAGTTTCTTCCCAGTCGCTTCCAGTTCTCTGCCAGTCCTTTGGTGGGAGGAAACTGTTGGGACCGGGAGGGCACCGGGAGGAGGCCATTACTGTGTAGTTTGGTAATACCGACGGCTGCAGCTGGTGCTGAGCTAAACAGAATGATCACAGAAGGCTTTTGCTCTGAAGCCAGAGCTGCCTGCTGGCGGAACGAACGTTTTTCTGACAGCTCTTGGAGGAACATTTCTGTACAGGTGTTCCCCAGGGCTCCTCAGCTGCTCAGAACTCAACGTGTTGTCTTGGAGGGGAATAAAACTCATGGAAAGCTGAGCGTGAGGTGACAAAGCAGGCGCCGCCTCCCCCAGCGCGGCGCCGCCTCCCCCAGCGCGGCGCCGCCTCCCCCAGCGCGGCGCCGCCTCCCCCAGCGCGGCGCCGCCTCCCCCAGCGCGGCGCCGCCTCCCCCAGCGCGGCGCCGCCTCCCCCAGCGCGGCGCCGCCTCCCCCAGCGCGGCGCCGCCTCCCCCAGCGCGGCGCCGCCTCCCCCAGCGCGGCGCCGCCTCCCCCAGCGCGGCGCCGCCTCCCCCAGCGCGGCGCCGCCTCCCCCAGCGCGGCGCCGCCTCCCCCAGCGCGGCGCCGCCTCCCCCAGCGCGGCGCCGCCTCCCCCAGCGCGGCGCCGCCTCCCCCAGCGCGGCGCCGCCTCCCCCAGCGCGGCGCCGCCTCCCCCAGCGCGGCGCCGCCTCCCCCAGCGCGGCGCCGCCTCCCCCAGCGCGGCGCCGCCTCCCCCAGCGCGGCGCCGCCTCCCCCAGCGCGGCGCCGCCTCCCCCAGCGCGGCGCCGCCTCCCCCAGCGCGGCGCCGCCTCCCCCAGCGCGGCGCCGCCTCCCCCAGCGCGGCGCCGCCTCCCCCAGCGCGGCGCCGCCTCCCCCAGCGCGGCGCCGCCTCCCCCAGCGCGGCGCCGCCTCCCCCAGCGCGGCGCCGCCTCCCCCAGCGCGGCGCCGCCTCCCCCAGCGCGGCGCCGCCTCCCCCAGCGCGGCGCCGCCTCCCCCAGCGCGGCGCCGCCTCCCCCAGCGCGGCGCCGCCTCCCCCAGCGCGGCGCCGCCTCCCCCAGCGCGGCGCCGCCTCCCCCAGCGCGGCGCCGCCTCCCCCAGCGCGGCGCCGCCTCCCCCAGCGCGGCGCCGCCTCCCCCAGCGCGATAAAAAGCGGGGCAGCCCCTCAGCTGTCTCTCTTTCCTTCCATGATACCACATGGGGGTGGGTCATGATGCAGGAGAGGAGCAGGTGAGTGAGGGGCGGGGGATGCTGCCCGAAAAAGCTGCCTGAATGCTCTCAGAGGGGATGAAAACCATGAAAAAAATGTGTTAGTGTGAGGTATTCCAGCAGAGAAAAAGCTGTGCTCTTAATCGAGAGATTGCAGAACAGTAGTAATGTGGATGCAAAAAGGCTTTGAAATTACTCTTATTTGCAAACTAAAAAACCCCACAAGACACACAAAAGAAACATCACTGGTTTTATTTTTAGTTTCTTAATTTGAATGGGAAGTCAAGGGGAATATAGAGGCATGTGGGGACCAATGGAAGGTCTCCTGTGGGTATTTTAGTCGGATGGTTAGGGTTAGTTGTGGTGGTGGGGGGAAAGCTTTGCAGTAGTGGCCTTTGTGGCGGGGGTCCAAATAACCCTAAATATCCAACTAATCATTTGGGAGACTCTCCAGAGGCCCTCCTGATTCCTCTATGTGCCCCCAAATTCCCCTTTGATACCCCCGGTGCACCTTAGGTGCCAACCGATCCCCTTAAGAGGGGTGGCAACACTGACCAGTTAGGGGCTTCTCTTGCCCCTGTGTGTGGGGAGCAGCTGAGTGCGGCCCTCTTTGAAGGTTTTTCCATTTGTATTGAAAACTAAGAAACAAAAAGAAAAAAACCCCAAAGAAACAAAGAAGGGCAACCCCCCCTCCCATGACAGACAAAAAGGAAGGTCTACTGTTTTTATGTGATACATGTTGTATTTATGCTTTGAAACCCTGTTTTGCTCTCCCTAGAATTTGCTTTTACATTCCAGAAGCTCTCCTGTTTAAGTGGATGTAGAAGAATAGTATTATGTGGGAAGATGTTTTGGGATAGCTTTGGAAGACTATGGGGAAGATTTGCCTTTGCTCGAGTCAGAGAAAGCTATGTTTTGCCTTTGACTCTGAGAGTAATGTAAACACTTTGGAACCGAAGGAGAGAAACTGGGCAGAGTTTGGTTGGACGTGTTAAAATAGTTTTGTTGTTACGACCTACTGTATGCCTTAATTACACGTATGCCAGTAGAAAATGCCCAACTGAGATGTGCCACGTGTGCCTTCTGATTAGACTATATAACTTTGCTGTATAATGTAATAAATGTCTTCAGCTGCTTACATCTGGTCCAGAAAGCACTGCTCGAAGTAATTAAAACATCAATACTACACCAAATGGTCACCCCGGACAGAGGTAAGTGACTGGGGAAACTGAGGGTCGGTGCCTCCTGTTGATGAGCACGTATGGGTAATCAAAGAACAAAAGAAGATAACTTGATACTCAGAGTCATTTACTTACATCTTGGAGGGAAAAAAAAGGGCAACAATGTAGAATGAAAAGACATGGGTGCGGGGAGGGATGGCGGCAACAAAAGTAAACAAAATTGTTACATCTTCCCTTACAACACAGGGACTAATTAAAGATTCTTTAGATCAATTAGCAGAGCATTATAAAGCTGTTACAATAGTAATGCCATTTCACCAGAACAAAGCTCTTCTTTGACATCTACGCCCCCCAGCCCCTCTCCCCCACCATGGCCACTAAGCTCACCTGCACCCCTGAAGCTGCAGTCACTGGCACCTGGCCAATAGCAACAGCAGCCCACTCCCCCCCTGCTGCTGGACACCCCCCCACTAACTCTTAAAAGTTTTTTCCATGTGTTTTAATTGTGGACAGAAGGGACACTTTAGGCAAAAAGCATGACTTGGGAGAAGATGACTGTCCTAGAAGCCTGTAAGAAACACTGATTGCCAGATACTTTTGTGTACTTTAGGAACTGCTGCTGTAAGTTGTATGCACTGACATCCAGCAATATGGAGTGAGAAGAGACAGTGGCATCTGCTACAAGCACCTCTAGTTTTAGGCTCAAAAACATCAATGTAGCTCAAAATTGCTGCTATTACCTCCTATGGAAGTCTCCATGCCTTCAGGGAATCCTACATTTGACCTGGAGGCTGCCTGGAAGGGCAGCTGGTGTGAATTCGGTGGCTTCCTCCCCACCCCCCTTTTGCCCCCCCCTCTTTGTCCTTATGGTGCCTTTGCTAGCCGGCCACCTCCCCCCCCCCCCCCCTTTCTCCCCCCCGTTCTGATAACCTCTCTAGTCTGTGAAAGTTGTGTTCTGATTTAAAGCAACAATGATTATTTCATTATTTCTGATTGTGATGTGTTTTAGAGATTTTTTTTTGTTTTTAATAGTTGTTTTACCTGTAAGCATAATGAATAGTAAGTATTTAGTATTTATAAGTATTAAGTAATTAGTGATTGTACTAAGGTACTAAGGTGTTAGGATAAGAGTTTGATATAGGGATATTATAGAATGAGATTTTTGTTTCTTTGTATTCAAAATCGTTTTAAGAGAAGCATTATATATATTAAAAAAAAAAAAAGATGCATATTTTATAACAGGTTGGATGTGTTAAAATAGTTTTATTGCAACCTATTGTATGCCTTAATTACACGTATGCCAGCAGAAAATGCCCATTTGAGATGTGCCACGTGTGCCTTCTGATTAGACTATATGACTTTGCTGTATAATGTAATAAATGTCTTCAGCTGCTTACATCTGGCCCAGAAAGCACTGCTCGAAGTAAAACCTCTATACTACAGTGTTAATTGGTAAGAAGGGAGGCTTTGAAATGGGGTATGTGCAGTGTGTATCTATCATATGCAAAGAGTGGCTTTTTAAAACGTATCGATTTTGTTGTCGATTGGTTGTTTTTTATGTGAATGGAAAACCCTCTGAACAGAGGCTGGCTGAGCCTGATAGGAAAAATTAACCGTTCTGTATAAAATAAGAATTAACATGGGAAAAGATTAACCTTTTATATAACCTTCGGCGGCTCGGCTGGGCTCGGCTCCCTTCGGCGGCTCGGCTGGGCTCGGCTCCCTTCGGCGGCTCGGCTGGGCTCGGCTCCCTTCGGCGGCTCGGCTGGGCTCGGCTCCCTTCGGCGGCTCGGCTGGGCTCGGCTCCCTTCGGCGGCTCGGCTGGGCTCGGCTCCCTTCGGCGGCTCGGCTGGGCTCGGCTCCCTTCGGCGGCTCGGCTGGGCTCGGCTCCCTTCGGCGGCTCGGCTGGGCTCGGCTCCCTTCGGCGGCTCGGCTGGGCTCGGCTCCCTTCGGCGGCTCGGCTGGGCTCGGCTCCCTTCGGCGGCTCGGCTGGGCTCGGCTCCCTTCGGCGGCTCGGCTGGGCTCGGCTCCCTTCGGCGGCTCGGCTGGGCTCGGCTCCCTTCGGCGGCTCGGCTGGGCTCGGCTCCCTTCGGCGGCTCGGCTGGGCTCGGCTCCCTTCGGCGGCTCGGCTGGGCTCGGCTCCCTTCGGCGGCTCGGCTGGGCTCGGCTCCCTTCGGCGGCTCGGCTGGGCTCGGCTCCCTTCGGCGGCTCGGCTGGGCTCGGCTCCCTTCGGCGGCTCGGCTGGGCTCGGCTCCCTTCGGCTCCTCGGCTGGGCTCGGCTCCCTTCGGCTCCTCGGCTGGGCTCGGCTCCCTTCGGCTCCTCGGCTGGGCTCGGCTCCCTTCGGCTCCTCGGCTGGGCTCGGCTCCCTTCGGCTCCTCGGCTGGGCTCGGCTCCCTTCGGCTCCTCGGCTCGGCTCGGCTCCCTTCGGCTCCTCGGCTCGGCTCGGCTCCCTTCGGCTCCTCGGCTCGGCTCGGCTCCCTTCGGCTCCTCGGCTCGGCTCGGCTCCCTTCGGCGGCTCGGCTCGGCTCGGCTCGGCTCGGCTCCCTTCGGCTCGGCTCGGCTCCCTTCGGCTCGGCTCGGCTCGGCTCGGCTCCCTTCGGCTCGGCTCGGCTCCCTTCGGCTCCTCGGCTCGGCTCGGCTCCCTTCGGCGCCTGCCCTTCCCAAGATGGCGCCGCCCTCCACGTGACGGCGCCTGCCCTTCCCAAGATGGCGCCGCCCTCGCCCCCTCGGCTCTGACCTAGCCAGCGTAACCCTCGTCCCCTCTGCTTTCTCCGCTCCGCATCATCTCAGTGTAGACTCTGCTGCTCTCTGGAGTTGTTTTGTCCCTGCTGCAGGACTCTGCCACGGGTCAGGGGGTGGGCAGCAGCGAAGGGGGGGTGGGGGTGGGTGTCGATTTGCCGCGGTCGGGAGCAGTCTGCTCCCAGTTCACGAGCTGTTCTCCTGTCTCTCCCAGCTCTTGCAGGCTGACCCCAATGCCCCCAGACTCGCCCAGCGATCCCAGGGTGAACCCAGCGCCTCCCAGTCTCTGCCAGTGCTCCCGGGAACTGCAAAATCCCTCTCCAGTCCTCCCAGGAACGCAGTGAGTGACCTCCTGTCCCACGCGGTGCTGCCAGTAAAACCTCTCTGATCCCATTCTCGGTGACCTCGCAGCAACAACAGTGCTCCCAGGAACTCCAAGATCTCCCTCAAGGGCTCCCAGTACTGCAATGTGTTCTCCCAGTCCCCCCCAGTATTTCCCAGTCCCTTCCCAGTTTGTCCCTGTCCCTCCCAGCTTGTCCCAGTCTGTAACAATCGCTTTGCTATCCCTACCAAGTCCCTTCCCTCACTGTCCCAGTCCCTTCCCAGTCCATTCCCAGTTTCATTCCCAGTCCTTTCCCACTGCATCCCAGTCCCTTCGCAGTACTCTCCCATTCCCAGCCAAGTCCCTTCCCAGTTCCCTTCCAGTCCCTCCCAATTTCTCCCACTACCTCCCAATTCTTCTTAGTCCCTTGCCAGTCCCCTCCAGGTCCTTTCCAGTCCATCCCATTCCCACCCAGTCCCTTCTCCGTCCTATCCCAGTCCATCCCACTCCATCCCGGGCCCTCCCAGTCCCTTCCCATTCCCTTCCCATTCCCTTCCCAGTTCCCTCCCATTCCGTCCCAGTCCTTCCCAGTCTCTCCCCCCCCATTCCTGTCCATCCCAGCCCCTCCCATTCCCTCCCCGTCCCCTCCCAGTCCGCCCAGTGCCCTCCCAGTCATTCCCAGTTCCTCCCATTCCCTCTCAGTCCCCTCCTGGTCCATTCCCAGTGCCCTCCCAGTCCCTCCCAGTGCCCTCCCATTTCACTCGGGTCCTCCCACTTCCGTCCAAGTCCGCTCCCAGTGTGTCCCAGTCCCCTCCCAGTTTGTCCCAGTCCCCTCCCTGTCCATTCCTTGTCCCTTCCCAGTTTGTCCCAGTCGCTTCCCAGTTCCCTCCAAGTCCCCTCCCAGTTAGTTCCAGGCCCTTCCCAGTCCCTTCAAAGTTTATCCCAGTGCCTACTCAGTTCCATCCCAGTCCATCCCACTCCACCCAGACTCTCCCACTCCCCTCCCAGTCCCTTTGCATTACCCTTCTAGTTCCCCCACACTTCCCTCCCAGTCCCTTCCCAGTTTGTCCCTGTCCCTTCCCAATCCCTTCCCTGCCCCTTCCCTGTCCCTTCCCAGTTCCCTCCCAGTCCCCTCTCAGTCCACCCATTTCCTCCCAGTCCCTTTCCAGTCCCTTCCCAGGCCCTCCAAGTTTCCTCCCACTCCCTCCCGGTCCCCTCCCAGTCCTTCCAAGTGCGCTTCCAGGTCCTCCAAGTCCCCTCCCACTTAGTTCCAGGCCCTTCCCAGTTTGTCCCTGTCCCTTCTCACTCCCCTCCCAGTCCCTTCTCACTCCATTCCCACTCCCCTCCCAGTCACTTCCCACTCCCCTCCTTGTCCACTCCTTGTCCTCTCCTTGTCCCCTCCTTCTCCTCTCCTTGTCCTTTCCATGTCCATTCCTTTTCCCATCCCAGTCCCCTCCCAGTTTGTCCCAGTCCCTTTCCAGTCCCTTCCCAGGCCCTCCAAGTTTCCTCCCACTCCCTCCCGGTCCCCTCCCAGTCCTTCCAAGTGCGCTTCCAGGTCCTCCAAGTCCCCTCCCACTTAGTTTCAGGCCCTTCCCAGTCCCTTCTCAGTTCCCTCCACTGCCCTCCCTGTCCCTTCCCACTGCCCTCCCTGTCCCTTCCCACTGCCCTCCCTGTCCCTTCCCACTGCCCTCCCTGTCCCTTCCCACTGCCCTCCCTGTCCCTTCCCACTGCCCTCCCTGTCCCTTCCCACTGCCCTCCCTGTCCCTACCTTGTCGTCCTCCATGTTGCTTCCTTGTTTCTTTCTTGTCACCTCCTTGTCGCCTCCGTGTTGCTTCCTTGTCCCTTCTTTGTCCCTTCCCAGTCCCCTCCCAGTCCACCCAGTTCCTCCCAGTCCCTTTCCAGTCCCTTCCCAGGCCCTCCAAGTTTCCTCCCACTCCATCCCAGCCCCTCCCATTCCTTCCTGGTCATTCACAGTGCCCTCCCAGGTCCTCCCAGTTCCCTCCAAGTCCCCTCCCAGTTAGTTCCAGGCCCTTGCCAGTCCCTTCTCAGGTCCCTCCCAATCCCCTCCCAGTCCCTTCCCACTGCCCTTCCTTGTGCATTCCCAGTTCCCTCCCAGTTTGTCCCAGGACCTACCCAGTCCCTTCTCAGTCCCTCCCAGGCCCTTTCCAGTTCCTTCCCAGGCCCTCCCATTCCCTCCCAGTTCCCTCCAAGTCCCCTCCCCCTTAGTTCCAGGCCCTTCCCAGTCCCTTCCCAGTTTGACCCAGTCCATCCCAGTCCACCCATTCCCTCCCATTCTCCCCCACTCCCTTCCCAGTCCCTTTCCAATACCCTCTCACTCCCCTCCCGCTCCCTTTCCATTAGCCTTCCAGTGCCCTCCCAGTCGCCTCCCAGTTTGTCCCACTCCCTTTCCTGGCCCTCCCAGTTTCCTACCAGTCCCTCCCATTCCCTCCCGGTCCCCTCCCTGTCCACCCAGTTCCTCCCAGGCCCCTCCCAGTCTCTTCCCATTCCCTTTCCAGTGGTCACCCAGTCTTTCCCAGTGCCCTCCCAGTGCCCTCCCATTTCACTCGGGTCCTCCCACTTCCCTCCAAGTCCGCTCCCAGTGTGTCCCAGTCCCTTCCCACTCCCCTCCCAGTCCCTTCCCACTCCCCTCCCTGTCCATTCCTTGTTACTTCCCAGTTCCCTTCCAGTCCCCTCCCAGTTTGTCCCAGTCCCCTCCCAGTCCACCCAGTTCCTCCCAGGCCCTTTCCCGTCCCTTCCCAGTCCCTCCCGTTCCCTCCCATTCCCTCTCAGGTCTTCCCAGTTCCCTTCCCAGTCCCCTCCCAGTTTGTCCCAGTCCCCTCCCAGTTCACCCATTTCCTCCCAGTCCCTTTCCAGTCCCTTCCCAGGCCCTCCAAGTTTCGTCCCACTCCCTCCCGGTCCCCTCCCAGTCCTTCCAAGTGCCCTCCCAGGTCCTCCAAGTCCCCTCCCACTTCGTTCCAGGCCCTCCCTAGTTTGTCCCTGTCCCTTCTCAGTACCCTCCTTGTGCTCCCACTCCCCTCCCAGTCCCTTCCTTGTCCCCTCCTTCTACCCTTCTTGTCCCTTCCATGTCCCTTCCTTTTCCCTTCCTTGTTCCATCCCAGTCCCCTCCAGTTTGTCCCAGGCCCTTTCCAGTCCCTTCCCAGGCACTCCCAGTTTCCTCCCACTCCCTCCCGGTGCCCTCCCAGTCCTTCCAAGTGCCCTCCCAGGTCCTCCAAGTCCCCTCCCACTTAGTTCCAGGCCCGTCCCATTCCCTTCTCAGTTCCCTCCCACTTCCTCTCACTCCCCTCCCTGTCCCTTCCTTTTCCCGTCCCTGTCCCTTCCCACTCCCCTCCCTGTCCCTTCCTGGGTCCTCCCAGTTCCCTCCAAGTCCCCTCCCAATTTGTCCCAGGCCCTTCCCAGTCCCTTCCTGTCCCTTCCCAGTCCCTTTGCACTGCCCTCCTTTTCCCTTCCCAGTTCCCTCCCAGTCCCCTCCCAGTTTGTGCCAATCTCTTCCCACTCCCCTTCCTTGTCCCTTCCCAGGCCCTCCCAGTTCCCTCCCACTCCATCCCAGTTCCACCCATTCCCTCCCAGTCCTTCCCAGTGCCCTCCCATTCCCTCCCAGTCCACTCCCAGTTCCCTCCAAGTCCCCTCCCAGTTTCTCCCAGGCTTTTTCCAGACCCTTCCCAGTACCCTCCCAGTCCCTTCCATTCCCTCCTGGTCCACCCTGTCCCTCAAACTCCCCGCACTGTCCCTTCTCAGTCCCTTCCAACTCTTTTCCCTGTCCCTTTTACATTCCCATCCCAGTGCCTAAGCAGTCCCCTCCCAGTCCCCCCCCCAGTCCCTTCCCAGTTTGTCCCAGTGCCCTCCCTGTCCCTTCCCAGTCCCTTCCTGTCCCTTCACTGTCACTTCCCAGTCCCTTCACAGTTCATCCACTTCCCAACCAGTCCCCTCCCAGTTTGTCCCAGTCCATTCCCATTCCCCTCATAGTTCCCTCCCCATCCTTCCCAGTTCCTCCCATTCCCTCTCAGTCCCCTCCCATTTCACTCAGGTCCTCCCAGTGCCATTGCCAGTCCCCTCCCAGTTTGTCCCGGTGCCCTCCCTGTTCCTTCCCACTCCCTTCACACTCCCTACCCATTCCATTCCCAGTCCCTTCCAACTTTTTTCCCTTCCCATTCCCTTCTTAGTTCCCTCCCATTTCCCTCCCACTGGCTCCCCACTCCCCTCCCAGTCATTTGCCACTCCCCTCCCAGTCCCGTCGCACTGCATTCCCAGTCCTTCCCAGTCTCTCCCAGTCCCATCCCAGTACACCCAGTTCCTCCCTGTCCTTTCCCACTCCCATCCCAGTCTCTTCTCAGTGCCCCCCCAGTCCAATCCAGCCCCTCCCAGTCCATCCCAGTTCCTCCATTCCATCCCAGTCCCTTCCATGTCCCCTACTAGTCCCTTCCTAGTTTTCCCCAGTCCTTCCCAATCCCCTCCCATTCAACCCATTTCCTCCCAATCCTTTCTCAGTCCCTTGCCAGTCCCTGCCAGTTCCTCCCCAGTCCCTCCCAGTCCTGCCCAGTGGCCCTCCCACTCCCCTCCCAGTCCTCTTCAAGTCCCTTCACAGTCCCCAACCAGTGCCTTCCCCATCCCTTTCCAGTTCCCTCCCAGTCATACATGCACTACCTGGCAAGAGCCCTGATGGACAATTGGAAGCAGTAGCATCCCCACTGGGAACACTGGGAGACAACTGGGAAACAACTGGGAGCACTGGGAGCATGACCCAGGAATTCCCAGTATCCCCCCTCAGCCCCCCATTTCCCTCCCACAGCCCTTTACAGCCTCCCAGTCCATTCCCACTATGTCCCCTCCCTGTCCCTCCAAGTCCCCTCCCACACTGTCCCACTCCCTTCCCAGTCCCCTCCCAGTCCCTCCCTGTTTATTCCTGTCCCTCCCAGTACCTCCCAATCCCTTCTAGTCCTATCCCAGTATGGGAGGAGACCAGTAGGGACCAGGAGGCACTGGGAGACATGCCTGGACCAGCTGGAGGCATTGCTGGAGCCCTGGGACACAACTGGAAGCAGCAGGAACCCAACTGGGAGCACTAGGGGTCCCTGGGAGGAACTGGGAGACAACTGGGAGAGCACTGGGAGTATCTCCCCATGACCCCCAGTGCCCCCCTGAGCCCCTCCAGACCGCCCCAAAGTCTTTCCACAGTCTCTGAGTTCTTCCCAGTGCCATGTAGAGCCCTTCCCAGTACCTCCCAGTTAACCCTTAGAATTTTCCCAATGTCCCCTTAGTCTCCCCCCCATAACCTTCCCCCCACCAGAGGTCTTCCACAGCCTCCCAGTACCTTCCAGTACTGTCCTGAACCCCTCCCAGTGCCTCCCAGTCCTTTCCCAGTCTGGGAGGAAGCTGGTAGGGGCTGAGAGGCACTGGGAGGGACTGGGAGCCATACCTGCAGCAGCTGGAGTCAGTTCTGGAGCCCTGGGAGACAACTGGAAGCAGCAGGAACCCAACTGGGAGCAACTGGGAGACAACTGGGAGAGCAGGGGGAGCACTGTGAGTATCTCCTCATAACCCCAAGTGCCCCCCTCAGCCCCTCCACACTGCCCCAGAGTCTTTCCACAGTCTCTGAGTTCTTCCCAGTGCCATTCAGAGCCCTTCCCAGTACCTCCCAGTTAACCCTTAGAATTTTCCCAGTGCCTCCTCACTCCCCCCCAGTAACCCTCCCCCCCAGAGTCCTTCCACAGCCTCCCAGTACCTCCCAGTACTGTCCTGAGCCCCTCCCAGCCCTTTGCCACTCCCTTACCGCTCCCTTTCCAGCCTGGTTCCTCTCCAGCTAGTCTGACCCCAGCCTGTAGCAATGCCTGGGGTTGTTGTGGTAATGTGTAGAACCTGGCACTTGCATGTGTTCAATATCACGCCCTTGGACTCTGCCTGAAGGAAAACAGAAAGTATGTATGGAAGGTTTCAGGACAGGAAAGAACAACAGGCTGCTGATGACGGAAGAACGGTCTGATGATAAAGAAGAGCTGACTGCAGTAAACAGCCTGAAGTGCGAGACAGAAGGACGCTCGCCTCCGTGCTGGAGAAGCTCAACCTGCTATGGGATGAAGATAATAATGGAGAGCTGCATATCAAAGGAGAAAACTCAATTAGCAGCAGTGGTGCAAGAATGCCAAGGAATTGCTTAGCCTGCTTGATTTTTCCCACATACACTGCTTGTTCTGTACCACTAAACAATTCCTGCTTCACCAACCAGGGAGTCCGTGCATGCTTTCCAAACTCTGCCCATCTGTCCAGCCTGTCAGGGTCTGGAGCTGCGCGAGGCTTTGGGGGCTGGCCGCGGCGGCGGCGGCCGGCGGGGCAGCGCGGGGCTTTGGGGGGGTGGCGGCTGCTGCCTCAACTGTACCCAGAGATACCTGTAACTCTGTGCTTCTAGTGCATGCAATAATGACGGAAGTGTGGAGCTGTAAGTGATAACAGAATTGGCCCTTTATCTCTTTTTCTTTTCTAGTACACCCAGTGTTTCCCCACTCCTGTTAGGAGTCTTGTCTGCAGGACTCTTGCTGTTCTACACATGTGGGGTGTGTGTGTATGTCTACATCAGGAGCAGTCTATACGTTGTGCTTTGGAGAACAAGACCACAAGTAAGTCTGCTTTGTGTTGCACTCATGAGGAATGAGCTGCCCTGGGAGGTGATGGAGTCACCATCACTGCAAGTGTTTAAAGTAAGACTGGATGAGGCACTGAGTACCATGGTTTGGTTGACTAGATGGTGGTGGGTGATAGGTTGGACTCAGTGTTCTGGAAGGTCTTTTCCAACCTGGTTAAGTCTGTATTCTATTCTGCTTTCCCGATTGCTCCCAGCATGGCCCCTGTGTTCTCCCTCTTCTTCCCAGTAACTCCAAAATCCTTTTCTAGTGCTCCCAGTGCCTTCCCAAGTCTCCCAGTGGGGCCCCAGATCTTCCCTCAGTGGGGAAGTGCTCTCTCAGCATGCCAAACTCTCTTCTTGGTGCTCCAAGTACCACCAGATGCTGACTGTGTGTTTTGGGACAGCATCAGTTCACAGCTCTGTGAGTTAAATGAACGCTGAAGGGAGAACAAAGGATTTTGTGGTATTTTTATTGAATGCATGCTAACCTCCTCACAGCTTTACAATGTGAGTAACTGAGATCTGTTCTTTGCTTTTTGCTTTATTCTTTTCAGATTGACTCTTTGCTTTCCACTTCATTAACCGCGAGCAAGCAAGACGTGCAGCAGCGACACGGTCGGCACAAGGGCTACGGCTGCTGCGACGGTACAGCCTCGCCCTGCCAGCCTAGCAGGGGATCTCCTGCTTGGTTTGTGTGGGCTCCAGGTAGGGTTTGATCTGTCAGTCAGGAAGGAAAGGCTGAAAAAGAAACTGCTCAGTCCACGCTTTTACCGAGGAGCTGAAACTTCTTCCAGTGTAGACTCCAACCGAGCAGGTAGGTAAGCAAGCAGAAGTCCTCTGATGGGTATAATGGGAGTGGCAAAGAGACTTCCCTTGTTTCCAGTGTGGACAACCTCTTGTTTGTCCCCTGACCCCAGGAGCTTCTCACAGGGGCTGTGTTCCTCACTAACAGCAAGGCTGCGCTCGGCCCCTGGGGATGCTGCAACCGTAGCAGAGAAGTTGTGCTCCTGGCAGTTCTCTCTCCACCTGGATCAGGATGAAGGTGCAGGCCATTGCTCTGCAGCTAGGCACCGCTGGGAGCTGCAGCTGGTGCCCAGATCAAAGACAGCTTTGTCTCTAAGGCCAGTGCTTCTCTGCAGAGAAACCAAGATTTCTCTGTAGGTGTTGCCCAGGGTTCCTCATCTGCTCAGAATGCCCAGCTCCAGTGCCAGGCTGATGTCCCCTCACAGCCGTCACTCTGTCGGTGCTTGCCTAGAAGTGCCGGAAATCTTCCTGGAACTATTGGAGAAAAGGAAGCTTTGTCTGTCTCTGTTTGCAGTGCCCTGAGAAGGACTTGTACCGACACAGGCTCAGAAAGCTGAAACAAAACAATGAGAGCAACAGATGGAAGAGATGGGTTGATTGCCAGCAAGAAATGCACCAACTGCAAGGTGACTATGGGGTAGTAAATCCCAGAAGGTGTGACATGCTTGGAGATGCAGACCTGCACAGCAGCTGTCACAGAGAAGAGAAGCACAGCAAAAACTCAGCTGTGTGCTGAAGGTGCAAATCCCACTGAGAAGGGCATCCGTGGGTTGGGGTGATAAAAAGCGGGGCAGCCCCTCAGCTGTCTCTCTTTCCTTCCATGATACCACATGGGGGTGGGTGCTGATGCAGGAGAGGAGCAGGTGAGTGAGGGGCGGGGGATGCTGCCCAAAAAAGCTGCCTGAATGCTCTCAGAGGGGATGAAAACCCATGAAAAAAATGTTAGTGTGAGGTATTCCAGCAGAGAAAAAGCTGTGCTCTTAATCGAGAGATTGCAGAACAGTAGTAATGTGGATGCAAAAAGGCTTTGAAATGACTCTTATTTGCAAACTAAAAAACCCCACAAGACACACAAAAGAAACATCACTGGTTTTATTTTTAGTTTCTTAATTTGAATGGGAAGTCAAGGGGAATATAGAGGCATGTGGGGACCAATGGAAGGTCTCCTGTGGGTATTTTAGTCGGATGGTTAGGGTTAATTGTGGTGGTGAGGGGAAAGCTTTGCAGTAGTGGCCTTTGTGGCGGGGGTCCAAATAACCCTAAATATCCAACTAATCCTTTGGGAGACTCTCCAGAGGCCCTCCTGATCCCTCTATGTGCCCCCAAATTCCCCTTTGATACCCCCAGGTGCACCTTAGGTGCCAACCGATCCCCTTAAGAGGGGTGGCAACACTGACCAGTTAGGGGCTTCTCTTGCCCCTGTGTGTGGGGAGCATCTGAGTGCGGCCCTCTTTGAAGGTTTTTCCATTTGTATTGAAAACTAAGAAACAAAAAGAAAAAAAACCCAAAGAAACAAAGAAGTGCAACCCCCCCTCCCGTGACAGACAAAAAGGAAGGTCTACTGTTTTTATGTGATACACATGTTATATGTATGCTTTGAAACCCTGTTTTGCTGTCCCTAGAATTTGCTTTTACATTCCAGAAGCTCTCCTGTTTAAGTGGATGTAGAAGAATAGTATGATGTGGGAAGGTGTTTTGGGATAGCTTTGGAAGACTATGGGGAAGATTTGCCTTTGCTCGAGTCAGAGAAAGCTATGTTTTGCCTTTGACTCTGAGAGTAATGTAAACACTTTGGAACCGAAGGAGAGAAACTGGGCAGAGTTTGGTTGGACGTGTTAAAATAGTTTTGTTGTTATGACCTATTGTATGCCTTAATTACACGTATGCCAGCAGAAAATGCCCAATTGAGATGTGCCACATGTGCCTTCTGATTAGACTATATAACTTTGCCGTATAATGTAATAAATGTCTTCAGCTGCTTACATCTGGCCCAGAAAGCACTGCTCGAAGTAAGTAAAACATCTATACTACAGTGTTAATTCTTAAGAAGGGAGGCTTTGAAATGGGGTACGTGGGGTTCTCAAATATATAAATGTGCAGTATGTATCTATAATATGCAAAGAGTGGCTTTTTAAAACGTATCGATTTTGTTGTCGATTGTTTTTTATGTGAACGGAAAACCCTCTGAACAGAGGCTGGCTGAGCCTGATAAGAAAAATTAACCTTTTTGTATAAAATAAGAATTAACATGGGAAAAGATTAACCTTTTATATGAAATAAGAATAGTAAACTGTGAGCATCAAAGGAGCAAAATAACAACAAGGGATAGTTAAGTGACTGATTTTAAAAAAAAGATGAAAAACATACGCAGTAACCCACAGAAAACACAAAAAAAGGCAATAGATTTCTGGCACTGAAACACTACCACTTCCTGTATTATAGAAATAACCTGAGCATGTGAAGTTGTTTGGCACATGGCTTCAGGAGAGATCCCACGTCTGTCCAGCACTGTAATAAAGCATGTAAAACTCCAACTTATTTGAGTTGTGGAGTTTGTCTTTTTCCACAGATCATTTTCTTGCCACCGCAGCGGGACCTGCCGAGGAACGGGATCTCTCCGGGTGCCCCCTCCGAGGCTTCTCGGGCAGAGCTCCTTAAACTCTCTCAGGTCAGCGCAGGAACGGACAAGGGCCACCAGGCAGAAAAACGTATGCTTTGAAGGGAAAGGGGCAATGCTTAAGCTGTAACGGGACCCCTTACACGGGAGAGGCAAATTGCTGTCCGAGGTAAAAGAGCTCTTGGGTCGGAACCAGGGAGTTCCAAAAGTAGTATAAGCATTGTTTCTGTTATTCTTTTATTACAGGTACTGCTTAACTTGAAGTATTACAGATGTTAAGCGTATGGGGTCGGCAGATCCTCTAAGAACTTAAAGTATTGTAGACATTGTCCGTGGGGAAGCAGGGATAGTTCCCTAAGGAACTTAATGTTAGAAACCTTGTTTAGAGCGTGTGGCTGAGTGTGCACGATCGAGACACAGAAGGAAAAAAAAAACAAAAAACTATGAAGCGAGAGGGAGTCTCAATCCATCCAACTCCATAGCTCTCCTGTTCAAGTAGATGTAGAAGAATAGTATTAATTTGTATGAAAGGAGGCTTTGAAATGAGCTACATGGGGTTCTGAAATATATAAGTATACAGTGTGCTTCCGTAATACAGAGTGGATTTTCTTTTGTGTGTATAATAGGGCTTTTTGCTTATTTTGTATGCTGAAAAGGTGGTACCGTGTTGCATTATACAAAATGGAAGCTGGGGCCAAGCATATGGGAACAGGGGGATCCCCTGAGAACTTAAGGTATCGTAGTGTTATCTGCGTGGAACCAGGGGAAGTTCCTAAAAGACCTTAAAATGTTAGAAATGTAGTTTGTGTGGAGCGTGCAGCTGAGCGTGGGCACGGTTGAGATGTAGAAAAAAATCTCCAAAGCGAGTTGGAGTCCTGACCTGCAGTTCTGTGATAAGCATGGCCAGAGACACACGAAGTGAAAATTTTAAATGTGAGCGTGGCCAGTAATTGTATGTTTAGGACCTTTCAGCAAAGCGAGAGCATTTTCTTTCCCTGAAAGGATGGTGGCTCTGCAAGCCTGGCTACTTCAGACTGAGCCCAGTGGGACTCAGCTCCCCTCGGTGGTGCCCGGCTCTGCTGAGGATGGCTCTTTGCTCAGCTTTTTTCTGGCTTCCTTGGGCTCTCCTCCAGGTAAGTGTCAACCTCCTCTGCTCTCTGGGGCTCTTCTGTATCAGCCTGGAACATTTGAAATGCCTGCATGTTCTTGGAGGGGATAAAAACCCCTAAGCGGCCAGCTAACCCTGACCCTCCTCCAACTCCATAGCTGTCCTGTTTAACGAGGTGTAGAAATACAGAATTAGTCTCAAAAGAGGCTTTGAAATGAGCTACATGGGGTTCTGTGTTACGTAAACTTGCAGTGTATATCTATAATACACAAAGAATGGATTTTCCTTTGTGTGTGTTCTAGGATTTTTAAATATTCATTGGCTTGGTTGTTTGTGGGTTTTTTTTGTTTGTGTGTGGTGTTGGGTTTTTTTGTTGTTTTTTTTTTTTTTTTTTTTTTTTTTTTTTTTAATTTGAATGAAAAACCTTCTGAACAGAGGCCGGCTGAGGCGCTTCCCATGCACAGCAGCATGAGATAGCCCCCTAACTGGTCAGTGTTGCCACCTCTCCTAAGGGGGTCTGTGTGCATCTGTGGTGGGTGTGGGGCTACCCAAAGGGAATTTAGGGGCGTGTGGATGCCAATGGAGGGTCTCCAGTGGGTATTCTAGTGGGATGGTTAGGGCTAGTTGTGGTTGGCTGGCGGCAAGCGCCGTAGTAGTCGTTGTTGTTCTGGTGTTTGTCGTGGTTGTGGTTGGCTGGTGGCAGGCGCTGTAGTAGTTGCTGTTTTTCTGGCGGTTGTCGTGGTTGTGGTTGGCTGGCGGCAGGCACCATTGCGGTGGTTGTGGTTGGCTGGTGGCAGGTGCCATAGTATTTGTTGTTGTTGTGGTGGTTGTCGTGGTTGTGGTTGGCTGGTGGCAGGCACCGTAGTAGTAGTAGCTGTTCTGGTTGTTGTGGTTGGCTGTCAGCAAGTAACCCTAAAGGTCCGACTAAAAGATTCTCTTGGAGCCTTCTGGAGGCTCCCCACATCCCTCCATATGGCCCCAAATTCTCCAGTGATACCCTCAGACCCACCTCAGTTGCCATCAGAACCCCTTAAAAGGCGTGTTAACAGCCCACTTAGGGGCCTCTGTTGCCCTTGTGTATGGGGGAAGGAGTTTTGCTAAGCTCTGTTCAGAGGGCTTTCCATTCAAATTAAAAACAAAGAACAAATAATTCCACAACAAATAAAACAAGAAATAATAAAGACAGATGTCCCTTGATACACACAAAGGAAGGTCCCCTGTTTTTAATTGATACACCTTTTGTAGGTATGTTCTCAACATTTGTTTTGCTCTACTTTAGAATTTGCTTCTGCATTCCAGAAGCATTTGCATCTAATAGAGGAGGTCCAGTGGGGATGACTTCAAAACCTTTTCAAATAGCAATTAATACCATTATTGTCTATCAATATAAAGGGGAGAGATTTTCAGTTCGATTTTTAGTCTTGGGGTGAGTTGCCTCAGCGCTCTGAGAGACGCGAGAGGCGGCTCGGCTCCCCTCGGCAGAAAAGAGGAATAAGGGTAAAGCGTGTGGGATCGGGGGATCCCGTAACAACGTAATGTATTGTAGGATTGTCTGTGGGGAAGCAGGGGAAGTTGCTAAAAGAACCTAAAAGTGAAACTTGTGAATGGGAGCGTGGCCACTATTTGTGTGTTTAGGACCGGTCATTGTTGTTTTATTTGGTTTTGGTGTGCGTTTGGAGGGGAAAAGGGTTTCTATTTAAAAACTAAGAAACAGACGACATGCGGCGGCTCAGGTGTGGGATGTCACGAGATGAAACGATAACCTGAAATGAAAGGGTGTGGGGCTCTCTGAAATGAAAAGAGGTGCAATGGTGCAATGGTGACCTGAAATGAAACGGCGTGGGGCTCTCTGAAATGAAAAGAGGTGAAATGCTGCAATGCTGACGTGAAATGAAACGATGTGGGGCTCTCTGAAATGAAAAGAGGTGAAATGGTGCAATGCTGATCTCAAATGAAATGGTGTGGGGCCCTCAAATGAAAAGAGGTGAAATGCTGCAACGGTGACCTGAAATGAAATGGTGTGGGGCTCTGTGAAATGAAATGCTGCAATGCTGAAGTGAAATGAAATGGTGTGGGGCTCTGTGAAATGAAATGATGAAGCGCTGCAATGCTGATGTGAAATGAAATGGTGTGGGGCTCTGTGAAATGAAATGATGAAACGATGTCCTGAAATGAAACGGTGGCTTTCTGAAATGAAATGCTGCAATGCTGACCTGAAAGGAAACGGTGTGGGGCTCTCTGAAATGAAAAGAGGTGAAATGGTGCAATGGTGACCTGAAATGAAATGGTGTGGGGCTCTCTGAAATGATGAAGCGCTGCAGTGCTGATGTGAAATGAAATGATGTGGGGCTCTGTGAAATGAAATGATGAAACGATGTCCTGAAATGAAACGGCTGGCTTTCTGAAATGAAATGCTGCAATGCTGTCCTGAAATGAAATGGTGTGGGGCTCTCTGAACTGAAAAGAGGTGAAATGCTGCAATGGTGACCTGAAGTGAAATGGTGTGGGGCCCTGTGAAATGAAATGATGAAACGATGACCTGAAATGAAACGGTGGGCTCTCTGAAATGAAATGGTGCAATGCTGACCTGAATGAAATGGTGTGGGGCTCTCTGAAATGATGAACCGCTCCAATGCTGAAGTGAAATGAAATGGTGTGGGGCTCTCTGCAATGATGAAGCGCTGCAATGCTGACGTGAAATGAAATGGTGTGGGGCTCTCTGAATTGAAATGCTGCAATGCTGAAGTGAAATGAAATGGTGTGGGGCTCTCTGAAATGAAATGCTGAAATACTGCAATGCTGACCTGAAATGAAAGGGTGTGGGGCTCTCTGAAATGATGAAGCACTGCAATGCTGATGTGAAATGAAATGGTGTGGGGCTCTCTGAAATGATGAAGCACTGCAATGCTGATGTGAAATGAAATGGTGCGGGGCTCTGTGAAATGAAGTGGTGCGGGGCTCTCTGAAATGAAATGATGACCTGAAATGAAATGGTGTGGGGCTCTCTGAAATGATGAAGCGCTGCAATGCTGACGTGAAATGAAATGGTGCGGGGTTCTGTGAAATGAAATGCTGCAATACTGACCTGAAATGAAATGGTGTGGGGCTCTGTGAAATGAAATGCTGCAATGATGACCTGAAATGAAAGGGTGTGGGGCTCTGTGAAATGAAATGCTGAAATACTGCAATGCTGACCTGAAATGAAAGGGTGTGGGGCTCTGTGAAATGAAATGCTGCAATGCTGACCTGAAATGAAAGGGTGTGGGGCTCTGTGAAATGAAATGCTGAAATACTGCAATGCTGACCTGAAATGAAAGGGTGTGGGGCGCTCTGAACTGAAAAGAGGTGAAATGCTGCAATCATGACCTGAAATGAAACGGTGTGGGGCTCTCTGAAATGAAATGCTGCAATGCTGACCTGAAATGAAATGGTGTGGGGCTCTCTGAAATGAAATGCTCCAATGCTGACGTGAAATGAAATGGTGCGGGGCTTTCTGAAACGAAATGATGTCCTGAAATGAAATGGTGGGCTGTCTGAAATGAAATGACCTGAAATGAAATGGTGTGGGGCTCTCTGAAATGAAATGCTGCAATGCTGACCTGAAATGAAATGGTGTGGGGCGCTCTGAAATGAAATGCTGCAATGCTGACCTGAAGTGAAATGGTGTGGGGCTCTCTGAAATGAAAAGAGGTGAAATGCTGCAATGCTGACCTGAAGTGAAATGGTGTGGGGCTCTCTGAAATGAAATGCTACTGTGCTGACCTGAAATGAAATGGCGTGGGGCTCTCTGAATTGAAATGCTGAAATGCTGCAATGGTGACCTGAAATGAAAGGGTGTGGGGCTCTCCGAATTGAAATGCTGAAACGCTGCAATGGTGTGGGGTTCTCTGAAATGAAGAGGTGAGATGTTGAAATGGTGAACTGGAATGCAATGTTGAGTGTGGGCACAATGGAGACGTAGAGAAAAATCTACTAACTGAGTTGGAGTCACGATCTGTGGTTCCATGTCTCTGTGACAGCATGGCCAGAGACACATGAAAATTGTAAATGGGTGTGTGGCCAGTAATTGTATGCCTAGGACCAGTCAGCAAAGTGAGAGAGCCTAAAAGGATGGTGGCTCTGTCAGGCTGGGCTACTTCAGACCTTGCTCTGTGGGGCTCAGCTCACCACGGTGGTTCCCGGCTCTGCTGAGGTCAGCTCTTTGCTCAGATTTTTCCTGGTTTCTTTGGACTCCCTTCCAGGTAAGTGCCAGCCTCTGCTGCTCTCAGCTTGTTGGAAATGCTTTCATGTTCTTGGAGGGGATTAAAATCCCTAGGAGGCCAGCTAACCCTATCACCCACCCCCTCCAACTTCATAGATCTCCTGTTCAACTGGGTGTAGAAGCGCAGTATTAATTTGTCTGAAAAGAGGCTGGGCTCGGCTGGGCTCGGCTCGGCTCGGCTCCTCGGCTGGGCTCGGCTCCTCGGCTGGGCTCGGCTCCTCGGCTGGGCTCGGCTCCTCGGCTCGGCTCCTCGGCTCCTCGGCTCGGCTCCTCGGCTCCTCGGCTCGGCTCCTCGGCTCCTCGGCTCGGCTCCTCGGCGCCATCTAAGATGCCATCAGAACCCCTTGAAAGGTATTGCGGCAGCCCAGTTAGGGGCTTCTCCTGCCTTCGTGCATGGGGAAGCAGCTTTGCTGGGCTCTGTTCAGAGGGCTTTGCGTTCAAAATAAAAACAAAAGAGCAAGTAAGTCCACGACAAATTAAAAAAAAAAAAAGATGACAAATGCCTTCCTGATTACACACAAGGGAAGGTCCCTGGTTTTTAATTCATACACCTTTTATAGGTATGTCTGCAATATCCGTTTTGTTCTACTTAGAATGTGCTTCTAAAACTTAGAAGTTTTTGCATCTAATGGAAGAGATCCAGTGGGGGTGATTTCAAAGCCTTTTGTCATCGCAATTAATACCATTCTTGACTATCTATAAAGGGAGGGCTTTTTTTTTTTCACTTTGATTTTTTGTCTTAGGGGGCAGCATGTCTCGGTTCCCTGTGGCGGCTCATGCGGTGCGCTCTGTGAAACAATGGTGCGCTCTGTGAAACAATGGTGCGCTCTGTGAAACAATGGTGCGCTCTGTGAAATGGATCCCTTGAGATCTTAATGAATTGTAGGATGGTTTGTGTGGAATCAGGGGAAGTTCCTCACAGTACTTTAAATGTTTGACACTGATGTTATGAGCGTGCGGGGAGCGTGTGCAAGACTGAGACGTAGAAAATAGCTACGAAGCGAGCGGGAGTCCCGATCTGCGGTTCCACGTCTTCGTGAGGAGCGTGGCCAGAGACAGACGAAGCGAAAGTTGTCAACGGGCGTGTGGCTAATAATTGTATGTGTAGGACCGGTCAGTAAAGAGAGACATTTTTCTTTCCCTAGAAGGATGGTGGCTCCATCAAGCCTGGCTACTTTAGACTGGGCTCGGTGGGGCTCAGCTCCTCTTGGTGGTGCCAGGCTCTGCCAAGGTTGGCTCTTTGCTCAGCTTTTTTGATGTCCTTGGGTTCCCCTCCAGGTAAGTCCATGCCTCTGCTGCTCTCTGGGGTTCTTCTGTATCAACCTGGAATGTTTGAAATGCCTGCATGGTCTTGGAGGGGATTAAGACCCCTAGGAGGCCCGCTCACCCTGACCCCTCTCCTCCAACTCCCTAGCTCTCTTGTTTAATGAGGTGTAGAAGTGTGGTATTCATGTGTCTGAAAAGAGGCTTTGAAATGAGCTACACGGGGTTCTGGAATACGTAAGCTTGCAGCGCGTCCGTGTCATACACAAGGAGTGCTTTTTCCTTTGCGTGTGTTGTAGGGTTATTAAATATTTACTGATTTGGGCGTGTCTGTTTTTCTTTCTTTTATTAGAATGGAAAGCCTTCCGAACAGAAGCTGTCTGAGCTCCTTCCCATGCACAGCGGTAACAAACTGTGTTGCTGCCGAACTCTGTAAACTCACTGTGCTGCTGCCGAACTCTGTAAACTCACTGTGCTGCTGCCAAACTCTGTAAACAAACAAACTGTGCTGCTGCCAAACTCTGTAAACAAACAAACTGTGCTGCTGCCGAACTCTGTAAACAAACAAACTGTGCTGTTGCCGAACTCTCTAAACAAACAAACTGTGCTGTTGCTGAACTCTCTAAACAAACAAACTGCGGCTGCTGAACTCTGTAAACTATCAAACTGTGCGGCTGCTGAACTCTGTAAACTATCAAACTGCGCGGCTGCTGAACTCTGTAAACTATCAAACTGCGCGGCTGCTGAACTCTGTAAACTCACTGTGCTGCTGCCGAACTCTGTAAACTCACTGTGCTGCTGCTGAACTCTGTAAACAAACAAACTGTGCTGCTGCTGAACTCTGTAAACAAACAAACTGTGCTGCTGCCGAACTCTCTAAACAAACAAACTGTGCTGTTGCTGAACCCTCTAAACAAACAAACTGCGGTTGCTGAACTCTGTAAACTATCAAACTGTGCGGCTGCTGAACTCTGTGTCCCTTAGGGATGTAATGAATTGTAGGATGGCTTGTGTGGAGGCAGGGGAGGTTCCTCCTATGTTTGACACCCTGTTGATGTTTGAGTGTGTGGGTGAGAGCGGGCACGGCAGAGACGTAGGAAATACCTACGAAGCGAGTGGGAGTCCCGATCTGCGGTTCCACGTCTTCGCGAGGAGCGTGGCCAGAGACGGACGAAGCGAAAGTTGTGAACGGGTGTGTGGCTAGTAATTGTATGTGTAGGACTGGTCAGTAAAGAGAGAGCATTTTCTTTCCCTAGAAGGATGTCGGCTCCGTCAAGCCCGGCTACTTTAGACTGGGCTCGGCCGGGCTCAGTTCCCCTCGGCGGCTCCGTTGAGGTCGGCTCTCTGCTCGGCTTTTTGGATGTCCTTGGGTTCCCCTCCAGGTAAGTCCAAGCCTCTTCTGCTCTCTGGGGTTCTTCTGTATCAACCTAGAAGGTTTGAAACGCCTGTATGTTCTTGGAGGGGATTATGACCCCTAGTAGGCCAGCTAACCCTGACCCCTCTCCTCCAACTCCACGGCCCTCTTGTTTAAGAGGTGTGGAAGTGTGGTATTCATCTGCCCGAAAAGGGGCTTCGAAACGAGCTCCACGGGGTTGCGGAATATGTAAGCTTGCAGCGTGTCTGTCTAATATGCAAGGAACGCTTTTTCCTTTGCGTGTGTTGTAGGGTTATTAAGTATTCACTGACTTGGGCGTGTCTGGTTTTCTGTCTTTTATTAGAATGGAAAGCCTTCTGAACAGAAGCTGGCTAAGCTCCTTCCCACGCTCAGCGGTAACAAACCGTGTTGCCGCCGAACTCTGTAAACTGAAAGCGTTGCCGCTGAACTCTGTAAGCGGACTGTGCTGCCGCCGAACTCTGTAAGTCTACTGTGTTGCCTCCGAACTCTGTAAACTGAAAACATTGCCGCTGAACTCTGTAAGCGGACTGTGCTGCCACCGAACTCTGTAAGTCTACTGTGTTGCCGCTGAACTCTGTAAGCTGAAAGTGTTGCTGCCGAACTCTGTAAGTGGATAGTGTTGCTGTTGAACTCTGTAAGCGGACTGTGTTGCCGCCAAACTCTGTAAGTGGACTGTGTGGCGGTTGAACTCTGTAAACTGACAGTGTCGCCGCTGAACTCTGTAAACAAACTGTGTTGCCGTTGTACTCTGTAAAGTGAAAGTGTTGCCGCTGAACTCTGTAAACGGTCTGTGTTGCTGCTGAAACCTGTAAACTCAGGGTGTTGCTGTTGAACCCTGTGAACTGACACTGTTGCGGCTGAACCTTGTAAACTGACAGTGTTGGTCCTAAACCCTGTGTCCCTTAGGGATGTAATGAATTGTAGGATGGCTTGTGTGGAGGCAGGGGAGGTTCCTCCTATGTTTGACACCCTGTTGATGCTTTGAGCATGCGAGTGAGAGTGGGCATGACTGAGACGTAGAAAATAGCTACGAAGCGAGCGGGAGTCCCGATCTGTGGTTCCACGTCTTCGCGAGGAGCGTGGCCAGAGACGGACGAAGCGAAAGTTGTCAACGGGCGTGTGGCTAGTAACTGTATGTGTAGGACCGGTCAGTAAAGAGAGACAATTTTCTTTCCCTAGAAGGATGGTGGCTCCGTCCAGCCTAGCTACGTTAGACCGGGCTCGGTGGGGCTTGGTGGTGCCAGGCTCTGCCAAGGTTGGCTCTTTGCTCAGCTTTTTTGATGTCCTTGGGTTCCCCTCCAGGTAAGTCCATGCCTCTGCTGCTCTCTGGGGTTCTTCTGTATCAACCT
Organism: Melanerpes formicivorus; assembly: GCF_026170545.1. Lineage (NCBI taxonomy): Eukaryota > Metazoa > Chordata > Aves > Piciformes > Picidae > Melanerpes > Melanerpes formicivorus. The sequence continues at coordinate 28,099 of NW_027142397.1, read as the reverse complement.
GGAATGTTTGAAATGCCTGCATGGTCTTGGAGGGGATTAAGACCCCTAGGAGGCCAGCTCACCCTGACCCCTCCCCTCCAACTCCCTAGCTCTCTTGTTTAACGAGGTGTAGAAGTGTGGTATTCATGTGTCTGAAAAGAGGCTTTGAAATAAGCTACACGGGGTTCTGGAATACGTAAGCTTGCAGCGCGTCCGTGTCATACACAAGGAGTGCTTTTTCCTTTGCGTGTGTTGTAGGGTTATTAAATATTTACTGATTTGGGCGTGTCTGTTTTTCTTTCTTTTATTAGAATGGAAAGCCTTCCGAACAGAAGCTGTCTGAGCTCCTTCCCATGCACAGCGGTAACAAACTGCGTTGCTGCCGAATGCTGTAAACTCACTGTGGGGCTGCCGAACGCTGTAAGCTAACAAACTGTGGGGCTGCTGAACGCTGTAAGCTAACAAACTGCGGGGCTGCCGAACTCTGTGTCCCTTAGGGATGTAATGAATTGTAGGATGGCTTGTGTGGAGGCAGGGGAGGTTCCTCCTATGTTTGACACCCTGTTGATGTTTGAGCGTGTGGGTGAGAGCAGGCACGGCAGAGACATAGAAAGTAGCTACGAAGCGAGCGGGAGTCCCGATCTGCGGTTCCACGTCTTCGCGAGGAGCGTGGCCAGGGACGGACGAAGCGAAAGTTGTCAATGGGAGTGTGTGCAAGACTTAGACGTAGAAAATAGCTACGAAGTGAGCGGGAGTCCCGATCTGCAGTTCCACGTCTTCGCGAGGAGCGTGGCCAGAGACGGACGAAGCGAAAGTTGTGAATGGGTGTGTGGCTAGTAATTGTATGTGTAGGACTGGTCAGTAAAGAGAGAGCATTTTCTTTCCCTAGAAGGATGTCGGCTCCATCAAGCCCGGCTACTTTAGACTGGGCTCGGCCGGGCTCAGCTCCCCTCGGCGGCTCCGTTGAGGTCGGCTCTCTGCTCGGCTTTTTGGATGTCCTTGGGTTCCCCTCCAGGCAAGTCCAAGCCTCTTCTGCTCTCTGGGGTTCTTCTGTATCAACCTAGAAGGTTTGAAATGCCTGTATGTTCTTGGAGGGGATTATGACCCCTAGTAGGCCAGCTAACCCTGACCCCTCTCCTCCAACTCCACGGCCCTCTTGTTTAAGAGGTGTGGAAGTGTGGTATTCATCTGCCCGAAAAGGGGCTTCGAAACGAGCTCCACGGGGTTGCGGAATACGTAAGCTTGCAGCGTGTCTGTCTAATATGCAAGGAACGCTTTTTCCTTTGTGTGCATTGTAGGGTTTTTAAGTATTCACTGACTTGGGCGTGTCTGGTTTTCTGTCTTTTATTAGAATGGAAAGCCTTCTGAACAGAGGCTGGCTAAGTTCCTTCCCACGCTCAGCGGTAACAAACCGTGTTGCCGCCGAACTCTGTAAACTGAAAGCGTTGCCGCTGAACTCTGTAAGCGGACTGTGTTGCCGCCAAACTCTGTAAGTCTACTGTGTTGCCTCCGAACTCTGTAAACTGAAAACGTTGCCGCTGAACTCTGTAAGCGGACTGTGCTGCCGCCGAACTCTGTAAGCTGAAAGTGTTGCTGCCGAACCCTGTAAGCGGACAGTGTTGCTGTTGAACCCTGTAAGCGGACTGTGTTGCCGCCAAACTCTGTAAGTGGACTGTGTGGCGGTTGAACTCTGTAAACTGACAGTGTCGCCGCTGAACTCTGTAAACTGACAGTGTCGCCGCTCAACTGTGTAAACTGACAGTGTTGCCGCTCAACTGTGTAAACTGACAGTGTTGCCGCTCAACTGTGTAAACTGACAGTGTCGCCGCTGAACTCTGTAAACTGACAGTGTCGCTGCTCAACTGTGTAAACTGACAGTGTTGCCGCTCAACTGTGTAAACAAACTGTGTTGCCGTTGTACTCTGTAAAGTGAAAGTGTTGCCGCTGAACTCTGTAAACGGTCTGTGTTGCTGCTGAAACCTGTAAACTCATGGTGTTGCTGTTGAACCCTGTGAACTGACACTGTTGCGGCTGAACCTTGTAAACTGACAGTGTTGGTCCTAAACCCTGTGTCCCTTAGGGATGTAATGAATTGTAGGATGGCTTGTGTGGAGGCAGGGGAGGGTCCTCCTATGTTTGACACCCTGTTGATGCTTTGAGCATGCGAGTGAGAGCGGGCATGACTGAGACGTAGAAAATAGCTACGAAGCGAGCGGGAGTCCCGATCTGTGGTTCCACGTCTTCGCGAGGAGCGTGGCCAGAGACGGACGAAGCAAAAGTTGTCAACGGGCGTGTGGCTAGTAACTGTATGTGTAGGACTGGTCAGTAAAGAGAGACAATTTTCTTTCCCTAGAAGGATGGTGACTCCGTCAAGCCTGGCTACTTTAGACCGGGCTCGGTGGGGCTTGGTGGTGCCAGGCTCTGCCAAGGTTGGCTCTTTGCTCAGCTTTTTTGATGTCCTTGGGTTCCCCTCCAGGTAAGTCCATGCCTCTGCTGCTCTCTGGGGTTCTTCTGTATCAACCTGGAATGTTTGAAATGCCTGCATGGTCTTGGAGGGGATTAAGACCCCTAGGAGGCCCGCTCACCCTGACCCCTCTCCTCCAACTCCCTAGCTCTCTTGTTTAATGAGGTGTAGAAGTGTGGTATTCATGTGTCTGAAAAGAGGCTTTGAAATGAGCTACACGGGGTTCTGGAATACGTAAGCTTACAGCGCGTCCGTGTCATACACAAGGAGTGCTTTTTCCTTTGCGTGTGTTGTAGGGTTATTAAATATTTACTGATTTGGGCGTGTCTGTTTTTCTTTCTTTTATTAGAATGGAAAGCCTTCCGAACAGAAGCTGTCTGAGCTCCTTCCCATGCACAGCGGTAACAAACTGTGTTGCTGCCGAACGCTGTAAACTCACTGTGGGGCTGCCGAATGCTGTAAGCTAACAAACTGCGGGGCTGCCGAACTCTGTGTCCCTTAGGGATGTAATGAATTGTAGGATGGCTTGTGTGGAGGCAGGGGAGGTTCCTCCTATGTTTGACACCCTGTTGATGTTTGAGCGTGTGGGTGAGAGCAGGCACGGCAGAGACGTAGAAAGTAGCTACGAAGCGAGCGGGAGTCCCGATCTGCGGTTCCACGTCTTCGCGAGGAGCATGGCCAGAGACGGACGAAGCGAAAGTTGTCAATGGGAGTGTGTGCAAGACTTAGACGTAGAAAATAGCTACGAAGTGAGCGGGAGTCCCGATCTGCAGTTCCACGTCTTCGCGAGGAGCGTGGCCAGAGACGGACGAAGCGAAAGTTGTGAACGGGTGTGTGGCTAGTAATTATATGTGTAGGACTGGTCAGTAAAGAGAGAGCATTTTCTTTCCCTAGAAGGATGTCGGCTCCTTCAAGCCCGGCTACTTTAGACTGGGCTCGGCCGTGCTCAGCTCCCCTCGGCGGCTCCGTTGAGGTCGGCTCTCTGCTCGGCTTTTTGGATGTCCTTGGGTTCCCCTCCAGGTAAGTCCAAGCCTCTTCTGCTCTCTGGGGTTCTTCTGTATCAACCTAGAAGGTTTGAAATGCCTGTATGTTCTTGGAGGGGATTATGACCCCTAGTAGGCCAGCTAACCCTGACCCCTCTCCTCCAGCTCCACGGCCCTCTTGTTTAAGAGGTGTGGAAGTGTGGTATTCATCTGCCCGAAAAGGGCCTTCGAAACGAGCTCCACGGGGTTGCAGAATACGTAAGCTTGCAGCGTGTCTGTCTAATATGCAAGGAACGCTTTTTTCTTTGCGTGCGTTGTAGGGTTTTTAAGTATTCACTGACTTGGGCGTGTCTGGTTTTCTGTCTTTTATTAGAATGGAAAGCCTTCTGAACAGAGGCTGGCTAAGCTCCTTCCCACGCTCAGCGGTAACAAACCGTGTTGCCGCCGAACTCTGTAAACTGAAAGCGTTGCCGCTGAACTCTGTAAGCGGACTGTGCTGCCGCCGAACTCTGTAAGTCTACTGTGTTGCCGCTGAACTCCTGTAAGCTGAAAGTGTTGCTGCCGAACTCTGTAAGTGGACAGTGTTGCTGTTGAACTCTGTAAGCGGACTGTGTTGCCGCCAAACTCTGTAAGTGGACTGTGTGGCGGTTGAACTCTGTAAACTGACAGTGTCGCCGCTGAACTCTGTAAACTGACAGTGTTGCCGCTCAACTGTGTAAACTGACAGTGTTGCCGTTGTACTCTGTAAAGTGAGAGTGTTGCCTCTGAACTCTGTAAACGGTCTGTGTTGCTGCTGAAACCTGTAAACTCATGGTGTTGCTGTTGAACCCTGTGAACTGACACTGTTGCGGCTGAACCTTGTAAACTGACAGTGTTGGTCCTAAACCCTGTGTCCCTTAGGGATGTAATGAATTGTAGGATGGCTTGTGTGGAGGCAGGGGAGGTTCCTCCTATGTTTGACACCCTGTTGATGCTTTGAGCGTGCGAGTGAGGGCGGGCATGACTGAGACGTAGAAAATAGCTACGAAGCGAGCGGGAGTCCCGATCTGTGGTTCCACATCTTCGCAAGGAGCGTGGCCAGAGACGGACGAAGCGAAAGATGTCAGTGGGAGCGTATGCAAGACTGAGACGTAGATAATACCTATGAAGCGAGCGGGAGTCCCGATCTGCGGTTCCACGTCTTCGTGAGGAGCGTGGCCAGAGACGGACGAAGCGAAAGGTGTCAATGGGAGCACGGCCAGTCACGGAATCTGCAGCATTAGTCCTTGTTGCACTTCATTGTGGTTTGGTGTAGGATGCGTATATGGTTTCTAGTACTAATAAACTAAGAAACAAAATCAGGGCAAGGAAGTAGCAACAGCCTTCTGAAAACAAATGAAGGAAGGTCCCCTGCCTAAGGGAAGAACATGGCATATTTCTAAACTGTGTGTTGTAGTATGTGCAATTTGTTTTTACATGCTAGAAGCCTTTGCAGGTAAGTGAGGAGAAGGACAGGGGTGCTAGCTAAAGCTTTCTAAATGCCCAGTAATAGCATTTGTGAGTATGGAGGTAGGGAGGAGAGATTATTCAGGCGGAGATTAGGGGAAGGGGCGGATGGGCAACTTAGGGTCCGGGTGAGGATTGCGTTTGGGGTCAGGGTTAATGATAGTGTGGTGGTCAGGGGGTTTAGGGTTTCCGTCGCGGACGGCACCAGGGTGAGGGTGCAGGGGCCGGCGGACCTAGGGTTGGGGTTAGGGGGTTAGGGGGTTAGGGTTAGGGGGTTAGGGTTAAGGGTGGTGGCAAAGGGGGTGGCAAAGAGACTTCCCTTGTTTCCAGTGTGGACAACCTCTTGTTTGTCCCTTGACCCCAGAAGCTTCTCACAGGGGCTGTGTTCCTCACTAACAGCAAGGCTGCGCTCAGCCCATGGGGATGCTGCAACCGGAGCAGAGAAGTTGTGTTCCTGGCAGTTCTCTCTCCACCTGGATCAGGATGAAGGTGCAGGCCATTGCTCTGCAGCTGGGCACTGCTGAGAGCTGCAGCTGGTACCCCGATCAAAGACAGCTTTGTCTCTAAGGCCAGTGCTTCTCTGTGGAGGAACCAAGATTTCTCTGCAGGTGTTGCCCAGGGTTCCTCATCTGCTCAGAATGCCCAGCTCCAGTGCCAGGCTGATGTCACCTCACAGCCGTCACTCTGTTGGTGTTTGCCTAGGAGTGCCAGAAATCTTCCTGGAACTATTGGAGAAAAGGAAGCTTTGTCTGTCTCTGTTTGTGGTGCCCTGAGAGAAACAAAACAATGAGAGCAACAGATGGAGGAGATGGGTTGATTGCCAGCAAGAAATGCACCAACTGCAAGGTGACTATGGGGTAGTAAATCCCAGAAGGTGTGACACGCTTGGAGATGCAGACCTGCGCAGCAGCTGTCACAGAGGAGGGAAGCGCAGCAAAAACTCAGCTGTGTGCTGAAGGTGCAAATCCTACCCAGAAGGGTGTTTGTGGGTCAGGGTGATAAAAAGCCCATCAGCTGTCTCTTTCCTTCCATGATACCATATGGGGGTGGGTGATGATGCAGGAGAGGAGCAGGTGAGTGAGGGGTGGGGGATGCTGCCCAAAAAAGCTGCCTGAATGCTCTCAGAGGGGATGAAAACCCATGAAAAAAATGTAAGTATTAGTGTGAGGTATTCCAGCAGAGAAAAAGCTGTGCTCTTAATCGAGAGATTGCAGAACAGTAGTAATGTGGATGCAAAAAGGCTTTGAAATTACTCTTATTTACAAATTAAAAAACCCCACAAGACACACAAAAGAAACATCACTGGTTTTATTTTTAGTTTCTTAATTTGAATGGGAAGTCAAGGGGAATATAGAGGCATGTGGGGACCAATGGAAGGTCTCCTGTGGGTATTTTAGTCGGATGGTTAGGGTTAGTTGTGGTGGTGGGGGGAAAGCTTTGCAGTAGTGGCCTTTGTGGCGGGGGTCCAAATAACCCTAAATATCCAACTAATCCTTTGGGAGACTCTCCAGAGGCCCTCCTGATCCCTCTATGTGCTCCCAAATTCCCCTTTGATACCCCCAGGTGCACCTTAGGTGCCAACCGATCCCCTTAAGAGGGGTGGCAACACTGACCAGTTAGGGGCTTCTCTTGCCCCTGTGTGTGGGGAGCAGCTGAGTGCGGCCCTCTTTGAAGGTTTTTCCATTTGTATTGAAAACTAAGAAACAAAAAGAAAAAAACCCAAAGAAACAAAGAAGTGCAACCCCCCCTCCCGTGACAGACAAAAAGGAAGGTCTACTGTTTTTATGTGATACACATGTTATATTTATGCTTTGAAACCCTGTTTTGCTCTCCCTAGAATTTGCTTTTACATTCCAGAAGCTCTCCTGTTTAAGTGGATGTAGAAGAATAGTATTATGTGGGAAGATGTTTTGGGATAGCTTTGGAAGACTATGGGGAAGATTTGCCTTTGCTCGAGTTAGAGAAAGCTATGTTTTGCCTTTGACTCTGAGAGTAATGTAAACACTTTGGAACCGAAGGAGAGAAACTGGGCAGAGTTTGGTTGGACGTGTTAAAATAGTTTTGTTGTTACGACCTATTGTATGCCTTAATTACACCTATGCCAGTAGAAAATGCCCAATTGAGATGTGCCACATGTGCCTTCTGATTAGACTATATAACTTTGCTGTATAATGTAATAAATGTCTTCAGCTGCTTACATCTGGCCCAAAAAGCACTGCTTGAAGTAAGTAAAACATCGATACTACAAGAAATGGTCACCCCGGACAGAGGTAAGCGACTGGGGAAACTGAGGGTCGGTGCCTCCTGTTGAGGAGCACGTATGGGTAATCAAAGAACAAAAGAAGATAACTTGATACTCAGAGTCATTTACTTACATCTTGGAGGGAAAAAAAAAGTAGAATGAAAAGACATGGGAGCAGGGAGGGATGGCATCGTTCAGGGCGGCAACAAAAGTAAACAAAATTGTTACATCTTCCCTTACAACATGGGGACTAATTAAAGATTCTTTAGATCAATTAGCAGAACATTATAAAGCTGTTACAGTAGTAATGCCATTTCACCAGAACAAAGCTCTTTGACATCTACACCCCCCAGCCCCCCTCCTCCACCATGGCCACTAAGCTCACCTGCTCCCCTGGAGCTGCAGTCACTGGCTCCTGGCCAATAGCACCAGCAGCCCACTCCCCCCCTGCTGCTGGACACCCCCCCCCCACTAACTCTTAAAAGTTTTTCCATGTGTTTTAATTGTGGACAGAAGGGACACTTTAGGCAAAAAGCATGACTTGGGAGAAGATGACTGTCCTAGAAGCCTGTAAGAAACACTGATTGCCAGACACTTTTGTGTACTTTAGGAACTGCTGCTGTAAGTTGTATGCACTGACATCCAGCAATATGGAGTGAGAAGAGACAGTGGCATCTGTTACAAGCACCTCGAGTTTTAGGCTCAAAAACATCAATGTAGCTCAAAATTGCTGCTATCACCTCCTATGGAAGTCTCCATGCCTTCAGCGAATCCTACATTTGACCTGGAGGCTGCCTGGAAGGGCAGCTGGTGTGAATTCGGTGGCTTTCTCCCCACCCCCCCTTTTCCCCCCCCTCTCTTTGTCCCTATGGTGCCTTTGCTAGCCAGCCACCTCCCCCCCCATTTCTCCCCCCCTTTCTGATAACCTCTCTAGTCTATGAAAGTTGTGTTCTGATTTAAAGCAACAATGATTATTTCATTATTTCATTATTTCTGATTGTGATGTGTTTTAGAGATTTTTTTTTTTTGTTTTTAATAGTTGTTTTACCTGTAAGCATAATGAATAGTAAGTATTTAGTATTTATAAGTATTAAGTAATTAGTGATTGTACTAAGGTACTAAGGTGTTAGGATAAGAGTTTGATATAGGGATATTATAGAATGAGATTTTTGTTTCTTTGTATTCAAAATCGTTTTAAGAGAAGGATTATATATATTAAAAAAAAAAAAAAGGATGCATATTTTATAACAGATTGTGTTAAAATAGTTTTATTGCAACCTATTGTATGCCTTAATTACACGTATGCCAGCAGAAAATGCCCAACTGAGATGTGCCACATGTGCCTTCTGATTAGACTATATGACTTTGCTGTATAATGTAATAAATGTCTTCAGCTGCTTACATCTGGCCCAGAAAGCACTGCTCGAAGTAAAACCTCTATACTACAGTGTTAATTTGTAAGAAAGGAGGCTTTGAAATGGGGTACGTGGGGTTCTCAAATATATAAATGTGCAGTGTGTATCTATAATATGCAAAGAGTGGCTTTTTAAAACGTATCGATTTTGTTGTCGATTGTTTTTTATGTGAAAGGAAAACCCTCTGAATGGAGGCTGGCTGAGCCTGATAGGAAAAATTAACCTTTTTGTATAAAATAAGAATTAACATGGGAAAAGATTAACCTTTTATATGAAATAAGAATGGTAAACTGTGAGCATCAAAGGAGCAAAATAACAACAAGGGATAGTTAAGTGACTGATTTTAAAAAAAAGATGAAAAACATATGCAGTAACCCACAGAAAACACAATAAAAGGCAATAGATTTCTGGCACTGAAACACTACTACTTCCTGTATTATAGAAATAACCTGAGCATGTGAAGTTGTTTGGCACATGGCTTCAGGAGAGATCCCACGTCTGTCCAGCACTGTAATAAAGCATGTAAAACTCCAACTTATTTGAGTTGTGGAGTTTGTCTTTTTCCACAGATCATTTTCTTGCCACCGCAGCGGGACCTGCCGAGGAACGGGATCTCTCCGGGTGCCCCCTCCGAGGCTTCTCGGGCAGAGCTCCTTAAACTCTCTCAGGTCAGCGCAGGAACGGACAAGGGCCACCAGGCAGAAAAACGTATGCTTTGAAGGGAAAGGGGCAATGCATAAGCTGTAACGGGACCCCTTACACGGGAGAGGCAAATTGCTGTCCGAGGTAAAAGAGCTCTTGGGTCAGAACCAGGGAGTTCCAAAAGTAGTATAAGCATTGTTTCTGTTATTCTTTTATTACAGGTACTGCTTAACTTGAAGTATTACAGATGTTAAGCGTATGGGGTCGGCAGATCCTCTAAGAACTTAAAGTATTGTAGACATTGTCCGTGGGGAAGCAGGGATAGTTCCCTAAGGAACTTAATGTTAGAAACCTTGTTTAGAGCGTGTGGCTGAGTGTGCACGATCGAGACACAGAAGGAAAAAAAGCCCAAAAAACTATGAAGCGAGAGGGAGTCTCAATCCATCCAACTCCATAGCTCTCCTGTTCAAGTAGATGTAGAAGAATAGTATTGATTTGTATGAAAGGAGGCTTTGAAATGAGCTACATGGGGTTCTGAAATATATAAGTATACAGTGTGCTTCCGTAATACAGAGTGGATTTTCTTTTGTGTGTATAAATAGGGCTTTTTGCTTATTTTGTATGCTGAAAAGGTGGTACCGTGTTGCATTATACAAAATGGAAGCTGGGGCCAAGCATATGGGAACAGGGGGATCCCCTGAGAACTTAAGGTATCGTAGTGTTATCTGCGTGGAACCAGGGGAAGTTCCTAAAAGACCTTAAAATGTTAGAAACGTAGTTTGTGTGGAGCGTGCAGCTGAGCGTGGGCACGGTTGAGATGTAGAAAAAAATCTCCAAAGCGAGTTGGAGTCCTGACCTGCAGTTCTGTGATAAGCATGGCCAGAGACACACGAAGTGAAAATTTTAAATGTGAGCGTGGCCAGTAATTGTATGTTTAGGACCTTTCAGCAAAGCGAGAGCATTTTCTTTCCCTGAAAGGATGGTGGCTCTGCAAGCCTGGCTACTTCAGACTGAGCCCAGTGGGACTCAGCTCCCCTCGGTAGTGCCCGGCTCTGCTGAGGATGGCTCTTTGCTCAGCTTTTTTCTGGCTTCCTTGGGCTCTCCTCCAGGTAAGTGTCAACCTCCTCTGCTCTCTGGGGCTCTTCTGTATCAGCCTGGAACATTTGAAATGCCTGCATGTTCTTGGAGGGGATAAAAACCCCTAAGCGGCCAGCTAACCCTGACCCTCCTCCAACTCCATAGCTGTCCTGTTTAACGAGGTGTAGAAATACAGAATTAGTCTCAAAAGAGGCTTTGAAATGAGCTACATGGGGTTCTGTGTTACGTAAACTTGCAGTGTATATCTATAATACACAAAGAATGGATTTTCCTTTGTGTGTGTTCTAGGATTTTTAAATATTCATTGGCTTGGTTGTTTGTGGGTTTTTTTTGTTTGTGTGTGGTGTTGGGTTTTTTTGTTGTTGTTTTTTTTTTTTTTTTTTTTTTTTTTTTTAATTTGAATGAAAAACCTTCTGAACAGAGGCCGGCTGAGGCGCTTCCCATGCACAGCAGCATGAGATAGCCCCCTAACTGGTCAGTGTTGCCACCTCTCCTAAGGGGGTCTGTGTGCATCTGTGGTGGGTGTGGGGCTACCCAAAGGGAATTTAGGGGCGTGTGGATGCCAATGGAGGGTCTCCAGTGGGTATTCTAGTGGGATGGTTAGGGCTAGTTGTGGTTGGCTGGCGGCAAGCGCCGTAGTAGTCGTTGTTGTTCTGGTGTTTGTCGTGGTTGTGGTTGGCTGGTGGCAGGCGCTGTAGTAGTTGCTGTTTTTCTGGCGGTTGTCGTGGTTGTGGTTGGCTGGCGGCAGGCACCATTGCGGTGGTTGTGGTTGGCTGGTGGCAGGTGCCATAGTATTTGTTGTTGTTGTGGTGGTTGTCGTGGTTGTGGTTGGCTGGTGGCAGGCACCGTAGTAGTAGTAGCTGTTCTGGTTGTTGTGGTTGGCTGTCGGCAAGTAACCCTAAAGGTCCGACTAAAAGATTCTCTTGGAGCCTTCTGGAGGCTCCCCACATCCCTCCATATGGCCCCAAATTCTCCAGTGATACCCTCAGACCCACCTCAGTTGCCATCAGAACCCCTTAAAAGGCGTGTTAACAGCCCACTTAGGGGCCTCTGTTGCCCTTGTGTATGGGGGAAGGAGTTTTGCTAAGCTCTGTTCAGAGGGCTTTCCATTCAAATTAAAAACAAAGAACAAATAATTCCACAACAAATAAAACAAGAAATAATAAAGACAGATGTCCCTTGATACACACAAAGGAAGGTCCCCTGTTTTTAATTGATACACCTTTTGTAGGTATGTTCTCAACATTTGTTTTGCTCTACTTTAGAATTTGCTTCTGCATTCCAGAAGCATTTGCATCTAATAGAGGAGGTCCAGTGGGGATGACTTCAAAACCTTTTCAAATAGCAATTAATACCATTATTGTCTATCAATATAAAGGGGAGAGATTTTCAGTTCGATTTTTAGTCTTGGGGTGAGTTGCCTCAGCGCTCTGAGAGACGCGAGAGGCGGCTCGGCTCCCCTCGGCAGAAAAGAGGAATAAGGGTAAAGCGTGTGGGATCGGGGGATCCCGTAACAACGTAATGTATTGTAGGATTGTCTGTGGGGAAGCAGGGGAAGTTGCTAAAAGAACCTAAAAGTGAAACTTGTGAATGGGAGCGTGGCCACTATTTGTGTGTTTAGGACCGGTCATTGTTGTTTTATTTGGTTTTGGTGTGCGTTTGGAGGGGAAAAGGGTTTCTATTTAAAAACTAAGAAACAGACGACATGCGGCGGCTCAGGTGTGGGATGTCACGAGATGAAACGATGACCTGAAATGAAAGGGTGTGGGGCTCTCTGAACTGAAAAGAGGCGAAATGCTGCAATGGTGACCTGAAATGAAATGGTGTGGGGCTCTCTGAAATGATGAAGCGCTGCAGTGCTGATGTGAAATGAAATGATGTGGGGCTCTGTGAAATGAAATGATGAAACGATGTCCTGAAATGAAACGGCTGGCTTTCTGAAATGAAATGCTGCAATGCTGTCCTGAAATGAAATGGTGTGGGGCTCTCTGAACTGAAAAGAGGTGAAATGCTGCAATGGTGACCTGAAGTGAAATGGTGTGGGGCCCTGTGAAATGAAATGATGAAACGATGACCTGAAATGAAACGGTGGGCTCTCTGAAATGAAATGGTGCAATGCTGATGTGAAATGAAATGGTGTGGGGCTCTGTGAAATGAAATGATGAAACGATGTCCTGAAATGAAACGGTGGGCTCTCTGAAACGAAATGCTGCAATGCTGACGTGAAATGAAATGGTGTGGGGCTCTGTGAAATGAAATGCTGCAATGCTGAAGTGAAATGAAATGGTGTGGGGCTCTGTGAAATGAAATGCTGAAATACTGCAATGCTGACCTGAAATGAAAGGGTGTGGGGCTCTCTGAACTGAAAAGAGGTGAAATGCTGCAATGCTGACCTGAAATGAAATGGTGTGGGGCTCTCTGAAATGATGAAGCACTGCAATGCTGATGTGAAATGAAATGGTGCGGGGCCCTCTGAAGTGAAATGGTGCGGGGCCCTCTGAAATGAAATGGTGCGGGGCTCTCTGAAATGAAATGATGACCTGAAATGAAATGGTGTGGGGCTCTCTGAAATGAAATGCTGCAATGCTGACCTGAAATGAAAGGGTGTGGGGCTCTCTGAAATGATGAAGCGCTGCAATGCTGATGTGAAATGAAATGGTGCGGGGCTCTCTGAAATGAAATGATGACCTGAAATGAAAGGGTGTGGGGCTCTGTGAAATGAAATGCTGCAATGCTGACCTGAAATGAAATGGTGTGGGGCTCTCTGAAATGATGAACTGCTCCAATGCTGACGTGAAATGAAATGGTGCGGGGCTTTCTGAAACGAAATGGTGGGCTCTCTGAAATGAAATGCTGACCTGAAATGAAATGGTGTGGGGCTCTCTGAAATGAAATGCTGCAATGCTGACCTGAAGTGAAATGGTGTGGGGCGCTCTGAAATGAAATGCTTCAGTGCTGACCTGAAATGAAATGGCGTGGGGCTCTCCGAATTGAAATGCTGAAATGCTGCAATGGTGACCTGAAATGAAAGGGTGTGGGGCTCTGTGAAATGAAACGCTGCAATGGTGTGGGGTTCTCTGAAATGAAGAGGTGAGATGTTGAAATGGTGACCTGGAATGCAATGTTGAGTGTGGGCACAATGGAGACGTAGAGAAAAATCTAGTAACTGAGTTGGAGTCACGATCTGTGGTTCCATGTCTCTGTGACAGCATGGCCAGAGACACATGAAAATTGTAAATGAGTGTGTGGCCAGTAATTGTATGCCTAGGACCAGTCAGCAAAGTGAGAGAGCCTAAAAGGATGGTGGCTCTGTCAGGCTGGGCTACTTCAGACCTTGCTCTGTGGGGCTCAGCTCACCACGGTGGTTCCCGGCTCTGCTGAGGTCAGCTCTTTGCTCAGATTTTTCCTGGTTTCTTTGGACTCCCTTCCAGGTAAGTGCCAGCCTCTGCTGCTCTCAGCTTGTTGGAAATGCTTGCATGTTCTTGGAGGGGATTAAAATCCCTAGGAGGCCAGCTAACCCTGTCACCCATCCCCTCCAACTTCATAGATCTCCTGTTCAACTGGGTGTAGAAGCGCAGTATTAATTTGTCTGAAAAGAGGCTCGGCTCCTCGGCTGGGCTCGGCTCGGCTCGGCTCCTCGGCTGGGCTCGGCTCGGCTCGGCTCCTCGGCTCGGCTCGGCTCGGCTCGGCTCCTCGGCTGGGCTCGGCTCCTCGGCTGGGCTCGGCTCCTCGGCTGGGCTCGGCTGGGCTCGGCTCCTCGGCTGGGCGGCTCGGCTCGGCGGCTCGGCTCGGCTCGGCGGCTCGGCTCGGCGGCTCGGCTCGGCGGCTCGGCTCGGCGGCTCGGCTCGGCGGCTCGGCTCGGCGGCTCGGCTCCTCGGCTCGGCTCGGCTCCTCGGCTCGGCTCGGCTCCTCGGCTCGGCTCGGCTCCTCGGCTCGGCTCGGCTCCTCGGCTCGGCTCGGCTCCTCGGCTCGGCTCGGCTCCTCGGCTCGGCTCGGCTCCTCGGCTCGGCTCGGCTCCTCGGCTCGGCTCGGCTCCTCGGCTCGGCTCGGCTCCTCGGCTCGGCTCGGCTCCTCGGCTCGGCTCGGCTCCTCGGCTCGGCTCGGCTCCTCGGCGCCTTCTCAGATGCCATCAGAACCCCTTGAAAGGTATTGTGGCAGCCCAGTTAGGGGCTTCTCTTGCCTTCGTGCATGGGGAAGCAGCTTTGCTGGGCTCTGTTCAGAGGGCTTTGCGTTCAAAATAAAAACAAAAGAGCAAGTAAGTCCATGACAAATTAAAAAAAAAAATGATAAATGCCTTCCTGATTACACACAAGGGAAGGTCCCTGGTTTTTAATTCATACACCTTTTATAGGTATGTCTGCAATATCCGTTTTGTTCTACTTAGAATGTGCTTCTAAAACTTAGAAGTTTTTGCATCTAATGGAAGAGATCCAGTGGGGGTGATTTCAAAGCCTTTTGTCATAGCAATTAATACCATTCTTGACTATCTATAAAGAGAGGGCTTTTTTTTTTTCACTTTGATTTTTTGTCTTAGGGGGCAGCGTGTCTCGGTTCCCTGTGGCGGCTCATGCGGTGCGCTCTGTGAAACAATGGTGCGCTCTGTGAAACAATGGTGCGCTCTGTGAAATGGATCCCTTGAGATCTTAATGAATTGTAGGATGGTTTGTGTAGAATCAGGGGAAGTTCCTCAGAGTACTTTAAATGTTTGACACTGATGTTATGAGCGTGCGGGGAGCGTGTGCAATACCGAGACGTAGAAAATAGCTACGAAGCGAGCAGGAGTCCCGATCTGCGGTTCCACGTCTTCATGAGGAGCGTGGCCAGAGACGGACGAAGCGAAAGTTGTCAACGGGCGTGTGGCTAATAATTGTATGTGTAGGACCGGTCAGTAAAGAGAGACATTTTTCTTTCCCTAGAAGGATGGTGGCTCCATCAAGCCTGGCTGCTTTAGACCGGGCTCGGTGGGGCTCAGCTCCTCTTGGTGGTGCCAGGCTCTGCCATGGTTGGCTCTTTGCTCAGCTTTTTTGATGTCCTTGGGTTCCCCTCCAGGTAAGTCCATGCCTCTGCTGCTCTCTGGGGTTCTTCTGTATCAACCTGGAATGTTTGAAATGCCTGCATGGTCTTGGAGGGGATTAAGACCCCTAAGAGGCCAGCTCACCCTGACCCCTCTCCTCCAACTCCCTAGCTCTCTTTTTTAACGAGGTGTAGAAGTGTGGTATTCATGTGTCTGAAAAGAGGCTTTGAAATGAGCTACACGGGGTTCTGGAATACGTAAGCTTACAGCGCGTCCGTGTCATACACAAGGAGTGCTTTTTCCTTTGCGTGTGTTGTAGGGTTATTAAATATTTACTGATTTGGGCGTGTCTGTTTTTTCTTTCTTTTATTAGACTGGAAAGCCTTCCGAACAGAAGCTGTCTGAGCTCCTTCCCATGCACAGCGGTAACAAACTGTGTTGCTGCCGAACGCTGTAAACTCACTGTGGGGCTGCCGAACGCTGTAAGCTAACAAACTGTGGGGCTGCTGAACGCTGTAAGCTAACAAACTGCAGGGCTGCCGAACGCTGTGTCCCTTAGGGATGTAATGAATTGTAGGATGGCTTGTGTGGAGGCAGGGGAGGTTCCTCCTATGTTTGACACCCTGTTGATGTTTGAGCGTGTGGGTGAGAGCAGGTACGGCAGAGACGTAGAAAGTAGCTACGAAGCAAGCGGGAGTCCCGATCTGCAGTTCCACGTCTTTGCGAGGAGCGTGGCCAGAGACGGACGAAGCGAAAGTTGTGAATGGGTGTGTGGCTAGTAATTGTATGTGTAGGACTGGTCAGTAAAGAGAGAGCATTTTCTTTCCCTAGAAGGATGTCGGCTCCGTCAAGCCCGGCTACTTTAGACTGGGCTCGGCCGGGCTCAGTTCCCCTCGGCGGCTCCGTTGAGGTCGGCTCTCTGCTCGGCTTTTTGGATGTCCTTGGGTTCCCCTCCAGGTAAGTCCAAGCCTCTTCTGCTCTCTGGGGTTCTTCTGTATCAACCTAGAAGGTTTGAAATGCCTGTATGTTCTTGGAGGGGATTATGACCCCTAGTAGGCCAGCTAACCCTGACCCCTCTCCTCCAGCTCCAAGGCCCTCTTGTTTAAGAGGTGTGGAAGTGTGGTATTCATCTGCCCGAAAAGGGGCTTCGAAACGAGCTCCACGGGGTTGCAGAATACGTAAGCTTGCAGCGTGTCTGTCTAATATGCAAGGAACGCTTTTTCCTTTGCGTGCGTTGTAGGGTTTTTAAGTATTCACTGACTTGGGCGTGTCTGGTTTTCTGTCTTTTATTAGAATGGAAAGCCTTCTGAACAGAAGCTGGCTAAGCTCCTTCCCACGCTCAGCGGTAACAAACCGTGTTGCCGCCGAACTCTGTAAACTGAAAGCGTTGCCGCTGAACTCTGTAAGCGGACTGTGCTGCCGCCGAACTCTGTAAGTCTACTGTGTTGCTGCCGAACTCTGTAAGCTGAAAGTGTTGTTGCCGAACTCTGTAAGCGTACAGTGTTGCTGTTGAGCTCTGTAAGCGGACTGTGTTGCCGCCAAACTCTGTAAACTGACAGTGTCGCCGCCGAACTCTGTAAACTGAAAGCGTTGCCGCTGAACTCTGTAAGCGGACTGTGCTGCCGCCAAACTCTGTAAGTCTACTGTGTTGCTGCCGAACTCTGTAAGCTGAAAGTGTTGCTGCCGAACTCTGTAAGCGGACAGCGTTGCTGTTGAACTCTGTAAGCGGACTGTGTTGCCGCCAAACTCTGTAAACTGACAGTGTCGCCGCTGAACTCTGTAAACTGACAGTGTCGCCGCTGAACTCTGTAAACTGACAGTGTCGCCGCTGAACTCTGTAAACTGACAGTGTCACCGCTGAACTCTGTAAACAGACTGTGTTGCCGTTGTACTCTGTAAAGTGAAAGTGTTGCCGCTGAACTCTGTAAACGGTCTGTGTTGCTGCTGAAACCTGTAAACTCATGGTGTTGCTGTTGAACCCTGTGAACTGACAGTGTTGCCGCTGAACCTTGTAAACTGACTGTGTCGGTCCTAAACCCTGTGTCCCTTAGGGACGTAATGAATTGTAGGATGGCTTGTGTGGAGGCAGGGGAGGTTCCTGCTATGGTTGACACCCTGTTGATGCTTTGAGCGTGCGAGTGAGAGCGGGCACGACTGAGACGTAGAAAATAGCTACAAAGCGAGCGGGAGTCCTGATCTGTGGTTCCACGTCTTCGCGAGGAGCGTGGCCAGAGACGGACGAAGCGAAAGTTGTCAACGGGCGTGTGGCTAGTAATTGTATGTGTAGGACCGGTCAGTAAAGAGAGACAATTTTCTTTCCCTAGAAGGATGGTGGCTCCGTCAAGCCTGGCTACTTTAGACCGGGCTAGGTGGGGCTTGGTGGTGCCAAGCTCTGCCAAGGTTGGCTCTTTGCTCAGCTTTTTTGATGTCCTTGGGTTCCCCTCCAGGTAAGTCCATGCCTCTGCTGCTCTCTGGGGTTCTTCTGTATCAACCTGGAATGTTTGAAATGCCTGCATGGTCTTGGAGGGGATTAAGACTCCTAGGAGGCCAGCTCACCCTGACCCCTCTCCTCCAACTCCCTAGCTCTCTTTTTTAACGAGGTGTAGAAGTGTGGTATTCATGTGTCTGAAAAGAGGCTTTGAAATGAGCTACACGGGGTTCTGGAATACGTAAGCTTACAGCGCGTCCGTGTCATACACAAGGAGTGCTTTTTCCTTTGCGTGTGTTGTAGGGTTATTAAATATTTACTGATTTGGGCGTGTCTGTTTTTCTTTCTTTTATTAGAATGGAAAGCCTTCCGAACAGAAGCTGTCTGAGCTCCTTCCCATGCACAGCGGTAACAAACTGTGTTGCTACCAAACGCTGTAAACTCACTGTGGGGCTGCCGAACGCTGTAAGCTAACAAACTGCAGGGCTGCCGAACGCTGTGTCCCTTAGGGATGTAATGAATTGTAGGATGGCTTGTGTGGAGGCAGGGGAGGTTCCTCCTATGTTTGACACCCTGTTGATGTTTGAGCGTGTGGGTGAGAGCAGGCACGGCAGAGACATAGAAAGTAGCTATGAAGCGAGCGGGAGTCCCGATCTGCAGTTCCACGTCTTTGCGAGGAGCGTGGCCAGAGACGGACGAAGCGAAAGTTGTCAATGGGAGCGTGTGCAAGACTGAGACGTAGAAAATAGTTACGAAGTGAGCGGGAGTCCCGATCTGCAGTTCCACGTCTTCGTGAGGAGCGTGGCCAGAGACGGACGAAGCGAAAGTTGTGAATGGGTGTGTGGCTAGTAATTGTATGTGTAGGACTGGTCAGTAAAGAGAGAGCATTTTCTTTCCCTAGAAGGATGTCGGCTCCGTCAAGCCCGGCTACTTTAGACTGGGCTCGGCCGGGCTCAGTTCCCCTCGGCGGCTCCGTTGAGGTCGGCTCTCTGCTCGGCTTTTTGGATGTCCTTGGGTTCCCCTCCAGGTAAGTCCAAGCCTCTTCTGCTCTCTGGGGTTCTTCTGTATCAACCTAGAAGGTTTGAAATGCCTGTATGTTCTTGGAGGGGATTATGACCCCTAGTAGGCCAGCTAACCCTGACCCCTCTCCTCCAGCTCCACGGCCCTCTTGTTTAAGAGGTGTGGAAGTGTGGTATTCATCTGCCCGAAAAGGGGCTTTGAAACGAGCTCCACGGGGTTGCGGAATATGTAAGCTTGCAGCGTGTCTGTCTAATATGCAAGGAACGCTTTTTCCTTTGCGTGTGTTGTAGGGTTATTAAGTATTCACTGACTTGGGCGTGTCTGGTTTTCTGTCTTTTATTAGAATGGAAAGCCTTCTGAACAGAAGCTGGCTAAGCTCCTTCCCACGCTCAGCGGTAACAAACCGTGTTGCCGCCGAACTCTGTAAACTGAAAGCGTTGCCGCTGAACTCTGTAAGCGGACAGCGTTGCTGTTGAACTCTGTAAGCGGACTGTGTTGCCACCAAACTCTGTAAGTGGACTGTGTGGCGGTTGAACTCTGTAAACTGACAGTGTCGCCGCTGAACTCTGTAAACTGACAGTATCGCCGGTGAACTGTGTAAACAGACTGTGTTGCCGTTGTACTCTGTAAAGTGAAAGTGTTGCCGCTGAACTCTGTAAAGTGAAAGTGTTGCCGCTGAACTCTGTAAACGGTCTGTGTTGCTGCTGAAACCTGTAAACTCATGGTGTTGCTGTTGAACCCTGTGAACTGACAGTGTTGCCGCTGAACCTTGTAAACTGACTGTGTCGGTCCTAAACCCTGTGTCCCTTAGGGACGTAATGAATTGTAGGATGGCTTGTGTGGAGGCAGGGGAGGTTCCTGCTATGGTTGACACCCTGTTGATGCTTTGAGCGTGCGAGTGAGAGCGGGCATGACTGAGACGTAGAAAATAGCTACGAAGCGTGTGGGAGTCCCGATCTGCGGTTCCACGTCTTCGCAAGGAGCGTGGCCAGAGACGGACGAAGCAAAAGATGTCAGTGGGAGCGTGTGCAAGACTGAGACGTAGATAATACCTACGAAGCGAGCGGGAGTCCCGATCTGCCGTTCCACGTCTTCGTGAGGAGCGTGGCCAGAGACGGACGAAGCGAAAGGTGTCAATGGGAGCACGGCCAGTCACAGAATCTGCAGCATTAGTCCTTGTTGCACTTCATTGTGGTTTGGTGTAGGATGCGTATATGGTTTCTAGTACTAATAAACTAAGAAACAAAATCAGGGCAAGGAACTAGCAACATCCTTCTGAAAACAAATGAAGGAAGGTCCCCTGCCTAAGGGAAGAACATGGCATATTTCTAAACTGTGTGTTGTAGTATGTGCAATTTGTTTTTACATGCTAGAAGCCTTTGCAGGTAAGTGAGGAGAAGGACAGGGGTGCTAGCTAAAGCTTTCTAAATGCCCAGTAATAGCATTTGTGAGTATGGAGGTAGGGAGGAGAGATTATTCAGGCGGAGATTAGGGGAAGGGGCGGATGGGCAACTTAGGGTCCGGGTGAGGATTGCGTTTGGGGTCGGGGTTAACGATAGTGTGGTGGTCAGGGGGTTTAGGGTTTGCGTCGTGGACGGCACCAGGGTGAGGGTGCAGGGGCCGGCGGACGTAGGGTTAGGGGGTTGGGGTTATGGGGTTAGGGTTAGGGGTGGTGGCAAAGGGGGTGGCAAAGAGACTTCCCTTGTTTCCAGTGTGGAAAACCTCTTGTTTGTCCCCTGACCCCAGAAGCTTCTCACAGGGGCTGTGTTCCTCACTAACAGCAAGGCTGCGCTCGGCCCCTGGGGATGCTGCAACTGGAGCAGAGAAGCTGTGTTCCTGGCAGTTCTCTCTCCACCTGGATCAGGATGAAGGTGCAGGCCATTGCTCTGCAGCTAGGCACTGCTGAGAGCTGCAGCTGGTACCCAGATCAAAGACAGCTTTGTCTCTAAGGCCAGTGCTGCCGTGCCGCGGCGTGTGCCGCCCCGTGGGAGCTAATTTCTGCAGCCTAACTGCGCTGAATGCTCGAAAATTCTTAGGGGAAGAGCGGAGAGCGGAGAGCTTGACTCGAGCATCGCTATGGATCCAGCGCCTGCGCCCTAGCCCGGCTCTGCTCGCGCCAGGGGGGCAGCGTCCCGGTCGTCGCTATGGATACGGCGCCTGCTCCGCAGCGGGTCCGGTCCCGCGCACGCGCCCTCCTCGCGGGCTGCACCCCGCTTTTCTGGCGGGGGGGGCGGGTGCTGCGCAGAGCAGCTTTGGAGCTGGACCGGTCGCGGAGAGCCCTGATTCGGCGCATGACGCCGTTCTGTGCCCCAGGGTGCCTGCGAACCGCCGTCCTTTGGCGGGGCAAGGGGTCCTGGCGCATCCGGGGAGGTTGCAGTGCGGTTTCCGGTGTCGCTGCCGGCCCGGGACTCCCAGGTGTGTTCCTTCCGGCGTCTGAAGGTGGTCTGGGGCCATCGGCAGGGCTTTTGGGGGTGACAGAGGAGGTCTGGGGGCACCTAAAAGGGTCTGGGGATATGTAAAGTTCTGGTGGGGCCATCTGAAAGGATCAAGGGTCGTGGAGAGGCAGCTGGGCACCTCCGACGGACACTTTGGGAGGTCTCTGCAGGCTCCCATGGGAGCTGGGGGTGTCTCGGGGTGGGTTTGGGTTTATGCTGCAAACAGCGTTGATAATGCAGGGACGTTTTAATTCCCACTGAGCGCATTGCATATTCAGCAAGGATTTTGTAATTTAGCAAGGCTATGTCACATGCTCAGCCAGAAGACTGGAGGGCAGGTTGGCCGGTGGACTACTCTCCAGGACTGGATTGACCTCACTCAGCTGATGGTGAGCAACAGCCTTCATTTCCATTCCTTATCCTCCTTAGGACTTCTGCTATTGTTATTATTGCTCTTATTATTGGTATTACTATTATTCCTACCCCTGAGTTTTCTCACTTTCCCCCTTCCAGTTGTCTTCCCCCCACATCCTGCTGTGTGATGCTTGTTTGCTAGCTGGCGAGTGCCCTCAGGGCTGTGCCGGACACAGAGCCTGCTTGTGTCATCTGCCTTAGGCACGCTCATGTGAATCCAGCATTCAGAGAGGCGCTGCCTGTTGGAAAGATAAAGGTGAGCCAATTCAGTCCTAGCAATGTGATGTCTGCAGGTAGCCAGCAGCTTGGCATGTTCTCCTGAGCTCAGAGCCAGACAGCAGGATGTCTCATCTAGGCTCAGAAACTCAGGTGCTAAGAGTGACCTGTGATAAAAGCTGTGAACAATTGAATTGACATGTCAGTAGGGTTTGGACACAGGGTCATGGAAGTCTCAGTGGGACAGACGCTCCAGTTTCGGAAGCCTGTATTTCATGTTGCAAGGAGGTCGTTCTACAGCTGAACACAGCTGTGTGTGTACAGCCGTGAAGTGCAAACCAAATGATTTCCCGAGCTCATCTGAATCCCAGAGCTCATGAAATTCAGGCCTGCCTTCCTGTAGTGTTGGATCTCTCAAGGGGAAAATTGAAGAGGAGGAGAACTCTTTAGCTTTCTCTCTCTTTTCTTTCCCTTGATACACTTTGTCTTGCTTGGCTTTGAATCACAACTGTGACGTTCGGTTAGGTGGTGAATGTGTACTAGGTGGTACGACACCAAAAGAAGGAAAAAAGAACAGGAATAATTTGCGTTATAGATGACTCCAGGTAAAAGTTTTTGGTAACAGTTTTATTGGCACTAAAAGATCATAAAAAGGGAATAAAGTGCAATAAAAGGCAAGCAAAGCAGCGCGCTGGGCTTGAGAGGGGACAAAACTCCACCTCCACAGCAGCCTTACAATAGTTTTCTTCATCTTCTATAGTTACATCATCTACATAAGCAAACTTATGCTCAACAGAAGGCAGGCATGTGATAATGAGTCTTAGAGTAGGCGGTCAAATCCCTTCTCCCCACATTCGGGTGGTAAGGGTCAATGTATCCGTTTTCTCATGTGCACAATTTTGCAGGCTTCTTATCTGAAGAAAACAAATTCCTAGGTCTGAATGTTTATCTTTAAGATAAGCTCTGCCTCAGCCGTGATGTCTCCAACTAACCAGACAGTATCCTTGCAAGTCTGCAAGATATGTTTCTTTCCCTTTGCTCTCAAAACAGGCCTCACAAGATCCTGACCCTTAATCCCAGGGCACTCTAAGTCTTATAATTTTAAACATAGATCACCAGTATATTCATCACAATTTGTCATAAAAACCCCACAATTCCTGTAGGATTTCAAGTTCCTGCTTGATAATATAAAGCAGTCTGTGCTTTGTTGGTTGTTTTAGTTTCCTTGCTGTGCTGCAAAGATTTTGATAGGAATTTCTAGGTATTAACTACAGCCAGGGCAATCCTTCAAGTGCCCTAGGAATGCAGTGAAAACCTTTTGGGAATTGTTCCTGCTCTGTTACTCCTCAAGCTATGAGCAGACACACAGACAGTTGTTAACAGACTTTCTTTGATCATCCCAGGTCTGGTGTGCTGGGACTGGCAGGATTTTCCTGAGCTGTCCACATACAGTTTCTGTCGACACTCTTCAGCTCGTACATCCGGTTTGCTGACAGAGGGTGTGGGGTTTGTGGGGCCCGGCAGTGAGAGTTTTCCAAAGAGGAGCTCTTCAGGGCAGCTCCAAGGTTAGGTTTGGATTCTCCTGGAGTCGCACACAGAACGAGTCTCACGATTCCAGTGGTCTAATTTCATAGCTGCATTTTCTTCTCTCTGCCTAGGTGAGAGGATGACCTCACTAAAGAAGAGAGATAGCCTGAGCTCTACAGGAACCTTGAACCCAAGCAGGCAGTGCCTTCTGTGAGTACAAGCTGTCCTTGCTCAACGTGGAACTAGTTGAGAGCTGAAGCCAGACCACACCATAATTCCCTCAGCTTCCTCTTCTGCAGATTAAACAGTCCCAGTTCCTTAAGCCACTCCTCATAAGACTTGTTATCCAGACCCTTCACCAGCTTTGTGGCCCTTCTCTGGGGACATTCTCTCACCTCTGTGTGCTGGGGAACACCACTTCTGCCGGGCCAGCCACCAGCTGGGTTTAACTCTGTTCCCCACTGCTCTTGGGGCCCAGCCATCCATCCTGTTCTGCTGTCCAGCAGTCCCTTTGAAAAAAAATCCATCTGAAAAAAGAAGTAGCAGAGAAGGAAAGTTGAAGCTGCAAAGATTGCAGTCCCCTCAGTTGTTGAGGATTGTTTTGAGCAAGAGGGGCCTTGGGTCCCAGGAATGCCTGTGCAATTCAGGCTTTGAAGAATTCTCTGTGATAATATAGTGGCGGAGTAAGAGATGTGAGAAAGTGCTGATTGCTTGGTATGCTGAAGTCCAGCTGCCTCTGAGATGGGAGGCAAGCAAGATAAGGAGGAGGCGAGATCTGGGGAAGAGAGCAATTAGACCGGATAGAAGAATTCCACAGAGTTGTGAAAACAATGATGTAACCTTTTAGAGAGCAACCACTAGTATGTTGCCAAGTGGGCATAATTATAGCAGACTGTATATAAGATGTGTCTGATGCTCAATAAAGTTGGATTCCGCTGATCAAATTGGTCGAATAAGCGGCCCCTTCTTGTGGCAAATGGCGCTCGAACACGGGACCCTAATGAAGACAAAGGTTTAGGGTCTAAGAAGTTCTTCGGGACTTGGGAGATTCGGAGTAAGCCGGAGGCAAGAAGAAGGCCGGCCCGGGATAGCAGTACCGGAGGCTGCAAGAAAAGGGAAGACAGCCTTGAAGCCGAAGACGCTGTAGAGCCGGGAACTGCTTAAACGAGGACTTAAATGAGGACTGTGCGCACGGGTATTAACGTTTAAATACGGACATGGATAGGCAGGCAGCGTATGATTTATTTATATGCTTTTTAGAAAAGCGACAGTGTAAGTTAAATTTTAAAAAGGAGTTGGTGCCACTGTTAAGCTATGCAGAAGAGTTAGGATATTTTAAGGATCCAACTGAGGTGTTTCAAAGATTGCAGTGGAAAAAGTCTGGACAAGACTTGTGGCTGCGTGGGTTAGATGATGAAAAACGAGCAAAGGAGTGTGGAAAATGGTGGAAGATGGTTATGACAGCACTGGATCAGCATCATGCTGAGCAAATGGCAGCTTATCAAGCCAGGGTACGATTAGATCATACGGACCCAAATGGAGCAAGTGTTACACATGCTGGGTTGCCTTTGTCAGAAGAGGTTCAGGATTATTTAAGAAAGGAGAAGGCTGCGTGTGTAAAAGGACTAGGTGGCAGAGTTGAATTACAATCTGTAACACAGGACTCTGCTGAGGAGCCTTCCCCATCTCTTTTAGCTGAGCAAATTGTACAGGAGAAGAAAGTAGGTGAGGGAGAGGAGACAAACAGGGCGGTAGATCCTAGAGGTGGTGTTAAAGATCATGCAAGAAAGCACGCAGAGTATTGGCAAAAGGTTGCAGAACACTTAAATGCCGAAGGAGATCAGGAAGGGCTTAGCTGGCTGACTGCTTCACATCAAGCTTTTCCAGTAATGTATACACAGGTCCCTGGGGAGCAAAATGTTCAGGCTGATGTAACTCAATTGCCATGGAAATTGTTATCTCAATTAAGACAGACTGCGAGTCAGTTTGGGATTCAATCTGAACCAGCTAGACAGATGATTGATTTTATTTATATGAACTATAATATGTTACCTAGAGATTCTTATAATGTTATGAAGCTGATCCTAACAGCATCTCAATTTATGACATTTTTGAATGAGTGGGAACACCTAGCTGGACAATCAGCTGGAGTACAAAGACAGCAAAACGATCCATTATTTGGTGTAACAGTAGATCAGTTGTGTGGAACGGGACAGTATGAGAGACCAGAGTTACAGGCACTTTTACAGCCGCCTGTTTTGCAAGCATCAGCCCAGATAGTAAGGAGGGCTTTTGACAAGCAGAAGGATGGAAATGCAAATCCTCACTATATGGGAACTAAGCAAGGTAGACAGGAACCTCTTGGTGAATTTGTAGATAAGTTGCTTGCCGCACTTAGAGCAGCAAGCGTAGGAGAAGGTATCCGAGAGGCAATTTTAAGGCAGTGTTTAATGCAGAATGGGAACCAGCAGACGCAACAGCTTATTACATCAGCAGATCCTAGATGGACGGTAGCCGAATTGTTGCAGAGGGCTCAGGACTTGCCAAGCAATCCGATGGCTATGTTGACGGAGGTGATTGATAAGAGATTACAAAAACAGGCTGAGGTGTTGTCAATGACAATGACAAAACAGCTTGAGCATAGTCAACAGGTTATGGCAGCCTTAGTACCTTTGTGCACAAACTCGAAAGGGCAAGGCCAACCCTATAAGCAGTCATCAGATGAAATACAGTGTCATCGCAAAGCGTAAGGCGGAGATATCGTCTCAAGTAATGCCTGGACTTTTGGCCCATAGATCCGCTTTAGGGCATTTCCCTAGCTAGTGAGATCAAAGCAGGATAGAGATGAAGTTAGGAAAGCAGCTGGCAAAGGTGGTTCTCAGCTTAAAGAGATCCTTAGGAGAATGACAGCAGGATTATATGGACAAAGAATTCAGGGAGATGAAGATGATATTTTGGAGTGTTCTTCTCCACGGGAGGAATTGCGAAATGTCCGTAAAGATTTCACCAGGGCAGATAAGGAGCCAGTTCTAGCTTGGCTTAGTAGGTGTTATGATACAGGTGCTTCAGCTCTAACAGTTGGAGACAAGTCAGCAGCTCAGTTAGGAACTCTCTCAAGGGACAATGGAATAGATAGACATCTAGGCAAAGCTCTCGGTAAGGTTAATCTGTGGATACGCCTTTTAATGGCGGTTGCCCTGAGATACCCTTCCTGAGATGACCTTCCATGGAACCCTAAACCCTGGACTACCATAGATGAGGGAATTAAGCGCTTGAGAGAATTTGCTGTTAGAGAGCTACTCTATGGTGAACATGAAACTCTGAATCCTGATGACATTCCTGTGGGTATTGGTCTTGCTAAAAAGATCATCAAACTTGCTCCTTCTAATTATGCAAACATTCTGGCAAGCAGAATTGTGTCAAGAAGTTATGGTGGAGCTTCTCCTACGGTTGGCCAATTCAGTGATCAAATGAGACAATTGGAGGATAGCATGACACGTGGTTCTTTGGTTTCAGCCATTGAAACTCTGTCTGGAAAAATTGAGAATTGCATGAAGGATCTGAAAGATTCCATATACCAATTGGCACAGAAGGATAATTTCAATTCTTCCTCCAGGTGGATACAAGTTTCATCTGTGAGGAATACACGTCCTCCAAGGAGGTCATTCCAAAACAGGACATTCCAAAACAGGTCATTCCAAAACAGACCACCAAGGCAATCACGTAGAACTATTTGGATAACTCTGCGTGATCAGTTCGGTGAGAACATGAACCGCTGGGATGGCTAACCAACTTCTAATCTTTTCAGGAGACTGAGGGAATTGCAAAGTGGCAGTACCTGAGGTAGCAATACCAGAAGGGTAGCTGTTACTTCCACAGTTCCCCAGAATGACTCTTATGGCTCCAACAGTGGCTCCAGTTATAACATGCAAAGTTATAACCCTGCAAACTATGTGCAATGCACATGTGCGCATGTTCCCCATAACTAGGGGTGCCCTGCCTCCCGCCAGGGGGAGGAGAGGGATAACAGAGATAATAGAATCTATTGGGATGTGTACATCCAGTGGCCTGGCACTTCACAATTTCAGAAGTACAGGGCCTTGGTTGACACAGGAGCTCAGTGCACCATAATACCATCAAATTATCAGGGATCAGAGTCTATAACTATTCTGGGAGTCACTGGTGGATCTCAAGAGTTAAGTAAGGTAGAGGTTAATATAAGTTTAACTGGTAAACAATGGAGGAAGCCTACAGTTGTGACCGGACCTGATGCACCTTGTATTTTGGGAATTGATTTTCTGAGAGAAGGGCGTTTCAAAGACCCTAGAGGTTACAAATGGGCTTTTGGAGTAGCTTCTATAGAAATTGATGGACAAAAATTGAAGCTATCTGCCAGACCTGAGCTTTCTGATGAATCTGCAGTTGTGGGACAACATAAGATACAGGACATTAAATTGCCGGTTGCTTCTCAGACTGTGCATCACAGACAATACAGAACCAACCATGACTCTGTTGCCCATTCAGAATCTGATTCGTCAGTTGGAGAGTCAGAAAGTCGTCAGCAAAACTCATTCACCTTTCAACAGTCCAGTGTGGCCTGTGCGGAAGCAGAATAGAGACTGGCGTCTGACAGTAGACTACCGAGCCCTGAATGAAGTGACACCACCTATGAGTGCAGCAGTACCAGACATGATGGAGCTACAGTATGAGCTGGAATCCAAAGAGGCCAAATGGTAT